>NC_083724.1:94445554-95188291 GCF_028564815.1 Eubalaena glacialis
GAGCCAGGGAGGTAGCTAGGTCTCTTTTGACCTGCCAGTACCCACAGACACTTATGCTGCATGTCAATCTGGTGATGGTGCCTGATGCGACTGGCCTTGTTTTCCCACCTTGAAAGCTCTTCTTCTGCGCCTTGAAGCTCCCTTAAAAACACTGTGGTTGTCAGGCTTATACTCACGGCAGGCATGGCTGTGAGAGGGCTAAAGAGGTTTCACGACGAGACAGGGTATTTCAGTTTCTAAATCAGAGCTCATCCTGTCCTGTTTTATAGCTAAGGGGAAACTCAAAGTGAGCCCTCGCTTCGAAGGCGGCCCCTGATATGCCTTACAGCGGGGTAGGCGTGCAACAGCTTCCATGAGGCCTTAGTCGCTCTCCTGCTTTAGTTGAACGCCAGTAAGCTTTTCAGGCCGCCTAGATCCCTCGCGGCAGCACTCGTTTCCGTACAAGGATACTGAGTACCCCCAGGCTCCCCTGGGCTTGCTGGGCCGCACTCAGACCCGTAGGCCCATCAGGGTGCCCCTGGGTAGGCCGAGTGAAGGGTAACCCGCTGCACTCTTCCTTGGGCGAGCTAGATATCCCCAGCTCACCAACGGCTTCATCAACACGGTTCCAGCAAGGCCAGCATACCATGGAAGTCGTCCTCGTTGCCCTAGTCTGAGCGGTACTGAGAAAAACTCTCTGCTTACAAGTCCTTCTAGGACCTCATCCCTGAAGTCACCGTATCTCTAGGAGAAAGGCAGCTTGCACAGCAACTTCCACTACAACACAGTTTTGTGTGGAACACTTCAGGTTTTTGGGAGAGGCACAGGACCCTAGGAGACCTAGGGCAGTCTGTCATCGAAGCAGTTCGCTACACGCAGAGCGCCCTATGCAGAAAAGTTGAATCAGGGAAGAGCCAGGGAGGTAGCTACGTCTCTTTTGACCTGCCAGTACCCACAGACACTTATGCTGCATGTCAATCTGGTGATGGTGCCTGATGCGACTGGCCTTGTTTTCCCACCTTGAAAGCTCGTCTTCTGCGCCTTGAAGCTCCCTTAAAAACACTGTGGTTGTCAGGCTTATACTCACGGCAGGCATGGCTGTGAGAGGGAAAAAGAGGTTACACGAAGAGACAGGGTATTTCAGTTTCTGAGTCAGAGCTCATCCTGCCTTGTTATGTAGCTAAATGGAAACTCAAAGTGAGCCCTAGCTTCGAAGGAGGGCCCTGATATGCCATGCAGCGGGACAGGCGTACAACAGCTTCTATGAAGCCTTAGTCACTCTTCTGCTTTAGCTGAACGCTAGTAAGCTTTTCTGGACTCCGAGACCCCTCGCGGCAGCACTCGCTTCCCTACAAAGGCACTGAGCACCCCCAGGCTCTCCTGAGTCGAAGATCAACATTCAGACACGTAGACCCTTCGGAGTACCCGTGTCTGTGCCGAGTGAAGGAGAGCATGATGCACACTTCGTCGCGGGACCTAGATTTTCTCAGCTCACCAATAGCCTCAGGAACATGATTCTAGGAGGTGCAGCATGCCATGCAAGTCTGCCTGCTTACAGTAGTCCGAGCTGTACTGAGAAAAACTCTTTGCTTACAATTCCTTCTACCACCTCATAGCTGAAGTCAACCTACCTCTAGGAGAAAGTCGGCTTGTGGTCCAAGTGCAACTAGAGCACACTTTCTGGTATAATGCTACAGGCTTTTGGAAGATGCCCAGGAGCCAGGACACCTAGGGAATTCTTTCATTTAGGCAGTTCGCTACACGCAGAACACCCGGCATAGGAAAGTGGATTCTCCAAGACCCAGGGAGTAGCTAGGTCTCTTTTGACTTGTTAGAAAGCACAGATGCTTCTTCTGCGTGTCAACCTGGAAATGGCGGCCTTAGGAGTCAAGCCTTGTTTTCCCGTCTTGAAAGCTCCATTCAAGCGGCCTTAAAGCTACCTGAGAAACACTGTGGTTGTGGGACTTGTATTCACTCCAGGCATGGCTCTGGAAGAACATGAGTTATCTCGAAAGAAAGCGGGTGCTTCCAGGCTCTGGTTAGGAGCATATCCTGCCCTGCACTAGAGCTAAGGGGAATCTTGACGTGCACTCTACCCTGGCCTACAGCTCTGATTTGCCATCCAGAAGGGTAGTTGTGCAGCCTTTTCCTTGAGTCCTTAGTCACAGTTCTGCATTAGTTTAAAGGTACTAATCTTCTCAGGACTCCAGTCCCACTCGTGCCAGTACCCGTTTCCGTACAAGAACTCTGAGTACCCCAGGGCTCCCCTGGGCTTGCCGGGCCACACTCACACCCGTAGGCCCTTCACTGTGCCCCTCTGTAGGCCGAGTGAAGCATAACAAACTGCACTCTTTCTTGGGAAAGCTAGATTTCCTCAGCTCACCAGCAGCCTCTGGAACACGGTTCTAGCAAGTCCAGCATACCATGGAAGTCGGCCTCATCGCCCTATTCTGAGCTGTACTGAGCAAAACTCTCTGCTTTGAAGTCCTTCGAGGACCTCATACCTGAAGTCACCGTATCTCAAGGAGAAAGACGGCTTGCAGTCCAACTTCCACTAAAGCACAGTTTTCTGTGTAACACTTCAGGCTTTGGGGACATGCACAGGGCTCTTAGGAGACCTAGGGCAGTCTATTGTCTAGGCACGTCGCTACATGTACAACACCCTGTGCAGAAAACTTGATTCTGGGAAGAGCCAAGTAGCTAGCTAGGTCTCTTTTGTCCTCTTAGAAACCACAGATACTTAGGCTACGTGTCAATCTGGAAACAGGACCTGATGGGACTAGCCTTGTTTCCCATCATGAAAGCTCCTTTTATGCGCCTTGAAGCTAAGTGAAAAACACTGTTGGTGTCGGGCTTATACACACGACAGGCATGGCTGTGAGAGGGAAAAAGAGGTGTCACGAAGAAACAGGGTATTCCAGTTTCTGAGTCAGAGCTGATCCTGTCCTGTTCTATAGCTAAAGGGAAACTCAAAGTGAGGCCTAACTTCGAAGGAGGGCCCTGATATGCCTTACAGCGGGTTAGGCGTGCAACAGCTTCCATGAGGCCTTAGTCGCTCTCCTGCTTTAGTTGAACGCTAGTAAGCTTTTCAGGCCGCCTAGATCCCTCGCGGCAGCACTCGTTTCCGTACAAGGATACTGAGTACCCGCAGGCTCCCCTGGGCTTGCTGGGCCACACTCAGACCCGTAGGCCCATCAGGGTGCCCCTGGGTAGGCCGAGTGAAGGGTAACCCGCTGCACTCTTCCTTGGGCGAGCTAGATATCCCCAGCTCACCAACGGCTTCATCAACACGGTTCTAGCAAGGCCAGCATACCATGGAAGTCGTCCTCGTTGCCCTAGTCTGAGCGGTACTGAGAAAAACTCTCTGCTTACAAGTCCTTCTAGGACCTCATCCCTGAAGTCACCGTATCTCTAGGAGAAAGGCAGCTTGCACTGCAACTTCCACTACAGCACAGTTTTGTGTGGAACACTTCAGGTTTTTGGGAGAGGCACAGGGCCCTAGGAGACCTAGGGCAGTCTTTCATCTAACCAGTTCGCTACACGCAGAGCGCCCTATGCAGAAAAGTTGAATCAGGGAAGAGCCAGGGAGGTAGCTAAGTCTCTTTTGACCTGCCAGTACCCACGGACACTTATGCTGCGTGTCAACCTGGTGATGGTGCCTGGTGCGACTGGCTTTGTTTTCCCACCTTGAAAGCTCTTCTTCTGCGCCTTGAAGCTCCCTTAAAAACACTGTGGTTGTCAGGCTTATACTCACGGCAGGCATGGCTGTGAGAGGGAAAAAGAGGTTTCACGACGAGACAGGGTATTTCAGTTTCTAAATCAGAGCTCATCCTGTCCTGTTTTATAGCTAAGGGGAAACTCAAAGTGAGCCCTCGCTTCGAAGGCGGCCCCTGATATGCCTTACAGCGGGGTAGGCGTGCAACAGCTTCCATGAGGCCTTAGTCGCTCTTCTGCTTTAGTTGAACGCTAGTAAGCTTTTCAGGCCTCCTAGATCCCTCGCGGCAGCACTCGTTTCCGTACAAGGATACTGAGTACCCCCAGGCTCCCCTGGGCTTGCTGGGCCGCACTCAGACCCGTAGGCCCATCAGGGTGCCCCTGGGTAGGCCGAGTGAAGGGTAACCCTCTGCACTCTTCCTTGGGCGAGCTACATATCCCCAGCTCACCAACGGCTTCATCAACACGGTTCTAGCAAGGCCAGCATACCATGGAAGTCGTCCTCGTTGCCCTAGTCTGAGCGGTACTGAGAAAAACTCTCTGCTTACAAGTCCTTCTAGGACCTCATCCCTGAAGTCACCGTATCTCTAGGAGAAAGGCAGCTCGCACAGCAACTTCCACTACAGCACAGTTTTGTGTGGAACACTTCAGGTTTTTGGGAGAGGCACAGGACCCTAGGAGACCTAGGGCAGTCTGTCATCGAAGCAGTTCGCTACACGCAGAGCGCCCTATGCAGAAAAGTTGAATCAGGGAAGAGCCAGGGAGGTAGCTAGGTCTCTTTTGACCTGCCAGTACCCACAGACACTTATGCTGCATGTCAATCTGGTGATGGTGCCTGATGCGACTGGCCTTGTTTTCCCACCTTGAAAGCTCTTCTTCTGCGCCTTGAAGCTCCCTTAAAAACACTGTGGTTGTCAGGCTTATACTCACGGCAGGCATGGCTGTGAGAGGGCAAAAGAGGTTTCACGACGAGACAGGGTATTTCAGTTTCTAAATCAGAGCTCATCCTGTCCTGTTTTATAGCTAAGGGGAAACTCAAAGTGAGCCCTCGCTTCGAAGGCGGCCCCTGATATGCCTTACAGCGGGGTAGGCGTGCAACAGCTTCCATGAGGCCTTAGTCGCTCTCCTGCTTTAGTTGAACGCCAGTAAGCTTTTCAGGCCTCCTAGATCCCTCGCGGCAGCACTCGTTTCCGTACAAGGATACTGAGTACCCCCAGGCTCCCCTGGGCTTGCTGGGCCGCACTCAGACCCGTAGGCCCATCAGGGTGCCCCTGGGTAGGCCGAGTGAAGGGTAACCCGCTGCACTCTTCCTTGGGCGAGCTAGATATCCCCAGCTCACCAACGGCTTCATCAACACGGTTCTAGCAAGGCCAGCATACCATGGAAGTCGTCCTCGTTGCCCTAGTCTGAGCGGTACTGAGAAAAACTCTCTGCTTACAAGTCCTTCTAGGACCTCATCCCTGAAGTCACCGTATCTCTAGGAGAAAGGCAGCTTGCACTGCAACTTCCACTACAGCACAGTTTTGTGTGGAACACTTCAGGTTTTTGGGAGAGGCACAGGACCCTAGGAGACCTAGGGCAGTCTTTCATGTAACCAGTTCGCTACACGCAGAGCGCCCTATGCAGAAAAGTTGAATCAGGGAAGAGCCAGGGAGGTAGCTAAGTCTCTTTTGACCTGCCAGTACCCACGGACACTTATGCTGCGTGTCAACCTGGTGATGGTGCCTGGTGCGACTGGCTTTGTTTTCCCACCTTGAAAGCTCTTCTTCTGCGCCTTGAAGCTCCCTTAAAAACACTGTGGTTGTCAGGCTTATACTCACGGCAGGCATGGCTGTGAGAGGGAAAAAGAGGTTTCACGACGAGACAGGGTATTTCAGTTTCTAAATCAGAGCTCATCCTTTCCTGTTTTATAGCTAAGGGGAAACTCAAAGTGAGCCCTCGCTTCGAAGGCGGCCCCTGATATGCCTTACAGCGGGGTAGGCGTGCAACAGCTTCCATGAGGCCTTAGTCGCTCTTCTGCTTTAGTTGAACGCTAGTAAGCTTTTCAGGCCTCCTAGATCCCTCGCGGCAGCACTCGTTTCCGTACAAGGATACTGAGTACCCCCAGGCTCCCCTGGGCTTGCTGGGCCGCACTCAGACCCGTAGGCCCATCAGGGTGCCCCTGGGTAGGCCGAGTGAAGGGTAACCCTCTGCACTCTTCCTTGGGCGAGCTAGATATACCCAGCTCACCAACGGCTTCATCAACACGGTTCTAGCAAGGCCAGCATACCATGGAAGTCGTCCTCGTTGCCCTAGTCTGAGCGGTACTGAGAAAAACTCTCTGCTTACAAGTCCTTCTAGGACCTCATCCCTGAAGTCACCGTATCTCTAGGAGAAAGGCCGCTCGCACAGCAACTTCCACTACAGCACAGTTTTGTGTGGAACACTTCAGGTTTTTGGGAGAGGCACAGGACCCTAGGAGACCTAGGGCAGTCTGTCATCGAAGCAGTTCGCTACACGCAGAGCGCCCTATGCAGAAAAGTTGAATCAGGGAAGAGCCAGGGAGGTAGCTAGGTCTCTTTTGACCTGCCAGTACCCACAGACACTTATGCTGCATGTCAATCTGGTGATGGTGCCTGATGCGACTGGCCTTGTTTTCCCACCTTGAAAGCTCTTCTTCTGCGCCTTGAAGCTCCCTTAAAAACACTGTGGTTGTCAGGCTTATCCTCACGGCAGGCATGGCTGTGAGAGGGCAAAAGAGGTTTCACGACGAGACAGGGTATTTCAGTTTCTAAATCAGAGCTCATCCTGTCCTGTTTTATAGCTAAGGGGAAACTCAAAGTGAGCCCTCGCTTCGAAGGCGGCCCCTGATATGCCTTACAGCGGGGTAGGCGTGCAACAGCTTCCATGAGGCCTTAGTCGCTCTCCTGCTTTAGTTGAACGCCAGTAAGATTTTCAGGCCGCCTAGATCCCTCGCGGCAGCACTCGTTTCCGTACAAGGATACTGAGTACCCCCAGGCTCCCCTGGGCTTGCTGGGCCGCACTCAGACCCGTAGGCCCATCAGGGTGCCCCTGGGTAGGCCGAGTGAAGGGTAACCCGCTGCACTCTTCCTTGGGCGAGCTAGATATCCCCAGCTCACCAACGGCTTCATCAACACGGTTCTAGCAAGGCCAGCATACCATGGAAGTCGTCCTCGTTGCCCTAGTCTGAGCGGTACTGAGAAAAACTCTCTGCTTACAAGTCCTTCTAGGACCTCATCCCTGAAGTCACCGTATCTCTAGGAGAAAGGCAGCTTGCACAGCAACTTCCACTACAACACAGTTTTGTGTGGAACACTTCAGGTTTTTGGGAGAGGCACAGGACCCTAGGAGACCTAGGGCAGTCTTTCATGTAACCAGTTCGCTACACGCAGAGCGCCCTATGCAGAAAAGTTGAATCAGGGAAGAGCCAGGGAGGTAGCTAAGTCTCTTTTGACCTGCCAGTACCCACGGACACTTATGCTGCGTGTCAACCTGGTGATGGTGCCTGGTGCGACTGGCTTTGTTTTCCCACCTTGAAAGCTCTTCTTCTGCGCCTTGAAGCTCCCTTAAAAACACTGTGGTTGTCAGGCTTATACTCACGGCAGGCATGGCTGTGAGAGGGAAAAAGAGGTTTCACGACGAGACAGGGTATTTCAGTTTCTAAATCAGAGCTCATCCTTTCCTGTTTTATAGCTAAGGGGAAACTCAAAGTGAGCCCTCGCTTCGAAGGCGGCCCCTGATATGCCTTACAGCGGGGTAGGCGTGCAACAGCTTCCATGAGGCCTTAGTCGCTCTTCTGCTTTAGTTGAACGCTAGTAAGCTTTTCAGGCCTCCTAGATCCCTCGCGGCAGCACTCGTTTCCGTACAAGGATACTGAGTACCCCCAGGCTCCCCTGGGCTTGCTGGGCCGCACTCAGACCCGTAGGCCCATCAGGGTGCCCCTGGGTAGGCCGAGTGAAGGGTAACCCTCTGCACTCTTCCTTGGGCGAGCTAGATATACCCAGCTCACCAACGGCTTCATGAACACGGTTCTAGCAAGGCCAGCATACCATGGAAGTCGTCCTCGTTGCCCTAGTCTGAGCGGTACTGAGAAAAACTCTCTGCTTACAAGTCCTTCTAGGACCTCATCCCTGAAGTCACCGTATCTCTAGGAGAAAGGCCGCTCGCACAGCAACTTCCACTACAGCACAGTTTTGTGTGGAACACTTCAGGTTTTTGGGAGAGGCACAGGACCCTAGGAGACCTAGGGCAGTCTGTCATCGAAGCAGTTCGCTACACGCAGAGCGCCCTATGCAGAAAAGTTGAATCAGGGAAGAGCCAGGGAGGTAGCTAGGTCTCTTTTGACCTGCCAGTACCCACAGACACTTATGCTGCATGTCAATCTGGTGATGGTGCCTGATGCGACTGGCCTTGTTTTCCCACCTTGAAAGCTCTTCTTCTGCGCCTTGAAGCTCCCTTAAAAACACTGTGGTTGTCAGGCTTATACTCACGGCAGGCATGGCTGTGAGAGGGCAAAAGAGGTTTCACGACGAGACAGGGTATTTCAGTTTCTAAATCAGAGCTCATCCTGTCCTGTTTTATAGCTAAGGGGAAACTCAAAGTGAGCCCTCGCTTCGAAGGCGGCCCCTGATATGCCTTACAGCGGGGTAGGCGTGCAACAGCTTCCATGAGGCCTTAGTCGCTCTCCTGCTTTAGTTGAACGCCAGTAAGCTTTTCAGGCCGCCTAGATCCCTCGCGGCAGCACTCGTTTCCGTACAAGGATACTGAGTACCCCCAGGCTCCCCTGGGCTTGCTGGGCCGCACTCAGACCCGTAGGCCCATCAGGGTGCCCCTGGGTAGGCCGAGTGAAGGGTAACCCGCTGCACTCTTCCTTGGGCGAGCTAGATATCCCCAGCTCACCAACGGCTTCATCAACACGGTTCTAGCAAGGCCAGCATACCATGGAAGTCGTCCTCGTTGCCCTAGTCTGAGCGGTACTGAGAAAAACTCTCTGCTTACAAGTCCTTCTAGGACCTCATCCCTGAAGTCACCGTATCTCTAGGAGAAAGGCAGCTTGCACAGCAACTTCCACTACAACACAGTTTTGTGTGGAACACTTCAGGTTTTTGGGAGAGGCACAGGACCCTAGGAGACCTAGGGCAGTCTTTCATGTAACCAGTTCGCTACACGCAGAGCGCCCTATGCAGAAAAGTTGAATCAGGGAAGAGCCAGGGAGGTAGCTAAGTCTCTTTTGACCTGCCAGTACCCACGGACACTTATGCTGCGTGTCAACCTGGTGATGGTGCCTGGTGCGACTGGCTTTGTTTTCCCACCTTGAAAGCTCTTCTTCTGCGCCTTGAAGCTCCCTTAAAAACACTGTGGTTGTCAGGCTTATACTCACGGCAGGCATGGCTGTGAGAGGGAAAAAGAGGTTTCACGACGAGACAGGGTATTTCAGTTTCTAAATCAGAGCTCATCCTTTCCTGTTTTATAGCTAAGGGGAAACTCAAAGTGAGCCCTCGCTTCGAAGGCGGCCCCTGATATGCCTTACAGCGGGGTAGGCGTGCAACAGCTTCCATGAGGCCTTAGTCGCTCTTCTGCTTTAGTTGAACGCTAGTAAGCTTTTCAGGCCTCCTAGATCCCTCGCGGCAGCACTCGTTTCCGTACAAGGATACTGAGTACCCCCAGGCTCCCCTGGGCTTGCTGGGCCGCACTCAGACCCGTAGGCCCATCAGGGTGCCCCTGGGTAGGCCGAGTGAAGGGTAACCCTCTGCACTCTTCCTTGGGCGAGCTAGATATACCCAGCTCACCAACGGCTTCATGAACACGGTTCTAGCAAGGCCAGCATACCATGGAAGTCGTCCTCGTTGCCCTAGTCTGAGCGGTACTGAGAAAAACTCTCTGCTTACAAGTCCTTCTAGGACCTCATCCCTGAAGTCACCGTATCTCTAGGAGAAAGGCCGCTCGCACAGCAACTTCCACTACAGCACAGTTTTGTGTGGAACACTTCAGGTTTTTGGGAGAGGCACAGGACCCTAGGAGACCTAGGGCAGTCTGTCATCGAAGCAGTTCGCTACACGCAGAGCGCCCTATGCAGAAAAGTTGAATCAGGGAAGAGCCAGGGAGGTAGCTAGGTCTCTTTTGACCTGCCAGTACCCACAGACACTTATGCTGCATGTCAATCTGGTGATGGTGCCTGATGCGACTGGCCTTGTTTTCCCACCTTGAAAGCTCTTCTTCTGCGCCTTGAAGCTCCCTTAAAAACACTGTGGTTGTCAGGCTTATACTCACGGCAGGCATGGCTGTGAGAGGGCAAAAGAGGTTTCACGACGAGACAGGGTATTTCAGTTTCTAAATCAGAGCTCATCCTGTCCTGTTTTATAGCTAAGGGGAAACTCAAAGTGAGCCCTCGCTTCGAAGGCGGCCCCTGATATGCCTTACAGCGGGGTAGGCGTGCAACAGCTTCCATGAGGCCTTAGTCGCTCTCCTGCTTTAGTTGAACGCCAGTAAGCTTTTCAGGCCGCCTAGATCCCTCGCGGCAGCACTCGTTTCCGTACAAGGATACTGAGTACCCCCAGGCTCCCCTGGGCTTGCTGGGCCGCACTCAGACCCGTAGGCCCATCAGGGTGCCCCTGGGTAGGCCGAGTGAAGGGTAACCCGCTGCACTCTTCCTTGGGCGAGCTAGATATCCCCAGCTCACCAACGGCTTCATCAACACGGTTCTAGCAAGGCCAGCATACCATGGAAGTCGTCCTCGTTGCCCTAGTCTGAGCGGTACTGAGAAAAACTCTCTGCTTACAAGTCCTTCTAGGACCTCATCCCTGAAGTCACCGTATCTCTAGGAGAAAGGCAGCTTGCACAGCAACTTCCACTACAACACAGTTTTGTGTGGAACACTTCAGGTTTTTGGGAGAGGCACAGGACCCTAGGAGACCTAGGGCAGTCTGTCATCGAAGCAGTTCGCTACACGCAGAGCGCCCTATGCAGAAAAGTTGAATCAGGGAAGAGCCAGGGAGGTAGCTACGTCTCTTTTGACCTGCCAGTACCCACAGACACTTATGCTGCATGTCAATCTGGTGATGGTGCCTGATGCGACTGGCCTTGTTTTCCCACCTTGAAAGCTCGTCTTCTGCGCCTTGAAGCTCCCTTAAAAACACTGTGGTTGTCAGGCTTATACTCACGGCAGGCATGGCTGTGAGAGGGAAAAAGAGGTTACACGAAGAGACAGGGTATTTCAGTTTCTGAGTCAGAGCTCATCCTGCCTTGTTATGTAGCTAAATGGAAACTCAAAGTGAGCCCTAGCTTCGAAGGAGGGCCCTGATATGCCATGCAGCGGGACAGGCGTACAACAGCTTCTATGAAGCCTTAGTCACTCTTCTGCTTTAGCTGAACGCTAGTAAGCTTTTCTGGACTCCGAGACCCCTCGCGGCAGCACTCGCTTCCCTACAAAGGCACTGAGCACCCCCAGGCTCTCCTGAGTCGAAGATCAACATTCAGACACGTAGACCCTTCGGAGTACCCGTGTCTGTGCCGAGTGAAGGAGAGCATGATGCACACTTCGTCGCGGGACCTAGATTTTCTCAGCTCACCAATAGCCTCAGGAACATGATTCTAGGAGGTGCAGCATGCCATGCAAGTCTGCCTGCTTACAGTAGTCCGAGCTGTACTGAGAAAAACTCTTTGCTTACAATTCCTTCTACCACCTCATAGCTGAAGTCAACCTACCTCTAGGAGAAAGTCGGCTTGTGGTCCAAGTGCAACTAGAGCACACTTTCTGGTATAATGCTACAGGCTTTTGGAAGATGCCCAGGAGCCAGGACACCTAGGGAATTCTTTCATTTAGGCAGTTCGCTACACGCAGAACACCCGGCATAGGAAAGTGGATTCTCCAAGACCCAGGGAGTAGCTAGGTCTCTTTTGACTTGTTAGAAAGCACAGATGCTTCTTCTGCGTGTCAACCTGGAAATGGCGGCCTTAGGAGTCAAGCCTTGTTTTCCCGTCTTGAAAGCTCCATTCAAGCGGCCTTAAAGCTACCTGAGAAACACTGTGGTTGTGGGACTTGTATTCACTCCAGGCATGGCTCTGGAAGAACATGAGTTATCTCGAAAGAAAGCGGGTGCTTCCAGGCTCTGGTTAGGAGCATATCCTGCCCTGCACTAGAGCTAAGGGGAATCTTGACGTGCACTCTACCCTGGCCTACAGCTCTGATTTGCCATCCAGAAGGGTAGTTGTGCAGCCTTTTCCTTGAGTCCTTAGTCACAGTTCTGCATTAGTTTAAAGGTACTAATCTTCTCAGGACTCCAGTCCCACTCGTGCCAGTACCCGTTTCCGTACAAGAACTCTGAGTACCCCAGGGCTCCCCTGGGCTTGCCGGGCCACACTCACACCCGTAGGCCCTTCACTGTGCCCCTCTGTAGGCCGAGTGAAGCATAACAAACTGCACTCTTTCTTGGGAAAGCTAGATTTCCTCAGCTCACCAGCAGCCTCTGGAACACGGTTCTAGCAAGTCCAGCATACCATGGAAGTCTGCCTCATCGCCCTATTCTGAGCTGTACTGAGCAAAACTCTCTGCTTTGAAGTCCTTCGAGGACCTCATACCTGAAGTCACCGTATCTCAAGGAGAAAGACGGCTTGCAGTCCAACTTCCACTAAAGCACAGTTTTCTGTGTAACACTTCAGGCTTTGGGGACATGCACAGGGCTCTTAGGAGACCTAGGGCAGTCTATTGTCTAGGCACGTCGCTACATGTACAACACCCTGTGCAGAAAACTTGATTCTGGGAAGAGCCAAGTAGCTAGCTAGGTCTCTTTTGTCCTCTTAGAAACCACAGATACTTAGGCTACGTGTCAATCTGGAAACAGGACCTGATGGGACTAGCCTTGTTTCCCATCATGAAAGCTCCTTTTATGCGCCTTGAAGCTAAGTGAAAAACACTGTTGGTGTCGGGCTTATACACACGACAGGCATGGCTGTGAGAGGGAAAAAGAGGTGTCACGAAGAAACAGGGTATTCCAGTTTCTGAGTCAGAGCTGATCCTGTCCTGTTCTATAGCTAAAGGGAAACTCAAAGTGAGGCCTAACTTCGAAGGAGGGCCCTGATATGCCTTACAGCGGGGTAGGCGTGCAACAGCTTCCATGAGGCCTGAGTCGCTCTTCTGCTTTAGTTGAACGCCAGTAAGCTTTTCAGGCCTCCTAGATCCCTCGCGGCAGCACTCGTTTCCGTACAAGGATACTGAGTACCCCCAGGCTCCCCTGGGCTTGCTGGGCCACTCTCAGACCCGTAGGCCCATCAGGGTGCCCCTGGGTAGGCCGAGTGAAGGGTAACCCTCTGCACTCTTCCTTGGGCGAGCTAGATATCCCCAGCTCACCAACGGCTTCATCAACACGGTTCTAGCAAGGCCAGCATACCATGGAAGTCGTCCTCGTTGCCCTAGTCTGAGCGGTACTGAGAAAAACTCTCTGCTTACAAGTCCTTCTAGGACCTCATCCCTGAAGTCACCGTATCTCTAGGAGAAAGGCAGCTTGCACAGCAACTTCCACTACAGCACAGTTTTGTGTGGAACACTTCAGGTTTTTGGGAGAAGCACAGGACCCTAGGAGACCTAGGGCAGTCTGTCATCGAAGCAGTTCGCTACACGCAGAGCGCCCTATGCAGAAAAGTTGAATCAGGGAAGAGCCAGGGAGGTAGCTAGGTCTCTTTTGACCTGCCAGTACCCACAGACACTTATGCTGCATGTCAATCTGGTGATGGTGCCTGATGCGACTGGCCTTGTTTTCCCACCTTGAAAGCTCTTCTTCTGCGCCTTGAAGCTCCCTTAAAAACACTGTGGTTGTCAGGCTTATACTCACGGCAGGCATGGCTGTGAGAGGGCAAAAGAGGTTTCACGACGAGACAGGGTATTTCAGTTTCTAAATCAGAGCTGATCCTGTCCTGTTTTATAGCTAAGGGGAAACTCAAAGTGAGCCCTCGCTTCGAAGGCGGCCCCTGATATGCCTTACAGCGGGGTAGGCGTGCAACAGCTTCCATGAGGCCTTAGTCGCTCTCCTGCTTTAGTTGAACGCCAGTAAGCTTTTCAGGCCTCCTAGATCCCTCGCGGCAGCACTCGTTTCCGTACAAGGATACTGAGTACCCCCAGGCTCCCCTGGGCTTGCTGGGCCGCACTCAGACCCGTAGGCCCATCAGGGTGCCCCTGGGTAGGCCGAGTGAAGGGTAACCCGCTGCACTCTTCCTTGGGCGAGCTAGATATCCCCAGCTCACCAACGGCTTCATCAACACGGTTCTAGCAAGGCCAGCATACCATGGAAGTCGTCCTCGTTGCCCTAGTCTGAGCGGTACTGAGAAAAACTCTCTGCTTACAAGTCCTTCTAGGACCTCATCCCTGAAGTCACCGTATCTCTAGGAGAAAGGCAGCTTGCACTGCAACTTCCACTACAGCACAGTTTTGTGTGGAACACTTCAGGTTTTTGGGAGAGGCACAGGACCCTAGGAGACCTAGGGCAGTCTTTCATCTAAGCAGTTCGCTACACGCAGAGCGCCCTATGCAGAAAAGTTGAATCAGGGAAGAGCCAGGGAGGTAGCTAAGTCTCTTTTGACCTGCCAGTACCCACGGACACTTATGCTGCGTGTCAACCTGGTGATGGTGCCTGGTGCGACTGGCTTTGTTTTCCCACCTTGAAAGCTCGTCTTCTGCGCCTTGAAGCTCCCTTAAAAACACTGTGGTTGTCAGGCTTATACTCACGGCAGGCATGGCTGTGAGAGGGAAAAAGAGGTTTCACGACGAGACAGGGTATTTCAGTTTCTAAATCAGAGCTCATCCTGTCCTGTTTTATAGCTAAGGGGAAACTCAAAGTGAGCCCTCGCTTCGAAGGCGGCCCCTGATATGCCTTACAGCGGGGTAGGCGTGCAACAGCTTCCATGAGGCCTTAGTCGCTCTTCTGCTTTAGTTGAACGCTAGTAAGCTTTTCAGGCCTCCTAGATCCCTCGCGGCAGCACTCGTTTCCGTACAAGGATACTGAGTACCCCCAGGCTCCCCTGGGCTTGCTGGGCCGCACTCAGACCCGTAGGCCCATCAGGGTGCCCCTGGGTAGGCCGAGTGAAGGGTAACCCTCTGCACTCTTCCTTGGGCGAGCTAGATATCCCCAGCTCACCAACGGCTTCATCAACACGGTTCTAGCAAGGCCAGCATACCATGGAAGTCGTCCTCGTTGCCCTAGTCTGAGCGGTACTGAGAAAAACTCTCTGCTTACAAGTCCTTCTAGGACCTCATCCCTGAAGTCACCGTATCTCTAGGAGAAAGGCAGCTCGCACAGCAACTTCCACTACAGCACAGTTTTGTGTGGAACACTTCAGGTTTTTGGGAGAGGCACAGGACCCTAGGAGACCTAGGGCAGTCTGTCATCGAAGCAGTTCGCTACACGCAGAGCGCCCTATGCAGAAAAGTTGAATCAGGGAAGAGCCAGGGAGGTAGCTAGGTCTCTTTTGACCTGCCAGTACCCACAGACACTTATGCTGCATGTCAATCTGGTAATGGTGCCTGATGCGACTGGCCTTGTTTTCCCACCTTGAAAGCTCTTCTTCTGCGCCTTGAAGCTCCCTTAAAAACACTGTGGTTTTCAGGCTTATACTCACGGCAGGCATGGCTGTGAGAGGGCAAAAGAGGTTTCACGACGAGACAGGGTATTTCAGTTTCTAAATCAGAGCTCATCCTGTCCTGTTTTATAGCTAAGGGGAAACTCAAAGTGAGCCCTCGCTTCGAAGGCGGCCCCTGATATGCCTTACAGCGGGGTAGGCGTGCAACAGCTTCCATGAGGCCTTAGTCGCTCTCCTGCTTTAGTTGAACGCCAGTAAGCTTTTCAGGCCGCCTAGATCCCTCGCGGCAGCACTCGTTTCCGTACAAGGATACTGAGTACCCCCAGGCTCCCCTGGGCTTGCTGGGCCGCACTCAGACCCGTAGGCCCATCAGGGTGCCCCTGGGTAGGCCGAGTGAAGGGTAACCCGCTGCACTCTTCCTTGGGCGAGCTAGATATCCCCAGCTCACCAACGGCTTCATCAACACGGTTCTAGCAAGGCCAGCATACCATGGAAGTCGTCCTCGTTGCCCTAGTCTGAGCGGTACTGAGAAAAACTCTCTGCTTACAAGTCCTTCTAGGACCTCATCCCTGAAGTCACCGTATCTCTAGGAGAAAGGCAGCTTGCACTGCAACTTCCACCACAGCACAGTTTTGTGTGGAACACTTCAGGTTTTTGGGAGAGGCACAGGACCCTAGGAGACCTAGGGCAGTCTGTCATCGAAGCAGTTCGCTACACGCAGAGCGCCCTATGCAGAAAAGTTGAATCAGGGAAGAGCCAGGGAGGTAGCTAGGTCTCTTTTGACCTGCCAGTACCCACAGACACTTATGCTGCATGTCAATCTGGTGATGGTGCCTGATGCGACTGGCCTTGTTTTCCCACCTTGAAAGCTCGTCTTCTGCGCCTTGAAGCTCCCTTAAAAACACTGTGGTTGTCAGGCTTATACTCACGGCAGGCATGGCTGTGAGAGGGAAAAAGAGGTGTCACGAAGAAACATGGTATTCCAGTTTCTGAGTCAGAGCTGATCCTGTCCTGTCCTATAGCTAAAGGGAAACTCAAAGTGAGGCCTAACTTCGAAGGAGGGCCCTGATATGCCTTACAGCGGGTTAGGCGTGCAACAGCTTCCATGAGGCCTTAGTCGCTCTCCTGCTTTAGTTGAACGCTAGTAAGCTTTTCAGGCCGCCTAGATCCCTCGCGGCAGCACTCGTTTCCGTACAAGGATACTGAGTACCCCCAGGCTCCCCTGGGCTTGCTGGGCCGCACTCAGACGCGTAGGCCCATCAGGGTGCCCCTGGGTAGGCCGAGTGAAGGGTAACCCGCTGCACTCTTCCTTGGGCGAGCTAGATACCCCCAGCTCACCAACGGCTTCATCAACACGGTTCTAGCAAGGCCAGCATACCATGGAAGTCGTCCTCGTTGCCCTAGTCTGAGCGGTACTGAGAAAAACTCTCTGCTTACAAGTCCTTCTAGGACCTCATCCCTGAAGTCACCGTATCTGTAGGAGAAAGGCAGCTTGCACAGCAACTTCCACTACAGCACAGTTTTGTGTGGAACACTTCAGGTTTTTGGGAGAGGCACAGGACCCTAGGAGACCTAGGGCAGTCTTTCATCTAAGCAGTTCGCTACACGCAGAGCGCCCTATGCAGAAATGTTGAATCAGGGAAGAGCCAGGGAGGTAGCTAGGGCTCTTTTGACCTGCCAGTACCCACGGACGCTTATGCTGCGTGTCAACCTGGTGATGGTGCCTGATGCGACTGGCTTTGTTTTCCCACCTTGAAAGCTCTTCTTCTGCGCCTTGAAGCTCCCTTAAAAACACTGTGGTTGTCAGGCTTATACTCACGGCAGGCATGGCTGTGAGAGGGAAAAAGAGGTTACACGAAGAGACAGGGTATTTCAGTTTCTGAGTCAGAGCTCATCCTGCCTTGTTATGTAGCTAAATGGAAACTCAAAGTGAGCCCTAGCTTCGAAGGAGGGCCCTGATATGCCATGCAGCGGGATAGGCGTACAACAGCTTCTATGAAGCCTTAGTCACTCTTCTGCTTTAGCTGAAGGCTAGTAAGCTTTTCTGGACTCCTAGACCCCTCGCGGCAGCACTCGCTTCCCTACAAAGGCACTGAGCACCCCCAGGCTCTCCTGAGTCGAAGATCAACATCCAGACACGTAGACCCTTCGCAGTACCCGTGTCTGTGCCGAGTGAAGGAGAGCATGATGCACACTTCGTCGCGGGACCTAGATTTTCTCAGCTCACCAATAGCCTCAGGAACATGATTCTAGGAGGTGCAGCATGCCATGCAAGTCTGCCTGCTTACAGTAGTCCGAGCTGTACTGAGAAAAACTCTTTGCTTACAATTCCTTCTACCACCTCATAGCTGAAGTCAACCTACCTCTAGGAGAAAGTCGGCTTGTGGTCCAAGTGCAACTAGAGCACACTTTCTGGTATAATGCTACAGGCTTTTGGAAGATGCCCAGGAGCCAGGACACCTAGGGAATTCTTTCATTTAGGCAGTTCGCTACACGCAGAACACCCGGCATAGGAAAGTGGATTCTCCAAGACCCAGGGAGTAGCTAGGTCTCTTTTGACTTGTTAGAAAGCACAGATGCTTCTTCTGCGTGTCAACCTGGAAATGGCGGCCTTAGGAGTCAAGCCTTGTTTTCCCGTCTTGAAAGCTCCATTCAAGCGGCCTTAAAGCTACCTGAGAAACACTGTGGTTGTGGGACTTGTATTCACTCCAGGCATGGCTCTGGAAGAACATGAGTTATCTCGAAAGAAAGCGGGTGCTTCCAGGCTCTGGTTAGGAGCATATCCTGCCCTGCACTAGAGCTAAGGGGAATCTTGACGTGCACTCTACCCTGGCCTACAGCTCTGATTTGCCATCCAGAAGGGTAGTTGTGCCGCCTTTTCCTTGAGTCCTTAGTCACAGTTCTGCATTAGTTTAAAGGTACTAATCTTCTCAGGACTCCAGTCCCACTCGTGCCAGTACCCGTTTCCGTACAAGAACTCTGAGTACCCCAGGGCTCCCCTGGGCTTGCCGGGCCACACTCACACCCGTAGGCCCTTCACTGTGCCCCTCTGTAGGCCGAGTGAAGCATAACAAACTGCACTCTTTCTTGGGAAAGCTAGATTTCCTCAGCTCACCAGCAGCCTCTGGAACACGGTTCTAGCAAGTCCAGCATACCATGGAAGTCTGCCTCATCGCCCTATTCTGAGCTGTACTGAGCAAAACTCTCTGCTTTGAAGTCCTTCGAGGACCTCATACCTGAAGTCACCGTATCTCAAGGAGAAAGACGGCTTGCATTCCAACTTCCACTAAAGCACAGTTTTCTGTGTAACACTTCAGGCTTTGGGGACATGCACAGGGCTCTTAGGAGACCTAGGGCAGTCTATTGTCTAGGCACGCCGCTACATGTACAACACCCTGTGCAGAAAACTTGATTCTGGGAAGAGCCAAGTAGCTAGCTAGGTCTCTTTTGTCCTCTTAGAAACCACAGATACTTACGCTGCGTGTCAATCTGGAAACAGGACCTGATGGGACTAGCCTTGTTTCCCATCATGAAAGCTCCTTTTATGCACCTTGAAGCTAAGTGAAAAACACTGTTGGTGTCGTGCTTATACACACGACAGGCATGGCTGTGAGAGGGAAAAAGAGGTGTCACGAAGAAACATGGTATTCCAGTTTCTGAGTCAGAGCTGATCCTGTCCTGTTCTATAGCTAAAGGGAAACTCAAAGTGAGGCCTAACTTCGAAGGAGGGCCCTGATATGCCTTACAGCGGGTTAGGCGTGCAACAGCTTCCATGAGGCCTTAGTCGCTCTCCTGCTTTAGTTGAACGCTAGTAAGCTTTTCAGGCCGCCTAGATCCCTCGCGGCAGCACTCGTTTCCGTACAAGGATACTGAGTACCCCCAGGCTCCCCTGGGCTTGCTGGGCCGCACTCAGACGCGTAGGCCCATCAGGGTGCCCCTGGGTAGGCCGAGTGAAGGGTAACCCGCTGCACTCTTCCTTGGGCGAGCTAGATATCCCCAGCTCAGCAACGGCTTCATCCACACGGTTCTAGCAAGGCCAGCATACCATGGAAGTCGTCCTCGTTGCCCTAGTCTGAGCGGTACTGAGAAAAACTCTCTGCTTACAAGTCCTTCTAGGACCTCATCCCTGAAGTCACCGTATCTCTAGGAGAAAGGCAGCTTGCACTGCAACTTCCACTACAGCACAGTTTTGTGTGGAACACTTCAGGTTTTTGGGAGAGGCACAGGACCCTAGGAGACCTAGGGCAGTCTTTCATCTAAGCAGTTCGCTACACGCAGAGCGCCCTATGCAGAAATGTTGAATCAGGGAAGAGCCAGGGAGGTAGCTAGGTCTCTTTTGACCTGCCAGTACCCACGGACGCTTATGCTGCGTGTCAACCTGGTGATGGTGCCTGATGAGAATGGCTTTGTTTTCCCACCTTGAAAGCTCTTCTTCTGCGCCTTGAAGCTCCCTTAAAAACACTGTGGTTGTCAGGCTTATACTCACGGCAGGCATGGCTGTGAGAGGGAAAAAGAGGTTACACGAAGAGACAGGGTATTTCAGTTTCTGAGTCAGAGCTCATCCTGCCTTGTTATGTAGCTAAATGGAAACTCAAAGTGAGCCCTAGCTTCGAAGGAGGGCCCTGATATGCCATGCAGCGGGATAGGCGTACAACAGCTTCTATGAAGCCTTAGTCACTCTTCTGCTTTAGCTGAAGGCTAGTAAGCTTTTCTGGACTCCTAGACCCCTCGCGGCAGCACTCGCTTCCCTACAAAGGCACTGAGCACCCCCAGGCTCTCCTGAGTCGAAGATCAACATCCAGACACGTAGACCCTTCGCAGTACCCGTGTCTGTGCCGAGTGAAGGAGAGCATGATGCACACTTCGTCGCGGGACCTAGATTTTCTCAGCTCACCAATAGCCTCAGGAACATGATTCTAGGAGGTGCAGCATGCCATGCAAGTCTGCCTGCTTACAGTAGTCCGAGCTGTACTGAGAAAAACTCTTTGCTTACAATTCCTTCTACCACCTCATAGCTGAAGTCAACCTACCTCTAGGAGAAAGTCGGCTTGTGGTCCAAGTGCAACTAGAGCACACTTTCTGGTATAATGCTACAGGCTTTTGGAAGATGCCCAGGAGCCAGGACACCTAGGGAATTCTTTCATTTAGGCAGTTCGCTACACGCAGAACACCCGGCATAGGAAAGTGGATTCTCCAAGACCCAGGGAGTAGCTAGGTCTCTTTTGACTTGTTAGAAAGCACAGATGCTTCTTCTGCGTGTCAACCTGGAAATGGCGGCCTTAGGAGTCAAGCCTTGTTTTCCCGTCTTGAAAGCTCCATTCAAGCGGCCTTAAAGCTACCTGAGAAACACTGTGGTTGTGGGACTTGTATTCACTCCAGGCATGGCTCTGGAAGAACATGAGTTATCTCGAAAGAAAGCGGGTGCTTCCAGGCTCTGGTTAGGAGCATATCCTGCCCTGCACTAGAGCTAAGGGGAATCTTGGCGTGCACTCTACCCTGGCCTACAGCTCTGATTTGCCATCCAGAAGGGTAGTTGTGCCGCCTTTTCCTTGAGTCCTTAGTCACAGTTCTGCATTAGTTTAAAGGTACTAATCTTCTCAGGACTCCAGTCCCACTCGTGCCAGTACCCGTTTCCGTACAAGAACTCTGAGTACCCCAGGGCTCCCCTGGGCTTGCCGGGCCACACTCACACCCGTAGGCCCTTCACTGTGCCCCTCTGTAGGCCGAGTGAAGCATAACAAACTGCACTCTTTCTTGGGAAAGCTAGATTTCCTCAGCTCACCAGCAGCCTCTGGAACACGGTTCTAGCAAGTCCAGCATACCATGGAAGTCTGCCTCATCGCCCTATTCTGAGCTGTACTGAGCAAAACTCTCTGCTTTGAAGTCCTTCGAGGACCTCATACCTGAAGTCACCGTATCTCAAGGAGAAAGACGGCTTGCATTCCAACTTCCACTAAAGCACAGTTTTCTGTGTAACACTTCAGGCTTTGGGGACATGCACAGGGCTCTTAGGAGACCTAGGGCAGTCTATTGTCTAGGCACGCCGCTACATGTACAACACCCTGTGCAGAAAACTTGATTCTGGGAAGAGCCAAGTAGCTAGCTAGGTCTCTTTTGTCCTCTTAGAAACCACAGATACTTACGCTGCGTGTCAATCTGGAAACAGGACCTGATGGGACTAGCCTTGTTTCCCATCATGAAAGCTCCTTTTATGCACCTTGAAGCTAAGTGAAAAACACTGTTGGTGTCGTGCTTATACACACGACAGGCATGGCTGTGAGAGGGAAAAAGAGGTGTCACGAAGAAACATGGTATTCCAGTTTCTGAGTCAGAGCTGATCCTGTCCTGTTCTATAGCTAAAGGGAAACTCAAAGTGAGGCCTAACTTCGAAGGAGGGCCCTGATATGCCTTACAGCGGGTTAGGCGTGCAACAGCTTCCATGAGGCCTTAGTCGCTCTCCTGCTTTAGTTGAACGCTAGTAAGCTTTTCAGGCCGCCTAGATCCCTCGCGGCAGCACTCGTTTCCGTACAAGGATACTGAGTACCCCCAGGCTCCCCTGGGCTTGCTGGGCCGCACTCAGACGCGTAGGCCCATCAGGGTGCCCCTGGGTAGGCCGAGTGAAGGGTAACCCGCTGCACTCTTCCTTGGGCGAGCTAGATATCCCCAG
Organism: Eubalaena glacialis; assembly: GCF_028564815.1. Taxonomy (NCBI): domain Eukaryota; kingdom Metazoa; phylum Chordata; class Mammalia; order Artiodactyla; family Balaenidae; genus Eubalaena; species Eubalaena glacialis. The sequence continues at coordinate 94,467,483 of NC_083724.1, forward strand.
CTCAGCAACGGCTTCATCCACACGGTTCTAGCAAGGCCAGCATACCATGGAAGTCGTCCTCGTTGCCCTAGTCTGAGCGGTACTGAGAAAAACTCTCTGCTTACAAGTCCTTCTAGGACCTCATCCCTGAAGTCACCGTATCTCTAGGAGAAAGGCAGCTTGCACTGCAACTTCCACTACAGCACAGTTTTGTGTGGAACACTTCAGGTTTTTGGGAGAGGCACAGGACCCTAGGAGACCTAGGGCAGTCTTTCATCTAAGCAGTTCGCTACACGCAGAGCGCCCTATGCAGAAATGTTGAATCAGGGAAGAGCCAGGGAGGTAGCTAGGTCTCTTTTGACCTGCCAGTACCCACGGACGCTTATGCTGCGTGTCAACCTGGTGATGGTGCCTGATGAGAATGGCTTTGTTTTCCCACCTTGAAAGCTCTTCTTCTGCGCCTTGAAGCTCCCTTAAAAACACTGTGGTTGTCAGGCTTATACTCACGGCAGGCATGGCTGTGAGAGGGAAAAAGAGGTTACACGAAGAGACAGGGTATTTCAGTTTCTGAGTCAGAGCTCATCCTGCCTTGTTATGTAGCTAAATGGAAACTCAAAGTGAGCCCTAGCTTCGAAGGAGGGCCCTGATATGCCATGCAGCGGGATAGGCGTACAACAGCTTCTATGAAGCCTTAGTCACTCTTCTGCTTTAGCTGAAGGCTAGTAAGCTTTTCTGGACTCCTAGACCCCTCGCGGCAGCACTCGCTTCCCTACAAAGGCACTGAGCACCCCCAGGCTCTCCTGAGTCGAAGATCAACATCCAGACACGTAGACCCTTCGCAGTACCCGTGTCTGTGCCGAGTGAAGGAGAGCATGATGCACACTTCGTCGCGGGACCTAGATTTTCTCAGCTCACCAATAGCCTCAGGAACATGATTCTAGGAGGTGCAGCATGCCATGCAAGTCTGCCTGCTTACAGTAGTCCGAGCTGTACTGAGAAAAACTCTTTGCTTACAATTCCTTCTACCACCTCATAGCTGAAGTCAACCTACCTCTAGGAGAAAGTCGGCTTGTGGTCCAAGTGCAACTAGAGCACACTTTCTGGTATAATGCTACAGGCTTTTGGAAGATGCCCAGGAGCCAGGACACCTAGGGAATTCTTTCATTTAGGCAGTTCGCTACACGCAGAACACCCGGCATAGGAAAGTGGATTCTCCAAGACCCAGGGAGTAGCTAGGTCTCTTTTGACTTGTTAGAAAGCACAGATGCTTCTTCTGCGTGTCAACCTGGAAATGGCGGCCTTAGGAGTCAAGCCTTGTTTTCCCGTCTTGAAAGCTCCATTCAAGCGGCCTTAAAGCTACCTGAGAAACACTGTGGTTGTGGGACTTGTATTCACTCCAGGCATGGCTCTGGAAGAACATGAGTTATCTCGAAAGAAAGCGGGTGCTTCCAGGCTCTGGTTAGGAGCATATCCTGCCCTGCACTAGAGCTAAGGGGAATCTTGACGTGCACTCTACCCTGGCCTACAGCTCTAATTTGCCATCCAGAAGGGTAGTTGTGCAGCCTTTTCCTTGAGTCCTTAGTCACAGTTCTGCATTAGTTTAAAGGTACTAATCTTCTCAGGACTCCAGTCCCACTCGTGCCAGTACCCGTTTCCGTACAAGAACTCTGAGTACCCCAGGGCTCCCCTGGGCTTGCCGGGCCACACTCACACCCGTAGGCCCTTCACTGTGCCCCTCTGTAGGCCGAGTGAAGCATAACAAACTGCACTCTTTCTTGGGAAAGCTAGATTTCCTCAGCTCACCAGCAGCCTCTGGAACACGGTTCTAGCAAGTCCAGCATACCATGGAAGTCGGCCTCATCGCCCTATTCTGAGCTGTACTGAGCAAAACTCTCTGCTTTGAAGTCCTTCGAGGACCTCATACCTGAAGTCACCGTATCTCAAGGAGAAAGACGGCTTGCATTCCAACGTCCACTAAAGCACAGTTTTCTGTGTAACACTTCAGGCTTTGGGGACATGCACAGGGCTCTTAGGAGACCTAGGGCAGTCTATTGTCTAGGCACGTCGCTACATGTACAACACCCTGTGCAGAAAACTTGATTCTGGGAAGAGCCAAGTAGCTAGCTAGGTCTCTTTTGTCCTCTTAGAAATCACAGATACTTACGCTGCGTGTCAATCTGGAAACAGGACCTGATGGGACTAGCCTTGTTTCCCATCATGAAAGCTCCTTTTATGCGCCTTGAAGCTAAGTGAAAAACACTGTTGGTGTCGTGCTTATACACACGACAGGCATGGCTGTGAGAGGGAAAAAGAGGTGTCACGAAGAAACATGGTATTCCAGTTTCTGAGTCAGAGCTGATCCTGTCCTGTTCTATAGCTAAAGGGAAACTCAAAGTGAGGCCTAACTTCGAAGGAGGGCCCTGATATGCCTTACAGCGGGTTAGGCGTGCAACAGCTTCCATGAGGCCTTAGTCGCTCTCCTGCTTTAGTTGAACGCTAGTAAGCTTTTCAGGCCGCCTAGATCCCTCGCGGCAGCACTCTTTTCCGTACAAGGATACTGAGTACCCCCAGGCTCCCCTGGGCTTGCTGGGCCGCACTCAGACGTGTAGGCCCATCAGGGTGCCCCTGGGTAGGCCGAGTGAAGGGTAACCCGCTGCACTCTTCCTTGGGCGAGCTAGATATCCCCAGCTCACCAACGGCTTCATCAACACGGTTCTAGCAAGGCCAGCATACCATGGAAGTCGTCCTCGTTGCCCTAGTCTGAGCGGTACTGAGAAAAACTCTCTGCTTACAAGTCCTTCTAGGACCTCATCCCTGAAGTCACCGTATCTCTAGGAGAAAGGCAGCTTGCACTGCAACTTCCACTACAGCACAGTTTTGTGTGGAACACTTCAGGTTTTTGGGAGAGGCACAGGACCCTAGGAGACCTAGGGCAGTCTTTCATCTAAGCAGTTCGCTACACGCAGAGCGCCCTATGCAGAAATGTTGAATCAGGGAAGAGCCAGGGAGGTAGCTAGGTCTCTTTTGACCTGCCAGTACCCACGGACGCTTATGCTGCGTGTCAACCTGGTGATGGTGCCTGATGCGAATGGCTTTGTTTTCCCACCTTGAAAGCTCTTCTTCTGCGCCTTGAAGCTCCCTTAAAAACACTGTGGTTGTCAGGCTTATACTCACGGCAGGCATGGCTGTGAGAGGGAAAAAGAGGTTACACGAAGAGACAGGGTATTTCAGTTTCTGAGTCAGAGCTCATCCTGCCTTGTTATGTAGCTAAATGGAAACTCAAAGTGAGCCCTAGCTTCGAAGGAGGGCCCTGATATGCCATGCAGCGGGATAGGCGTACAACAGCTTCTATGAAGCCTTAGTCACTCTTCTGCTTTAGCTGAAGGCTAGTAAGCTTTTCTGGACTCCTAGACCCCTCGCGGCAGCACTCGCTTCCCTACAAAGGCACTGAGCACCCCCAGGCTCTCCTGAGTCGAAGATCAACATCCAGACACGTAGACCCTTCGCAGTACCCGTGTCTGTGCCGAGTGAAGGAGAGCATGATGCACACTTCGTCGCGGGACCTAGATTTTCTCAGCTCACCAATAGCCTCAGGAACATGATTCTAGGAGGTGCAGCATGCCATGCAAGTCTGCCTGCTTACAGTAGTCCGAGCTGTACTGAGAAAAACTCTTTGCTTACAATTCCTTCTACCACCTCATAGCTGAAGTCAACCTACCTCTAGGAGAAAGTCGGCTTGTGGTCCAAGTGCAACTAGAGCACACTTTCTGGTATAATGCTACAGGCTTTTGGAAGATGCCCAGGAGCCAGGACACCTAGGGAATTCTTTCATTTAGGCAGTTCGCTACACGCAGAACACCCGGCATAGGAAAGTGGATTCTCCAAGACCCAGGGAGTAGCTAGGTCTCTTTTGACTTGTTAGAAAGCACAGATGCTTCTTCTGCGTGTCAACCTGGAAATGGCGGCCTTAGGAGTCAAGCCTTGTTTTCCCGTCTTGAAAGCTCCATTCAAGCGGCCTTAAAGCTACCTGAGAAACACTGTGGTTGTGGGACTTGTATTCACTCCAGGCATGGCTCTGGAAGAACATGAGTTATCTCGAAAGAAAGCGGGTGCTTCCAGGCTCTGGTTAGGAGCATATCCTGCCCTGCACTAGAGCTAAGGGGAATCTTGACGTGCACTCTACCCTGGCCTACAGCTCTGATTTGCCATCCAGAAGGGTAGTTGTGCAGCCTTTTCCTTGAGTCCTTAGTCACAGTTCTGCATTAGTTTAAAGGTACTAATCTTCTCAGGACTCCAGTCCCACTCGTGCCAGTACCCGTTTCCGTACAAGAACTCTGAGTACCCCAGGGCTCCCCTGGGCTTGCCGGGCCACACTCACACCCGTAGGCCCTTCACTGTGCCCCTCTGTAGGCCGAGTGAAGCATAACAAACTGCACTCTTTCTTGGGAAAGCTAGATTTCCTCAGCTCACCAGCAGCCTCTGGAACACGGTTCTAGCAAGTCCAGCATACCATGGAAGTCTGCCTCATCGCCCTATTCTGAGCTGTACTGAGCAAAACTCTCTGCTTTGAAGTCCTTCGAGGACCTCATACCTGAAGTCACCGTATCTCAAGGAGAAAGACGGCTTGCATTCCAACTTCCACTAAAGCACAGTTTTCTGTGTAACACTTCAGGCTTTGGGGACATGCACAGGGCTCTTAGGAGACCTAGGGCAGTCTATTGTCTAGGCACGTCGCTACATGTACAACACCCTGTGCAGAAAACTTGATTCTGGGAAGAGCCAAGTAGCTAGCTAGGTCTCTTTTGTCCTCTTAGAAACCACAGATACTTACGCTGCGTGTCAATCTGGAAACAGGACCTGATGGGACTAGCCTTGTTTCCCATCATGAAAGCTCCTTTTATGCGCCTTGAAGCTAAGTGAAAAACACTGTTGGTGTCGTGCTTATACACACGACAGGCATGGCTGTGAGAGGGAAAAAGAGGTGTCACGAAGAAACATGGTATTCCAGTTTCTGAGTCAGAGCTGATCCTGTCCTGTTCTATAGCTAAAGGGAAACTCAAAGTGAGGCCTAACTTCGAAGGAGGGCCCTGATATGCCTTACAGCGGGTTAGGCGTGCAACAGCTTCCATGAGGCCTTAGTCGCTCTCCTGCTTTAGTTGAACGCTAGTAAGCTTTTCAGGCCGCCTAGATCCCTCGCGGCAGCACTCGTTTCCGTACAAGGATACTGAGTACCCCCAGGCTCCCCTGGGCTTGCTGGGCCGCACTCAGACGCGTAGGCCCATCAGGGTGCCCCTGGGTAGGTCGAGTGAAGGGTAACCCGCTGCACTCTTCCTTGGGCGAGCTAGATATCCCCAGCTCACCAACGGCTTCATCAACACGGTTCTAGCAAGGCCAGCATACCATGGAAGTCGTCCTCGTTGCCCTAGTCTGAGCGGTACTGAGAAAAACTCTCTGCTTACAAGTTCTTCTAGGACCTCATCCCTGAAGTCACCGTATCTCTAGGAGAAAGGCAGCTTGCACTGCAACTTCCACTACAGCACAGTTTTGTGTGGAACACTTCAGGTTTTTGGGAGAGGCACAGGACCCTAGGAGACCTAGGGCAGTCTTTCATCTAAGCAGTTCGCTACACGCAGAGCGCCCTATGCAGAAATGTTGAATCAGGGAAGAGCCAGGGAGGTAGCTAGGTCTCTTTTGACCTGCCAGTACCCACGGACGCTTATGCTGCGTATCAACCTGGTGACGGTGCCTGATGCGAATGGCTTTGTTTTCCCACCTTGAAAGCTCTTCTTCTGCGCCTTGAAGCTCCCTTAAAAACACTGTGGTTGTCAGGCTTATACTCACGGCAGGCATGGCTGTGAGAGGGAAAAAGAGGTTACACGAAGAGACAGGGTATTTCAGTTTCTGAGTCAGAGCTCATCCTGCCTTGTTATGTAGCTAAATGGAAACTCAAAGTGAGCCCTAGCTTCGAAGGAGGGCCCTGATATGCCATGCAACGGGATAGGCGTACAACAGCTTCTATGAAGCCTTAGTCACTCTTCTGCTTTAGCTGAAGGCTAGTAAGCTTTTCTGGACTCCTAGACCCCTCGCGGCAGCACTCGCTTCCCTACAAAGGCACTGAGCACCCCAGGCTCTCCTGAGTCGAAGATCAACATCCAGACACGTAGACCCTTCGCAGTACCCGTGTCTGTGCCGAGTGAAGGAGAGCATGATGCACACTTCGTCGCGGGACCTAGATTTTCTCAGCTCACCAATAGCCTCAGGAACATGATTCTAGGAGGTGCAGCATGCCATGCAAGTCTGCCTGCTTACAGTAGTCCGAGCTGTACTGAGAAAAACTCTTTGCTTACAATTCCTTCTACCACCTCATAGCTGAAGTCAACCTACCTCTAGGAGAAAGTCGGCTTGTGGTCCAAGTGCAACTAGAGCACACTTTCTGGTATAATGCTACAGGCTTTTGGAAGATGCCCAGGAGCCAGGACACCTAGGGAATTCTTTCATTTAGGCAGTTCGCTACACGCAGAACACCCGGCATAGGAAAGTGGATTCTCCAAGACCCAGGGAGTAGCTAGGTCTCTTTTGACTTGTTAGAAAGCACAGATGCTTCTTCTGCGTGTCAACCTGGAAATGGCGGCCTTAGGAGTCAAGCCTTGTTTTCCCGTCTTGAAAGCTCCATTCAAGCGGCCTTAAAGCTACCTGAGAAACACTGTGGTTGTGGGACTTGTATTCACTCCAGGCATGGCTCTGGAAGAACATGAGTTATCTCGAAAGAAAGCGGGTGCTTCCAGGCTCTGGTTAGGAGCATATCCTGCCCTGCACTAGAGCTAAGGGGAATCTTGGCGTGCACTCTACCCTGGCCTACAGCTCTGATTTGCCATCCAGAAGGGTAGTTGTGCCGCCTTTTCCTTGAGTCCTTAGTCACAGTTCTGCATTAGTTTAAAGGTACTAATCTTCTCAGGACTCCAGTCCCACTCGTGCCAGTACCCGTTTCCGTACAAGAACTCTGAGTACCCCAGGGCTCCCCTGGGCTTGCCGGGCCACACTCACACCCGTAGGCCCTTCACTGTGCCCCTCTGTAGGCCGAGTGAAGCATAACAAACTGCACTCTTTCTTGGGAAAGCTAGATTTCCTCAGCTCACCAGCAGCCTCTGGAACACGGTTCTAGCAAGTCCAGCATACCATGGAAGTCTGCCTCATCGCCCTATTCTGAGCTGTACTGAGCAAAACTCTCTGCTTTGAAGTCCTTCGAGGACCTCATACCTGAAGTCACCGTATCTCAAGGAGAAAGACGGCTTGCATTCCAACTTCCACTAAAGCACAGTTTTCTGTGTAACACTTCAGGCTTTGGGGACATGCACAGGGCTCTTAGGAGACCTAGGGCAGTCTATTGTCTAGGCACGCCGCTACATGTACAACACCCTGTGCAGAAAACTTGATTCTGGGAAGAGCCAAGTAGCTAGCTAGGTCTCTTTTGTCCTCTTAGAAACCACAGATACTTACGCTGCGTGTCAATCTGGAAACAGGACCTGATGGGACTAGCCTTGTTTCCCATCATGAAAGCTCCTTTTATGCACCTTGAAGCTAAGTGAAAAACACTGTTGGTGTCGTGCTTATACACACGACAGGCATGGCTGTGAGAGGGAAAAAGAGGTGTCACGAAGAAACATGGTATTCCAGTTTCTGAGTCAGAGCTGATCCTGTCCTGTTCTATAGCTAAAGGGAAACTCAAAGTGAGGCCTAACTTCGAAGGAGGGCCCTGATATGCCTTACAGCGGGTTAGGCGTGCAACAGCTTCCATGAGGCCTTAGTCGCTCTCCTGCTTTAGTTGAACGCTAGTAAGCTTTTCAGGCCGCCTAGATCCCTCGCGGCAGCACTCGTTTCCGTACAAGGATACTGAGTACCCCCAGGCTCCCCTGGGCTTGCTGGGCCGCACTCAGACGCGTAGGCCCATCAGGGTGCCCCTGGGTAGGCCGAGTGAAGGGTAACCCGCTGCACTCTTCCTTGGGCGAGCTAGATATCCCCAGCTCAGCAACGGCTTCATCCACACGGTTCTAGCAAGGCCAGCATACCATGGAAGTCGTCCTCGTTGCCCTAGTCTGAGCGGTACTGAGAAAAACTCTCTGCTTACAAGTCCTTCTAGGACCTCATCCCTGAAGTCACCGTATCTCTAGGAGAAAGGCAGCTTGCACTGCAACTTCCACTACAGCACAGTTTTGTGTGGAACACTTCAGGTTTTTGGGAGAGGCACAGGACCCTAGGAGACCTAGGGCAGTCTTTCATCTAAGCAGTTCGCTACACGCAGAGCGCCCTATGCAGAAATGTTGAATCAGGGAAGAGCCAGGGAGGTAGCTAGGTCTCTTTTGACCTGCCAGTACCCACGGACGCTTATGCTGCGTGTCAACCTGGTGATGGTGCCTGATGAGAATGGCTTTGTTTTCCCACCTTGAAAGCTCTTCTTCTGCGCCTTGAAGCTCCCTTAAAAACACTGTGGTTGTCAGGCTTATACTCACGGCAGGCATGGCTGTGAGAGGGAAAAAGAGGTTACACGAAGAGACAGGGTATTTCAGTTTCTGAGTCAGAGCTCATCCTGCCTTGTTATGTAGCTAAATGGAAACTCAAAGTGAGCCCTAGCTTCGAAGGAGGGCCCTGATATGCCATGCAGCGGGATAGGCGTACAACAGCTTCTATGAAGCCTTAGTCACTCTTCTGCTTTAGCTGAAGGCTAGTAAGCTTTTCTGGACTCCTAGACCCCTCGCGGCAGCACTCGCTTCCCTACAAAGGCACTGAGCACCCCCAGGCTCTCCTGAGTCGAAGATCAACATCCAGACACGTAGACCCTTCGCAGTACCCGTGTCTGTGCCGAGTGAAGGAGAGCATGATGCACACTTCGTCGCGGGACCTAGATTTTCTCAGCTCACCAATAGCCTCAGGAACATGATTCTAGGAGGTGCAGCATGCCATGCAAGTCTGCCTGCTTACAGTAGTCCGAGCTGTACTGAGAAAAACTCTTTGCTTACAATTCCTTCTACCACCTCATAGCTGAAGTCAACCTACCTCTAGGAGAAAGTCGGCTTGTGGTCCAAGTGCAACTAGAGCACACTTTCTGGTATAATGCTACAGGCTTTTGGAAGATGCCCAGGAGCCAGGACACCTAGGGAATTCTTTCATTTAGGCAGTTCGCTACACGCAGAACACCCGGCATAGGAAAGTGGATTCTCCAAGACCCAGGGAGTAGCTAGGTCTCTTTTGACTTGTTAGAAAGCACAGATGCTTCTTCTGCGTGTCAACCTGGAAATGGCGGCCTTAGGAGTCAAGCCTTGTTTTCCCGTCTTGAAAGCTCCATTCAAGCGGCCTTAAAGCTACCTGAGAAACACTGTGGTTGTGGGACTTGTATTCACTCCAGGCATGGCTCTGGAAGAACATGAGTTATCTCGAAAGAAAGCGGGTGCTTCCAGGCTCTGGTTAGGAGCATATCCTGCCCTGCACTAGAGCTAAGGGGAATCTTGACGTGCACTCTACCCTGGCCTACAGCTCTAATTTGCCATCCAGAAGGGTAGTTGTGCAGCCTTTTCCTTGAGTCCTTAGTCACAGTTCTGCATTAGTTTAAAGGTACTAATCTTCTCAGGACTCCAGTCCCACTCGTGCCAGTACCCGTTTCCGTACAAGAACTCTGAGTACCCCAGGGCTCCCCTGGGCTTGCCGGGCCACACTCACACCCGTAGGCCCTTCACTGTGCCCCTCTGTAGGCCGAGTGAAGCATAACAAACTGCACTCTTTCTTGGGAAAGCTAGATTTCCTCAGCTCACCAGCAGCCTCTGGAACACGGTTCTAGCAAGTCCAGCATACCATGGAAGTCGGCCTCATCGCCCTATTCTGAGCTGTACTGAGCAAAACTCTCTGCTTTGAAGTCCTTCGAGGACCTCATACCTGAAGTCACCGTATCTCAAGGAGAAAGACGGCTTGCATTCCAACGTCCACTAAAGCACAGTTTTCTGTGTAACACTTCAGGCTTTGGGGACATGCACAGGGCTCTTAGGAGACCTAGGGCAGTCTATTGTCTAGGCACGTCGCTACATGTACAACACCCTGTGCAGAAAACTTGATTCTGGGAAGAGCCAAGTAGCTAGCTAGGTCTCTTTTGTCCTCTTAGAAATCACAGATACTTACGCTGCGTGTCAATCTGGAAACAGGACCTGATGGGACTAGCCTTGTTTCCCATCATGAAAGCTCCTTTTATGCGCCTTGAAGCTAAGTGAAAAACACTGTTGGTGTCGTGCTTATACACACGACAGGCATGGCTGTGAGAGGGAAAAAGAGGTGTCACGAAGAAACATGGTATTCCAGTTTCTGAGTCAGAGCTGATCCTGTCCTGTTCTATAGCTAAAGGGAAACTCAAAGTGAGGCCTAACTTCGAAGGAGGGCCCTGATATGCCTTACAGCGGGTTAGGCGTGCAACAGCTTCCATGAGGCCTTAGTCGCTCTCCTGCTTTAGTTGAACGCTAGTAAGCTTTTCAGGCCGCCTAGATCCCTCGCGGCAGCACTCTTTTCCGTACAAGGATACTGAGTACCCCCAGGCTCCCCTGGGCTTGCTGGGCCGCACTCAGACGTGTAGGCCCATCAGGGTGCCCCTGGGTAGGCCGAGTGAAGGGTAACCCGCTGCACTCTTCCTTGGGCGAGCTAGATATCCCCAGCTCACCAACGGCTTCATCAACACGGTTCTAGCAAGGCCAGCATACCATGGAAGTCGTCCTCGTTGCCCTAGTCTGAGCGGTACTGAGAAAAACTCTCTGCTTACAAGTCCTTCTAGGACCTCATCCCTGAAGTCACCGTATCTCTAGGAGAAAGGCAGCTTGCACTGCAACTTCCACTACAGCACAGTTTTGTGTGGAACACTTCAGGTTTTTGGGAGAGGCACAGGACCCTAGGAGACCTAGGGCAGTCTTTCATCTAAGCAGTTCGCTACACGCAGAGCGCCCTATGCAGAAATGTTGAATCAGGGAAGAGCCAGGGAGGTAGCTAGGTCTCTTTTGACCTGCCAGTACCCACGGACGCTTATGCTGCGTGTCAACCTGGTGATGGTGCCTGATGCGAATGGCTTTGTTTTCCCACCTTGAAAGCTCTTCTTCTGCGCCTTGAAGCTCCCTTAAAAACACTGTGGTTGTCAGGCTTATACTCACGGCAGGCATGGCTGTGAGAGGGAAAAAGAGGTTACACGAAGAGACAGGGTATTTCAGTTTCTGAGTCAGAGCTCATCCTGCCTTGTTATGTAGCTAAATGGAAACTCAAAGTGAGCCCTAGCTTCGAAGGAGGGCCCTGATATGCCATGCAGCGGGATAGGCGTACAACAGCTTCTATGAAGCCTTAGTCACTCTTCTGCTTTAGCTGAAGGCTAGTAAGCTTTTCTGGACTCCTAGACCCCTCGCGGCAGCACTCGCTTCCCTACAAAGGCACTGAGCACCCCCAGGCTCTCCTGAGTCGAAGATCAACATCCAGACACGTAGACCCTTCGCAGTACCCGTGTCTGTGCCGAGTGAAGGAGAGCATGATGCACACTTCGTCGCGGGACCTAGATTTTCTCAGCTCACCAATAGCCTCAGGAACATGATTCTAGGAGGTGCAGCATGCCATGCAAGTCTGCCTGCTTACAGTAGTCCGAGCTGTACTGAGAAAAACTCTTTGCTTACAATTCCTTCTACCACCTCATAGCTGAAGTCAACCTACCTCTAGGAGAAAGTCGGCTTGTGGTCCAAGTGCAACTAGAGCACACTTTCTGGTATAATGCTACAGGCTTTTGGAAGATGCCCAGGAGCCAGGACACCTAGGGAATTCTTTCATTTAGGCAGTTCGCTACACGCAGAACACCCGGCATAGGAAAGTGGATTCTCCAAGACCCAGGGAGTAGCTAGGTCTCTTTTGACTTGTTAGAAAGCACAGATGCTTCTTCTGCGTGTCAACCTGGAAATGGCGGCCTTAGGAGTCAAGCCTTGTTTTCCCGTCTTGAAAGCTCCATTCAAGCGGCCTTAAAGCTACCTGAGAAACACTGTGGTTGTGGGACTTGTATTCACTCCAGGCATGGCTCTGGAAGAACATGAGTTATCTCGAAAGAAAGCGGGTGCTTCCAGGCTCTGGTTAGGAGCATATCCTGCCCTGCACTAGAGCTAAGGGGAATCTTGACGTGCACTCTACCCTGGCCTACAGCTCTGATTTGCCATCCAGAAGGGTAGTTGTGCAGCCTTTTCCTTGAGTCCTTAGTCACAGTTCTGCATTAGTTTAAAGGTACTAATCTTCTCAGGACTCCAGTCCCACTCGTGCCAGTACCCGTTTCCGTACAAGAACTCTGAGTACCCCAGGGCTCCCCTGGGCTTGCCGGGCCACACTCACACCCGTAGGCCCTTCACTGTGCCCCTCTGTAGGCCGAGTGAAGCATAACAAACTGCACTCTTTCTTGGGAAAGCTAGATTTCCTCAGCTCACCAGCAGCCTCTGGAACACGGTTCTAGCAAGTCCAGCATACCATGGAAGTCTGCCTCATCGCCCTATTCTGAGCTGTACTGAGCAAAACTCTCTGCTTTGAAGTCCTTCGAGGACCTCATACCTGAAGTCACCGTATCTCAAGGAGAAAGACGGCTTGCATTCCAACTTCCACTAAAGCACAGTTTTCTGTGTAACACTTCAGGCTTTGGGGACATGCACAGGGCTCTTAGGAGACCTAGGGCAGTCTATTGTCTAGGCACGTCGCTACATGTACAACACCCTGTGCAGAAAACTTGATTCTGGGAAGAGCCAAGTAGCTAGCTAGGTCTCTTTTGTCCTCTTAGAAACCACAGATACTTACGCTGCGTGTCAATCTGGAAACAGGACCTGATGGGACTAGCCTTGTTTCCCATCATGAAAGCTCCTTTTATGCGCCTTGAAGCTAAGTGAAAAACACTGTTGGTGTCGTGCTTATACACACGACAGGCATGGCTGTGAGAGGGAAAAAGAGGTGTCACGAAGAAACATGGTATTCCAGTTTCTGAGTCAGAGCTGATCCTGTCCTGTTCTATAGCTAAAGGGAAACTCAAAGTGAGGCCTAACTTCGAAGGAGGGCCCTGATATGCCTTACAGCGGGTTAGGCGTGCAACAGCTTCCATGAGGCCTTAGTCGCTCTCCTGCTTTAGTTGAACGCTAGTAAGCTTTTCAGGCCGCCTAGATCCCTCGCGGCAGCACTCGTTTCCGTACAAGGATACTGAGTACCCCCAGGCTCCCCTGGGCTTGCTGGGCCGCACTCAGACGCGTAGGCCCATCAGGGTGCCCCTGGGTAGGTCGAGTGAAGGGTAACCCGCTGCACTCTTCCTTGGGCGAGCTAGATATCCCCAGCTCACCAACGGCTTCATCAACACGGTTCTAGCAAGGCCAGCATACCATGGAAGTCGTCCTCGTTGCCCTAGTCTGAGCGGTACTGAGAAAAACTCTCTGCTTACAAGTTCTTCTAGGACCTCATCCCTGAAGTCACCGTATCTCTAGGAGAAAGGCAGCTTGCACTGCAACTTCCACTACAGCACAGTTTTGTGTGGAACACTTCAGGTTTTTGGGAGAGGCACAGGACCCTAGGAGACCTAGGGCAGTCTTTCATCTAAGCAGTTCGCTACACGCAGAGCGCCCTATGCAGAAATGTTGAATCAGGGAAGAGCCAGGGAGGTAGCTAGGTCTCTTTTGACCTGCCAGTACCCACGGACGCTTATGCTGCGTATCAACCTGGTGACGGTGCCTGATGCGAATGGCTTTGTTTTCCCACCTTGAAAGCTCTTCTTCTGCGCCTTGAAGCTCCCTTAAAAACACTGTGGTTGTCAGGCTTATACTCACGGCAGGCATGGCTGTGAGAGGGAAAAAGAGGTTACACGAAGAGACAGGGTATTTCAGTTTCTGAGTCAGAGCTCATCCTGCCTTGTTATGTAGCTAAATGGAAACTCAAAGTGAGCCCTAGCTTCGAAGGAGGGCCCTGATATGCCATGCAACGGGATAGGCGTACAACAGCTTCTATGAAGCCTTAGTCACTCTTCTGCTTTAGCTGAAGGCTAGTAAGCTTTTCTGGACTCCTAGACCCCTCGCGGCAGCACTCGCTTCCCTACAAAGGCACTGAGCACCCCAGGCTCTCCTGAGTCGAAGATCAACATCCAGACACGTAGACCCTTCGCAGTACCCGTGTCTGTGCCGAGTGAAGGAGAGCATGATGCACACTTCGTCGCGGGACCTAGATTTTCTCAGCTCACCAATAGCCTCAGGAACATGATTCTAGGAGGTGCAGCATGCCATGCAAGTCTGCCTGCTTACAGTAGTCCGAGCTGTACTGAGAAAAACTCTTTGCTTACAATTCCTTCTACCACCTCATAGCTGAAGTCAACCTACCTCTAGGAGAAAGTCGGCTTGTGGTCCAAGTGCAACTAGAGCACACTTTCTGGTATAATGCTACAGGCTTTTGGAAGATGCCCAGGAGCCAGGACACCTAGGGAATTCTTTCATTTAGGCAGTTCGCTACACGCAGAACACCCGGCATAGGAAAGTGGATTCTCCAAGACCCAGGGAGTAGCTAGGTCTCTTTTGACTTGTTAGAAAGCACAGATGCTTCTTCTGCGTGTCAACCTGGAAATGGCGGCCTTAGGAGTCAAGCCTTGTTTTCCCGTCTTGAAAGCTCCATTCAAGCGGCCTTAAAGCTACCTGAGAAACACTGTGGTTGTGGGACTTGTATTCACTCCAGGCATGGCTCTGGAAGAACATGAGTTATCTCGAAAGAAAGCGGGTGCTTCCAGGCTCTGGTTAGGAGCATATCCTGCCCTGCACTAGAGCTAAGGGGAATCTTGACGTGCACTCTACCCTGGCCTACAGCTCTGATTTGCCATCCAGAAGGGTAGTTGTGCAGCCTTTTCCTTGAGTCCTTAGTCACAGTTCTGCATTAGTTTAAAGGTACTAATCTTCTCAGGACTCCAGTCCCACTCGTGCCAGTACCCGTTTCCGTACAAGAACTCTGAGTACCCCAGGGCTCCCCTGGGCTTGCCGGGCCACACTCACACCCGTAGGCCCTTCACTGTGCCCCTCTGTAGGCCGAGTGAAGCATAACAAACTGCACTCTTTCTTGGGAAAGCTAGATTTCCTCAGCTCACCAGCAGCCTCTGGAACACGGTTCTAGCAAGTCCAGCATACCATGGAAGTCGGCCTCATCGCCCTATTCTGAGCTGTACTGAGCAAAACTCTCTGCTTTGAAGTCCTTCGAGGACCTCATACCTGAAGTCACCGTATCTCAAGGAGAAAGACGGCTTGCATTCCAACGTCCACTAAAGCACAGTTTTCTGTGTAACACTTCAGGCTTTGGGGACATGCACAGGGCTCTTAGGAGACCTAGGGCAGTCTATTGTCTAGGCACGTCACTACATGTACAACACCCTGTGCAGAAAACTTGATTCTGGGAAGAGCCAAGTAGCTAGCTAGGTCTCTTTTGTCCTCTTAGAAACCACAGATACTTACGCTGCGTGTCAATCTGGAAACAGGACCTGATGGGACTAGCCTTGTTTCCCATCATGAAAGCTCCTTTTATGCGCCTTGAAGCTAAGTGAAAAACACTGTTGGTGTCGTGCTTATACACACGACAGGCATGGCTGTGAGAGGGAAAAAGAGGTGTCACGAAGAAACATGGTATTCCAGTTTCTGAGTCAGAGCTGATCCTGTCCTGTTCTATAGCTAAAGGGAAACTCAAAGTGAGGCCTAACTTCGAAGGAGGGCCCTGATATGCCTTACAGCGGGTTAGGCGTGCAACAGCTTCCATGAGGCCTTAGTCACTCTCCTGCTTTAGTTGAACGCTAGTAAGCTTTTCAGGCCGCCTAGATCCCTCGCGGCAGCACTCGTTTCCGTACAAGGATACTGAGTACCCCCAGGCTCCCCTGGGCTTGCTGGGCCGCACTCAGACGCGTAGGCCCATCAGGGTGCCCCTGGGTAGGCCGAGTGAAGGGTAACCCGCTGCACTCTTCCTTGGGCGAGCTAGATATCCCCAGCTCACCAACGGCTTCATCAACACGGTTCTAGCAAGGCCAGCATACCATGGAAGTCGTCCTCGTTGCCCTAGTCTGAGCGGTACTGAGAAAAACTCTCTGCTTACAAGTCCTTCTAGGACCTCATCCCTGAAGTCACCGTATCTCTAGGAGAAAGGCAGCTTGCACTGCAACTTCCACTACAGCACAGTTTTGTGTGGAACACTTCAGGTTTTTGGGAGAGGCACAGGACCCTAGGAGACCTAGGGCAGTCTTTCATCTAAGCAGTTGGCTACACGCAGAGCGCCCTATGCAGAAATGTTGAATCAGGGAAGAGCCAGGGAGGTAGCTAGGTCTCTTTTGACCTGCCAGTACCCACGGACGCTTATGCTGCGTATCAACCTGGTGACGGTGCCTGATGCGAATGGCTTTGTTTTCCCACCTTGAAAGCTCTTCTTCTGCGCCTTGAAGCTCCCTTAAAAACACTGTGGTTGTCAGGCTTATACTCACGGCAGGCATGGCTGTGAGAGGGAAAAAGAGGTTACACGAAGAGACAGGGTATTTCAGTTTCTGAGTCAGAGCTCATCCTGCCTTGTTATGTAGCTAAATGGAAACTCAAAGTGAGCCCTAGCTTCGAAGGAGGGCCCTGATATGCCATGCAGCGGGATAGGCGTACAACAGCTTCTATGAAGCCTTAGTCACTCTTCTGCTTTAGCTGAAGGCTAGTAAGCTTTTCTGGACTCCTAGACCCCTCGCGGCAGCACTCGCTTCCCTACAAAGGCACTGAGCACCCCCAGGCTCTCCTGAGTCGAAGATCAACATCCAGACACGTAGACCCTTCGGAGTACCCGTGTCTGTGCCGAGTGAAGGAGAGCATGATGCACACTTCGTCGCGGGACCTAGATTTTCTCAGCTCACCAATAGCCTCAGGAACATGATTCTAGGAGGTGCAGCATGCCATGCAAGTCTGCCTGCTTACAGTAGTCCGAGCTGTACTGAGAAAAACTCTTTGCTTACAATTCCTTCTACCACCTCATAGCTGAAGTCAACCTACCTCTAGGAGAAAGTCGGCTTGTGGTCCAAGTGCAACTAGAGCACACTTTCTGGTATAATGCTACAGGCTTTTGGAAGATGCCCAGGAGCCAGGACACCTAGGGAATTCTTTCATTTAGGCAGTTCGCTACACGCAGAACACCCGGCATAGGAAAGTGGATTCTCCAAGACCCAGGGAGTAGCTAGGTCTCTTTTGACTTGTTAGAAAGCACAGATGCTTCTTCTGCGTGTCAACCTGGAAATGGCGGCCTTAGGAGTCAAGCCTTGTTTTCCCGTCTTGAAAGCTCCATTCAAGCGGCCTTAAAGCTACCTGAGAAACACTGTGGTTGTGGGACTTGTATTCACTCCAGGCATGGCTCTGGAAGAACATGAGTTATCTCGAAAGAAAGCGGGTGCTTCCAGGCTCTGGTTAGGAGCATATCCTGCCCTGCACTAGAGCTAAGGGGAATCTTGACGTGCACTCTACCCTGGCCTACAGCTCTGATTTGCCATCCAGAAGGGTAGTTGTGCAGCCTTTTCCTTGAGTCCTTAGTCACAGTTCTGCATTAGTTTAAAGGTACTAATCTTCTCAGGACTCCAGTCCCACTCGTGCCAGTACCCGTTTCCGTACAAGAACTCTGAGTACCCCAGGGCTCCCCTGGGCTTGCCGGGCCACACTCACACCCGTAGGCCCTACACTGTGCCCCTCTGTAGGCCGAGTGAAGCATAACAAACTGCACTCTTTCTTGGGAAAGCTAGATTTCCTCAGCTCACCAGCAGCCTCTGGAACACGGTTCTAGCAAGTCCCGCATACCATGGAAGTCTGCCTCATCGCCCTATTCTGAGCTGTACTGAGCAAAACTCTCTGCTTTGAAGTCCTTCGAGGACCTCATACCTGAAGTCACCGTATCTCAAGGAGAAAGACGGCTTGCATTCCAACTTCCACTAAAGCACAGTTTTCTGTGTAACACTTCAGGCTTTGGGGACATGCACAGGGCTCTTAGGAGACCTAGGGCAGTCTATTGTCTAGGCACGTCGCTACATGTACAACACCCTGTGCAGAAAACTTGATTCTGGGAAGAGCCAAGTAGCTAGCTAGGTCTCTTTTGTCCTCTTAGAAACCACAGATACTTAGGCTACGTGTCAATCTGGAAACAGGACCTGATGGGACTAGCCTTGTTTCCCATCATGAAAGCTCCTTTTATGCGCCTTGAAGCTAAGTGAAAAACACTGTTGGTGTCGGGCTTATACACACGACAGGCATGGCTGTGAGAGGGAAAAAGAGGTGTCACGAAGAAACATGGTATTCCAGTTTCTGAGTCAGAGCTGATCCTGTCCTGTTCTATAGCTAAAGGGAAACTCAAAGTGAGGCCTAACTTCGAAGGAGGGCCCTGATATGCCTTACAGCGGGTTAGGCGTGCAACAGCTTCCATGAGGCCTTAGTCGCTCTCCTGCTTTAGTTGAACGCTAGTAAGCTTTTCAGGCCGCCTAGATCCCTCGCGGCAGCACTCGTTTCCGTACAAGGATACTGAGTACCCGCAGGCTCCCCTGGGCTTGCTGGGCCGCACTCAGACCCGTAGGCCCATCAGGGTGCCCCTGGGTAGGCCGAGTGAAGGGTAACCCGCTGAACTCTTCCTTGGGCGAGCTAGATATCCCCAGCTCACCAACGGCTTCATCAACACGGTTCTAGCAAGGCCAGCATACCATGGAAGTCGTCCTCGTTGCCCTAGTCTGAGCGGTACTGAGAAAAACTCTCTGCTTACAAGTCCTTCTAGGACCTCATCCCTGAAGTCACCGTATCTCTAGGAGAAAGGCAGCTTGCACTGCAACTTCCACTACAGCACAGTTTTGTGTGGAACACTTCAGGTTTTTGGGAGAGGCACAGGACCCTAGGAGACCTAGGGCAGTCTTTCATCTAAGCAGTTCGCTACACGCAGAGCGCCCTATGCAGAAATGTTGAATCAGGGAAGAGCCAGGGAGGTAGCTAGGTCTCTTTTGACCTGCCAGTACCCACGGACGCTTATGCTGCATGTCAACCTGGTGATGGTGCCTGATGCGAATGGCTTTGTTTTCCCACCTTGAAAGCTCTTCTTCTGCGCCTTGAAGCTCCCTTAAAAACACTGTGGTTGTCAGGCTTATACTCACGGCAGGCATGGCTGTGAGAGGGAAAAAGAGGTTACACGAAGAGACAGGGTATTTCAGTTTCTGAGTCAGAGCTCATCCTGCCTTGTTATGTAGCTAAATGGAAACTCAAAGTGAGCCCTAGCTTCGAAGGAGGGCCCTGATATGCCATGCAGCGGGATAGGCGTACAACAGCTTCTATGAAGCCTTAGTCACTCTTCTGCTTTAGCTGAAGGCTAGTAAGCTTTTCTGGACTCCTAGACCCCTCGCGGCAGCACTCGCTTCCCTACAAAGGCACTGAGCACCCCCAGGCTCTCCTGAGTCGAAGATCAACATCCAGACACGTAGACCCTTCGCAGTACCCGTGTCTGTGCCGAGTGAAGGAGAGCATGATGCACACTTCGTCGCGGGACCTAGATTTTCTCAGCTCACCAATAGCCTCAGGAACATGATTCTAGGAGGTGCAGCATGCCATGCAAGTCTGCCTGCTTACAGTAGTCCGAGCTGTACTGAGAAAAACTCTTTGCTTACAATTCCTTCTACCACCTCATAGCTGAAGTCAACCTACCTCTAGGAGAAAGTCGGCTTGTGGTCCAAGTGCAACTAGAGCACACTTTCTGGTATAATGCTACAGGCTTTTGGAAGATGCCCAGGAGCCAGGACACCTAGGGAATTCTTTCATTTAGGCAGTTCGCTACACGCAGAACACCCGGCATAGGAAAGTGGATTCTCCAAGACCCAGGGAGTAGCTAGGTCTCTTTTGACTTGTTAGAAAGCACAGATGCTTCTTCTGCGTGTCAACCTGGAAATGGCGGCCTTAGGAGTCAAGCCTTGTTTTCCCGTCTTGAAAGCTCCATTCAAGCGGCCTTAAAGCTACCTGAGAAACACTGTGGTTGTGGGACTTGTATTCACTCCAGGCATGGCTCTGGAAGAACATGAGTTATCTCGAAAGAAAGCGGGTGCTTCCAGGCTCTGGTTAGGAGCATATCCTGCCCTGCACTAGAGCTAAGGGGAATCTTGACGTGCACTCTACCCTGGCCTACAGCTCTAATTTGCCATCCAGAAGGGTAGTTGTGCAGCCTTTTCCTTGAGTCCTTAGTCACAGTTCTGCATTAGTTTAAAGGTACTAATCTTCTCAGGACTCCAGTCCCACTCGTGCCAGTACCCGTTTCCGTACAAGAACTCTGAGTACCCCAGGGCTCCCCTGGGCTTGCCGGGCCACACTCACACCCGTAGGCCCTTCACTGTGCCCCTCTGTAGGCCGAGTGAAGCATAACAAACTGCACTCTTTCTTGGGAAAGCTAGATTTCCTCAGCTCACCAGCAGCCTCTGGAACACGGTTCTAGCAAGTCCAGCATACCATGGAAGTCGGCCTCATCGCCCTATTCTGAGCTGTACTGAGCAAAACTCTCTGCTTTGAAGTCCTTCGAGGACCTCATACCTGAAGTCACCGTATCTCAAGGAGAAAGACGGCTTGCATTCCCACTTCCACTAAAGCACAGTTTTCTGTGTAACACTTCAGGCTTTGGGGACATGCACAGGGCTCTTAGGAGACCTAGGGCAGTCTATTGTCTAGGCACGTCGCTACATGTACAACACCCTGTGCAGAAAACTTGATTCTGGGAAGAGCCAAGTAGCTAGCTAGGTCTCTTTTGTCCTCTTAGAAACCACAGATACTTACGCTGCGTGTCAATCTGGAAACAGGACCTGATGGGACTAGCCTTGTTTCCCATCATGAAAGCTCCTTTTATGCGCCTTGAAGCTAAGTGAAAAACACTGTTGGTGTCGTGCTTATACACACGACAGGCATGGCTGTGAGAGGGAAAAAGAGGTGTCACGAAGAAACATGGTATTCCAGTTTCTGAGTCAGAGCTGATCCTGTCCTGTTGTATAGCTAAAGGGAAACTCAAAGTGAGGCCTAACTTCGAAGGAGGGCCCTGATATGCCTTACAGCGGGTTAGGCGTGCAACAGCTTCCATGAGGCCTTAGTCGCTCTCCTGCTTTAGTTGAACGCTAGTAAGCTTTTCAGGCCGCCTAGATCCCTCGCGGCAGCACTCGTTTCCGTACAAGGATACTGAGTACCCCCAGGCTCCCCTGGGCTTGCTGGGCCGCACTCAGACGCGTAGGCCCATCAGGGTGCCCCTGGGTAGGCCGAGTGAAGGGTAACCCGCTGCACTCTTCCTTGGGCGAGCTAGATATCCCCAGCTCACCAACGGCTTCATCAACACGGTTCTAGCAAGGCCAGCATACCATGGAAGTCGTCCTCGTTGCCCTAGTCTGAGCGGTACTGAGAAAAACTCTCTGCTTACAAGTCCTTCTAGGACCTCATCCCTGAAGTCACCGTATCTCTAGGAGAAAGGCAGCTTGCACTGCAACTTCCACTACAGCACAGTTTTCTGTGGAACACTTCAGGTTTTTGGGAGAGGCACAGGACCCTAGGAGACCTAGGGCAGTCTTTCATCTAAGCAGTTCGCTACACGCAGAGCGCCCTATGCAGAAATGTTGAATCAGGGAAGAGCCAGGGAGGTAGCTAGGTCTCTTTTGACCTGCCAGTACCCACGGACGCTTATGCTGCGTGTCAACCTGGTGATGGTGCCTGATGCGACTGGCTTTGTTTTCCCACCTTGAAAGCTCTTCTTCTGCGCCTTGAAGCTCCCTTAAAAACACTGTGGTTGTCAGGCTTATACTCACGGCAGGCATGGCTGTGAGAGGGAAAAAGAGGTTACACGAAGAGACGGGGTATTTCAGTTTCTGAGTCAGAGCTCATCCTGCCTTGTTATGTAGCTAAATGGAAACTCAAAGTGAGCCCTAGCTTCGAAGGAGGGCCCTGATATGCCATGCAGCGGGATAGGCGTACAACAGCTTCTATGAAGCCTTAGTCACTCTTCTGCTTTAGCTGAAGGCTAGTAAGCTTTTCTGGACTCCTAGACCCCTCGCGACAGCACTCGCTTCCCTACAAAGGCACTGAGCACCCCCAGGCTCTCCTGAGTCGAAGATCAACATTCAGACACGTAGACCCTTCGGAGTACCCGTGTCTGTGCCGAGTGAAGGAGAGCATGATGCACACTTCGTCGCGGGACCTAGATTTTCTCAGCTCACCAATAGCCTCAGGAACATGATTCTAGGAGGTGCAGCATGCCATGCAAGTCTACCTGCTTACAGTAGTCTGAGCTGTACTGAGAAAAACTCTTTGCTTACAATTCCTTCTACCACCTCATAGCTGAAGTCAACCTACCTCTAGGAGAAAGTCGGCTTGTGGTCCAAGTGCAACTAGAGCACACTTTCTGGTATAATGCTACAGGCTTTTGGAAGATGCCCAGGAGCCAGGACACCTAGGGAATTCTTTCATTTAGGCAGTTCGCTACACGCAGAACACCCGGCATAGGAAAGTGGATTCTCCAAGACCCAGGGAGTAGCTAGGTCTCTTTTGACTTGTTAGAAAGCACAGATGCTTCTTCTGCGTGTCAACCTGGAAATGGCGGCCTTAGGAGTCAAGCCTTGTTTTCCCATCTTGAAAGCTCCATTCAAGCGGCCTTAAAGCTACCTGAAAAACACTGTGGTTGTGGGACTTGTATTCACTCCAGGCATGGCTCTGGAAGAACATGAGTTATCTCGAAAGAAAGCGGGTGCTTCCAGGCTCTGGTTAGGAGCATATCCTGCCCTGCACTAGAGCTAAGGGGAATCTTGACGTGCACTCTACCCTGGCCTACAGCTCTGATTTGCCCTCCAGAAGGGTAGTTGTGCAGCCTTTTCCTTGAGTCCTTAGTCACAGTTCTGCATTAGTTTAAAGGTACTAATCTTCTCAGGACTCCAGTCCCACTCGTGCCAGTACCCGTTTCCGTACAAGAACTCTGAGTACCCCAGGGCTCCCCTGGGCTTGCCGGGCCACACTCACACCCGTAGGCCCTTCACTGTGCCCCTCTGTAGGCCGAGTGAAGCATAACAAACTGCACTCTTTCTTGGGAAAGCTAGATTTCCTCAGCTCACCAGCAGCCTCTGGAACACGGTTCTAGCAAGTCCCGCATACCATGGAAGTCTGCCTCATCGCCCTATTCTGAGCTGTACTGAGCAAAACTCTCTGCTTTGAAGTCCTTCGAGGACCTCATACCTGAAGTCACCGTATCTCAAGGAGAAAGACGGCTTGCATTCCCACTTCCACTAAAGCACAGTTTTCTGTGTAACACTTCAGGCTTTGGGGACATGCACAGGGCTCTTAGGAGACCTAGGGCAGTCTATTGTCTAGGCACGTCGCTACATGTACAACACCCTGTGCAGAAAACTTGATTCTGGGAAGAGCCAAGTAGCTAGCTAGGTCTCTTTTGTCCTCTTAGAAACCACAGATACTTACGCTGCGTGTCAATCTGGAAACAGGACCTGATGGGACTAGCCTTGTTTCCCATCATGAAAGCTCCTTTTATGCACCTTGAAGCTAAGTGAAAAACACTGTTGGTGTCGTGCTTATACACACGACAGGCATGGCTGTGAGAGGGAAAAAGAGGTGTCACGAAGAAACATGGTATTCCAGTTTCTGAGTCAGAGCTGATCCTGTCCTGTTCTATAGCTAAAGGGAAACTCAAAGTGAGGCCTAACTTCGAAGGAGGGCCCTGATATGCCTTACAGCGGGTTAGGCGTGCAACAGCTTCCATGAGGCCTTAGTCGCTCTCCTGCTTTAGTTGAACGCTAGTAAGCTTTTCAGGCCGCCTAGATCCCTCGCGGCAGCACTCGTTTCCGTACAAGGATACTGAGTACCCCCAGGCTCCCCTGGGCTTGCTGGGCCGCACTCAGACGCGTAGGCCCATCAGGGTGCCCCTGGGTAGGCCGAGTGAAGGGTAACCCGCTGCACTCTTCCTTGGGCGAGCTAGATATCCCCAGCTCACCAACGGCTTCATGAACACGGTTCTAGCAAGGCCAGCATACCATGGAAGTCGTCCTCGTTGCCCTAGTCTGAGCGGTACTGAGAAAAACTCTCTGCTTACAAGTCCTTCTAGGACCTCATCCCTGAAGTCACCGTATCTCTAGGAGAAAGGCAGCTTGCACTGCAACTTCCACTACAGCACAGTTTTGTGTGGAACACTTCAGGTTTTTGGGAAAGGCACAGGACCCTAGGAGACCTAGGGCAGTCTTTCATCTAAGCAGTTCGCTACACGCAGAGCGCCCTATGCAGAAATGTTGAATCAGGGAAGAGCCAGGGAGGTAGCTAGGTCTCTTTTGACCTGCCAGTACCCACGGACGCTTATGCTGCATGTCAACCTGGTGATGGTGCCTGATGCGACTGGCTTTGTTTTCCCACCTTGAAAGCTCTTCTTCTGCGCCTTGAAGCTCCCTTAAAAACACTGTGGTTGTCAGGCTTATACTCACGGCAGGCATGGCTGTGAGAGGGAAAAAGAGGTTACACGAAGAGACAGGGTATTTCAGTTTCTGAGTCAGAGCTCATCCTGCCTTGTTATGTAGCTAAATGGAAACTCAAAGTGAGCCCTAGCTTCGAAGGAGGGCCCTGATATGCCATGCAGCGGGATAGGCGTACAACAGCTTCTATGAAGCCTTAGTCACTCTTCTGCTTTAGCTGAACGCTAGTAAGCTTTTCTGGACTCCTAGACCCCTCGCGGCAACACTCGCTTCCCTACAAAGGCACTGAGCACCCCCAGGCTCTCCTGAGTCGAAGATCAACATCCAGACACGTAGACCCTTCGGAGTACCCGTGTCTGTGCCGAGTGAAGGAGAGCATGATGCACACTTCGTCGCGGGACCTAGATTTTCTCAGCTCACCAATAGCCTCAGGAACATGATTCTAGGAGGTGCAGCATGCCATGCAAGTCTGCCTGCTTACAGTAGTCCGAGCTGTACTGAGAAAAACTCTTTGCTTACAATTCCTTCTACCACCTCATAGCTGAAGTCAACCTACCTCTAGGAGAAAGTCGGCTTGTGGTCCAAGTGCAACTAGAGCACACTTTCTGGTATAATGCTACAGGCTTTTGGAAGATGCCCAGGAGCCAGGACACCTAGGGAATTCTTTCATTTAGGCAGTTCGCTACACGCAGAACACCCGGCATAGGAAAGTGGATTCTCCAAGACCCAGGGAGTAGCTAGGTCTCTTTTGACTTGTTAGAAAGCACAGATGCTTCTTCTGCGTGTCAACCTGGAAATGGCGGCCTTAGGAGTCAAGCCTTGTTTTCCCGTCTTGAAAGCTCCATTCAAGCGGCCTTAAAGCTACCTGAGAAACACTGTGGTTGTGGGACTTGTATTCACTCCAGGCATGGCTCTGGAAGAACATGAGTTATCTCGAAAGAAAGCGGGTGCTTCCAGGCTCTGGTTAGGAGCATATCCTGCCCTGCACTAGAGCTAAGGGGAATCTTGACGTGCACTCTACCCTGGCCTACAGCTCTGATTTGCCCTCCAGAAGGGTAGTTGTGCAGCCTTTTCCTTGAGTCCTTAGTCACAGTTCTGCATTAGTTTAAAGGTACTAATCTTCTCAGGACTCCAGTCCCACTCGTGCCAGTACCCGTTTCCGTACAAGAACTCTGAGTACCCCAGGGCTCCCCTGGGCTTGCCGGGCCACACTCACACCCGTAGGCCCTTCACTGTGCCCCTCTGTAGGCCGAGTGAAGCATAACAAACTGCACTCTTTCTTGGGAAAGCTAGATTTCCTCAGCTCACCAGCAGCCTCTGGAACACGGTTCTAGCAAGTCCAGCATACCATGGAAGTCTGCCTCATCGCCCTATTCTGAGCTGTACTGAGCAAAACTCTCTGCTTTGAAGTCCTTCGAGGACCTCATACCTGAAGTCACCGTATCTCAAGGAGAAAGACGGCTTGCATTCCAACGTCCACTAAAGCACAGTTTTCTGTGTAACACTTCAGGCTTTGGGGACATGCACAGGGCTCTTAGGAGACCTAGGGCAGTCTATTGTCTAGGCACGTCGCTACATGTACAACACCCTGTGCAGAAAACTTGATTCTGGGAAGAGCCAAGTAGCTAGCTAGGTCTCTTTTGTCCTCTTAGAAACCACAGATACTTACGCTGCGTGTCAATCTGGAAACAGGACCTGATGGGACTAGCCTTGTTTCCCATCATGAAAGCTCCTTTTATGCGCCTTGAAGCTAAGTGAAAAACACTGTTGGTGTCGGGCTTATACACACGACAGGCATGGCTGTGAGAGGGAAAGAGAGGTGTCACGAAGAAACATGGTATTCCAGTTTCTGAGTCAGAGCTGATCCTGTCCTGTTGTATAGCTAAAGGGAAACTCAAAGTGAGGCCTAACTTCGAAGGAGGGCCCTGATATGCCTTACAGCGGGTTAGGCGTGCAACAGCTTCCATGAGGCCTTAGTCGCTCTCCTGCTTTAGTTGAACGCTAGTAAGCTTTTCAGGCCGCCTAGATCCCTCGCGGCAGCACTCGTTTCCGTACAAGGATACTGAGTACCCCCAGGCTCCCCTGGGCTTGCTGGGCCGCACTCAGACGCGTAGGCCCATCAGGGTGCCCCTGGGTAGGCCGAGTGAAGGGTAACCCGCTGCACTCTTCCTTGGGCGAGCTAGATATCCCCAGCTCACCAACGGCTTCATGAACACGGTTCTAGCAAGGCCAGCATACCATGGAAGTCGTCCTCGTTGCCCTAGTCTGAGCGGTACTGAGAAAAACTCTCTGCTTACAAGTCCTTCTAGGACCTCATCCCTGAAGTCACCGTACCTCTAGGAGAAAGGCAGCTTGCACTGCAACTTCCACTACAGCACAGTTTTGTGTGGAACACTTCAGGTTTTTGGGAGAGGCACAGGACCCTAGGAGACCTAGGGCAGTCTTTCATCTAAGCAGTTCGCTACACGCAGAGCGCCCTATGCAGAAAAGTTGAATCAGGGAAGAGCCAGGGAGGTAGCTAGGTCTCTTTTGACCTGCCAGTACCCACGGACGCTTATGCTGCATGTCAACCTGGTGATGGTGCCTGATGCGAATGGCTTTGTTTTCCCACCTTGAAAGCTCTTCTTCTGCGCCTTGAAGCTCCCTTAAAAACACTGTGGTTGTCAGGCTTATACTCACGGCAGGCATGGCTGTGAGAGGGAAAAAGAGGTTACACGAAGAGACAGGGTATTTCAGTTTCTGAGTCAGAGCTCATCCTGCCTTGTTATGTAGCTAAATGGAAACTCAAAGTGAGCCCTAGCTTCGAAGGAGGGCCCTGATATGCCATGCAGCGGGATAGGCGTACAACAGCTTCTATGAAGCCTTAGTCACTCTTCTGCTTTAGCTGAAGGCTAGTAAGCTTTTCTGGACTCCTAGACCCCTCGCGGCAGCACTCGCTTCCCTACAAAGGCACTGAGCACCCCCAGGCTCTCCTGAGTCGAAGATCAACATCCAGACACGTAGACCCTTCGGAGTACCCGTGTCTGTGCCGAGTGAAGGAGAGCATGATGCACACTTCGTCGCGGGACCTAGATTTTCTCAGCTCACCAATAGCCTCAGGAACATGATTCTAGGAGGTGCAGCATGCCATGCAAGTCTGCCTGCTTACAGTAGTCCGAGCTGTACTGAGAAAAACTCTTTGCTTACAATTCCTTCTACCACCTCATAGCTGAAGTCAACCTACCTCTAGGAGAAAGTCGGCTTGTGGTCCAAGTGCAACTAGAGCACACTTTCTGGTATAATGCTACAGGCTTTTGGAAGATGCCCAGGAGCCAGGACACCTAGGGAATTCTTTCATTTAGGCAGTTCGCTACACGCAGAACACCCGGCATAGGAAAGTGGATTCTCCAAGACCCAGGGAGTAGCTAGGTCTCTTTTGACTTGTTAGAAAGCACAGATGCTTCTTCTGCGTGTCAACCTGGAAATGGCGGCCTTAGGAGTCAAGCCTTGTTTTCCCGTCTTGAAAGCTCCATTCAAGCGGCCTTAAAGCTACCTGAGAAACACTGTGGTTGTGGGACTTGTATTCACTCCAGGCATGGCTCTGGAAGAACATGAGTTATCTCGAAAGAAAGCGGGTGCTTCCAGGCTCTGGTTAGGAGCATATCCTGCCCTGCACTAGAGCTAAGGGGAATCTTGACGTGCACTCTACCCTGGCCTACAGCTCTGATTTGCCATCCAGAAGGGTAGTTGTGCAGCCTTTTCCTTGAGTCCTTAGTCACAGTTCTGCATTAGTTTAAAGGTACTAATCTTCTCAGGACTCCAGTCCCACTCGTGCCAGTACCCGTTTCCGTACAAGAACTCTGAGTACCCCAGGGCTCCCCTGGGCTTGCCGGGCCACACTCACACCCGTAGGCCCTTCACTGTGCCCCTCTGTAGGCCGAGTGAAGCATAACAAACTGCACTCTTTCTTGGGAAAGCTAGATTTCCTCAGCTCACCAGCAGCCTCTGGAACACGGTTCTAGCAAGTCCAGCATACCATGGAAGTCTGCCTCATCGCCCTATTCTGAGCTGTACTGAGCAAAACTCTCTGCTTTGAAGTCCTTCGAGGACCTCATACCTGAAGTCACCGTATCTCAAGGAGAAAGACGGCTTGCATTCCAACGTCCACTAAAGCACAGTTTTCTGTGTAACACTTCAGGCTTTGGGGACATGCACAGGGCTCTTAGGAGACCTAGGGCAGTCTATTGTCTAGGCACGTCGCTACATGTACAACACCCTGTGCAGAAAACTTGATTCTGGGAAGAGCCAAGTAGCTAGCTAGGTCTCTTTTGTCCTCTTAGAAACCACAGATACTTAGGCTACGTGTCAATCTGGAAACAGGACCTGATGGGACTAGCCTTGTTTCCCATCATGAAAGCTCCTTTTATGCGCCTTGAAGCTAAGTGAAAAACACTGTTGGTGTCGGGCTTATACACACGACAGGCATGGCTGTGAGAGGGAAAAAGAGGTGTCACGAAGAAACATGGTATTCCAGTTTCTGAGTCAGAGCTGATCCTGTCCTGTTCTATAGCTAAAGGGAAACTCAAAGTGAGGCCTAACTTCGAAGGAGGGCCCTGATATGCCTTACAGCGGGTTAGGCGTGCAACAGCTTCCATGAGGCCTTAGTCGCTCTCCTGCTTTAGTTGAACGCTAGTAAGCTTTTCAGGCCGCCTAGATCCCT
Organism: Eubalaena glacialis; assembly: GCF_028564815.1. Classification (NCBI taxonomy): domain Eukaryota; kingdom Metazoa; phylum Chordata; class Mammalia; order Artiodactyla; family Balaenidae; genus Eubalaena; species Eubalaena glacialis. Next base: position 94,496,657 of record NC_083724.1, read on the forward strand.
CGCGGCAGCACTCGTTTCCGTACAAGGATACTGAGTACCCCCAGGCTCCCCTGGGCTTGCTGGGCCGCACTCAGACGCGTAGGCCCATCAGGGTGCCCCTGGGTAGGCCGAGTGAAGGGTAACCCGCTGCACTCTTCCTTGGGCGAGCTAGATATCCCCAGCTCACCAACGGCTTCATCAACACGGTTCTAGCAAGGCCAGCATACTATGGAAGTCGTCCTCGTTGCCCTAGTCTGAGCGGTACTGAGAAAAACTCTCTGCTTACAAGTCCTTCTAGGACCTCATCCCTGAAGTCACCGTATCTCTAGGAGAAAGGCAGCTTGCACTGCAACTTCCACTACAGCACAGTTTTGTGTGGAACACTTCAGGTTTTTGGGAGAGGCACAGGACCCTAGGAGACCTAGGGCAGTCTTTCATCTAAGCAGTTCGCTACACGCAGAGCGCCCTATGCAGAAATGTTGAATCAGGGAAGAGCCAGGGAGGTAGCTAGGTCTCTTTTGACCTGCCAGTACCCACGGACGCTTATGCTGCATGTCAACCTGGTGATGGTGCCTGATGCGAATGGCTTTGTTTTCCCACCTTGAAAGCTCTTCTTCTGCGCCTTGAAGCTCCCTTAAAAACACTGTGGTTGTCAGGCTTATACTCACGGCAGGCATGGCTGTGAGAGGGAAAAAGAGGTTACACGAAGAGACAGGGTATTTCAGTTTCTGAGTCAGAGCTCATCCTGCCTTGTTATGTAGCTAAATGGAAACTCAAAGTGAGCCCTAGCTTCGAAGGAGGGCCCTGATATGCCATGCAGCGGGATAGGCGTACAACAGCTTCTATGAAGCCTTAGTCACTCTTCTGCTTTAGCTGAAGGCTAGTAAGCTTTTCTGGACTCCTAGACCCCTCGCGGCAGCACTCGCTTCCCTACAAAGGCACTGAGCACCCCCAGGCTCTCCTGAGTCGAAGATCAACATCCAGACACGTAGACCCTTCAGAGTACCCGTGTCTGTGCCGAGTGAAAGAGAGCATGATGCACACTTCGTCGCGGGACCTAGATTTTCTCAGCTCACCAATAGCCTCAGGAACATGATTCTAGGAGGTGCAGCATGCCATGCAAGTCTGCCTGCTTACAGTAGTCCGAGCTGTACTGAGAAAAACTCTTTGCTTACAATTCCTTCTACCACCTCATAGCTGAAGTCAACCTACCTCTAGGAGAAAGTCGGCTTGTGGTCCAAGTGCAACTAGAGCACACTTTCTGGTATAATGCTACAGGCTTTTGGAAGATGCCCAGGAGCCAGGACACCTAGGGAATTCTTTCATTTAGGCAGTTCGCTACACGCAGAACACCCGGCATAGGAAAGTGGATTCTCCAAGACCCAGGGAGTAGCTAGGTCTCTTTTGACTTGTTAGAAAGCACAGATGCTTCTTCTGCGTGTCAACCTGGAAATGGCGGCCTTAGGAGTCAAGCCTTGTTTTCCCGTCTTGAAAGCTCCATTCAAGCGGCCTTAAAGCTACCTGAGAAACACTGTGGTTGTGGGACTTGTATTCACTCCAGGCATGGCTCTGGAAGAACATGAGTTATCTCGAAAGAAAGCGGGTGCTTCCAGGCTCTGGTTAGGAGCATATCCTGCCCTGCACTAGAGCTAAGGGGAATCTTGACGTGCACTCTACCCTGGCCTACAGCTCTGATTTGCCATCCAGAAGGGTAGTTGTGCCGCCTTTTCCTTGAGTCCTTAGTCACAGTTCTGCATTAGTTTAAAGGTACTAATCTTCTCAGGACTCCAGTCCCACTCGTGCCAGTACCCGTTTCCGTACAAGAACTCTGAGTACCCCAGGGCTCCCCTGGGCTTGCCGGGCCACACTCACACCCATAGGCCCTTCACTGTGCCCCTCTGTAGGCCGAGTGAAGCATAACAAACTGCACTCTTTCTTGGGAAAGCTAGATTTCCTCAGCTCACCAGCAGCCTCTGGAACACGGTTCTAGCAAGTCCAGCATACCATGGAAGTCTGCCTCATCGCCCTATTCTGAGCTGTACTGAGCAAAACTCTCTGCTTTGAAGTCCTTCGAGGACCTCATACCTGAAGTCACCGTATCTCAAGGAGAAAGACGGCTTGCATTCCAACGTCCACTAAAGCACAGTTTTCTGTGTAACACTTCAGGCTTTGGGGACATGCACAGGGCTCTTAGGAGACCTAGGGCAGTCTATTGTCTAGGCACGTCGCTACATGTACAACACCCTGTGCAGAAAACTTGATTCTGGGAAGAGCCAAGTAGCTAGCTAGGTCTCTTTTGTCCTCTTAGAAACCACAGATACTTACGCTGCGTGTCAATCTGGAAACAGGACCTGATGGGACTAGCCTTGTTTCCCATCATGAAAGCTCCTTTTATGCGCCTTGAAGCTAAGTGAAAAACACTGTTGGTGTCGTGCTTATACACACGACAGGCATGGCTGTGAGAGGGAAAAAGAGGTGTCACGAAGAAACATGGTATTCCAGTTTCTGAGTCAGAGCTGATCCTGTCCTGTTGTATAGCTAAAGGGAAACTCAAAGTGAGGCCTAACTTCGAAGGAGGGCCCTGATATGCCTTACAGCGGGTTAGGCGTGCAACAGCTTCCATGAGGCCTTAGTCGCTCTCCTGCTTTAGTTGAACGCTAGTAAGCTTTTCAGGCCGCCTAGATCCCTCGCGGCAGCACTCGTTTCCGTACAAGGATACTGAGTACCCCCAGGCTCCCCTGGGCTTGCTGGGCCGCACTCAGACGCGTAGGCCCATCAGGGTGCCCCTGGGTAGGCCGAGTGAAGGGTAACCCGCTGCACTCTTCCTTGGGCGAGCTAGATATCCCCAGCTCACCAACGGCTTCATGAACACGGTTCTAGCAAGGCCAGCATACCATGGAAGTCGTCCTCGTTGCCCTAGTCTGAGCGGTACTGAGAAAAACTCTCTGCTTACAAGTCCTTCTAGGACCTCATCCCTGAAGTCACCGTACCTCTAGGAGAAAGGCAGCTTGCACTGCAACTTCCACTACAGCACAGTTTTGTGTGGAACACTTCAGGTTTTTGGGAGAGGCACAGGACCCTAGGAGACCTAGGGCAGTCTTTCATCTAAGCAGTTCGCTACACGCAGAGCGCCCTATGCAGAAAAGTTGAATCAGGGAAGAGCCAGGGAGGTAGCTAGGTCTCTTTTGACCTGCCAGTACCCACGGACGCTTATGCTGCATGTCAACCTGGTGATGGTGCCTGATGCGAATGGCTTTGTTTTCCCACCTTGAAAGCTCTTCTTCTGCGCCTTGAAGCTCCCTTAAAAACACTGTGGTTGTCAGGCTTATACTCACGGCAGGCATGGCTGTGAGAGGGAAAAAGAGGTTACACGAAGAGACAGGGTATTTCAGTTTCTGAGTCAGAGCTCATCCTGCCTTGTTATGTAGCTAAATGGAAACTCAAAGTGAGCCCTAGCTTCGAAGGAGGGCCCTGATATGCCATGCAGCGGGATAGGCGTACAACAGCTTCTATGAAGCCTTAGTCACTCTTCTGCTTTAGCTGAAGGCTAGTAAGCTTTTCTGGACTCCTAGACCCCTCGCGGCAGCACTCGCTTCCCTACAAAGGCACTGAGCACCCCCAGGCTCTCCTGAGTCGAAGATCAATATCCAGACACGTAGACCCTTCGGAGTACCCGTGTCTGTGCCGAGTGAAGGAGAGCATGATGCACACTTCGTCGCGGGACCTAGATTTTCTCAGCTCACCAATAGCCTCAGGAACATGATTCTAGGAGGTGCAGCATGCCATGCAAGTCTGCCTGCTTACAGTAGTCCGAGCTGTACTGAGAAAAACTCTTTGCTTACAATTCCTTCTACCACCTCATAGCTGAAGTCAACCTACCTCTAGGAGAAAGTCGGCTTGTGGTCCAAGTGCAACTAGAGCACACTTTCTGGTATAATGCTACAGGCTTTTGGAAGATGCCCAGGAGCCAGGACACCTAGGGAATTCTTTCATTTAGGCAGTTCGCTACACGCAGAACACCCGGCATAGGAAAGTGGATTCTCCAAGACCCAGGGAGTAGCTAGGTCTCTTTTGACTTGTTAGAAAGCACAGATGCTTCTTCTGCGTGTCAACCTGGAAATGGCGGCCTTAGGAGTCAAGCCTTGTTTTCCCGTCTTGAAAGCTCCATTCAAGCGGCCTTAAAGCTACCTGAGAAACACTGTGGTTGTGGGACTTGTATTCACTCCAGGCATGGCTCTGGAAGAACATGAGTTATCTCGAAAGAAAGCGGGTGCTTCCAGGCTCTGGTTAGGAGCATATCCTGCCCTGCACTAGAGCTAAGGGGAATCTTGACGTGCACTCTACCCTGGCCTACAGCTCTGATTTGCCATCCAGAAGGGTAGTTGTGCCGCCTTTTCCTTGAGTCCTTAGTCACAGTTCTGCATTAGTTTAAAGGTACTAATCTTCTCAGGACTCCAGTCCCACTCGTGCCAGTACCCGTTTCCGTACAAGAACTCTGAGTACCCCAGGGCTCCCCTGGGCTTGCCGGGCCACACTCACACCCGTAGGCCCTTCACTGTGCCCCTCTGTAGGCCGAGTGAAGCATAACAAACTGCACTCTTTCTTGGGAAAGCTAGATTTCCTCAGCTCACCAGCAGCCTCTGGAACACGGTTCTAGCAAGTCCAGCATACCATGGAAGTCTGCCTCATCGCCCTATTCTGAGCTGTACTGAGCAAAACTCTCTGCTTTGAAGTCCTTCGAGGACCTCATACCTGAAGTCACCGTATCTCAAGGAGAAAGACGGCTTGCATTCCAACGTCCACTAAAGCACAGTTTTCTGTGTAACACTTCAGGCTTTGGGGACATGCACAGGGCTCTTAGGAGACCTAGGGCAGTCTATTGTCTAGGCACGTCGCTACATGTACAACACCCTGTGCAGAAAACTTGATTCTGGGAAGAGCCAAGTAGCTAGCTAGGTCTCTTTTGTCCTCTTAGAAACCACAGATACTTAGGCTACGTGTCAATCTGGAAACAGGACCTGATGGGACTAGCCTTGTTTCCCATCATGAAAGCTCCTTTTATGCGCCTTGAAGCTAAGTGAAAAACACTGTTGGTGTCGGGCTTATACACACGACAGGCATGGCTGTGAGAGGGAAAAAGAGGTGTCACGAAGAAACATGGTATTCCAGTTTCTGAGTCAGAGCTGATCCTGTCCTGTTCTATAGCTAAAGGGAAACTCAAAGTGAGGCCTAACTTCGAAGGAGGGCCCTGATATGCCTTACAGCGGGTTAGGCGTGCAACAGCTTCCATGAGGCCTTAGTCGCTCTCCTGCTTTAGTTGAACGCTAGTAAGCTTTTCAGGCCGCCTAGATCCCTCGCGGCAGCACTCGTTTCCGTACAAGGATACTGAGTACCCCCAGGCTCCCCTGGGCTTGCTGGGCCGCACTCAGACGCGTAGGCCCATCAGGGTGCCCCTGGGTAGGCCGAGTGAAGGGTAACCCGCTGCACTCTTCCTTGGGCGAGCTAGATATCCCCAGCTCACCAACGGCTTCATCAACACGGTTCTAGCAAGGCCAGCATACTATGGAAGTCGTCCTCGTTGCCCTAGTCTGAGCGGTACTGAGAAAAACTCTCTGCTTACAAGTCCTTCTAGGACCTCATCCCTGAAGTCACCGTATCTCTAGGAGAAAGGCAGCTTGCACTGCAACTTCCACTACAGCACAGTTTTGTGTGGAACACTTCAGGTTTTTGGGAGAGGCACAGGACCCTAGGAGACCTAGGGCAGTCTTTCATCTAAGCAGTTCGCTACACGCAGAGCGCCCTATGCAGAAATGTTGAATCAGGGAAGAGCCAGGGAGGTAGCTAGGTCTCTTTTGACCTGCCAGTACCCACGGACGCTTATGCTGCATGTCAACCTGGTGATGGTGCCTGATGCGAATGGCTTTGTTTTCCCACCTTGAAAGCTCTTCTTCTGCGCCTTGAAGCTCCCTTAAAAACACTGTGGTTGTCAGGCTTATACTCACGGCAGGCATGGCTGTGAGAGGGAAAAAGAGGTTACACGAAGAGACAGGGTATTTCAGTTTCTGAGTCAGAGCTCATCCTGCCTTGTTATGTAGCTAAATGGAAACTCAAAGTGAGCCCTAGCTTCGAAGGAGGGCCCTGATATGCCATGCAGCGGGATAGGCGTACAACAGCTTCTATGAAGCCTTAGTCACTCTTCTGCTTTAGCTGAAGGCTAGTAAGCTTTTCTGGACTCCTAGACCCCTCGCGGCAGCACTCGCTTCCCTACAAAGGCACTGAGCACCCCCAGGCTCTCCTGAGTCGAAGATCAACATCCAGACACGTAGACCCTTCGGAGTACCCGTGTCTGTGCCGAGTGAAGGAGAGCATGATGCACACTTCGTCGCGGGACCTAGATTTTCTCAGCTCACCAATAGCCTCAGGAACATGATTCTAGGAGGTGCAGCATGCCATGCAAGTCTGCCTGCTTACAGTAGTCCGAGCTGTACTGAGAAAAACTGTTTGCTTACAATTCCTTCTACCACCTCATAGCTGAAGTCAACCTACCTCTAGGAGAAAGTCGGCTTGTGGTCCAAGTGCAACTAGAGCACACTTTCTGGTATAATGCTACAGGCTTTTGGAAGATGCCCAGGAGCCAGGACACCTAGGGAATTCTTTCATTTAGGCAGTTCGCTACACGCAGAACACCCGGCATAGGAAAGTGGATTCTCCAAGACCCAGGGAGTAGCTAGGTCTCTTTTGACTTGTTAGAAAGCACAGATGCTTCTTCTGCGTGTCAACCTGGAAATGGCGGCCTTAGGAGTCAAGCCTTGTTTTCCCGTCTTGAAAGCTCCATTCAAGCGGCCTTAAAGCTACCTGAGAAACACTGTGGTTGTGGGACTTGTATTCACTCCAGGCATGGCTCTGGAAGAACATGAGTTATCTCGAAAGAAAGCGGGTGCTTCCAGGCTCTGGTTAGGAGCATATCCTGCCCTGCACTAGAGCTAAGGGGAATCTTGACGTGCACTCTACCCTGGCCTACAGCTCTGATTTGCCATCCAGAAGGGTAGTTGTGCCGCCTTTTCCTTGAGTCCTTAGTCACAGTTCTGCATTAGTTTAAAGGTACTAATCTTCTCAGGACTCCAGTCCCACTCGTGCCAGTACCCGTTTCCGTACAAGAACTCTGAGTACCCCAGGGCTCCCCTGGGCTTGCCGGGCCACACTCACACCCATAGGCCCTTCACTGTGCCCCTCTGTAGGCCGAGTGAAGCATAACAAACTGCACTCTTTCTTGGGAAAGCTAGATTTCCTCAGCTCACCAGCAGCCTCTGGAACACGGTTCTAGCAAGTCCAGCATACCATGGAAGTCTGCCTCATCGCCCTATTCTGAGCTGTACTGAGCAAAACTCTCTGCTTTGAAGTCCTTCGAGGACCTCATACCTGAAGTCACCGTATCTCAAGGAGAAAGACGGCTTGCATTCCAACGTCCACTAAAGCACAGTTTTCTGTGTAACACTTCAGGCTTTGGGGACATGCACAGGGCTCTTAGGAGACCTAGGGCAGTCTATTGTCTAGGCACGTCGCTACATGTACAACACCCTGTGCAGAAAACTTGATTCTGGGAAAGGCCAAGTAGCTAGCTAGGTCTCTTTTGTCCTCTTAGAAACCACAGATACTTACGCTGCGTGTCAATCTGGAAACAGGACCTGATGGGACTAGCCTTGTTTCCCATCATGAAAGCTCCTTTTATGCGCCTTGAAGCTAAGTGAAAAACACTGTTGGTGTCGTGCTTATACACACGACAGGCATGGCTGTGAGAGGGAAAAAGAGGTGTCACGAAGAAACATGGTATTCCAGTTTCTGAGTCAGAGCTGATCCTGTCCTGTTCTATAGCTAAAGGGAAACTCAAAGTGAGGCCTAACTTCGAAGGAGGGCCCTGATATGCCTTACAGCGGGTTAGGCGTGCAACAGCTTCCATGAGGCCTTAGTCGCTCTCCTGCTTTAGTTGAACTCTAGTAAGCTTTTCAGGCCGCCTAGATCCCTCGCGACAGCACTCGTTTCCGTACAAGGATACTGAGTACCCCCAGGCTCCCCTGGGCTTGCTGGGCCGCACTCAGACGCGTAGGCCCATCAGGGTGCCCCTGGGTAGGCCGAGTGAAGGGTAACCCGCTGCACTCTTCCTTGGGCGAGCTAGATATCCCCAGCTCACCAACGGCTTCATCAACACGGTTCTAGCAAGGCCAGCATACCATGGAAGTCGTCCTCGTTGCCCTAGTCTGAGCGGTACTGAGAAAAACTCTCTGCTTACAAGTCCTTCTAGGACCTCATCCCTGAAGTCACCGTATCTCTAGGAGAAAGGCAGCTTGCACTGCAACTTCCACTACAGCACAGTTTTGTGTGGAACACTTCAGGTTTTTGGGAGAGGCACAGGACCCTAGGAGACCTAGGGCAGTCTTTCATCTAAGCAGTTCGCTACACGCAGAGCGCCCTATGCAGAAATGTTGAATCAGGGAAGAGCCAGGGAGGTAGCTAGGTCTCTTTTGACCTGCCAGTACCCACGGACGCTTATGCTGCATGTCAACCTGGTGATGGTGCCTGATGCGAATGGCTTTGTTTTCCCACCTTGAAAGCTCTTCTTCTGCGCCTTGAAGCTCCCTTAAAAACACTGTGGTTGTCAGGCTTATACTCACGGCAGGCATGGCTGTGAGAGGGAAAAAGAGGTTACACGAAGAGACAGGGTATTTCAGTTTCTGAGTCAGAGCTCATCCTGCCTTGTTATGTAGCTAAATGGAAACTCAAAGTGAGCCCTAGCTTCGAAGGAGGGCCCTGATATGCCATGCAGCGGGATAGGCGTACAACAGCTTCTATGAAGCCTTAGTCACTCTTCTGCTTTAGCTGAAGGCTAGTAAGCTTTTCTGGACTCCTAGACCCCTCGCGGCAGCACTCGCTTCCCTACAAAGGCACTGAGCACCCCCAGGCTCTCCTGAGTCGAAGATCAACATCCAGACACGTAGACCCTTCGCAGTACCCGTGTCTGTGCCGAGTGAAGGAGAGCATGATGCACACTTCGTCGCGGGACCTAGATTTTCTCAGCTCACCAATAGCCTCAGGAACATGATTCTAGGAGGTGCAGCATGCCATGCAAGTCTGCCTGCTTACAGTAGTCCGAGCTGTACTGAGAAAAACTCTTTGCTTACAATTCCTTCTACCACCTCATAGCTGAAGTCAACCTACCTCTAGGAGAAAGTCGGCTTGTGGTCCAAGTGCAACTAGAGCACACTTTCTGGTATAATGCTACAGGCTTTTGGAAGATGCCCAGGAGCCAGGACACCTAGGGAATTCTTTCATTTAGGCAGTTCGCTACACGCAGAACACCCGGCATAGGAAAGTGGATTCTCCAAGACCCAGGGAGTAGCTAGGTCTCTTTTGACTTGTTAGAAAGCACAGATGCTTCTTCTGCGTGTCAACCTGGAAATGGCGGCCTTAGGAGTCAAGCCTTGTTTTCCCGTCTTGAAAGCTCCATTCAAGCGGCCTTAAAGCTACCTGAGAAACACTGTGGTTGTGGGACTTGTATTCACTCCAGGCATGGCTCTGGAAGAACATGAGTTATCTCGAAAGAAAGCGGGTGCTTCCAGGCTCTGGTTAGGAGCATATCCTGCCCTGCACTAGAGCTAAGGGGAATCTTGACGTGCACTCTACCCTGGCCTACAGCTCTGATTTGCCATCCAGAAGGGTAGTTGTGCAGCCTTTTCCTTGAGTCCTTAGTCACAGTTCTGCATTAGTTTAAAGGTACTAATCTTCTCAGGACTCCAGTCCCACTCGTGCCAGTACCCGTTTCCGTACAAGAACTCTGAGTACCCCAGGGCTCCCCTGGGCTTGCCGGGCCACACTCACACCCGTAGGCCCTTCACTGTGCCCCTCTGTAGGCCGAGTGAAGCATAACAAACTGCACTCTTTCTTGGGAAAGCTAGATTTCCTCAGCTCACCAGCAGCCTCTGGAACACGGTTCTAGCAAGTCCAGCATACCATGGAAGTCTGCCTCATCGCCCTATTCTGAGCTGTACTGAGCAAAACTCTCTGCTTTGAAGTCCTTCGAGGACCTCATACCTGAAATCACCATATCTCAAGGAGAAAGACGGCTTGCATTCCAATTTCCACTAAAGCACAGTTTTCTGTGTAACACTTCAGGCTTTGGGGACATGCACAGGGCTCTTAGGAGACCTAGGGCAGTCTATTGTCTAGGCACGTCGCTACATGTACAACACCCTGTGCAGAAAACTTGATTCTGGGAAGAGCCAAGTAGCTAGCTAGGTCTCTTTTGTCCTCTTAGAAACCACAGATACTTACGCTGCATGTCAATCTGGAAACAGGACCTGATGGGACTAGCCTTGTTTCCCATCATGAAAGCTCCTTTTATGCGCCTTGAAGCTAAGTGAAAAACACTGTTGGTGTCGTGCTTATACACACGACAGGCATGGCTGTGAGAGGGAAAAAGAGGTGTCACGAAGAAACATGGTATTCCAGTTTCTGAGTCAGAGCTGATCCTGTCCTGTTCTATAGCTAAAGGGAAACTCAAAGTGAGGCCTAACTTCGAAGGAGGGCCCTGATATGCCTTACAGCGGGTTAGGCGTGCAACAGCTTCCATGAGGCCTTAGTCGCTCTCCTGCTTTAGTTGAACGCTAGTAAGCTTTTCAGGCCGCCTAGATCCCTCGCGGCAGCACTCGTTTCCGTACAAGGATACTGAGTACCCCCAGGCTCCCCTGGGCTTGCTGGGCCGCACTCAGACGTGTAGGCCCATCAGGGTGCCCCTGGGTAGGCCGAGTGAAGGGTAACCCGCTGCACTCTTCCTTGGGCGAGCTAGATATCCCCAGCTCACCAACGGCTTCATGAACACGGTTCTAGCAAGGCCAGCATACCATGGAAGTCGTCCTCGTTGCCCTAGTCTGAGCGGTACTGAGAAAAACTCTCTGCTTACAAGTCCTTCTAGGACCTCATCCCTGAAGTCACCGTATCTCTAGGAGAAAGGCAGCTTGCACTGCAACTTCCACTACAGCACAGTTTTGTGTGGAACACTTCAGGTTTTTGGGAGAGGCACAGGACCCTAGGAGACCTAGGGCAGTCTTTCATCTAAGCAGTTCGCTACACGCAGAGCGCCCTATGCAGAAATGTTGAATCAGGGAAGAGCCAGGGAGGTAGCTAGGTCTCTTTTGACCTGCCAGTACCCACGGACGCTTATGCTGCATGTCAACCTGGTGATGGTGCCTGATGCGAATGGCTTTGTTTTCCCACCTTGAAAGCTCTTCTTCTGCGCCTTGAAGCTCCCTTAAAAACACTGTGGTTGTCAGGCTTATACTCACGGCAGGCATGGCTGTGAGAGGGAAAAAGAGGTTACACGAAGAGACAGGGTATTTCAGTTTCTGAGTCAGAGCTCATCCTGCCTTGTTATGTAGCTAAATGGAAACTCAAAGTGAGCCCTAGCTTCGAAGGAGGGCCCTGATATGCCATGCAGCGGGATAGGCGTACAACAGCTTCTATGAAGCCTTAGTCACTCTTCTGCTTTAGCTGAAGGCTAGTAAGCTTTTCTGGACTCCTAGACCCCTCGCGGCAGCACTCGCTTCCCTACAAAGGCACTGAGCACCCCCAGGCTCTCCTGAGTCGAAGATCAACATCCAGACACGTAGACCCTTCGGAGTACCCGTGTCTGTGCCGAGTGAAGGAGAGCATGATGCACACTTCGTCGCGGGACCTAGATTTTCTCAGCTCACCAATAGCCTCAGGAACATGATTCTAGGAGGTGCAGCATGCCATGCAAGTCTGCCTGCTTACAGTAGTCCGAGCTGTACTGAGAAAAACTCTTTGCTTACAATTCCTTCTACCACCTCATAGCTGAAGTCAACCTACCTCTAGGAGAAAGTCGGCTTGTGGTCCAAGTGCAACTAGAGCACACTTTCTGGTATAATGCTACAGGCTTTTGGAAGATGCCCAGGAGCCAGGACACCTAGGGAATTCTTTCATTTAGGCAGTTCGCTACACGCAGAACACCCGGCATAGGAAAGTGGATTCTCCAAGACCCAGGGAGTAGCTAGGTCTCTTTTGACTTGTTAGAAAGCACAGATGCTTCTTCTGCGTGTCAACCTGGAAATGGCGGCCTTAGGAGTCAAGCCTTGTTTTCCCGTCTTGAAAGCTCCATTCAAGCGGCCTTAAAGCTACCTGAGAAACACTGTGGTTGTGGGACTTGTATTCACTCCAGGCATGGCTCTGGAAGAACATGAGTTATCTCGAAAGAAAGCGGGTGCTTCCAGGCTCTGGTTAGGAGCATATCCTGCCCTGCACTAGAGCTAAGGGGAATCTTGACGTGCACTCTACCCTGGCCTACAGCTCTGATTTGCCATCCAGAAGGGTAGTTGTGCCGCCTTTTCCTTGAGTCCTTAGTCACAGTTCTGCATTAGTTTAAAGGTACTAATCTTCTCAGGACTCCAGTCCCACTCGTGCCAGTACCCGTTTCCGTACAAGAACTCTGAGTACCCCAGGGCTCCCCTGGGCTTGCCGGGCCACACTCACACCCGTAGGCCCTTCACTGTGCCCCTCTGTAGGCCGAGTGAAGCATAACAAACTGCACTCTTTCTTGGGAAAGCTAGATTTCCTCAGCTCACCAGCAGCCTCTGGAACACGGTTCTAGCAAGTCCAGCATACCATGGAAGTCTGCCTCATCGCCCTATTCTGAGCTGTACTGAGCAAAACTCTCTGCTTTGAAGTCCTTCGAGGACCTCATACCTGAAGTCACCGTATCTCAAGGAGAAAGACGGCTTGCATTCCAACGTCCACTAAAGCACAGTTTTCTGTGTAACACTTCAGGCTTTGGGGACATGCACAGGGCTCTTAGGAGACCTAGGGCAGTCTATTCTCTAGGCACGTCGCTACATGTACAACACCCTGTGCAGAAAACTTGATTCTGGGAAGAGCCAAGTAGCTAGCTAGGTCTCTTTTGTCCTCTTAGAAACCACAGATACTTAGGCTACGTGTCAATCTGGAAACAGGACCTGATGGGACTAGCCTTGTTTCCCATCATGAAAGCTCCTTTTATGCGCCTTGAAGCTAAGTGAAAAACACTGTTGGTGTCGGGCTTATACACACGACAGGCATGGCTGTGAGAGGGAAAAAGAGGTGTCACGAAGAAACATGGTATTCCAGTTTCTGAGTCAGAGCTGATCCTGTCCTGTTCTATAGCTAAAGGGAAACTCAAAGTGAGGCCTAACTTCGAAGGAGGGCCCTGATATGCCTTACAGCGGGTTAGGCGTGCAACAGCTTCCATGAGGCCTTAGTCGCTCTCCTGCTTTAGTTGAACGCTAGTAAGCTTTTCAGGCCGCCTAGATCCCTCGCGGCAGCACTCGTTTCCGTACAAGGATACTGAGTACCCCCAGGCTCCCCTGGGCTTGCTGGGCCGCACTCAGACGCGTAGGCCCATCAGGGTGCCCCTGGGTAGGCCGAGTGAAGGGTAACCCGCTGCACTCTTCCTTGGGCGAGCTAGATATCCCCAGCTCACCAACGGCTTCATCAACACGGTTCTAGCAAGGCCAGCATACTATGGAAGTCGTCCTCGTTGCCCTAGTCTGAGCGGTACTGAGAAAAACTCTCTGCTTACAAGTCCTTCTAGGACCTCATCCCTGAAGTCACCGTATCTCTAGGAGAAAGGCAGCTTGCACTGCAACTTCCACTACAGCACAGTTTTGTGTGGAACACTTCAGGTTTTTGGGAGAGGCACAGGACCCTAGGAGACCTAGGGCAGTCTTTCATCTAAGCAGTTCGCTACACGCAGAGCGCCCTATGCAGAAATGTTGAATCAGGGAAGAGCCAGGGAGGTAGCTAGGTCTCTTTTGACCTGCCAGTACCCACGGACGCTTATGCTGCATGTCAACCTGGTGATGGTGCCTGATGCGAATGGCTTTGTTTTCCCACCTTGAAAGCTCTTCTTCTGCGCCTTGAAGCTCCCTTAAAAACACTGTGGTTGTCAGGCTTATACTCACGGCAGGCATGGCTGTGAGAGGGAAAAAGAGGTTACACGAAGAGACAGGGTATTTCAGTTTCTGAGTCAGAGCTCATCCTGCCTTGTTATGTAGCTAAATGGAAACTCAAAGTGAGCCCTAGCTTCGAAGGAGGGCCCTGATATGCCATGCAGCGGGATAGGCGTACAACAGCTTCTATGAAGCCTTAGTCACTCTTCTGCTTTAGCTGAAGGCTAGTAAGCTTTTCTGGACTCCTAGACCCCTCGCGGCAGCACTCGCTTCCCTACAAAGGCACTGAGCACCCCCAGGCTCTCCTGAGTCGAAGATCAACATCCAGACACGTAGACCCTTCGGAGTACCCGTGTCTGTGCCGAGTGAAGGAGAGCATGATGCACACTTCGTCGCGGGACCTAGATTTTCTCAGCTCACCAATAGCCTCAGGAACATGATTCTAGGAGGTGCAGCATGCCATGCAAGTCTGCCTGCTTACAGTAGTCCGAGCTGTACTGAGAAAAACTGTTTGCTTACAATTCCTTCTACCACCTCATAGCTGAAGTCAACCTACCTCTAGGAGAAAGTCGGCTTGTGGTCCAAGTGCAACTAGAGCACACTTTCTGGTATAATGCTACAGGCTTTTGGAAGATGCCCAGGAGCCAGGACACCTAGGGAATTCTTTCATTTAGGCAGTTCGCTACACGCAGAACACCCGGCATAGGAAAGTGGATTCTCCAAGACCCAGGGAGTAGCTAGGTCTCTTTTGACTTGTTAGAAAGCACAGATGCTTCTTCTGCGTGTCAACCTGGAAATGGCGGCCTTAGGAGTCAAGCCTTGTTTTCCCGTCTTGAAAGCTCCATTCAAGCGGCCTTAAAGCTACCTGAGAAACACTGTGGTTGTGGGACTTGTATTCACTCCAGGCATGGCTCTGGAAGAACATGAGTTATCTCGAAAGAAAGCGGGTGCTTCCAGGCTCTGGTTAGGAGCATATCCTGCCCTGCACTAGAGCTAAGGGGAATCTTGACGTGCACTCTACCCTGGCCTACAGCTCTGATTTGCCATCCAGAAGGGTAGTTGTGCCGCCTTTTCCTTGAGTCCTTAGTCACAGTTCTGCATTAGTTTAAAGGTACTAATCTTCTCAGGACTCCAGTCCCACTCGTGCCAGTACCCGTTTCCGTACAAGAACTCTGAGTACCCCAGGGCTCCCCTGGGCTTGCCGGGCCACACTCACACCCATAGGCCCTTCACTGTGCCCCTCTGTAGGCCGAGTGAAGCATAACAAACTGCACTCTTTCTTGGGAAAGCTAGATTTCCTCAGCTCACCAGCAGCCTCTGGAACACGGTTCTAGCAAGTCCAGCATACCATGGAAGTCTGCCTCATCGCCCTATTCTGAGCTGTACTGAGCAAAACTCTCTGCTTTGAAGTCCTTCGAGGACCTCATACCTGAAGTCACCGTATCTCAAGGAGAAAGACGGCTTGCATTCCAACGTCCACTAAAGCACAGTTTTCTGTGTAACACTTCAGGCTTTGGGGACATGCACAGGGCTCTTAGGAGACCTAGGGCAGTCTATTGTCTAGGCACGTCGCTACATGTACAACACCCTGTGCAGAAAACTTGATTCTGGGAAGAGCCAAGTAGCTAGCTAGGTCTCTTTTGTCCTCTTAGAAACCACAGATACTTACGCTGCGTGTCAATCTGGAAACAGGACCTGATGGGACTAGCCTTGTTTCCCATCATGAAAGCTCCTTTTATGCGCCTTGAAGCTAAGTGAAAAACACTGTTGGTGTCGTGCTTATACACACGACAGGCATGGCTGTGAGAGGGAAAAAGAGGTGTCACGAAGAAACATGGTATTCCAGTTTCTGAGTCAGAGCTGATCCTGTCCTGTTCTATAGCTAAAGGGAAACTCAAAGTGAGGCCTAACTTCGAAGGAGGGCCCTGATATGCCTTACAGCGGGTTAGGCGTGCAACAGCTTCCATGAGGCCTTAGTCGCTCTCCTGCTTTAGTTGAACGCTAGTAAGCTTTTCAGGCCGCCTAGATCCCTCGCGACAGCACTCGTTTCCGTACAAGGATACTGAGTACCCCCAGGCTCCCCTGGGCTTGCTGGGCCGCACTCAGACGCGTAGGCCCATCAGGGTGCCCCTGGGTAGGCCGAGTGAAGGGTAACCCGCTGCACTCTTCCTTGGGCGAGCTAGATATCCCCAGCTCACCAACGGCTTCATCAACACGGTTCTAGCAAGGCCAGCATACCATGGAAGTCGTCCTCGTTGCCCTAGTCTGAGCGGTACTGAGAAAAACTCTCTGCTTACAAGTCCTTCTAGGACCTCATCCCTGAAGTCACCGTATCTCTAGGAGAAAGGCAGCTTGCACTGCAACTTCCACTACAGCACAGTTTTGTGTGGAACACTTCAGGTTTTTGGGAGAGGCACAGGACCCTAGGAGACCTAGGGCAGTCTTTCATCTAAGCAGTTCGCTACACGCAGAGCGCCCTATGCAGAAATGTTGAATCAGGGAAGAGCCAGGGAGGTAGCTAGGTCTCTTTTGACCTGCCAGTACCCACGGACGCTTATGCTGCATGTCAACCTGGTGATGGTGCCTGATGCGAATGGCTTTGTTTTCCCACCTTGAAAGCTCTTCTTCTGCGCCTTGAAGCTCCCTTAAAAACACTGTGGTTGTCAGGCTTATACTCACGGCAGGCATGGCTGTGAGAGGGAAAAAGAGGTTACACGAAGAGACAGGGTATTTCAGTTTCTGAGTCAGAGCTCATCCTGCCTTGTTATGTAGCTAAATGGAAACTCAAAGTGAGCCCTAGCTTCGAAGGAGGGCCCTGATATGCCATGCAGCGGGATAGGCGTACAACAGCTTCTATGAAGCCTTAGTCACTCTTCTGCTTTAGCTGAAGGCTAGTAAGCTTTTCTGGACTCCTAGACCCCTCGCGGCAGCACTCGCTTCCCTACAAAGGCACTGAGCACCCCCAGGCTCTCCTGAGTCGAAGATCAACATCCAGACACGTAGACCCTTCGCAGTACCCGTGTCTGTGCCGAGTGAAGGAGAGCATGATGCACACTTCGTCGCGGGACCTAGATTTTCTCAGCTCACCAATAGCCTCAGGAACATGATTCTAGGAGGTGCAGCATGCCATGCAAGTCTGCCTGCTTACAGTAGTCCGAGCTGTACTGAGAAAAACTCTTTGCTTACAATTCCTTCTACCACCTCATAGCTGAAGTCAACCTACCTCTAGGAGAAAGTCGGCTTGTGGTCCAAGTGCAACTAGAGCACACTTTCTGGTATAATGCTACAGGCTTTTGGAAGATGCCCAGGAGCCAGGACACCTAGGGAATTCTTTCATTTAGGCAGTTCGCTACACGCAGAACACCCGGCATAGGAAAGTGGATTCTCCAAGACCCAGGGAGTAGCTAGGTCTCTTTTGACTTGTTAGAAAGCACAGATGCTTCTTCTGCGTGTCAACCTGGAAATGGCGGCCTTAGGAGTCAAGCCTTGTTTTCCCGTCTTGAAAGCTCCATTCAAGCGGCCTTAAAGCTACCTGAGAAACACTGTGGTTGTGGGACTTGTATTCACTCCAGGCATGGCTCTGGAAGAACATGAGTTATCTCGAAAGAAAGCGGGTGCTTCCAGGCTCTGGTTAGGAGCATATCCTGCCCTGCACTAGAGCTAAGGGGAATCTTGACGTGCACTCTACCCTGGCCTACAGCTCTGATTTGCCATCCAGAAGGGTAGTTGTGCA
The DNA here is from genome assembly GCF_028564815.1 of Eubalaena glacialis. NCBI lineage: Eukaryota > Metazoa > Chordata > Mammalia > Artiodactyla > Balaenidae > Eubalaena > Eubalaena glacialis. The sequence goes on from NC_083724.1 coordinate 94,514,360, forward strand.
GCCTTTTCCTTGAGTCCTTAGTCACAGTTCTGCATTAGTTTAAAGGTACTAATCTTCTCAGGACTCCAGTCCCACTCGTGCCAGTACCCGTTTCCGTACAAGAACTCTGAGTACCCCAGGGCTCCCCTGGGCTTGCCGGGCCACACTCACACCCGTAGGCCCTTCACTGTGCCCCTCTGTAGGCCGAGTGAAGCATAACAAACTGCACTCTTTCTTGGGAAAGCTAGATTTCCTCAGCTCACCAGCAGCCTCTGGAACACGGTTCTAGCAAGTCCAGCATACCATGGAAGTCTGCCTCATCGCCCTATTCTGAGCTGTACTGAGCAAAACTCTCTGCTTTGAAGTCCTTCGAGGACCTCATACCTGAAATCACCATATCTCAAGGAGAAAGACGGCTTGCATTCCAATTTCCACTAAAGCACAGTTTTCTGTGTAACACTTCAGGCTTTGGGGACATGCACAGGGCTCTTAGGAGACCTAGGGCAGTCTATTGTCTAGGCACGTCGCTACATGTACAACACCCTGTGCAGAAAACTTGATTCTGGGAAGAGCCAAGTAGCTAGCTAGGTCTCTTTTGTCCTCTTAGAAACCACAGATACTTACGCTGCATGTCAATCTGGAAACAGGACCTGATGGGACTAGCCTTGTTTCCCATCATGAAAGCTCCTTTTATGCGCCTTGAAGCTAAGTGAAAAACACTGTTGGTGTCGTGCTTATACACACGACAGGCATGGCTGTGAGAGGGAAAAAGAGGTGTCACGAAGAAACATGGTATTCCAGTTTCTGAGTCAGAGCTGATCCTGTCCTGTTCTATAGCTAAAGGGAAACTCAAAGTGAGGCCTAACTTCGAAGGAGGGCCCTGATATGCCTTACAGCGGGTTAGGCGTGCAACAGCTTCCATGAGGCCTTAGTCGCTCTCCTGCTTTAGTTGAACGCTAGTAAGCTTTTCAGGCCGCCTAGATCCCTCGCGGCAGCACTCGTTTCCGTACAAGGATACTGAGTACCCCCAGGCTCCCCTGGGCTTGCTGGGCCGCACTCAGACGTGTAGGCCCATCAGGGTGCCCCTGGGTAGGCCGAGTGAAGGGTAACCCGCTGCACTCTTCCTTGGGCGAGCTAGATATCCCCAGCTCACCAACGGCTTCATCAACACGGTTCTAGCAAGGCCAGCATACCATGGAAGTCGTCCTCGTTGCCCTAGTCTGAGCGGTACTGAGAAAAACTCTCTGCTTACAAGTCCTTCTAGGACCTCATCCCTGAAGTCACCGTATCTCTAGGAGAAAGGCAGCTTGCACTGCAACTTCCACTACAGCACAGTTTTGTGTGGAACACTTCAGGTTTTTGGGAGAGGCACAGGACCCTAGGAGACCTAGGGCAGTCTTTCATCTAAGCAGTTCGCTACACGCAGAGCGCCCTATGCAGAAATGTTGAATCAGGGAAGAGCCAGGGAGGTAGCTAGGTCTCTTTTGACCTGCCAGTACCCACGGACGCTTATGCTGCATGTCAACCTGGTGATGGTGCCTGATGCGAATGGCTTTGTTTTCCCACCTTGAAAGCTCTTCTTCTGCGCCTTGAAGCTCCCTTAAAAACACTGTGGTTGTCAGGCTTATACTCACGGCAGGCATGGCTGTGAGAGGGAAAAAGAGGTTACACGAAGAGACAGGGTATTTCAGTTTCTGAGTCAGAGCTCATCCTGCCTTGTTATGTAGCTAAATGGAAACTCAAAGTGAGCCCTAGCTTCGAAGGAGGGCCCTGATATGCCATGCAGCGGGATAGGCGTACAACAGCTTCTATGAAGCCTTAGTCACTCTTCTGCTTTAGCTGAAGGCTAGTAAGCTTTTCTGGACTCCTGGACCCCTCGCGGCAGCACTCGCTTCCCTACAAAGGCACTGAGCACCCCCAGGCTCTCCTGAGTCGAAGATCAACATCCAGACACGTAGACCCTTCGGAGTACCCGTGTCTGTGCCGAGTGAAGGAGAGCATGATGCACACTTCGTCACGGGACCTAGATTTTCTCAGCTCACCAATAGCCTCAGGAACATGATTCTAGGAGGTGCAGCATGCCATGCAAGTCTGCCTGCTTACAGTAGTCCGAGCTGTACTGAGAAAAACTCTTTGCTTACAATTCCTTCTACCACCTCATAGCTGAAGTCAACCTACCTCTAGGAGAAAGTCGGCTTGTGGTCCAAGTGCAACTAGAGCACACTTTCTGGTATAATGCTACAGGCTTTTGGAAGATGCCCAGGAGCCAGGACACCTAGGGAATTCTTTCATTTAGGCAGTTCGCTACACGCAGAACACCCGGCATAGGAAAGTGGATTCTCCAAGACCCAGGGAGTAGCTAGGTCTCTTTTGACTTGTTAGAAAGCACAGATGCTTCTTCTGCGTGTCAACCTGGAAATGGCGGCCTTAGGAGTCAAGCCTTGTTTTCCCGTCTTGAAAGCTCCATTCAAGCGGCCTTAAAGCTACCTGAGAAACACTGTGGTTGTGGGACTTGTATTCACTCCAGGCATGGCTCTGGAAGAACATGAGTTATCTCGAAAGAAAGCGGGTGCTTCCAGGCTCTGGTTAGGAGCATATCCTGCCCTGCACTAGAGCTAAGGGGAATCTTGACGTGCACTCTACCCTGGCCTACAGCTCTGATTTGCCATCCAGAAGGGTAGTTGTGCAGCCTTTTCCTTGAGTCCTTAGTCACAGTTCTGCATTAGTTTAAAGGTACTAATCTTCTCAGGACTCCAGTCCCACTCGTGCCAGTACCCGTTTCCGTACAAGAACTCTGAGTACCCCAGGGCTCCCCTGGGCTTGCCGGGCCACACTCACACCCGTAGGCCCTTCACTGTGCCCCTCTGTAGGCCGAGTGAAGCATAACAAACTGCACTCTTTCTTGGGAAAGCTAGATTTCCTCAGCTCACCAGCAGCCTCTGGAACACGGTTCTAGCAAGTCCCGCATACCATGGAAGTCTGCCTCATCGCCCTATTCTGAGCTGTACTGAGCAAAAGTCTCTGCTTTGAAGTCCTTCGAGGACCTCATACCTGAAGTCACCGTATCTCAAGGAGAAAGACGGCTTGCATTCCAACGTCCACTAAAGCACAGTTTTCTGTGTAACACTTCAGGCTTTGGGGACATGCACAGGGCTCTTAGGAGACCTAGGGCAGTCTATTGTCTAGGCACGTCGCTACATGTACAACACCCTGTGCAGAAAACTTGATTCTGGGAAGAGCCAAGTAGCTAGCTAGGTCTCTTTTGTCCTCTTAGAAACCACAGATACTTACGCTGCGTGTCAATCTGGAAACAGGACCTGATGGGACTAGCCTTGTTTCCCATCATGAAAGCTCCTTTTATGCGCCTTGAAGCTAAGTGAAAAACACTGTTGGTGTCGTGCTTATACACACGACAGGCATGGCTGTGAGAGGGAAAAAGAGGTGTCACGAAGAAACATGGTATTCCAGTTTCTGAGTCAGAGCTGATCCTGTCCTGTTCTATAGCTAAAGGGAAACTCAAAGTGAGGCCTAACTTCGAAGGAGGGCCCTGATATGCCTTACAGCGGGTTAGGCGTGCAACAGCTTCCATGAGGCCTTAGTCGCTCTCCTGCTTTAGTTGAACGCTAGTAAGCTTTTCAGGCCGCCTAGATCCCTCGCGGCAGCACTCGTTTCCGTACAAGGATACTGAGTACCCCCAGGCTCCCCTGGGCTTGCTGGGCCGCACTCAGACGCGTAGGCCCATCAGGGTGCCCCTGGGTAGGCCGAGTGAAGGGTAACCCGCTGCACTCTTCCTTGGGCGAGCTAGATATCCCCAGCTCACCAACGGCTTCATCAACACGGTTCTAGCAAGGCCAGCATACCATGGAAGTCGTCCTCGTTGCCCTAGTCTGAGCGGTACTGAGAAAAACTCTCTGCTTACAAGTCCTTCTAGGACCTCATCCCTGAAGTCACCGTATCTCTAGGAGAAAGGCAGCTTGCACTGCAACTTCCACTACAGCACAGTTTTGTGTGGAACACTTCAGGTTTTTGGGAGAGGCACAGGACCCTAGGAGACCTAGGGCAGTCTTTCATCTAAGCAGTTCGCTACACGCAGAGCGCCCTATGCAGAAATGTTGAATCAGGGAAGAGCCAGGGAGGTAGCTAGGTCTCTTTTGACCTGCCAGTACCCACGGACGCTTATGCTGCATGTCAACCTGGTGATGGTGCCTGATGCGAATGGCTTTGTTTTCCCACCTTGAAAGCTCTTCTTCTGCGCCTTGAAGCTCCCTTAAAAACACTGTGGTTGTCAGGCTTATACTCACGGCAGGCATGGCTGTGAGAGGGAAAAAGAGGTTACACGAAGAGACAGGGTATTTCAGTTTCTGAGTCAGAGCTCATCCTGCCTTGTTATGTAGCTAAATGGAAACTCAAAGTGAGCCCTAGCTTCGAAGGAGGGCCCTGATATGCCATGCAGCGGGATAGGCGTACAACAGCTTCTATGAAGCCTTAGTCACTCTTCTGCTTTAGCTGAAGGCTAGTAAGCTTTTCTGGACTCCTAGACCCCTCGCGGCAGCACTCGCTTCCCTACAAAGGCACTGAGCACCCCCAGGCTCTCCTGAGTCGAAGATCAACATCCAGACACGTAGACCCTTCGGAGTACCCGTGTCTGTGCCGAGTGAAGGAGAGCATGATGCACACTTCGTCGCGGGACCTAGATTTTCTCAGCTCACCAATAGCCTCAGGAACATGATTCTAGGAGGTGCAGCATGCCATGCAAGTCTGCCTGCTTACAGTAGTCCGAGCTGTACTGAGAAAAACTCTTTGCTTACAATTCCTTCTACCACCTCATAGCTGAAGTCAACCTACCTCTAGGAGAAAGTCGGCTTGTGGTCCAAGTGCAACTAGAGCACACTTTCTGGTATAATGCTACAGGCTTTTGGAAGATGCCCAGGAGCCAGGACACCTAGGGAATTCTTTCATTTAGGCAGTTCGCTACACGCAGAACACCCGGCATAGGAAAGTGGATTCTCCAAGACCCAGGGAGTAGCTAGGTCTCTTTTGACTTGTTAGAAAGCACAGATGCTTCTTCTGCGTGTCAACCTGGAAATGGCGGCCTTAGGAGTCAAGCCTTGTTTTCCCGTCTTGAAAGCTCCATTCAAGCGGCCTTAAAGCTACCTGAGAAACACTGTGGTTGTGGGACTTGTATTCACTCCAGGCATGGCTCTGGAAGAACATGAGTTATCTCGAAAGAAAGCGGGTGCTTCCAGGCTCTGGTTAGGAGCATATCCTGCCCTGCACTAGAGCTAAGGGGAATCTTGACGTGCACTCTACCCTGGCCTACAGCTCTGATTTGCCATCCAGAAGGGTAGTTGTGCCGCCTTTTCCTTGAGTCCTTAGTCACAGTTCTGCATTAGTTTAAAGGTACTAATCTTCTCAGGACTCCAGTCCCACTCGTGCCAGTACCCGTTTCCGTACAAGAACTCTGAGTACCCCAGGGCTCCCCTGGGCTTGCCGGGCCACACTCACACCCGTAGGCCCTTCACTGTGCCCCTCTGTAGGCCGAGTGAAGCATAACAAACTGCACTCTTTCTTGGGAAAGCTAGATTTCCTCAGCTCACCAGCAGCCTCTGGAACACGGTTCTAGCAAGTCCAGCATACCATGGAAGTCTGCCTCATCGCCCTATTCTGAGCTGTACTGAGCAAAACTCTCTGCTTTGAAGTCCTTCGAGGACCTCATACCTGAAGTCACCGTATCTCAAGGAGAAAGACGGCTTGCATTCCAACGTCCACTAAAGCACAGTTTTCTGTGTAACAGTTCAGGCTTTGGGGACATGCACAGGGCTCTTAGGAGACCTAGGGCAGTCTATTGTCTAGGCACGTCGCTACATGTACAACACCCTGTGCAGAAAACTTGATTCTGGGAAGAGCCAAGTAGCTAGCTAGGTCTCTTTTGTCCTCTTAGAAACCACAGATACTTACGCTGCGTGTCAATCTGGAAACAGGACCTGATGGGACTAGCCTTGTTTCCCATCATGAAAGCTCCTTTTATGCGCCTTGAAGCTAAGTGAAAAACACTGTTGGTGTCGTGCTTATACACACGACAGGCATGGCTGTGAGAGGGAAAAAGAGGTGTCACGAAGAAACATGGTATTCCAGTTTCTGAGTCAGAGCTGATCCTGTCCTGTTCTATAGCTAAAGGGAAACTCAAAGTGAGGCCTAACTTCGAAGGAGGGCCCTGATATGCCTTACAGCGGGTTAGGCGTGCAACAGCTTCCATGAGGCCTTAGTCGCTCTCCTGCTTTAGTTGAACGCTAGTAAGCTTTTCAGGCCGCCTAGATCCCTCGCGGCAGCACTCGTTTCCGTACAAGGATACTGAGTACCCGCAGGCTCCCCTGGGCTTGCTGGGCCGCACTCAGACGCGTAGGCCCATCAGGGTGCCCCTGGGTAGGCCGAGTGAAGGGTAACCCGCTGCACTCTTCCTTGGGCGAGCTAGATATCCCCAGCTCACCAACGGCTTCATCAACACGGTTCTAGCAAGGCCAGCATACCATGGAAGTCGTCCTCGTTGCCCTAGTCTGAGCGGTACTGAGAAAAACTCTCTGCTTACAAGTCCTTCTAGGACCTCATCCCTGAAGTCACCGTATCTCTAGGAGAAAGGCAGCTTGCACTGCAACTTCCACTACAGCACAGTTTTGTGTGGAACACTTCAGGTTTTTGGGAGAGGCACAGGACCCTAGGAGACCTAGGGCAGTCTTTCATCTAAGCAGTTCGCTACACGCAGAGCGCCCTATGCAGAAATGTTGAATCAGGGAAGAGCCAGGGAGGTAGCTAGGTCTCTTTTGACCTGCCAGTACCCACGGACGCTTATGCTGCATGTCAACCTGGTGATGGTGCCTGATGCGAATGGCTTTGTTTTCCCACCTTGAAAGCTCTTCTTCTGCGCCTTGAAGCTCCCTTAAAAACACTGTGGTTGTCAGGCTTATACTCACGGCAGGCATGGCTGTGAGAGGGAAAAAGAGGTTACACGAAGAGACAGGGTATTTCAGTTTCTGAGTCAGAGCTCATCCTGCCTTGTTATGTAGCTAAATGGAAACTCAAAGTGAGCCCTAGCTTCGAAGGAGGGCCCTGATATGCCATGCAGCGGGATAGGCGTACAACAGCTTCTATGAAGCCTTAGTCACTCTTCTGCTTTAGCTGAAGGCTAGTAAGCTTTTCTGGACTCCTAGACCCCTCGCGGCAGCACTCGCTTCCCTACAAAGGCACTGAGCACCCCCAGGCTCTCCTGAGTCGAAGATCAACATCCAGACACGTAGACCCTTCGCAGTACCCGTGTCTGTGCCGAGTGAAGGAGAGCATGATGCACACTTCGTCGCGGGACCTAGATTTTCTCAGCTCACCAATAGCCTCAGGAACATGATTCTAGGAGGTGCAGCATGCCATGCAAGTCTGCCTGCTTACAGTAGTCCGAGCTGTACTGAGAAAAACTCTTTGCTTACAATTCCTTCTACCACCTCATAGCTGAAGTCAACCTACCTCTAGGAGAAAGTCGGCTTGTGGTCCAAGTGCAACTAGAGCACACTTTCTGGTATAATGCTACAGGCTTTTGGAAGATGCCCAGGAGCCAGGACACCTAGGGAATTCTTTCATTTAGGCAGTTCGCTACACGCAGAACACCCGGCATAGGAAAGTGGATTCTCCAAGACCCAGGGAGTAGCTAGGTCTCTTTTGACTTGTTAGAAAGCACAGATGCTTCTTCTGCGTGTCAACCTGGAAATGGCGGCCTTAGGAGTCAAGCCTTGTTTTCCCGTCTTGAAAGCTCCATTCAAGCGGCCTTAAAGCTACCTGAGAAACACTGTGGTTGTGGGACTTGTATTCACTCCAGGCATGGCTCTGGAAGAACATGAGTTATCTCGAAAGAAAGCGGGTGCTTCCAGGCTCTGGTTAGGAGCATATCCTGCCCTGCACTAGAGCTAAGGGGAATCTTGACGTGCACTCTACCCTGGCCTACAGCTCTGATTTGCCATCCAGAAGGGTAGTTGTGCAGCCTTTTCCTTGAGTCCTTAGTCACAGTTCTGCATTAGTTTAAAGGTACTAATCTTCTCAGGACTCCAGTCCCACTCGTGCCAGTACCCGTTTCCGTACAAGAACTCTGAGTACCCCAGGGCTCCCCTGGGCTTGCCGGGCCACACTCACACCCGTAGGCCCTTCACTGTGCCCCTCTGTAGGCCGAGTGAAGCATAACAAACTGCACTCTTTCTGGGGAAAGCTAGATTTCCTCAGCTCACCAGCAGCCTCTGGAACACGGTTCTAGCAAGTCCAGCATACCATGGAAGTCTGCCTCATCGCCCTATTCTGAGCTGTACTGAGCAAAAGTCTCTGCTTTGAAGTCCTTCGAGGACCTCATACCTGAAGTCACTGTATCTCAAGGAGAAAGACGGCTTGCATTCCAACTTCCACTAAAGCACAGTTTTCTGTGTAACACTTCAGGCTTTGGGGACATGCACAGGGCTCTTAGGAGACCTAGGGCAGTCTATTGTCTAGGCACGTCGCTACATGTACAACACCCTGTGCAGAAAACTTGATTCTGGGAAGAGCCAAGTAGCTAGCTAGGTCTCTTTTGTCCTCTTAGAAACCACAGATACTCACGCTGCGTGTCAATCTGGAAACAGGACCTGATGGGACTAGCCTTGTTTCCCATCATGAAAGCTCCTTTTATGCGCCTTGAAGCTAAGTGAAAAACACTGTTGGTGTCGTGCTTATACACACGACAGGCATGGCTGTGAGAGGGAAAAAGAGGTGTCACGAAGAAACATGGTATTCCAGTTTCTGAGTCAGAGCTGATCCTGTCCTGTTCTATAGCTAAAGGGAAACTCAAAGTGAGGCCTAACTTCGAAGGAGGGCCCTGATATGCCTTACAGCGGGTTAGGCGTGCAACAGCTTCCATGAGGCCTTAGTCGCTCTCCTGCTTTAGTTGAACGCTAGTAAGCTTTTCAGGCCGCCTAGATCCCTCGCGGCAGCACTCGTTTCCGTACAAGGATACTGAGTACCCCCAGGCTCCCCTGGGCTTGCTGGGCCGCACTCAGACGCGTAGGCCCATCAGGGTGCCCCTGGGTAGGCCGAGTGAAGGGTAACCCGCTGCACTCTTCCTTGGGCGAGCTAGATATCCCCAGCTCACCAACGGCTTCATCAACACGGTTCTAGCAAGGCCAGCATACCATGGAAGTCGTCCTCGTTGCCCTAGTCTGAGCGGTACTGAGAAAAACTCTCTGCTTACAAGTCCTTCTAGGACCTCATCCCTGAAGTCACCGTATCTCTAGGAGAAAGGCAGCTTGCACTGCAACTTCCACTACAGCACAGTTTTGTGTGGAACACTTCAGGTTTTTGGGAGAGGCACAGGACCCTAGGAGACCTAGGGCAGTCTTTCATCTAAGCAGTTCGCTACACGCAGAGCGCCCTATGCAGAAATGTTGAATCAGGGAAGAGCCAGGGAGGTAGCTAGGTCTCTTTTGACCTGCCAGTACCCACGGACGCTTATGCTGCATGTCAACCTGGTGATGGTGCCTGATGCGAATGGCTTTGTTTTCCCACCTTGAAAGCTCTTCTTCTGCGCCTTGAAGCTCCCTTAAAAACACTGTGGTTGTCAGGCTTATACTCACGGCAGGCATGGCTGTGAGAGGGAAAAAGAGGTTACACGAAGAGACAGGGTATTTCAGTTTCTGAGTCAGAGCTCATCCTGCCTTGTTATGTAGCTAAATGGAAACTCAAAGTGAGCCCTAGCTTCGAAGGAGGGCCCTGATATGCCATGCAGCGGGATAGGCGTACAACAGCTTCTATGAAGCCTTAGTCACTCTTCTGCTTTAGCTGAAGGCTAGTAAGCTTTTCTGGACTCCTGGACCCCTCGCGGCAGCACTCGCTTCCCTACAAAGGCACTGAGCACCCCCAGGCTCTCCTGAGTCGAAGATCAACATCCAGACACGTAGACCCTTCGGAGTACCCGTGTCTGTGCCGAGTGAAGGAGAGCATGATGCACACTTCGTCGCGGGACCTAGATTTTCTCAGCTCACCAATAGCCTCAGGAACATGATTCTAGGAGGTGCAGCATGCCATGCAAGTCTGCCTGCTTACAGTAGTCCGAGCTGTACTGAGAAAAACTCTTTGCTTACAATTCCTTCTACCACCTCATAGCTGAAGTCAACCTACCTCTAGGAGAAAGTCGGCTTGTGGTCCAAGTGCAACTAGAGCACACTTTCTGGTATAATGCTACAGGCTTTTGGAAGATGCCCAGGAGCCAGGACACCTAGGGAATTCTTTCATTTAGGCAGTTCGCTACACGCAGAACACCCGGCATAGGAAAGTGGATTCTCCAAGACCCAGGGAGTAGCTAGGTCTCTTTTGACTTGTTAGAAAGCACAGATGCTTCTTCTGCGTGTCAACCTGGAAATGGCGGCCTTAGGAGTCAAGCCTTGTTTTCCCGTCTTGAAAGCTCCATTCAAGCGGCCTTAAAGCTACCTGAGAAACACTGTGGTTGTGGGACTTGTATTCACTCCAGGCATGGCTCTGGAAGAACATGAGTTATCTCGAAAGAAAGCGGGTGCTTCCAGGCTCTGGTTAGGAGCATATCCTGCCCTGCACTAGAGCTAAGGGGAATCTTGACGTGCACTCTACCCTGGCCTACAGCTCTGATTTGCCATCCAGAAGGGTAGTTGTGCCGCCTTTTCCTTGAGTCCTTAGTCACAGTTCTGCATTAGTTTAAAGGTACTAATCTTCTCAGGACTCCAGTCCCACTCGTGCCAGTACCCGTTTCCGTACAAGAACTCTGAGTACCCCAGGGCTCCCCTGGGCTTGCCGGGCCACACTCACACCCGTAGGCCCTTCACTGTGCCCCTCTGTAGGCCGAGTGAAGCATAACAAACTGCACTCTTTCTTGGGAAAGCTAGATTTCCTCAGCTCACCAGCAGCCTCTGGAACACGGTTCTAGCAAGTCCAGCATATCATGGAGGTCTGCCTCATCGCCCTATTCTGAGCTGTACTGAGCAAAACTCTCTGCTTTGAAGTCCTTCGAGGACCTCATACCTGAAGTCACCGTATCTCAAGGAGAAAGACGGCTTGCATTCCAACTTCCACTAAAGCACAGTTTTCTGTGTAACACTTCAGGCTTTGGGGACATGCACAGGGCTCTTAGGAGACCTAGGGCAGTCTATTGTCTAGGCACGTCGCTACATGTACAACACCCTGTGCAGAAAACTTGATTCTGGGAAGAGCCAAGTAGCTAGCTAGGTCTCTTTTGTCCTCTTAGAAACCACAGATACTCACGCTGCGTGTCAATCTGGAAACAGGACCTGATGGGACTAGCCTTGTTTCCCATCATGAAAGCTCCTTTTATGCGCCTTGAAGCTAAGTGAAAAACACTGTTGGTGTCGTGCTTATACACACGACAGGCATGGCTGTGAGAGGGAAAAAGAGGTGTCACGAAGAAACATGGTATTCCAGTTTCTGAGTCAGAGCTGATCCTGTCCTGTTCTATAGCTAAAGGGAAACTCAAAGTGAGGCCTAACTTCGAAGGAGGGCCCTGATATGCCTTACAGCGGGTTAGGCGTGCAACAGCTTCCATGAGGCCTTAGTCGCTCTCCTGCTTTAGTTGAACGCTAGTAAGCTTTTCAGGCCGCCTAGATCCCTCGCGGCAGCACTCGTTTCCGTACAAGGATACTGAGTACCCGCAGGCTCCCCTGGGCTTGCTGGGCCGCACTCAGACGCGTAGGCCCATCAGGGTGCCCCTGGGTAGGCCGAGTGAAGGGTAACCCGCTGCACTCTTCCTTGGGCGAGCTAGATATCCCCAGCTCACCAACGGCTTCATGAACACGGTTCTAGCAAGGCCAGCATACCATGGAAGTCGTCCTCGTTGCCCTAGTCTGAGCGGTACTGAGAAAAACTCTCTGCTTACAAGTCCTTCTAGGACCTCATCCCTGAAGTCACCGTATCTCTAGGAGAAAGGCAGCTTGCACTGCAACTTCCACTACAGCACAGTTTTGTGTGGAACACTTCAGGTTTTTGGGAGAGGCACAGGACCCTAGGAGACCTAGGGCAGTCTTTCATCTAAGCAGTTCGCTACACGCAGAGCGCCCTATGCAGAAATGTTGAATCAGGGAAGAGCCAGGGAGGTAGCTAGGTCTCTTTTGACCTGCCAGTACCCACGGACGCTTATGCTGCATGTCAACCTGGTGATGGTGCCTGATGCGAATGGCTTTGTTTTCCCACCTTGAAAGCTCTTCTTCTGCGCCTTGAAGCTCCCTTAAAAACACTGTGGTTGTCAGGCTTATACTCACGGCAGGCATGGCTGTGAGAGGGAAAAAGAGGTTACACGAAGAGACAGGGTATTTCAGTTTCTGAGTCAGAGCTCATCCTGCCTTGTTATGTAGCTAAATGGAAACTCAAAGTGAGCCCTAGCTTCGAAGGAGGGCCCTGATATGCCATGCAGCGGGATAGGCGTACAACAGCTTCTATGAAGCCTTAGTCACTCTTCTGCTTTAGCTGAAGGCTAGTAAGCTTTTCTGGACTCCTGGACCCCTCGCGGCAGCACTCGCTTCCCTACAAAGGCACTGAGCACCCCCAGGCTCTCCTGAGTCGAAGATCAACATCCAGACACGTAGACCCTTCGGAGTACCCGTGTCTGTGCCGAGTGAAGGAGAGCATGATGCACACTTCGTCGCGGGACCTAGATTTTCTCAGCTCACCAATAGCCTCAGGAACATGATTCTAGGAGGTGCAGCATGCCATGCAAGTCTGCCTGCTTACAGTAGTCCGAGCTGTACTGAGAAAAACTCTTTGCTTACAATTCCTTCTACCACCTCATAGCTGAAGTCAACCTACCTCTAGGAGAAAGTCGGCTTGTGGTCCAAGTGCAACTAGAGCACACTTTCTGGTATAATGCTACAGGCTTTTGGAAGATGCCCAGGAGCCAGGACACCTAGGGAATTCTTTCATTTAGGCAGTTCGCTACACGCAGAACACCCGGCATAGGAAAGTGGATTCTCCAAGACCCAGGGAGTAGCTAGGTCTCTTTTGACTTGTTAGAAAGCACAGATGCTTCTTCTGCGTGTCAACCTGGAAATGGCAGCCTTAGGAGTCAAGCCTTGTTTTCCCGTCTTGAAAGCTCCATTCAAGCGGCCTTAAAGCTACCTGAGAAACACTGTGGTTGTGGGACTTGTATTCACTCCAGGCATGGCTCTGGAAGAACATGAGTTATCTCGAAAGAAAGCGGGTGCTTCCAGGCTCTGGTTAGGAGCATATCCTGCCCTGCACTAGAGCTAAGGGGAATCTTGACGTGCACTCTACCCTGGCCTACAGCTCTGATTTGCCATCCAGAAGGGTAGTTGTGCCGCCTTTTCCTTGAGTCCTTAGTCACAGTTCTGCATTAGTTTAAAGGTACTAATCTTCTCAGGACTCCAGTCCCACTCGTGCCAGTACCCGTTTCCGTACAAGAACTCTGAGTACCCCAGGGCTCCCCTGGGCTTGCCGGGCCACACTCACACCCGTAGGCCCTTCACTGTGCCCCTCTGTAGGCCGAGTGAAGCATAACAAACTGCACTCTTTCTGGGGAAAGCTAGATTTCCTCAGCTCACCAGCAGCCTCTGGAACACGGTTCTAGCAAGTCCAGCATACCATGGAAGTCTGCCTCATCGCCCTATTCTGAGCTGTACTGAGCAAAAGTCTCTGCTTTGAAGTCCTTCGAGGACCTCATACCTGAAGTCACTGTATCTCAAGGAGAAAGACGGCTTGCATTCCAACTTCCACTAAAGCACAGTTTTCTGTGTAACACTTCAGGCTTTGGGGACATGCACAGGGCTCTTAGGAGACCTAGGGCAGTCTATTGTCTAGGCACGTCGCTACATGTACAACACCCTGTGCAGAAAACTTGATTCTGGGAAGAGCCAAGTAGCTAGCTAGGTCTCTTTTGTCCTCTTAGAAACCACAGATACTCACGCTGCGTGTCAATCTGGAAACAGGACCTGATGGGACTAGCCTTGTTTCCCATCATGAAAGCTCCTTTTATGCGCCTTGAAGCTAAGTGAAAAACACTGTTGGTGTCGTGCTTATACACACGACAGGCATGGCTGTGAGAGGGAAAAAGAGGTGTCACGAAGAAACATGGTATTCCAGTTTCTGAGTCAGAGCTGATCCTGTCCTGTTCTATAGCTAAAGGGAAACTCAAAGTGAGGCCTAACTTCGAAGGAGGGCCCTGATATGCCTTACAGCGGGTTAGGCGTGCAACAGCTTCCATGAGGCCTTAGTCGCTCTCCTGCTTTAGTTGAACGCTAGTAAGCTTTTCAGGCCGCCTAGATCCCTCGCGGCAGCACTCGTTTCCGTACAAGGATACTGAGTACCCCCAGGCTCCCCTGGGCTTGCTGGGCCGCACTCAGACGCGTAGGCCCATCAGGGTGCCCCTGGGTAGGCCGAGTGAAGGGTAACCCGCTGCACTCTTCCTTGGGCGAGCTAGATATCCCCAGCTCACCAACGGCTTCATCAACACGGTTCTAGCAAGGCCAGCATACCATGGAAGTCGTCCTCGTTGCCCTAGTCTGAGCGGTACTGAGAAAAACTCTCTGCTTACAAGTCCTTCTAGGACCTCATCCCTGAAGTCACCGTATCTCTAGGAGAAAGGCAGCTTGCACTGCAACTTCCACTACAGCACAGTTTTGTGTGGAACACTTCAGGTTTTTGGGAGAGGCACAGGACCCTAGGAGACCTAGGGCAGTCTTTCATCTAAGCAGTTCGCTACACGCAGAGCGCCCTATGCAGAAATGTTGAATCAGGGAAGAGCCAGGGAGGTAGCTAGGTCTCTTTTGACCTGCCAGTACCCACGGACGCTTATGCTGCATGTCAACCTGGTGATGGTGCCTGATGCGAATGGCTTTGTTTTCCCACCTTGAAAGCTCTTCTTCTGCGCCTTGAAGCTCCCTTAAAAACACTGTGGTTGTCAGGCTTATACTCACGGCAGGCATGGCTGTGAGAGGGAAAAAGAGGTTACACGAAGAGACAGGGTATTTCAGTTTCTGAGTCAGAGCTCATCCTGCCTTGTTATGTAGCTAAATGGAAACTCAAAGTGAGCCCTAGCTTCGAAGGAGGGCCCTGATATGCCATGCAGCGGGATAGGCGTACAACAGCTTCTATGAAGCCTTAGTCACTCTTCTGCTTTAGCTGAAGGCTAGTAAGCTTTTCTGGACTCCTGGACCCCTCGCGGCAGCACTCGCTTCCCTACAAAGGCACTGAGCACCCCCAGGCTCTCCTGAGTCGAAGATCAACATCCAGACACGTAGACCCTTCGGAGTACCCGTGTCTGTGCCGAGTGAAGGAGAGCATGATGCACACTTCGTCGCGGGACCTAGATTTTCTCAGCTCACCAATAGCCTCAGGAACATGATTCTAGGAGGTGCAGCATGCCATGCAAGTCTGCCTGCTTACAGTAGTCCGAGCTGTACTGAGAAAAACTCTTTGCTTACAATTCCTTCTACCACCTCATAGCTGAAGTCAACCTACCTCTAGGAGAAAGTCGGCTTGTGGTCCAAGTGCAACTAGAGCACACTTTCTGGTATAATGCTACAGGCTTTTGGAAGATGCCCAGGAGCCAGGACACCTAGGGAATTCTTTCATTTAGGCAGTTCGCTACACGCAGAACACCCGGCATAGGAAAGTGGATTCTCCAAGACCCAGGGAGTAGCTAGGTCTCTTTTGACTTGTTAGAAAGCACAGATGCTTCTTCTGCGTGTCAACCTGGAAATGGCGGCCTTAGGAGTCAAGCCTTGTTTTCCCGTCTTGAAAGCTCCATTCAAGCGGCCTTAAAGCTACCTGAGAAACACTGTGGTTGTGGGACTTGTATTCACTCCAGGCATGGCTCTGGAAGAACATGAGTTATCTCGAAAGAAAGCGGGTGCTTCCAGGCTCTGGTTAGGAGCATATCCTGCCCTGCACTAGAGCTAAGGGGAATCTTGACGTGCACTCTACCCTGGCCTACAGCTCTGATTTGCCATCCAGAAGGGTAGTTGTGCCGCCTTTTCCTTGAGTCCTTAGTCACAGTTCTGCATTAGTTTAAAGGTACTAATCTTCTCAGGACTCCAGTCCCACTCGTGCCAGTACCCGTTTCCGTACAAGAACTCTGAGTACCCCAGGGCTCCCCTGGGCTTGCCGGGCCACACTCACACCCGTAGGCCCTTCACTGTGCCCCTCTGTAGGCCGAGTGAAGCATAACAAACTGCACTCTTTCTTGGGAAAGCTAGATTTCCTCAGCTCACCAGCAGCCTCTGGAACACGGTTCTAGCAAGTCCAGCATACCATGGAGGTCTGCCTCATCGCCCTATTCTGAGCTGTACTGAGCAAAACTCTCTGCTTTGAAGTCCTTCGAGGACCTCATACCTGAAGTCACCGTATCTCAAAGAGAAAGACGGCTTGCATTCCAACTTCCACTAAAGCACAGTTTTCTGTGTAACACTTCAGGCTTTGGGGACATGCACAGGGCTCTTAGGAGACCTAGGGCAGTCTATTGTCTAGGCACGTCGCTACATGTACAACACCCTGTGCAGAAAACTTGATTCTGGGAAGAGCCAAGTAGCTAGCTAGGTCTCTTTTGTCCTCTTAGAAACCACAGATACTCACGCTGCGTGTCAATCTGGAAACAGGACCTGATGGGACTAGCCTTGTTTCCCATCATGAAAGCTCCTTTTATGCGCCTTGAAGCTAAGTGAAAAACACTGTTGGTGTCGTGCTTATACACACGACAGGCATGGCTGTGAGAGGGAAAAAGAGGTGTCACGAAGAAACATGGTATTCCAGTTTCTGAGTCAGAGCTGATCCTGTCCTGTTCTATAGCTAAAGGGAAACTCAAAGTGAGGCCTAACTTCGAAGGAGGGCCCTGATATGCCTTACAGCGGGTTAGGCGTGCAACAGCTTCCATGAGGCCTTAGTCGCTCTCCTGCTTTAGTTGAACGCTAGTAAGCTTTTCAGGCCGCCTAGATCCCTCGCGGCAGCACTCGTTTCCGTACAAGGATACTGAGTACCCCCAGGCTCCCCTGGGCTTGCTGGGCCGCACTCAGACGCGTAGGCCCATCAGGGTGCCCCTGGGTAGGCCGAGTGAAGGGTAACCCGCTGCACTCTTCCTTGGGCGAGCTAGATATCCCCAGCTCACCAACGGCTTCATCAACACGGTTCTAGCAAGGCCAGCATACCATGGAAGTCGTCCTCGTTGCCCTAGTCTGAGCGGTACTGAGAAAAACTCTCTGCTTACAAGTCCTTCTAGGACCTCATCCCTGAAGTCACCGTATCTCTAGGAGAAAGGCAGCTTGCACTGCAACTTCCACTACAGCACAGTTTTGTGTGGAACACTTCAGGTTTTTGGGAGAGGCACAGGACCCTAGGAGACCTAGGGCAGTCTTTCATCTAAGCAGTTCGCTACACGCAGAGCGCCCTATGCAGAAATGTTGAATCAGGGAAGAGCCAGGGAGGTAGCTAGGTCTCTTTTGACCTGCCAGTACCCACGGACGCTTATGCTGCATGTCAACCTGGTGATGGTGCCTGATGCGAATGGCTTTGTTTTCCCACCTTGAAAGCTCTTCTTCTGCGCCTTGAAGCTCCCTTAAAAACACTGTGGTTGTCAGGCTTATACTCACGGCAGGCATGGCTGTGAGAGGGAAAAAGAGGTTACACGAAGAGACAGGGTATTTCAGTTTCTGAGTCAGAGCTCATCCTGCCTTGTTATGTAGCTAAATGGAAACTCAAAGTGAGCCCTAGCTTCGAAGGAGGGCCCTGATATGCCATGCAGCGGGATAGGCGTACAACAGCTTCTATGAAGCCTTAGTCACTCTTCTGCTTTAGCTGAAGGCTAGTAAGCTTTTCTGGACTCCTGGACCCCTCGCGGCAGCACTCGCTTCCCTACAAAGGCACTGAGCACCCCCAGGCTCTCCTGAGTCGAAGATCAACATCCAGACACGTAGACCCTTCGGAGTACCCGTGTCTGTGCCGAGTGAAGGAGAGCATGATGCACACTTCGTCGCGGGACCTAGATTTTCTCAGCTCACCAATAGCCTCAGGAACATGATTCTAGGAGGTGCAGCATGCCATGCAAGTCTGCCTGCTTACAGTAGTCCGAGCTGTACTGAGAAAAACTCTTTGCTTACAATTCCTTCTACCACCTCATAGCTGAAGTCAACCTACCTCTAGGAGAAAGTCGGCTTGTGGTCCAAGTGCAACTAGAGCACACTTTCTGGTATAATGCTACAGGCTTTTGGAAGATGCCCAGGAGCCAGGACACCTAGGGAATTCTTTCATTTAGGCAGTTCGCTACACGCAGAACACCCGGCATAGGAAAGTGGATTCTCCAAGACCCAGGGAGTAGCTAGGTCTCTTTTGACTTGTTAGAAAGCACAGATGCTTCTTCTGCGTGTCAACCTGGAAATGGCAGCCTTAGGAGTCAAGCCTTGTTTTCCCGTCTTGAAAGCTCCATTCAAGCGGCCTTAAAGCTACCTGAGAAACACTGTGGTTGTGGGACTTGTATTCACTCCAGGCATGGCTCTGGAAGAACATGAGTTATCTCGAAAGAAAGCGGGTGCTTCCAGGCTCTGGTTAGGAGCATATCCTGCCCTGCACTAGAGCTAAGGGGAATCTTGACGTGCACTCTACCCTGGCCTACAGCTCTGATTTGCCATCCAGAAGGGTAGTTGTGCCGCCTTTTCCTTGAGTCCTTAGTCACAGTTCTGCATTAGTTTAAAGGTACTAATCTTCTCAGGACTCCAGTCCCACTCGTGCCAGTACCCGTTTCCGTACAAGAACTCTGAGTACCCCAGGGCTCCCCTGGGCTTGCCGGGCCACACTCACACCCGTAGGCCCTTCACTGTGCCCCTCTGTAGGCCGAGTGAAGCATAACAAACTGCACTCTTTCTGGGGAAAGCTAGATTTCCTCAGCTCACCAGCAGCCTCTGGAACACGGTTCTAGCAAGTCCAGCATACCATGGAAGTCTGCCTCATCGCCCTATTCTGAGCTGTACTGAGCAAAAGTCTCTGCTTTGAAGTCCTTCGAGGACCTCATACCTGAAGTCACTGTATCTCAAGGAGAAAGACGGCTTGCATTCCAACTTCCACTAAAGCACAGTTTTCTGTGTAACACTTCAGGCTTTGGGGACATGCACAGGGCTCTTAGGAGACCTAGGGCAGTCTATTGTCTAGGCACGTCGCTACATGTACAACACCCTGTGCAGAAAACTTGATTCTGGGAAGAGCCAAGTAGCTAGCTAGGTCTCTTTTGTCCTCTTAGAAACCACAGATACTCACGCTGCGTGTCAATCTGGAAACAGGACCTGATGGGACTAGCCTTGTTTCCCATCATGAAAGCTCCTTTTATGCGCCTTGAAGCTAAGTGAAAAACACTGTTGGTGTCGTGCTTATACACACGACAGGCATGGCTGTGAGAGGGAAAAAGAGGTGTCACGAAGAAACATGGTATTCCAGTTTCTGAGTCAGAGCTGATCCTGTCCTGTTCTATAGCTAAAGGGAAACTCAAAGTGAGGCCTAACTTCGAAGGAGGGCCCTGATATGCCTTACAGCGGGTTAGGCGTGCAACAGCTTCCATGAGGCCTTAGTCGCTCTCCTGCTTTAGTTGAACGCTAGTAAGCTTTTCAGGCCGCCTAGATCCCTCGCGGCAGCACTCGTTTCCGTACAAGGATACTGAGTACCCCCAGGCTCCCCTGGGCTTGCTGGGCCGCACTCAGACGCGTAGGCCCATCAGGGTGCCCCTGGGTAGGCCGAGTGAAGGGTAACCCGCTGCACTCTTCCTTGGGCGAGCTAGATATCCCCAGCTCACCAACGGCTTCATCAACACGGTTCTAGCAAGGCCAGCATACCATGGAAGTCGTCCTCGTTGCCCTAGTCTGAGCGGTACTGAGAAAAACTCTCTGCTTACAAGTCCTTCTAGGACCTCATCCCTGAAGTCACCGTATCTCTAGGAGAAAGGCAGCTTGCACTGCAACTTCCACTACAGCACAGTTTTGTGTGGAACACTTCAGGTTTTTGGGAGAGGCACAGGACCCTAGGAGACCTAGGGCAGTCTTTCATCTAAGCAGTTCGCTACACGCAGAGCGCCCTATGCAGAAATGTTGAATCAGGGAAGAGCCAGGGAGGTAGCTAGGTCTCTTTTGACCTGCCAGTACCCACGGACGCTTATGCTGCATGTCAACCTGGTGATGGTGCCTGATGCGAATGGCTTTGTTTTCCCACCTTGAAAGCTCTTCTTCTGCGCCTTGAAGCTCCCTTAAAAACACTGTGGTTGTCAGGCTTATACTCACGGCAGGCATGGCTGTGAGAGGGAAAAAGAGGTTACACGAAGAGACAGGGTATTTCAGTTTCTGAGTCAGAGCTCATCCTGCCTTGTTATGTAGCTAAATGGAAACTCAAAGTGAGCCCTAGCTTCGAAGGAGGGCCCTGATATGCCATGCAGCGGGATAGGCGTACAACAGCTTCTATGAAGCCTTAGTCACTCTTCTGCTTTAGCTGAAGGCTAGTAAGCTTTTCTGGACTCCTGGACCCCTCGCGGCAGCACTCGCTTCCCTACAAAGGCACTGAGCACCCCCAGGCTCTCCTGAGTCGAAGATCAACATCCAGACACGTAGACCCTTCGGAGTACCCGTGTCTGTGCCGAGTGAAGGAGAGCATGATGCACACTTCGTCGCGGGACCTAGATTTTCTCAGCTCACCAATAGCCTCAGGAACATGATTCTAGGAGGTGCAGCATGCCATGCAAGTCTGCCTGCTTACAGTAGTCCGAGCTGTACTGAGAAAAACTCTTTGCTTACAATTCCTTCTACCACCTCATAGCTGAAGTCAACCTACCTCTAGGAGAAAGTCGGCTTGTGGTCCAAGTGCAACTAGAGCACACTTTCTGGTATAATGCTACAGGCTTTTGGAAGATGCCCAGGAGCCAGGACACCTAGGGAATTCTTTCATTTAGGCAGTTCGCTACACGCAGAACACCCGGCATAGGAAAGTGGATTCTCCAAGACCCAGGGAGTAGCTAGGTCTCTTTTGACTTGTTAGAAAGCACAGATGCTTCTTCTGCGTGTCAACCTGGAAATGGCGGCCTTAGGAGTCAAGCCTTGTTTTCCCGTCTTGAAAGCTCCATTCAAGCGGCCTTAAAGCTACCTGAGAAACACTGTGGTTGTGGGACTTGTATTCACTCCAGGCATGGCTCTGGAAGAACATGAGTTATCTCGAAAGAAAGCGGGTGCTTCCAGGCTCTGGTTAGGAGCATATCCTGCCCTGCACTAGAGCTAAGGGGAATCTTGACGTGCACTCTACCCTGGCCTACAGCTCTGATTTGCCATCCAGAAGGGTAGTTGTGCCGCCTTTTCCTTGAGTCCTTAGTCACAGTTCTGCATTAGTTTAAAGGTACTAATCTTCTCAGGACTCCAGTCCCACTCGTGCCAGTACCCGTTTCCGTACAAGAACTCTGAGTACCCCAGGGCTCCCCTGGGCTTGCCGGGCCACACTCACACCCGTAGGCCCTTCACTGTGCCCCTCTGTAGGCCGAGTGAAGCATAACAAACTGCACTCTTTCTTGGGAAAGCTAGATTTCCTCAGCTCACCAGCAGCCTCTGGAACACGGTTCTAGCAAGTCCAGCATACCATGGAGGTCTGCCTCATCGCCCTATTCTGAGCTGTACTGAGCAAAACTCTCTGCTTTGAAGTCCTTCGAGGACCTCATACCTGAAGTCACCGTATCTCAAAGAGAAAGACGGCTTGCATTCCAACTTCCACTAAAGCACAGTTTTCTGTGTAACACTTCAGGCTTTGGGGACATGCACAGGGCTCTTAGGAGACCTAGGGCAGTCTATTGTCTAGGCACGTCGCTACATGTACAACACCCTGTGCAGAAAACTTGATTCTGGGAAGAGCCAAGTAGCTAGCTAGGTCTCTTTTGTCCTCTTAGAAACCACAGATACTCACGCTGCGTGTCAATCTGGAAACAGGACCTGATGGGACTAGCCTTGTTTCCCATCATGAAAGCTCCTTTTATGCGCCTTGAAGCTAAGTGAAAAACACTGTTGGTGTCGTGCTTATACACACGACAGGCATGGCTGTGAGAGGGAAAAAGAGGTGTCACGAAGAAACATGGTATTCCAGTTTCTGAGTCAGAGCTGATCCTGTCCTGTTCTATAGCTAAAGGGAAACTCAAAGTGAGGCCTAACTTCGAAGGAGGGCCCTGATATGCCTTACAGCGGGTTAGGCGTGCAACAGCTTCCATGAGGCCTTAGTCGCTCTCCTGCTTTAGTTGAACGCTAGTAAGCTTTTCAGGCCGCCTAGATCCCTCGCGGCAGCACTCGTTTCCGTACAAGGATACTGAGTACCCCCAGGCTCCCCTGGGCTTGCTGGGCCGCACTCAGACGCGTAGGCCCATCAGGGTGCCCCTGGGTAGGCCGAGTGAAGGGTAACCCGCTGCACTCTTCCTTGGGCGAGCTAGATATCCCCAGCTCACCAACGGCTTCATCAACACGGTTCTAGCAAGGCCAGCATACCATGGAAGTCGTCCTCGTTGCCCTAGTCTGAGAGGTACTGAGAAAAACTCTCTGCTTACAAGTCCTTCTAGGACCTCATCCCTGAAGTCACCGTATCTCTAGGAGAAAGGCAGCTTGCACTGCAACTTCCACTACAGCACAGTTTTGTGTGGAACACTTCAGGTTTTTGGGAGAGGCACAGGACCCTAGGAGACCTAGGGCAGTCTTTCATCTAAGCAGTTCGCTACACGCAGAGCGCCCTATGCAGAAATGTTGAATCAGGGAAGAGCCAGGGAGGTAGCTAGGTCTCTTTTGACCTGCCAGTACCCACGGACGCTTATGCTGCATGTCAACCTGGTGATGGTGCCTGATGCGAATGGCTTTGTTTTCCCACCTTGAAAGCTCTTCTTCTGCGCCTTGAAGCTCCCTTAAAAACACTGTGGTTGTCAGGCTTATACTCACGGCAGGCATGGCTGTGAGAGGGAAAAAGAGGTTACACGAAGAGACAGGGTATTTCAGTTTCTGAGTCAGAGCTCATCCTGCCTTGTTATGTAGCTAAATGGAAACTCAAAGTGAGCCCTAGCTTCGAAGGAGGGCCCTGATATGCCATGCAGCGGGATAGGCGTACAACAGCTTCTATGAAGCCTTAGTCACTCTTCTGCTTTAGCTGAAGGCTAGTAAGCTTTTCTGGACTCCTGGACCCCTCGCGGCAGCACTCGCTTCCCTACAAAGGCACTGAGCACCCCCAGGCTCTCCTGAGTCGAAGATCAACATCCAGACACGTAGACCCTTCGGAGTACCCGTGTCTGTGCCGAGTGAAGGAGAGCATGATGCACACTTCGTCGCGGGACCTAGATTTTCTCAGCTCACCAATAGCCTCAGGAACATGATTCTAGGAGGTGCAGCATGCCATGCAAGTCTGCCTGCTTACAGTAGTCCGAGCTGTACTGAGAAAAACTCTTTGCTTACAATTCCTTCTACCACCTCATAGCTGAAGTCAACCTACCTCTAGGAGAAAGTCGGCTTGTGGTCCAAGTGCAACTAGAGCACACTTTCTGGTATAATGCTACAGGCTTTTGGAAGATGCCCAGGAGCCAGGACACCTAGGGAATTCTTTCATTTAGGCAGTTCGCTACACGCAGAACACCCGGCATAGGAAAGTGGATTCTCCAAGACCCAGGGAGTAGCTAGGTCTCTTTTGACTTGTTAGAAAGCACAGATGCTTCTTCTGCGTGTCAACCTGGAAATGGCGGCCTTAGGAGTCAAGCCTTGTTTTCCCGTCTTGAAAGCTCCATTCAAGCGGCCTTAAAGCTACCTGAGAAACACTGTGGTTGTGGGACTTGTATTCACTCCAGGCATGGCTCTGGAAGAACATGAGTTATCTCGAAAGAAAGCGGGTGCTTCCAGGCTCTGGTTAGGAGCATATCCTGCCCTGCACTAGAGCTAAGGGGAATCTTGACGTGCACTCTACCCTGGCCTACAGCTCTGATTTGCCATCCAGAAGGGTAGTTGTGCCGCCTTTTCCTTGAGTCCTTAGTCACAGTTCTGCATTAGTTTAAAGGTACTAATCTTCTCAGGACTCCAGTCCCACTCGTGCCAGTACCCGTTTCCGTACAAGAACTCTGAGTACCCCAGGGCTCCCCTGGGCTTGCCGGGCCACACTCACACCCGTAGGCCCTTCACTGTGCCCCTCTGTAGGCCGAGTGAAGCATAACAAACTGCACTCTTTCTTGGGAAAGCTAGATTTCCTCAGCTCACCAGCAGCCTCTGGAACACGGTTCTAGCAAGTCCAGCATACCATGGAGGTCTGCCTCATCGCCCTATTCTGAGCTGTACTGAGCAAAACTCTCTGCTTTGAAGTCCTTCGAGGACCTCATACCTGAAGTCACCGTATCTCAAGGAGAAAGACGGCTTGCATTCCAACGTCCACTAAAGCACAGTTTTCTGTGTAACACTTCAGGCTTTGGGGACATGCACAGGGCTCTTAGGAGACCTAGGGCAGTCTATTGTCTAGGCACGTCGCTACATGTACAACACCCTGTGCAGAAAACTTGATTCTGGGAAGAGCCAAGTAGCTAGCTAGGTCTCTTTTGTCCTCTTAGAAACCACAGATACTTACGCTGCGTGTCAATCTGGAAACAGGACCTGATGGGACTAGCCTTGTTTCCCATCATGAAAGCTCCTTTTATGCGCCTTGAAGCTAAGTGAAAAACACTGTTGGTGTCGTGCTTATACACACGACAGGCATGGCTGTGAGAGGGAAAAAGAGGTGTCACGAAGAAACATGGTATTCCAGTTTCTGAGTCAGAGCTGATCCTGTCCTGTTCTATAGCTAAAGGGAAACTCAAAGTGAGGCCTAACTTCGAAGGAGGGCCCTGATATGCCTTACAGCGGGTTAGGCGTGCAACAGCTTCCATGAGGCCTTAGTCGCTCTCCTGCTTTAGTTGAACGCTAGTAAGCTTTTCAGGCCGCCTAGATCCCTCGCGGCAGCACTCGTTTCCGTACAAGGATACTGAGTACCCCCAGGCTCCCCTGGGCTTGCTGGGCCACACTCAGACCCGTAGGCCCATCAGGGTGTCCCTGGGTAGGCCGAGTGAAGGGTAACCCGCTGCACTCTTCCTTGGGCGAGCTAGATATCCCCAGCTCACCAACGGCTTCATGAACACGGTTCTAGCAAGGCCAGCATACCATGGAAGTCGTCCTCGTTGCCCTAGTCTGAGCGGTACTGAGAAAAACTCTCTGCTTACAAGTCCTTCTAGGACCTCATCCCTGAAGTCACCGTATCTCTAGGAGAAAGGCAGCTTGCACTGCAACTTCCACTACAGCACAGTTTTGTGTGGAACACTTCAGGTTTTTGGGAGAGGCACAGGACCCTAGGAGACCTAGGGCAGTCTTTCATCTAAGCAGTTCGCTACACGCAGAGCGCCCTATGCAGAAATGTTGAATCAGGGAAGAGCCAGGGAGGTAGCTAGGTCTCTTTTGACCTGCCAGTACCCACGGACGCTTATGCTGCATGTCAACCTGGTGATGGTGCCTGATGCGAATGGCTTTGTTTTCCCACCTTGAAAGCTCTTCTTCTGCGCCTTGAAGCTCCCTTAAAAACACTGTGGTTGTCAGGCTTATACTCACGGCAGGCATGGCTGTGAGAGGGAAAAAGAGGTTACACGAAGAGACAGGGTATTTCAGTTTCTGAGTCAGAGCTCATCCTGCCTTGTTATGTAGCTAAATGGAAACTCAAATTGAGCCCTAGCTTCGAAGGAGGGCCCTGATATGCCATGCAGCGGGATAGGCGTACAACAGCTTCTATGAAGCCTTAGTCACTCTTCTGCTTTAGCTGAAGGCTAGTAAGCTTTTCTGGACTCCTAGACCCCTCGCGGCAGCACTCGCTTCCCTACAAAGGCACTGAGCACCCCCAGGCTCTCCTGAGTCGAAGATCAACATCCAGACACGTAGACCCTTCGGAGTACCCGTGTCTGTGCCGAGTGAAGGAGAGCATGATGCACACTTCGTCGCGGGACCTAGATTTTCTCAGCTCACCAATAGCCTCAGGAACATGATTCTAGTTGGTGCAGCATGCCATGCAAGTCTGCCTGCTTACAGTAGTCCGAGCTGTACTGAGAAAAACTCTTTGCTTACAATTCCTTCTACCACCTCATAGCTGAAGTCAACCTACCTCTAGGAGAAAGTCGGCTTGTGGTCCAAGTGCAACTAGAGCACACTTTCTGGTATAATGCTACAGGCTTTTGGAAGATGCCCAGGAGCCAGGACACCTAGGGAATTCTTTCATTTAGGCAGTTCGCTACACGCAGAACACCCGGCATAGGAAAGTGGATTCTCCAAGACCCAGGGAGTAGCTAGGTCTCTTTTGACTTGTTAGAAAGCACAGATGCTTCTTCTGCGTGTCAACCTGGAAATGGCGGCCTTAGGAGTCAAGCCTTGTTTTCCCGTCTTGAAAGCTCCATTCAAGCGGCCTTAAAGCTACCTGAGAAACACTGTGGTTGTGGGACTTGTATTCACTCCAGGCATGGCTCTGGAAGAACATGAGTTATCTCGAAAGAAAGCGGGTGCTTCCAGGCTCTGGTTAGGAGCATATCCTGCCCTGCACTAGAGCTAAGGGGAATCTTGACGTGCACTCTACCCTGGCCTACAGCTCTGATTTGCCATCCAGAAGGGTAGTTGTGCCGCCTTTTCCTTGAGTCCTTAGTCACAGTTCTGCATTAGTTTAAAGGTACTAATCTTCTCAGGACTCCAGTCCCACTCGTGCCAGTACCCGTTTCCGTACAAGAACTCTGAGTACCCCAGGGCTCCCCTGGGCTTGCCGGGCCACACTCACACCCGTAGGCCCTTCACTGTGCCCCTCTGTAGGCCGAGTGAAGCATAACAAACTGCACTCTTTCTTGGGAAAGCTAGATTTCCTCAGCTCACCAGCAGCCTCTGGAACACGGTTCTAGCAAGTCCAGCATACCATGGAGGTCTGCCTCATCGCCCTATTCTGAGCTGTACTGAGCAAAACTCTCTGCTTTGAAGTCCTTCGAGGACCTCATACCTGAAGTCACCGTATCTCAAGGAGAAAGACGGCTTGCATTCCAACGTCCACTAAAGCACAGTTTTCTGTGTAACACTTCAGGCTTTGGGGACATGCACAGGGCTCTTAGGAGACCTAGGGCAGTCTATTGTCTAGGCACGTCGCTACATGTACAACACCCTGTGCAGAAAACTTGATTCTGGGAAGAGCCAAGTAGCTAGCTAGGTCTCTTTTGTCCTCTTAGAAACCACAGATACTTACGCTGCGTGTCAATCTGGAAACAGGACCTGATGGGACTAGCCTTGTTTCCCATCATGAAAGCTCCTTTTATGCGCCTTGAAGCTAAGTGAAAAACACTGTTGGTGTCGTGCTTATACACACGACAGGCATGGCTGTGAGAGGGAAAAAGAGGTGTCACGAAGAAACATGGTATTCCAGTTTCTGAGTCAGAGCTGATCCTGTCCTGTTCTATAGCTAAAGGGAAACTCAAAGTGAGGCCTAACTTCGAAGGAGGGCCCTGATATGCCTTACAGCGGGTTAGGCGTGCAACAGCTTCCATGAGGCCTTAGTCGCTCTCCTGCTTTAGTTGAACGCTAGTAAGCTTTTCAGGCCGCCTAGATCCCTCGCGGCAGCACTCGTTTCCGTACAAGGATACTGAGTACCCCCAGGCTCCCCTGGGCTTGCTGGGCCGCACTCAGACGCGTAGGCCCATCAGGGTGCCCCTGGGTAGGCCGAGTGAAGGGTAACCCGCTGCACTCTTCCTTGGGCGAGCTAGATATCCCCAGCTCACCAACGGCTTCATCAACACGGTTCTAGCAAGGCCAGCATACCATGGAAGTCGTCCTCGTTGCCCTAGTCTGAGCGGTACTGAGAAAAACTCTCTGCTTACAAGTCCTTCTAGGACCTCATCCCTGAAGTCACCGTATCTCTAGGAGAAAGGCAGCTTGCACTGCAACTTCCACTACAGCACAGTTTTGTGTGGAACACTTCAGGTTTTTGGGAGAGGCACAGGACCCTAGGAGACCTAGGGCAGTCTTTCATCTAAGCAGTTCGCTACACGCAGAGCGCCCTATGCAGAAATGTTGAATCAGGGAAGAGCCAGGGAGGTAGCTAGGTCTCTTTTGACCTGCCAGTACCCACGGACGCTTATGCTGCGTGTCAACCTGGTGATGGTGCCTGATGCGAATGGCTTTGTTTTCCCACCTTGAAAGCTCTTCTTCTGCGCCTTGAAGCTCCCTTAAAAACACTGTGGTTGTCAGGCTTATACTCACGGCAGGCATGGCTGTGAGAGGGAAAAAGAGGTTACACGAAGAGACAGGGTATTTCAGTTTCTGAGTCAGAGCTCATCCTGCCTTGTTATGTAGCTAAATGGAAACTCAAAGTGAGCCCTAGCTTCGAAGGAGGGCCCTGATATGCCATGCAGCGGGATAGGCGTACAACAGCTTCTATGAAGCCTTAGTCACTCTTCTGCTTTAGCTGAAGGCTAGTAAGCTTTTCTGGACTCCTAGACCCCTCGCGGCAGCACTCGCTTCCCTACAAAGGCACTGAGCACCCCCAGGCTCTCCTGAGTCGAAGATCAACATCCAGACACGTAGACCCTTCGGAGTACCCGTGTCTGTGCCGAGTGAAGGAGAGCATGATGCACACTTCGTCGCGGGACCTAGATTTTCTCAGCTCACCAATAGCCTCAGGAACATGATTCTAGGAGGTGCAGCATGCCATGCAAGTCTGCCTGCTTACAGTAGTCCGAGCTGTACTGAGAAAAACTCTTTGCTTACAATTCCTTCTACCACCTCATAGCTGAAGTCAACCTACCTCTAGGAGAAAGTCGGCTTGTGGTCCAAGTGCAACTAGAGCACACTTTCTGGTATAATGCTACAGGCTTTTGGAAGATGCCCAGGAGCCAGGACACCTAGGGAATTCTTTCATTTAGGCAGTTCGCTACACGCAGAACACCCGGCATAGGAAAGTGGATTCTCCAAGACCCAGGGAGTAGCTAGGTCTCTTTTGACTTGTTAGAAAGCACAGATGCTTCTTCTGCGTGTCAACCTGGAAATGGCGGCCTTAGGAGTCAAGCCTTGTTTTCCCGTCTTGAAAGCTCCATTCAAGCGGCCTTAAAGCTACCTGAGAAACACTGTGGTTGTGGGACTTGTATTCACTCCAGGCATGGCTCTGGAAGAACATGAGTTATCTCGAAAGAAAGCGGGTGCTTCCAGGCTCTGGTTAGGAGCATATCCTGCCCTGCACTAGAGCTAAGGGGAATCTTGACGTGCACTCTACCCTGGCCTACAGCTCTGATTTGCCATCCAGAAGGGTAGTTGTGCAGCCTTTTCCTTGAGTCCTTAGTCACAGTTCTGCATTAGTTTAAAGGTACTAATCTTCTCAGGACTCCAGTCCCACTCGTGCCAGTACCCGTTTCCGTACAAGAACTCTGAGTACCCCAGGGCTCCCCTGGGCTTGCCGGGCCACACTCACACCCGTAGGCCCTTCACTGTGCCCCTCTGTAGGCCGAGTGAAGCATAACAAACTGCACTCTTTCTTGGGAAAGCTAGATTTCCTCAGCTCACCAGCAGCCTCTGGAACACGGTTCTAGCAAGTCCAGCATACCATGGAAGTCTGCCTCATCGCCCTATTCTGAGCTGTACTGAGCAAAACTCTCTGCTTTGAAGTCCTTCGAGGACCTCATACCTGAAGTCACCGTATCTCAAGGAGAAAGACGGCTTGCATTCCAACGTCCACTAAAGCACAGTTTTCTGTGTAACACTTCAGGCTTTGGGGACATGCACAGGGCTCTTAGGAGACCTAGGGCAGTCTATTGTCTAGGCACGTCGCTACATGTACAACACCCTGTGCAGAAAACTTGATTCTGGGAAGAGCCAAGTAGCTAGCTAGGTCTCTTTTGTCCTCTTAGAAACCACAGATACTTACGCTGCGTGTCAATCTGGAAACAGGACCTGATGGGACTAGCCTTGTTTCCCATCATGAAAGCTCCTTTTATGCGCCTTGAAGCTAAGTGAAAAACACTGTTGGTGTCGTGCTTATACACACGACAGGCATGGCTGTGAGAGGGAAAAAGAGGTGTCACGAAGAAACATGGTATTCCAGTTTCTGAGTCAGAGCTGATCCTGTCCTGTTCTATAGCTAAAGGGAAACTCAAAGTGAGGCCTAACTTCGAAGGAGGGCCCTGATATGCCTTACAGCGGGTTAGGCGTGCAACAGCTTCCATGAGGCCTTAGTCGCTCTCCTGCTTTAGTTGAACGCTAGTAAGCTTTTCAGGCCGCCTAGATCCCTCGCGGCAGCACTCGTTTCCGTACAAGGATACTGAGTACCCCCAGGCTCCCCTGGGCTTGCTGGGCCGCACTCAGACGCGTAGGCCCATCAGGGTGCCCCTGGGTAGGCCGAGTGAAGGGTAACCCGCTGCACTCTTCCTTGGGCGAGCTAGATATCCCCAGCTCACCAACGGCTTCATCAACACGGTTCTAGCAAGGCCAGCATACCATGGAAGTCGTCCTCGTTGCCCTAGTCTGAGCGGTACTGAGAAAAACTCTCTGCTTACAAGTCCTTCTAGGACCTCATCCCTGAAGTCACCGTATCTCTAGGAGAAAGGCAGCTTGCACTGCAACTTCCACTACAGCACAGTTTTGTGTGGAACACTTCAGGTTTTTGGGAGAGGCACAGGACCCTAGGAGACCTAGGGCAGTCTTTCATCTAAGCAGTTCGCTACACGCAGAGCGCCCTATGCAGAAATGTTGAATCAGGGAAGCGCCAGGGAGGTAGCTAGGTCTCTTTTGACCTGCCAGTACCCACGGACGCTTATGCTGCGTGTCAACCTGGTGATGGTGCCTGATGCGACTGGCTTTGTTTTCCCACCTTGAAAGCTCTTCTTCTGCGCCTTGAAGCTCCCTTAAAAACACTGTGGTTGTCAGGCTTATACTCACGGCAGGCATGGCTGTGAGAGGGAAAAAGAGGTTACACGAAGAGACAGGGTATTTCAGTTTCTGAGTCAGAGCTCATCCTGCCTTGTTATGTAGCTAAATGGAAACTCAAAGTGAGCCCTAGCTTCGAAGGAGGGCCCTGATATGCCATGCAGCGGGATAGGCGTACAACAGCTTCTATGAAGCCTTAGTCACTCTTCTGCTTTAGCTGAAGGCTAGTAAGCTTTTCTGGACTCCTAGACCCCTCGCGGCAGCACTCGCTTCCCTACAAAGGCACTGAGCACCCCCAGGCTCTCCTGAGTCGAAGATCAACATCCAGACACGTAGACCCTTCGGAGTACCCGTGTCTGTGCCGAGTGAAGGAGAGCATGATGCACACTTCGTCGCGGGACCTAGATTTTCTCAGCTCACCAATAGCCTCAGGAACATGATTCTAGGAGGTGCAGCATGCCATGCAAGTCTGCCTGCTTACAGTAGTCCGAGCTGTACTGAGAAAAACTCTTTGCTTACAATTCCTTCTACCACCTCATAGCTGAAGTCAACCTACCTCTAGGAGAAAGTCGGCTTGTGGTCCAAGTGCAACTAGAGCACACTTTCTGGTATAATGCTACAGGCTTTTGGAAGATGCCCAGGAGCCAGGACACCTAGGGAATTCTTTCATTTAGGCAGTTCGCTACACGCAGAACACCCGGCATAGGAAAGTGGATTCTCCAAGACCCAGGGAGTAGCTAGGTCTCTTTTGACTTGTTAGAAAGCACAGATGCTTCTTCTGCGTGTCAACCTGGAAATGGCAGCCTTAGGAGTCAAGCCTTGTTTTCCCGTCTTGAAAGCTCCATTCAAGCGGCCTTAAAGCTACCTGAGAAACACTGTGGTTGTGGGACTTGTATTCACTCCAGGCATGGCTCTGGAAGAACATGAGTTATCTCGAAAGAAAGCGGGTGCTTCCAGGCTCTGGTTAGGAGCATATCCTGCCCTGCACTAGAGCTAAGGGGAATCTTGACGTGCACTCTACCCTGGCCTACAGCTCTGATTTGCCATCCAGAAGGGTAGTTGTGCCGCCTTTTCCTTGAGTCCTTAGTCACAGTTCTGCATTAGTTTAAAGGTACTAATCTTCTCAGGACTCCAGTCCCACTCGTGCCAGTACCCGTTTCCGTACAAGAACTCTGAGTACCCCAGGGCTCCCCTGGGCTTGCCGGGCCACACTCACACCCGTAGGCCCTTCACTGTGCCCCTCTGTAGGCCGAGTGAAGCATAACAAACTGCACTCTTTCTTGGGAAAGCTAGATTTCCTCAGCTCACCAGCAGCCTCTGGAACACGGTTCTAGCAAGTCCAGCATACCATGGAAGTCTGCCTCATCGCCCTATTCTGAGCTGTACTGAGCAAAACTCTCTGCTTTGAAGTCCTTCGAGGACCTCATACCTGAAGTCACCGTATCTCAAGGAGAAAGACGGCTTGCATTCCAACGTCCAC
Source organism: Eubalaena glacialis (assembly GCF_028564815.1). NCBI lineage: Eukaryota > Metazoa > Chordata > Mammalia > Artiodactyla > Balaenidae > Eubalaena > Eubalaena glacialis. Next base: position 94,546,778 of record NC_083724.1, read on the forward strand.
TAAAGCACAGTTTTCTGTGTAACACTTCAGGCTTTGGGGACATGCACAGGGCTCTTAGGAGACCTAGGGCAGTCTATTGTCTAGGCACGTCGCTACATGTACAACACCCTGTGCAGAAAACTTGATTCTGGGAAGAGCCAAGTAGCTAGCTAGGTCTCTTTTGTCCTCTTAGAAACCACAGATACTTACGCTGCGTGTCAATCTGGAAACAGGACCTGATGGGACTAGCCTTGTTTCCCATCATGAAAGCTCCTTTTATGCGCCTTGAAGCTAAGTGAAAAACACTGTTGGTGTCGTGCTTATACACACGACAGGCATGGCTGTGAGAGGGAAAAAGAGGTGTCACGAAGAAACATGGTATTCCAGTTTCTGAGTCAGAGCTGATCCTGTCCTGTTCTATAGCTAAAGGGAAACTCAAAGTGAGGCCTAACTTCGAAGGAGGGCCCTGATATGCCTTACAGCGGGTTAGGCGTGCAACAGCTTCCATGAGGCCTTAGTCGCTCTCCTGCTTTAGTTGAACGCTAGTAAGCTTTTCAGGCCGCCTAGATCCCTCGCGGCAGCACTCGTTTCCGTACAAGGATACTGAGTACCCCCAGGCTCCCCTGGGCTTGCTGGGCCGCACTCAGACGCGTAGGCCCATCAGGGTGCCCCTGGGTAGGCCGAGTGAAGGGTAACCCGCTGCACTCTTCCTTGGGCGAGCTAGATATCCCCAGCTCACCAACGGCTTCATCAACACGGTTCTAGCAAGGCCAGCATACCATGGAAGTCGTCCTCGTTGCCCTAGTCTGAGCGGTACTGAGAAAAACTCTCTGCTTACAAGTCCTTCTAGGACCTCATCCCTGAAGTCACCGTATCTCTAGGAGAAAGGCAGCTTGCACTGCAACTTCCACTACAGCACAGTTTTGTGTGGAACACTTCAGGTTTTTGGGAGAGGCACAGGACCCTAGGAGACCTAGGGCAGTCTTTCATCTAAGCAGTTCGCTACACGCAGAGCGCCCTATGCAGAAATGTTGAATCAGGGAAGCGCCAGGGAGGTAGCTAGGTCTCTTTTGACCTGCCAGTACCCACGGACGCTTATGCTGCGTGTCAACCTGGTGATGGTGCCTGATGCGACTGGCTTTGTTTTCCCACCTTGAAAGCTCTTCTTCTGCGCCTTGAAGCTCCCTTAAAAACACTGTGGTTGTCAGGCTTATACTCACGGCAGGCATGGCTGTGAGAGGGAAAAAGAGGTTACACGAAGAGACAGGGTATTTCAGTTTCTGAGTCAGAGCTCATCCTGCCTTGTTATGTAGCTAAATGGAAACTCAAAGTGAGCCCTAGCTTCGAAGGAGGGCCCTGATATGCCATGCAGCGGGATAGGCGTACAACAGCTTCTATGAAGCCTTAGTCACTCTTCTGCTTTAGCTGAAGGCTAGTAAGCTTTTCTGGACTCCTAGACCCCTCGCGGCAGCACTCGCTTCCCTACAAAGGCACTGAGCACCCCCAGGCTCTCCTGAGTCGAAGATCAACATCCAGACACGTAGACCCTTCGGAGTACCCGTGTCTGTGCCGAGTGAAGGAGAGCATGATGCACACTTCGTCGCGGGACCTAGATTTTCTCAGCTCACCAATAGCCTCAGGAACATGATTCTAGGAGGTGCAGCATGCCATGCAAGTCTGCCTGCTTACAGTAGTCCGAGCTGTACTGAGAAAAACTCTTTGCTTACAATTCCTTCTACCAACTCATAGCTGAAGTCAACCTACCTCTAGGAGAAAGTCGGCTTGTGGTCCAAGTGCAACTAGAGCACACTTTCTGGTATAATGCTACAGGCTTTTGGAAGATGCCCAGGAGCCAGGACACCTAGGGAATTCTTTCATTTAGGCAGTTCGCTACACGCAGAACACCCGGCATAGGAAAGTGGATTCTCCAAGACCCAGGGAGTAGCTAGGTCTCTTTTGACTTGTTAGAAAGCACAGATGCTTCTTCTGCGTGTCAACCTGGAAATGGCAGCCTTAGGAGTCAAGCCTTGTTTTCCCGTCTTGAAAGCTCCATTCAAGCGGCCTTAAAGCTACCTGAGAAACACTGTGGTTGTGGGACTTGTATTCACTCCAGGCATGGCTCTGGAAGAACATGAGTTATCTCGAAAGAAAGCGGGTGCTTCCAGGCTCTGGTTAGGAGCATATCCTGCCCTGCACTAGAGCTAAGGGGAATCTTGACGTGCACTCTACCCTGGCCTACAGCTCTGATTTGCCATCCAGAAGGGTAGTTGTGCCGCCTTTTCCTTGAGTCCTTAGTCACAGTTCTGCATTAGTTTAAAGGTACTAATCTTCTCAGGACTCCAGTCCCACTCGTGCCAGTACCCGTTTCCGTACAAGAACTCTGAGTACCCCAGGGCTCCCCTGGGCTTGCCGGGCCACACTCACACCCGTAGGCCCTTCACTGTGCCCCTCTGTAGGCCGAGTGAAGCATAACAAACTGCACTCTTTCTTGGGAAAGCTAGATTTCCTCAGCTCACCAGCAGCCTCTGGAACACGGTTCTAGCAAGTCCAGCATACCATGGAAGTCTGCCTCATCGCCCTATTCTGAGCTGTACTGAGCAAAACTCTCTGCTTTGAAGTCCTTCGAGGACCTCATACCTGAAGTCACCGTATCTCAAGGAGAAAGACGGCTTGCATTCCAACGTCCACTAAAGCACAGTTTTCTGTGTAACACTTCAGGCTTTGGGGACATGCACAGGGCTCTTAGGAGACCTAGGGCAGTCTATTGTCTAGGCACGTCGCTACATGTACAACACCCTGTGCAGAAAACTTGATTCTGGGAAGAGCCAAGTAGCTAGCTAGGTCTCTTTTGTCCTCTTAGAAACCACAGATACTTACGCTGCGTGTCAATCTGGAAACAGGACCTGATGGGACTAGCCTTGTTTCCCATCATGAAAGCTCCTTTTATGCACCTTGAAGCTAAGTGAAAAACACTGTTGGTGTCGTGCTTATACACACGACAGGCATGGCTGTGAGAGGGAAAAAGAGGTGTCACGAAGAAACATGGTATTCCAGTTTCTGAGTCAGAGCTGATCCTGTCCTGTTCTATAGCTAAAGGGAAACTCAAAGTGAGGCCTAACTTCGAAGGAGGGCCCTGATATGCCTTACAGCGGGTTAGGCGTGCAACAGCTTCCATGAGGCCTTAGTCGCTCTCCTGCTTTAGTTGAACGCTAGTAAGCTTTTCAGGCCGCCTAGATCCCTCGCGGCAGCACTCGTTTCCGTACAAGGATACTGAGTACCCCCAGGCTCCCCTGGGCTTGCTGGGCCACACTCAGACCCGTAGGCCCATCAGGGTGCCCCTGGGTAGGCCGAGTGAAGGGTAACCCGCTGCACTCTTCCTTGGGCGAGCTAGATATCCCCAGCTCACCAACGGCTTCATGAACACGGTTCTAGCAAGGCCAGCATACCATGGAAGTCGTCCTCGTTGCCCTAGTCTGAGCGGTACTGAGAAAAACTCTCTGCTTACAAGTCCTTCTAGGACCTCATCCCTGAAGTCACCGTATCTCTAGGAGAAAGGCAGCTTGCACTGCAACTTCCACTACAGCACAGTTTTGTGTGGAACACTTCAGGTTTTTGGGAGAGGCACAGGACCCTAGGAGACCTAGGGCAGTCTTTCATCTAAGCAGTTCGCTACACGCAGAGCGCCCTATGCAGAAATGTTGAATCAGGGAAGAGCCAGGGAGGTAGCTAGGTCTCTTTTGACCTGCCAGTACCCACGGACACTTATGCTGCGTGTCAACCTGGTGATGGTGCCTCATGCGAATGGCTTTGTTTTCCCACCTTGAAAGCTCTTCTTCTGCGCCTTGAAGCTCCCTTAAAAACACTGTGGTTGTCAGGCTTATACTCACGGCAGGCATGGCTGTGAGAGGGAAAAAGAGGTTACACGAAGAGACAGGGTATTTCAGTTTCTGAGTCAGAGCTCATCCTGCCTTGTTATGTAGCTAAATGGAAACTCAAAGTGAGCCCTAGCTTCGAAGGAGGGCCCTGATATGCCATGCAGCGGGATAGGCGTACAACAGCTTCTATGAAGCCTTAGTCACTCTTCTGCTTTAGCTGAAGGCTAGTAAGCTTTTCTGGACTCCTAGACCCCTCGCGGCAGCACTCGCTTCCCTACAAAGGCACTGAGCACCCCCAGGCTCTCCTGAGTCGAAGATCAACATCCAGACACGTAGACCCTTCGGAGTACCCGTGTCTGTGCCGAGTGAAGGAGAGCATGATGCACACTTCGTCGCGGGACCTAGATTTTCTCAGCTCACCAATAGCCTCAGGAACATGATTCTAGGAGGTGCAGCATGCCATGCAAGTCTGCCTGCTTACAGTAGTCCGAGCTGTACTGAGAAAAACTCTTTGCTTACAATTCCTTCTACCACCTCATAGCTGAAGTCAACCTACCTCTAGGAGAAAGTCGGCTTGTGGTCCAAGTGCAACTAGAGCACACTTTCTGGTATAATGCTACAGGCTTTTGGAAGATGCCCAGGAGCCAGGACACCTAGGGAATTCTTTCATTTAGGCAGTTCGCTACACGCAGAACACCCGGCATAGGAAAGTGGATTCTCCAAGACCCAGGGAGTAGCTAGGTCTCTTTTGACTTGTTAGAAAGCACAGATGCTTCTTCTGCGTGTCAACCTGGAAATGGCGGCCTTAGGAGTCAAGCCTTGTTTTCCCGTCTTGAAAGCTCCATTCAAGCGGCCTTAAAGCTACCTGAGAAACACTGTGGTTGTGGGACTTGTATTCACTCCAGGCATGGCTCTGGAAGAACATGAGTTATCTCGAAAGAAAGCGGGTGCTTCCAGGCTCTGGTTAGGAGCATATCCTGCCCTGCACTAGAGCTAAGGGGAATCTTGACGTGCACTCTACCCTGGCCTACAGCTCTGATTTGCCATCCAGAAGGGTAGTTGTGCAGCCTTTTCCTTGAGTCCTTAGTCACAGTTCTGCATTAGTTTAAAGGTACTAATCTTCTCAGGACTCCAGGCCCACTCGTGCCAGTACCCGTTTCCGTACAAGAACTCTGAGTACCCCAGGACTCCCCTGGGCTTGCCGGGCCACACTCACACCCGTAGGCCCTTCACTGTGCCCCTCTGTAGGCCGAGTGAAGCATAACAAACTGCACTCTTTCTTGGGAAAGCTAGATTTCCTCAGCTCACCAGCAGCCTCTGGAACACGGTTCTAGCAAGTCCAGCATACCATGGAAGTCTGCCTCATCGCCCTATTCTGAGCTGTACTGAGCAAAACTCTCTGCTTTGAAGTCCTTCGAGGACCTCATACCTGAAGTCACCGTATCTCAAGGAGAAAGACGGCTTGCATTCCAACTTCCACTAAAGCACAGTTTTCTGTGTAACACTTCAGGCTTTGGGGACATGCACAGGGCTCTTAGGAGACCTAGGGCAGTCTATTGTCTAGGCACGTCGCTACATGTACAACACCCTGTGCAGAAAACTTGATTCTGGGAAGAGCCAAGTAGCTAGCTAGGTCTCTTTTGTCCTCTTAGAAACCACAGATACTTACGCTGCGTGTCAATCTGGAAACAGGACCTGATGGGACTAGCCTTGTTTCCCATCATGAAAGCTCCTGTTATGCGCCTTGAAGCTAAGTGAAAAACACTGTTGGTGTCGTGCTTATACACACGACAGGCATGGCTGTGAGAGGGAAAAAGAGGTGTCACGAAGAAACATGGTATTCCAGTTTCTGAGTCAGAGCTGATCCTGTCCTGTTCTATAGCTAAAGGGAAACTCAAAGTGAGGCCTAACTTCGAAGGAGGGCCCTGATATGCCTTACAGCGGGTTAGGCGTGCAACAGCTTCCATGAGGCCTTAGTCGCTCTCCTGCTTTAGTTGAACGCTAGTAAGCTTTTCAGGCCGCCTAGATCCCTCGCGGCAGCACTCGTTTCCGTACAAGGATACTGAGTACCCCCAGGCTCCCCTGGGCTTGCTGGGCCGCACTCAGAAGCGTAGGCCCATCAGGGTGCCCCTGGGTAGGCCGAGTGAAGGGTAACCCGCTGCACTCTTCCTTGGGCGAGCTAGATATCCCCAGCTCACCAACGGCTTCATCAACACGGTTCTAGCAAGGCCAGCATACCATGGAAGTCGTCCTCGTTGCCCTAGTCTGAGCGGTACTGAGAAAAACTCTCTGCTTACAAGTCCTTCTAGGACCTCATCCCTGAAGTCACCGTATCTCTAGGAGAAAGGCAGCTTGCACAGCAACTTCCACTACAGCACAGTTTTGTGTGGAACACTTCAGGTTTTTGGGAGAGGCACAGGACCCTAGGAGACCTAGGGCAGTCTTTCATCTAAGCAGTTCGCTACACGCAGAGCGCCCTATGCAGAAATGTTGAATCAGGGAAGAGCCAGGGAGGTAGCTAGGTCTCTTTTGACCTTCCAGTACCCACGGACACTTATGCTGCGTGTCAACCTGGTGATGGTGCCTGATGCGACTGGCTTTGTTTTCCCACCTTGAAAGCTCTTCTTCTGCGCCTTGAAGCTCCCTTAAAAACACTGTGGTTGTCAGGCTTATACTCACGGCAGGCATGGCTCTGAGAGGGAAAAAGAGGTTACACGAAGAGACAGGGTATTTCAGTTTCTGAGTCAGAGCTCATCCTGCCTTGTTATGTAGCTAAATGGAAACTCAAAGTGAGCCCTAGCTTCGAAGGAGGGCCCTGATATGCCATGCAGCGGGATAGGCGTACAACAGCTTCTATGAAGCCTTAGTCACTCTTCTGCTTTAGCTGAACGCTAGTAAGCTTTTCTGGACTCCTAGACCCCTCGCGGCAGCACTCGCTTCCCTACAAAGGCACTGAGCACCCCCAGGCTCTCCTGAGTCGAAGATCAACATCCAGACACGTAGACCCTTCGGAGTACCCGTGTCTGTGCCGAGTGAAGGAGAGCATGATGCACACTTCGTCGTGGGACCTAGATTTTCTCAGCTCACCAATAGCCTCAGGAACATGATTCTAGGAGGTGCAGCATGCCATGCAAGTCTGCCTGCTTACAGTAGTCCGAGCTGTACTGAGAAAAACTCTCTGCTTACAATTCCTTCTACCACCTCATAGCTGAAGTCAACCTACCTCTAGGAGAAAGTCGGCTTGTGGTCCAAGTGCAACTAGAGCACACTTTCTGGTATAATGCTACAGGCTTTTGGAAGATGCCCAGGAGCCAGGACACCTAGGGAATTCTTTCATTTAGGCAGTTCGCTACACGCAGAACACCCGGCATAGGAAAGTGGATTCTCCAAGACCCAGGGAGTAGCTAGGTCTCTTTTGACTTGTTAGAAAGCACAGATGCTTCTTCTGCGTGTCAACCTGGAAATGGCGGCCTTAGGAGTCAAGCCTTGTTTTCCCGTCTTGAAAGCTCCATTCAAGCGGCCTTAAAGCTACCTGAAAAACACTGTGGTTGTGGGACTTGTATTCACTCCAGGCATGGCTCTGGAAGAACATGAGTTATCTCGAAAGAAAGCGGGTGCTTCCAGGCTCTGGTTAGGAGCATATCCTGCCCTGCACTAGAGCTAAGGGGAATCTTGACGTGCACTCTACCCTGGCCTACAGCTCTGATTTGCCATCCAGAAGGGTAGTTGTGCCGCCTTTTCCTTGAGTCCTTAGTCACAGTTCTGCATTAGTTTAAAGGTACTAATCTTCTCAGGACTCCAGTCCCACTCGTGCCAGTACCCGTTTCCGTACAAGAACTCTGAGTACCCCAGGGCTCCCCTGGGCTTGCCGGGCCACACTCACACCCGTAGGCCCTTCACTGTGCCCCTCTGTAGGCCGAGTGAAGCATAACAAACTGCACTCTTTCTTGGGAAAGCTAGATTTCCTCAGCTCACCAGCAGCCTCTGGAACACGGTTCTAGCAAGTCCAGCATACCATGGAAGTCTGCCTCATCGCCCTATTCTGAGCTGTACTGAGCAAAACTCTCTGCTTTGAAGTCCTTCGAGGACCTCATACCTGAAGTCACCGTATCTCAAGGAGAAAGACGGCTTGCATTCCAACTTCCACTAAAGCACAGTTTTCTGTGTAACACTTCAGGCTTTGGGGACATGCACAGGGCTCTTAGGAGACCTAGGGCAGTCTATTGTCTAGGCACGTCGCTATATGTACAACACCCTGTGCAGAAAACTTGATTCTGGGAAGAGCCAAGTAGCTAGCTAGGTCTCTTTTGTCCTCTTAGAAACCACAGATACTTACGCTGCGTGTCAATCTGGAAACAGGACCTGATGGGACTAGCCTTGTTTCCCATCATGAAAGCTCCTGTTATGCGCCTTGAAGCTAAGTGAAAAACACTGTTGGTGTCGGGCTTATACACACGACAGGCATGGCTGTGAGAGGGAAAAAGAGGTGTCACGAAGAAACATGGTATTCCAGTTTCTGAGTCAGAGCTGATCCTGTCCTGTTCTATAGCTAAAGGGAAACTCAAAGTGAGGCCTAACTTCGAAGGAGGGCCCTGATATGCCTTACAGCGGGTTAGGCGTGCAACAGCTTCCATGAGGCCTTAGTCGCTCTCCTGCTTTAGTTGAACGCTAGTAAGCTTTTCAGGCCGCCTAGATCCCTCGCGGCAGCACTCGTTTCCGTACAAGGATACTGAGTACCCCCAGGCTCCCCTGGGCTTGCTGGGCCGCACTCAGACGCGTAGGCCCATCAGGGTGCCCCTGGGTAGGCCGAGTGAAGGGTAACCCGCTGCACTCTTCCTTGGGCGAGCTAGATATCCCCAGCTCACCAACGGCTTCATCAACACGGTTCTAGCAAGGCCAGCATACCATGGAAGTCGTCCTCGTTGCCCTAGTCTGAGCGGTACTGAGAAAAACTCTCTGCTTACAAGTCCTTCTAGGACCTCATCCCTGAAGTCACCGTATCTCTAGGAGAAAGGCAGCTTGCACTGCAACTTCCACTACAGCACAGTTTTGTGTGGAACACTTCAGGTTTTTGGGAGAGGCACAGGACTCTAGGAGACCTAGGGCAGTCTTTCATCTAAGCAGTTCGCTACACGCAGAGCGCCCTATGCAGAAATGTTGAATCAGGGAAGAGCCAGGGAGGTAGCTAGGTCTCTTTTGACCTGCCAGTACCCACGGACACTTATGCTGCGTGTCAACCTGGTGATGGTGCCTCATGCGACTGGCTTTGTTTTCCCACCTTGAAAGCTCTTCTTCTGCGCCTTGAAGCTCCCTTAAAAACACTGTGGTTGTCAGGCTTATACTCACGGCAGGCATGGCTGTGAGAGGGAAAAAGAGGTTACACGAAGAGACAGGGTATTTCAGTTTCTGAGTCAGAGCTCATCCTGCCTTGTTATGTAGCTAAATGGAAACTCAAAGTGAGCCCTAGCTTCGAAGGAGGGCCCTGATATGCCATGCAGCGGGATAGGCGTACAACAGCTTCTATGAAGCCTTAGTCACTCTTCTGCTTTAGCTGAACGCTAGTAAGCTTTTCTAGACTCCTAGACCCCTCGCGGCAGCACTCGCTTCCCTACAAAGGCACTGAGCACCCCAAGGCTCTCCTGAGTCTTAGATCAACATCCAGACACGTAGACCCTTCGGAGTACCCGTGTCTGTGCCGAGTGAAGGAGAGCATGATGCACACTTCGTCGCGGGACCTAGATTTTCTCAGCTCACCAATAGCCTCAGGAACATGATTCTAGGAGGTGCAGCATGCCATGCAAGTCTGCCTGCTTACAGTAGTCCGAGCTGTACTGAGAAAAACTCTTTGCTTACAATTCCTTCTACCACCTCATAGCTGAAGTCAACCTACCTCTAGGAGAAAGTCGGCTTGTGGTCCAAGTGCAACTAGAGCACACTTTCTGGTATAATGCTACAGGCTTTTGGAAGATGCCCAGGAGCCAGGACACCTAGGGAATTCTTTCATTTAGGCAGTTCGCTACACGCAGAACACCCGGCATAGGAAAGTGGATTCTCCAAGACCCAGGGAGTAGCTAGGTCTCTTTTGACTTGTTAGAAAGCACAGATGCTTCTTCTGCGTGTCAACCTGGAAATGGCGGCCTTAGGAGTCAAGCCTTGTTTTCCCGTCTTGAAAGCTCCATTCAAGCGGTCTTAAAGCTACCTGAAAAACACTGTGGTTGTGGGACTTGTATTCACTCCAGGCATGGCTCTGGAAGAACATGAGTTATCTCGAAAGAAAGCGGGTGCTTCCAGGCTCTGGTTAGGAGCATATCCTGCCCTGCACTAGAGCTAAGGGGAATCTTGACGTGCACTCTACCCTGGCCTACAGCTCTGATTTGCCATCCAGAAGGGTAGTTGTGCCGCCTTTTCCTTGAGTCCTTAGTCACAGTTCTGCATTAGTTTAAAGGTACTAATCTTCTCAGGACTCCAGTCCCACTCGTGCCAGTACCCGTTTCCGTACAAGAACTCTGAGTACCCCAGGGCTCCCCTGGGCTTGCCGGGCCACACTCACACCCGTAGGCCCTTCACTGTGCCCCTCTGTAGGCCGAGTGAAGCATAACAAACTGCACTCTTTCTTGGGAAAGCTAGATTTCCTCAGCTCACCAGCAGCCTCTGGAACACGGTTCTAGCAAGTCCAGCATACCATGGAAGTCTGCCTCATCGCCCTATTCTGAGCGGTACTGAGCAAAACTCTCTGCTTTGAAGTCCTTCGAGGACCTCATACCTGAAGTCACCGTATCTCAAGGAGAAAGACGGCTTGCATTCCAACTTCCACTAAAGCACAGTTTTCTGTGTAACACTTCAGGCTTTGGGGACATGCACAGGGCTCTTAGGAGACCTAGGGCAGTCTATTGTCTAGGCACGTCGCTACATGTACAACACCCTGTGCAGAAAACTTGATTCTGGGAAGAGCCAAGTAGCTAGCTAGGTCTCTTTTGTCCTCTTAGAAACCACAGATACTTAGGCTACGTGTCAATCTGGAAACAGGACCTGATGGGACTAGCCTTGTTTCCCATCATGAAAGCTCCTTTTATGCGCCTTGAAGCTAAGTGAAAAACACTGTTGGTGTCGGGCTTATACACACGACAGGCATGGCTGTGAGAGGGAAAAAGAGGTGTCACGAAGAAACATGGTATTCCAGTTTCTGAGTCAGAGCTGATCCTGTCCTGTTCTATAGCTAAAGGGAAACTCAAAGTGAGGCCTAACTTCGAAGGAGGGCCCTGATATGCCTTACAGCGGGTTAGACGTGCAACAGCTTCCATGAGGCCTTAGTCGCTCTCCTGCTTTAGTTGAACGCTAGTAAGCTTTTCAGGCCGCCTAGATCCCTCGCGGCAGCACTCGTTTCCGTACAAGGATACTGAGTACCCGCAGGCTCCCCTGGGCTTGCTGGGCCGCACTCAGACCCGTAGGCCCATCAGGGTGCCCCTGGGTAGGCCGAGTGAAGGGTAACCCGCTGCACTCTTCCTTGGGCGAGCTAGATATCCCCAGCTCACCAACGGCTTCATCAACACGGTTCTAGCAAGGCCAGCATACCATGGAAGTCGTCCTCGTTGTCCTAGTCTGAGCAGTACTGAGAAAAACTCTCTGCTTACAAGTCCTTCTAGGACCTCATCCCTGAAGTCACCGTATCTCTAGGAGAAAGGCAGCTTGCACTGCAACTTCCACTACAGCACAGTTTTGTGTGGAACACTTCAGGTTTTTGGGAGAGGCACAGGACCCTAGGAGACCTAGGGCAGTCTTTCATCTAAGCAGTTCGCTACACGCAGAGCGCCCTATGCAGAAATGTTGAATCAGGGAAGAGCCAGGGAGGTAGCTAGGTCTCTTTTGACCTGCCAGTACCCACGGACACTTATGCTGCGTGTCAACCTGGTGATGGTGCCTGATGCGACTGGCTTTGTTTTCCCACCTTGAAAGCTCTTCTTCTGCGCCTTGAAGCTCCCTTAAAAACACTGTGGTTGTCAGGCTTATACTCACGGCAGGCATGGCTGTGAGAGGGAAAAAGAGGTTACACGAAGAGACAGGGTATTTCAGTTTCTGAGTCAGAGCTCATCCTGCCTTGTTATGTAGCTAAATGGAAACTCAAAGTGAGCCCTAGCTTCGAAGGAGGGCCCTGATATGCCATGCAGCGGGATAGGCGTACAACAGCTTCTATGAAGCCTTAGTCACTCTTCTGCTTTAGCTGAAGGCTAGTAAGCTTTTCTGGACTCCTAGACCCCTCGCGGCAGCACTCGCTTCCCTACAAAGGCACTGAGCACCCCCAGGCTCTCCTGAGTCGAAGATCAACATTCAGACACGTAGACCCTTCGGAGTACCCGTGTCTGTGCCGAGTGAAGGAGAGCATGATGCACACTTCGTCGCGGGACCTAGATTTTCTCAGCTCACCAATAGCCTCAGGAACATGATTCTAGGAGGTGCAGCATGCCATGCAAGTCTGCCTGCTTACAGTAGTCCGAGCTGTACTGAGAAAAACTCTTTGCTTACAATTCCTTCTACCACCTCATAGCTGAAGTCAACCTACCTCTAGGAGAAAGTCGGCTTGTGGTCCAAGTGCAACTAGAGCACACTTTCTGGTATAATGCTACAGGCTTTTGGAAGATGCCCAGGAGCCAGGACACCTAGGGAATTCTTTCATTTAGGCAGTTCGCTACACGCAGAACACCCGGCATAGGAAAGTGGATTCTCCAAGACCCAGGGAGTAGCTAGGTCTCTTTTGACTTGTTAGAAAGCACAGATGCTTCTTCTGCGTGTCAACCTGGAAATGGCGGCCTTAGGAGTCAAGCCTTGTTTTCCCGTCTTGAAAGCTCCATTCAAGCGGCCTTAATGCTACCTGAAAAACACTGTGGTTGTGGGACTTGTATTCACTCCAGGCATGGCTCTGGAAGAACATGAGTTATCTCGAAAGAAAGCGGGTGCTTCCAGGCTCTGGTTAGGAGCATATCCTGCCCTGCACTAGAGCTAAGGGGAATCTTGACGTGCACTCTACCCTGGCCTACAGCTCTGATTTGCCATCCAGAAGGGTAGTTGTGCCGCCTTTTCCTTGAGTCCTTAGTCACAGTTCTGCATTAGTTTAAAGGTACTAATCTTCTCAGGACTCCAGTCCCACTCGTGCCAGTACCCGTTTCCGTACAAGAACTCTGAGTACCCCAGGGCTCCCCTGGGCTTGCCGGGCCACACTCACACCCGTAGGCCCTTCACTGTGCCCCTCTGTAGGCCGAGTGAAGCATAACAAACTGCACTCTTTCTTGGGAAAGCTAGATTTCCTCAGCTCACCAGCAGCCTCTGGAACACGGTTCTAGCAAGTCCAGCATACCATGGAAGTCTGCCTCATCGCCCTATTCTGAGCGGTACTGAGCAAAACTCTCTGCTTTGAAGTCCTTCGAGGACCTCATACCTGAAGTCACCGTATCTCAAGGAGAAAGACGGCTTGCATTCCAACTTCCACTAAAGCACAGTTTTCTGTGTAACACTTCAGGCTTTGGGGACATGCACAGGGCTCTTAGGAGACCTAGGGCAGTCTATTGTCTAGGCACGTCGCTACATGTACAACACCCTGTGCAGAAAACTTGATTCTGGGAAGAGCCAAGTAGCTAGCTAGGTCTCTTTTGTCCTCTTAGAAACCACAGATACTTACGCTGCGTGTCAATCTGGAAACAGGACCTGATGGGACTAGCCTTGTTTCCCATCATGAAAGCTCCTTTTATGCGCCTTGAAGCTAAGTGAAAAACACTGTTGGTGTCGTGCTTATACACACGACAGGCATGGCTGTGAGAGGGAAAAAGAGGTGTCACGAAGAAACATGGTATTCCAGTTTCTGAGTCAGAGCTGATCCTGTCCTGTTCTATAGCTAAAGGGAAACTCAAAGTGAGGCCTAACTTCGAAGGAGGGCCCTGATATGCCTTACAGCGGGTTAGGCGTGCAACAGCTTCCATGAGGCCTTAGTCGCTCTCCTGCTTTAGTTGAACGCTAGTAAGCTTTTCAGGCCGCCTAGATCCCTCGCGGCAGCACTCGTTTCCGTACAAGGATACTGAGTACCCGCAGGCTCCCCTGGGCTTGCTGGGCCGCACTCAGACCCGTAGGCCCATCAGGGTGCCCCTGGGTAGGCCGAGTGAAGGGTAACCCGCTGCACTCTTCCTTGGGCGAGCTAGATATCCCCAGCTCACCAACGGCTTCATCAACACGGTTCTAGCAAGGCCAGCATACCATGGAAGTCGTCCTCGTTGACCTAGTCTGAGCGGTACTGAGAAAAACTCTCTGCTTACAAGTCCTTCTAGGACCTCATCCCTGAAGTCACCGTATCTCTAGGAGAAAGGCAGCTTGCACAGCAACTTCCACTACAGCACAGTTTTGTGTGGAACACTTCAGGTTTTTGGGAGAGGCACAGGACCCTAGGAGACCTAGGGCAGTCTGTCATCGAAGCAGTTCGCTACACGCAGAGCGCCCTATGCAGAAAAGTTGAATCAGGGAAGAGCCAGGGAGGTAGCTAGGTGTCTTTTGACCTGCCAGTACCCACAGACACTTATGCTGCATGTCAATCTGGTGATGGTGCCTGATGCGACTGGCCTTGTTTTCCCACCTTGAAAGCTCTTCTTATGCGCCTTGAAGCTCCCTTAAAAACACTGTGGTTGTCAGGCTTATACTCACGGCAGGCATGGCTGTGAGAGGGCAAAAGAGGTTTCACGACGAGACAGGGTATTTCAGTTTCTAAATCAGAGCTGATCCTGTCCTGTTTTATAGCTAAGGGGAAACTCAAAGTGAGCCCTCGCTTCGAAGGCGGCCCCTGATATGCCTTACAGCGGGGTAGGCGTGCAACAGCTTCCATGAGGCCTGAGTCGCTCTTCTGCTTTAGTTGAACGCCAGTAAGCTTTTCAGGCCTCCTAGATCCCTCGCGGCAGCACTCGTTTCCGTACAAGGATACTGAGTACCCCCAGGCTCCCCTGGGCTTGCTGGGCCACACTCAGACCCGTAGGCCCATCAGGGTGCCCCTGGGTAGGCCGAGTGAAGGGTAACCCGCTGCACTCTTCCTTGGGCGAGCTAGATATCCCCAGCTCACCAACGGCTTCATGAACACGGTTCTAGCAAGGCCAGCATACCATGGAAGTCGTCCTCGTTGCCCTAGTCTGAGCGGTACTGAGAAAAACTCTCTGCTTACAAGTCCTTCTAGGACCTCATCCCTGAAGTCACCGTATCTCTAGGAGAAAGGCAGCTTGCACAGCAACTTCCACTACAGCACAGTTTTGTGTGGAACACTTCAGGTTTTTGGGAGAGGCACAGGACCCTAGGAGACCTAGGGCAGTCTTTCATCTAAGCAGTTCGCTACACGCAGAGCGCCCTATGCAGAAAAGTTGAATCAGGGAAGAGCCAGGGAGGTAGCTAGGTCTCTTTTGACCTGCCAGTACCCACGGACACTTATGCTGCGTGTCAACCTGGTGATGGTGCCTCATGCGACTGGCTTTGTTTTCCCACCTTGAAAGCTCTTCTTCTGCGCCTTGAAGCTCCCTTAAAAACACTGTGGTTGTCAGGCTTATACTCACGGCAGGCATGGCTGTGAGAGGGAAAAAGAGGTTACACGAAGAGACAGCGTATTTCAGTTTCTGAGTCAGAGCTCATCCTGCCTTGTTATGTAGCTAAATGGAAACTCAAAGTGAGCCCTAGCTTCGAAGGAGGGCCCTGATATGCCATGCAGCGGGATAGGCGTTCAACAGCTTCTATGAAGCCTTAGTCACTCTTCTGCTTTAGCTGAAGGCTAGTAAGCTTTTCTGGACTCCTAGACCCCTCGCGGCAGCACTCGCTTCCCTACAAAGGCACTGAGCACCCCCAGGCTCTCCTGAGTCGAAGATCAACATTCAGACACGTAGACCCTTCGGAGTACCCGTGTCTGTGCCGAGTGAAGGAGAGCATGATGCACACTTCGTCGCGGGACCTAGATTTTCTCAGCTCACCAATAGCCTCAGGAACATGATTCTAGGAGGTGCAGCATGCCATGCAAGTCTGCCTGCTTACAGTAGTCCGAGCTGTACTGAGAAAAACTCTTTGCTTACAATTCCTTCTACCACCTCATAGCTGAAGTCAACCTACCTCTAGGAGAAAGTCGGCTTGTGGTCCAAGTGCAACTAGAGCACACTTTCTGGTATAATGCTACAGGCTTTTGGAAGATGCCCAGGAGCCAGGACACCTAGGGAATTCTTTCATTTAGGCAGTTCGCTACACGCAGAACACCCGGCATAGGAAAGTGGATTCTCCAAGACCCAGGGAGTAGCTAGGTCTCTTTTGACTTGTTAGAAAGCACAGATGCTTCTTCTGCGTGTCAACCTGGAAATGGCGGCCTTAGGAGTCAAGCCTTGTTTTCCCGTCTTGAAAGCTCCATTCAAGCGGCCTTAAAGCTACCTGAGAAACACTGTGGTTGTGGGACTTGTATTCACTCCAGGCATGGCTCTGGAAGAACATGAGTTATCTCGAAAGAAAGCGGGTGCTTCCAGGCTCTGGTTAGGAGCATATCCTGCCCTGCACTAGAGCTAAGGGGAATCTTGACGTGCACTCTACCCTGGCCTACAGCTCTGATTTGCCATCCAGAAGGGTAGTTGTGCCGCCTTTTCCTTGAGTCCTTAGTCACAGTTCTGCATTAGTTTAAAGGTACTAATCTTCTCAGGACTCCAGTCCCACTCGTGCCAGTACCCGTTTCCGTACAAGAACTCTGAGTACCCCAGGGCTCCCCTGGGCTTGCCGGGCCACACTCACACCCGTAGGCCCTTCACTGTGCCCCTCTGTAGGCCGAGTGAAGCATAACAAACTGCACTCTTTCTTGGGAAAGCTAGATTTCCTCAGCTCACCAGCAGCCTCTGGAACACGGTTCTAGCAAGTCCAGCATACCATGGAAGTCTGCCTCATCGCCCTATTCTGAGCTGTACTGAGCAAAACTCTCTGCTTTGAAGTCCTTCGAGGACCTCATACCTGAAGTCACCGTATCTCAAGGAGAAAGACGGCTTGCATTCCAACTTCCACTAAAGCACAGTTTTCTGTGTAACACTTCAGGCTTTGGGGACATGCACAGGGCTCTTAGGAGACCTAGGGCAGTCTATTGTCTAGGCACGTCGCTACATGTACAACACCCTGTGCAGAAAACTTGATTCTGGGACGAGCCAAGTAGCTAGCTAGGTCTCTTTTGTCCTCTTAGAAACCACAGATACTTACGCTGCGTGTCAATCTGGAAACAGGACCTGATGGGACTAGCCTTGTTTCCCATCATGAAAGCTCCTTTTATGCGCCTTGAAGCTAAGTGAAAAACACTGTTGGTGTCGGGCTTATACACACGACAGGCATGGCTGTGAGAGGGAAAAAGAGGTGTCACGAAGAAACATGGTATTCCAGTTTCTGAGTCAGAGCTGATCCTGTCCTGTTCTATAGCTAAAGGGAAACTCAAAGTGAGGCCTAACTTCGAAGGAGGGCCCTGATATGCCTTACAGCGGGTTAGGCGTGCAACAGCTTCCATGAGGCCTTAGTCGCTCTCCTGCTTTAGTTGAACGCTAGTAAGCTTTTCAGGCCGCCTAGATCCCTCACGGCAGCACTCGTTTCCGTACAAGGATACTGAGTACCCGCAGGCTCCCCTGGGCTTGCTGGGCCGCACTCAGACCCGTAGGCCCATCAGGGTGCCCCTGGGTAGGCCGAGTGAAGGGTAACCCGCTGCACTCTTCCTTGGGCGAGCTAGATATCCCCAGCTCACCAACGGCTTCATCAACACGGTTCTAGCAAGGCCAGCATACCATGGAAGTCGTCCTCGTTGCCCTAGTCTGAGCGGTACTGAGAAAAACTCTCTGCTTACAAGTCCTTCTAGGACCTCATCCCTGAAGTCACCGTATCTCTAGGAGAAAGGCAGCTTGCACAGCAACTTCCACTACAGCACAGTTTTGTGTGGAACACTTCAGGTTTTTGGGAGAGGCACAGGACCCTAGGAGACCTAGGGCAGTCTGTCATTGAAGCAGTTCGCTACACGCAGAGCGCCCTATGCAGAAAAGTTGAATCAGGGAAGAGCCAGGGAGGTAGCTAGGTCTCTTTTGACCTGCCAGTACCCACAGACACTTATGCTGCATGTCAATCTGGTGATGGTGCCTGATGCGACTGGCCTTGTTTTCCCACCTTGAAAGCTCTTCTTCTGCGCCTTGAAGCTCCCTTAAAAACACTGTGGTTGTCAGGCTTATACTCACGGCAGGCATGGCTGTGAGAGGGCAAAAGAGGTTTCACGACGAGACAGGGTATTTCAGTTTCTAAATCAGAGCTGATCCTGTCCTGTTTTATAGCTAAGGGGAAACTCAAAGTGAGCCCTCGCTTCGAGGGCGGCCCCTGATATGCCTTACAGCGGGGTAGGCGTGCAACAGCTTCCATGAGGCCTGAGTCGCTCTTCTGCTTTAGTTGAACGCCAGTAAGCTTTTCAGGCCTCCTAGATCCCTCGCGGCAGCACTCGTTTCCGTACAAGGATACTGAGTACCCCCAGGCTCCCCTGGGCTTGCTGGGCCACACTCAGACCCGTAGGCCCATCAGGGTGCCCCTGGGTAGGCCGAGTGAAGGGTAACCCGCTGCACTCTTCCTTGGGCGAGCTAGATATCCCCAGCTCACCAACGGCTTCATCAACACGGTTCTAGCAAGGCCAGCATACCATGGAAGTCGTCCTCGTTGCCCTAGTCTGAGCGGTACTGAGAAAAACTCTCTGCTTACAAGTCCTTCTAGGACCTCATCCCTGAAGTCACCGTATCTCTAGGAGAAAGGCAGCTTGCACAGCAACTTCCACTACAGCACAGTTTTGTGTGGAACACTTCAGGTTTTTGGGAGAGGCACAGGACCCTAGGAGACCTAGGGCAGTCTGTCATCGAAGCAGTTCGCTACACGCAGAGCGCCCTATGCAGAAAAGTTGAATCAGGGAAGAGCCAGGGAGGTAGCTAGGTCTCTTTTGACCTGCCAGTACCCACAGACACTTATGCTGCATGTCAATCTGGTGATGGTGCCTGATGCGACTGGCCTTGTTTTCCCACCTTGAAAGCTCTTCTTATGCGCCTTGAAGCTCCCTTAAAAACACTGTGGTTGTCAGGCTTATACTCACGGCAGGCATGGCTGTGAGAGGGCAAAAGAGGTTTCACGACGAGACAGGGTATTTCAGTTTCTAAATCAGAGCTGATCCTGTCCTGTTTTATAGCTAAGGGGAAACTCAAAGTGAGCCCTCGCTTCGAAGGCGGCCCCTGATATGCCTTACAGCGGGGTAGGCGTGCAACAGCTTCCATGAGGCCTGAGTCGCTCTTCTGCTTTAGTTGAACGCCAGTAAGCTTTTCAGGCCTCCTAGATCCCTCGCGGCAGCACTCGTTTCCGTACAAGGATACTGAGTACCCCCAGGCTCCCCTGGGCTTGCTGGGCCACACTCAGACCCGTAGGCCCATCAGGGTGCCCCTGGGTAGGCCGAGTGAAGGGTAACCCGCTGCACTCTTCCTTGGGCGAGCTAGATATCCCCAGCTCACCAACGGCTTCATCAACACGGTTCTAGCAAGGCCAGCATACCATGGAAGTCGTCCTCGTTGCCCTAGTCTGAGCGGTACTGAGAAAAACTCTCTGCTTACAAGTCCTTCTAGGACCTCATCCCTGAAGTCACCGTATCTCTAGGAGAAAGGCAGCTTGCACAGCAACTTCCACTACAGCACAGTTTTGTGTGGAACACTTCAGGTTTTTGGGAGAGGCACAGGACCCTAGGAGACCTAGGGCAGTCTGTCATCGAAGCAGTTCGCTACACGCAGAGCGCCCTATGCAGAAAAGTTGAATCAGGGAAGAGCCAGGGAGGTAGCTAGGTCTCTTTTGACCTGCCAGTACCCACGGACACTTATGCTGCGTGTCAACCTGGTGATGGTGCCTGATGCGACTGGCTTTGTTTTCCCACCTTGAAAGCTCTTCTTATGCGCCTTGAAGCTCCCTTAAAAACACTGTGGTTGTCAGGCTTATACTCACGGCAGGCATGGCTGTGAGAGGGAAAAAGAGGTTACACGAAGAGACAGGGTATTTCAGTTTCTGAGTCAGAGCTCATCCTGCCTTGTTATGTAGCTAAATGGAAACTCAAAGTGAGCCCTAGCTTCGAAGGAGGGCCCTGATATGCCATGCAGCGGGATAGGCGTACAACAGCTTCTATGAAGCCTTAGTCACTCTTCTGCTTTAGCTGAAGGCTAGTAAGCTTTTCTGGACTCCTAGACCCCTCGCGGCAGCACTCGCTTCCCTACAAAGGCACTGAGCACCCCCAGGCTCTCCTGAGTCGAAGATCAACATTCAGACACGTAGACCCTTCGGAGTACCCGTGTCTGTGCCGAGTGAAGGAGAGCATGATGCACACTTCGTCGCGGGACCTAGATTTTCTCAGCTCACCAATAGCCTCAGGAACATGATTCTAGGAGGTGCAGCATGCCATGCAAGTCTGCCTGCTTACAGTAGTCCGAGCTGTACTGAGAAAAACTCTTTGCTTACAATTCCTTCTACCACCTCATAGCTGAAGTCAACCTACCTCTAGGAGAAAGTCGGCTTGTGGTCCAAGTGCAACTAGAGCACACTTTCTGGTATAATGCTACAGGCTTTTGGAAGATGCCCAGGAGCCAGGACACCTAGGGAATTCTTTCATTTAGGCAGTTCGCTACACGCAGAACACCCGGCATAGGAAAGTGGATTCTCCAAGACCCAGGGAGTAGCTAGGTCTCTTTTGACTTGTTAGAAAGCACAGATGCTTCTTCTGCGTGTCAACCTGGAAATGGCGGCCTTAGGAGTCAAGCCTTGTTTTCCCGTCTTGAAAGCTCCATTCAAGCGGCCTTAAAGCTACCTGAAAAACACTGTGGTTGTGGGACTTGTATTCACTCCAGGCATGGCTCTGGAAGAACATGAGTTATCTCGAAAGAAAGCGGGTGCTTCCAGGCTCTGGTTAGGAGCATATCCTGCCCTGCACTAGAGCTAAGGGGAATCTTGACGTGCACTCTACCCTGGCCTACAGCTCTGATTTGCCCTCCAGAAGGGTAGTTGTGCAGCCTTTTCCTTGAGTCCTTAGTCACAGTTCTGCATTAGTTTAAAGGTACTAATCTTCTCAGGACTCCAGTCCCACTCGTGCCAGTACCCGTTTCCGTACAAGAACTCTGAGTACCCCAGGGCTCCCCTGGGCTTGCCGGGCCACACTCACACCCGTAGGCCCTTCACTGTGCCCCTCTGTAGGCCGAGTGAAGCATAACAAACTGCACTCTTTCTTGGGAAAGCTAGATTTCCTCAGCTCACCAGCAGCCTCTGGAACACGGTTCTAGCAAGTCCAGCATACCATGGAAGTCTGCCTCATCGCCCTATTCTGAGCTGTACTGAGCAAAACTCTCTGCTTTGAAGTCCTTCGAGGACCTCATACCTGAAGTCACCGTATCTCAAGGAGAAAGACGGCTTGCATTCCCACTTCCACTAAAGCACAGTTTTCTGTGTAACAGTTCAGGCTTTGGGGACATGCACAGGGCTCTTAGGAGACCTAGGGCAGTCTATTGTCTAGGCACGTCGCTACATGTACAACACCCTGTGCAGAAAACTTGATTCTGGGACGAGCCAAGTAGCTAGCTAGGTCTCTTTTGTCCTCTTAGAAACCACAGATACTTACGCTGCGTGTCAATCTGGAAACAGGACCTGATGGGACTAGCCTTGTTTCCCATCATGAAAGCTCCTTTTATGCGCCTTGAAGCTAAGTGAAAAACACTGTTGGTGTCGGGCTTATACACACGACAGGCATGGCTGTGAGAGGGAAAAAGAGGTGTCACGAAGAAACATGGTATTCCAGTTTCTGAGTCAGAGCTGATCCTGTCCTGTTCTATAGCTAAAGGGAAACTCAAAGTGAGGCCTAACTTCGAAGGAGGGCCCTGATATGCCTTACAGCGGGTTAGGCGTGCAACAGCTTCCATGAGGCCTTAGTCGCTCTCCTGCTTTAGTTGAACGCTAGTAAGCTTTTCAGGCCGCCTAGATCCCTCGCGGCAGCACTCGTTTCCGTACAAGGATACTGAGTACCCCCAGGCTCCCCTGGGCTTGCTGGGCCGCACTCAGACCCGTAGGCCCATCAGGGTGCCCCTGGGTAGGCCGAGTGAAGGGTAACCCGCTGCACTCTTCCTTGGGCGAGCTAGATATCCCCAGCTCACCAACGGCTTCATCAACACGGTTCTAGCAAGGCCAGCATACCATGGAAGTCGTCCTCGTTGCCCTAGTCTGAGCGGTACTGAGAAAAACTCTCTGCTTACAAGTCCTTCTAGGACCTCATCCCTGAAGTCACCGTATCTCTAGGAGAAAGGCAGCTTGCACAGCAACTTCCACTACAGCACAGTTTTGTGTGGAACACTTCAGGTTTTTGGGAGAGGCACAGGACCCTAGGAGACCTAGGGCAGTCTGTCATCGAAGCAGTTCGCTACACGCAGAGCGCCCTATGCAGAAAAGTTGAATCAGGGAAGAGCCAGGGAGGTAGCTAGGTCTCTTTTGACCTGCCAGTACCCACAGACACTTATGCTGCATGTCAATCTGGTGATGGTGCCTGATGCGACTGGCCTTGTTTTCCCACCTTGAAAGCTCTTCTTCTGCGCCTTGAAGCTCCCTTAAAAACACTGTGGTTGTCAGGCTTATACTCACGGCAGGCATGGCTGTGAGAGGGCAAAAGAGGTTTCACGACGAGACAGGGTATTTCAGTTTCTAAATCAGAGCTGATCCTGTCCTGTTTTATAGCTAAGGGGAAACTCAAAGTGAGCCCTCGCTTCGAAGGCGGCCCCTGATATGCCTTACAGCGGGGTAGGCGTGCAACAGCTTCCATGAGGCCTGAGTCGCTCTTCTGCTTTAGTTGAACGCCAGTAAGGTTTTCAGGCCTCCTAGATCCCTCGCGGCAGCACTCGTTTCCATACAAGGATACTGAGTACCCCCAGGCTCCCCTGGGCTTGCTGGGCCACACTCAGACCCGTAGGCCCATCAGGGTGCCCCTGGGTAGGCCGAGTGAAGGGTAACCCGCTGCACTCTTCCTTGGGCGAGCTAGATATCCCCAGCTCACCAACGGCTTCATGAACACGGTTCTAGCAAGGCCAGCATACCATGGAAGTCGTCCTCGTTGCCCTAGTCTGAGCGGTACTGAGAAAAACTCTCTGCTTACAAGTCCTTCTAGGACCTCATCCCTGAAGTCACCGTATCTCTAGGAGAAAGGCAGCTTGCACAGCAACTTCCACTACAGCACAGTTTTGTGTGGAACACTTCAGGTTTTTGGGAGAGGCACAGGACCCTAGGAGACCTAGGGCAGTCTTTCATCTAAGCAGTTCGCTACACGCAGAGCGCCCTATGCAGAAAAGTTGAATCAGGGAAGAGCCAGGGAGGTAGCTAGGTCTCTTTTGACCTGCCAGTACCCACGGACACTTATGCTGCGTGTCAACCTGGTGATGGTGCCTCATGCGACTGGCTTTGTTTTCCCACCTTGAAAGCTCTTCTTCTGCGCCTTGAAGCTCCCTTAAAAACACTGTGGTTGTCAGGCTTATACTCACGGCAGGCATGGCTGTGAGAGGGAAAAAGAGGTTACACGAAGAGACAGGGTATTTCAGTTTCTGAGTCAGAGCTCATCCTGCCTTGTTATGTAGCTAAATGGAAACTCAAAGTGAGCCCTAGCTTCGAAGGAGGGCCCTGATATGCCATGCAGCGGGATAGGCGTACAACAGCTTCTATGAAGCCTTAGTCACTCTTCTGCTTTAGCTGAAGGCTAGTAAGCTTTTCTGGACTCCTAGACCCCTCGCGGCAGCACTCGCTTCCCTACAAAGGCACTGAGCACCCCCAGGCTCTCCTGAGTCGAAGATCAACATCCAGACACGTAGACCCTTCGCAGTACCCGTGTCTGTGCCGAGTGAAGGAGAGCATGATGCACACTTCGTCGCGGGACCTAGATTTTCTCAGCTCACCAATAGCCTCAGGAACATGATTCTAGGAGGTGCAGCATGCCATGCAAGTCTGCCTGCTTACAGTAGTCCGAGCTGTACTGAGAAAAACTCTTTGCTTACAATTCCTTCTACCACCTCATAGCTGAAGTCAACCTACCTCTAGGAGAAAGTCGGCTTGTGGTCCAAGTGCAACTAGAGCACACTTTCTGGTATAATGCTACAGGCTTTTGGAAGATGCCCAGGAGCCAGGACACCTAGGGAATTCTTTCATTTAGGCAGTTCGCTACACGCAGAACACCCGGCATAGGAAAGTGGATTCTCCAAGACCCAGGGAGTAGCTAGGTCTCTTTTGACTTGTTAGAAAGCACAGATGCTTCTTCTGCGTGTCAACCTGGAAATGGCGGCCTTAGGAGTCAAGCCTTGTTTTCCCGTCTTGAAAGCTCCATTCAAGCGGCCTTAAAGCTACCTGAGAAACACTGTGGTTGTGGGACTTGTATTCACTCCAGGCATGGCTCTGGAAGAACATGAGTTATCTCGAAAGAAAGCGGGTGCTTCCAGGCTCTGGTTAGGAGCATATCCTGCCCTGCACTAGAGCTAAGGGGAATCTTGACGTGCACTCTACCCTGGCCTACAGCTCTGATTTGCCCTCCAGAAGGGTAGTTGTGCAGCCTTTTCCTTGAGTCCTTAGTCACAGTTCTGCATTAGTTTAAAGGTACTAATCTTCTCAGGACTCCAGTCCCACTCGTGCCAGTACCCATTTCCGTACAAGAACTCTGAGTACCCCAGGGCTCCCCTGGGCTTGCCGGGCCACACTCACACCCGTAGGCCCTTCACTGTGCCCCTCTGTAGGCCGAGTGAAGCATAACAAACTGCACTCTTTCTTGGGAAAGCTAGATTTCCTCAGCTCACCAGCAGCCTCTGGAACACGGTTCTAGCAAGTCCAGCATACCATGGAAGTCTGCCTCATCGCCCTATTCTGAGCTGTACTGAGCAAAACTCTCTGCTTTGAAGTCCTTCGAGGACCTCATACCTGAAGTCACCGTATCTCAAGGAGAAAGACGGCTTGCATTCCCACTTCCACTAAAGCACAGTTTTCTGTGTAACACTTCAGGCTTTGGGGACATGCACCGGGCTCTTAGGAGACCTAGGGCAGTCTATTGTCTAGGCACGTCGCTACATGTACAACACCCTGTGCAGAAAACTTGATTCTGGGACGAGCCAAGTAGCTAGCTAGGTCTCTTTTGTCCTCTTAGAAACCACAGATACTTACGCTGCGTGTCAATCTGGAAACAGGACCTGATGGGACTAGCCTTGTTTCCCATCATGAAAGCTCCTTTTATGCGCCTTGAAGCTAAGTGAAAAACACTGTTGGTGTCGGGCTTATACACACGACAGGCATGGCTGTGAGAGGGAAAAAGAGGTGTCACGAAGAAACATGGTATTCCAGTTTCTGAGTCAGAGCTGATCCTGTCCTGTTCTATAGCTAAAGGGAAACTCAAAGTGAGGCCTAACTTCGAAGGAGGGCCCTGATATGCCTTACAGCGGGTTAGGCGTGCAACAGCTTCCATGAGGCCTTAGTCGCTCTCCTGCTTTAGTTGAACGCTAGTAAGCTTTTCAGGCCGCCTAGATCCCTCGCGGCAGCACTCGTTTCCGTACAAGGATACTGAGTACCCCCAGGCTCCCCTGGGCTTGCTGGGCCGCACTCAGACCCGTAGGCCCATCAGGGTGCCCCTGGGTAGGCCGAGTGAAGGGTAACCCGCTGCACTCTTCCTTGGGCGAGCTAGATATCCCCAGCTCACCAACGGCTTCATGAACACGGTTCTAGCAAGGCCAGCATACCATGGAAGTCGTCCTCGTTGCCCTAGTCTGAGCGGTACTGAGCAAAACTCTCTGCTTACAAGTCCTTCTAGGACCTCATCCCTGAAGTCACCGTATCTCTAGGAGAAAGGCAGCTTGCACAGCAACTTCCACTACAGCACAGTTTTGTGTGGAACACTTCAGGTTTTTGGGAGAGGCACAGGACCCTAGGAGACCTAGGGCAGTCTGTCATCGAAGCAGTTCGCTACACGCAGAGCGCCCTATGCAGAAAAGTTGAATCAGGGAAGAGCCAGGGAGGTAGCTAGGTCTCTTTTGACCTGCCAGTACCCACAGACACTTATGCTGCATGTCAATCTGGTGATGGTGCCTGATGCGACTGGCCTTGTTTTCCCACCTTGAAAGCTCTTCTTATGCGCCTTGAAGCTCCCTTAAAAACACTGTGGTTGTCAGGCTTATACTCACGGCAGGCATGGCTGTGAGAGGGCAAAAGAGGTTTCACGACGAGACAGGGTATTTCAGTTTCTAAATCAGAGCTGATCCTGTCCTGTTTTATAGCTAAGGGGAAACTCAAAGTGAGCCCTCGCTTCGAAGGCGGCCCCTGATATGCCTTACAGCGGGGTAGGCGTGCAACAGCTTCCATGAGGCCTGAGTCGCTCTTCTGCTTTAGTTGAACGCCAGTAAGGTTTTCAGGCCTCCTAGATCCCTCGCGGCAGCACTCGTTTCCGTACAAGGATACTGAGTACCCCCAGGCTCCCCTGGGCTTGCTGGGCCACACTCAGACCCGTAGGCCCATCAGGGTGCCCCTGGGTAGGCCGAGTGAAGGGTAACCCGCTGCACTCTTCCTTGGGCGAGCTAGATATCCCCAGCTCACCAACGGCTTCATGAACACGGTTCTAGCAAGGCCAGCATACCATGGAAGTCGTCCTCGTTGCCCTAGTCTGAGCGGTACTGAGAAAAACTCTCTGCTTACAAGTCCTTCTAGGACCTCATCCCTGAAGTCACCGTATCTCTAGGAGAAAGGCAGCTTGCACAGCAACTTCCACTACAGCACAGTTTTGTGTGGAACACTTCAGGTTTTTGGGAGAGGCACAGGACCCTAGGAGACCTAGGGCAGTCTTTCATCTAAGCAGTTCGCTACACGCAGAGCGCCCTATGCAGAAAAGTTGAATCAGGGAAGAGCCAGGGAGGTAGCTAGGTCTCTTTTGACCTGCCAGTACCCACGGACACATGCTGCGTGTCAACCTGGTGATGGTGCCTCATGCGACTGGCTTTGTTTTCCCACCTTGAAAGCTCTTCTTCTGCGCCTTGAAGCTCCCTTAAAAACACTGTGGTTGTCAGGCTTATACTCACGGCAGGCATGGCTGTGAGAGGGAAAAAGAGGTTACACGAAGAGACAGGGTATTTCAGTTTCTGAGTCAGAGCTCATCCTGCCTTGTTATGTAGCTAAATGGAAACTCAAAGTGAGCCCTAGCTTCGAAGGAGGGCCCTGATATGCCATGCAGCGGGATAGGCGTACAACAGCTTCTATGAAGCCTTAGTCACTCTTCTGCTTTAGCTGAAGGCTAGTAAGCTTTTCTGGACTCCTAGACCCCTCGCGGCAGCACTCGCTTCCCTACAAAGGCACTGAGCACCCCCAGGCTCTCCTGAGTCGAAGATCAACATTCAGACACGTAGACCCTTCGGAGTACCCGTGTCTGTGCCGAGTGAAGGAGAGCATGATGCACACTTCGTCGCGGGACCTAGATTTTCTCAGCTCACCAATAGCCTCAGGAACATGATTCTAGGAGGTGCAGCATGCCATGCAAGTCTGCCTGCTTACAGTAGTCCGAGCTGTACTGAGAAAAACTCTTTGCTTACAATTCCTTCTACCACCTCATAGCTGAAGTCAACCTACCTCTAGGAGAAAGTCGGCTTGTGGTCCAAGTGCAACTAGAGCACACTTTCTGGTATAATGCTACAGGCTTTTGGAAGATGCCCAGGAGCCAGGACACCTAGGGAATTCTTTCATTTAGGCAGTTCGCTACACGCAGAACACCCGGCATAGGAAAGTGGATTCTCCAAGACCCAGGGAGTAGCTAGGTCTCTTTTGACTTGTTAGAAAGCACAGATGCTTCTTCTGCGTGTCAACCTGGAAATGGCGGCCTTAGGAGTCAAGCCTTGTTTTCCCATCTTGAAAGCTCCATTCAAGCGGCCTTAAAGCTACCTGAGAAACACTGTGGTTGTGGGACTTGTATTCACTCCAGGCATGGCTCTGGAAGAACATGAGTTATCTCGAAAGAAAGCGGGTGCTTCCAGGCTCTGGTTAGGAGCATATCCTGCCCTGCACTAGAGCTAAGGGGAATCTTGACGTGCACTCTACCCTGGCCTACAGCTCTGATTTGCCCTCCAGAAGGGTAGTTGTGCAGCCTTTTCCTTGAGTCCTTAGTCACAGTTCTGCATTAGTTTAAAGGCACTAATCTTCTCAGGACTCCAGTCCCACTCGTGCCAGTACCCGTTTCCGTACAAGAACTCTGAGTACCCCAGGGCTCCCCTGGGCTTGCCGGGCCACACTCACACCCGTAGGCCCTTCACTGTGCCCCTCTGTAGGCCGAGTGAAGCATAACAAACTGCACTCTTTCTTGGGAAAGCTAGATTTCCTCAGCTCACCAGCAGCCTCTGGAACACGGTTCTAGCAAGTCCAGCATACCATGGAAGTCTGCCTCATCGCCCTATTCTGAGCTGTACTGAGCAAAACTCTCTGCTTTGAAGTCCTTCGAGGACCTCATACCTGAAGTCACCGTATCTCAAGGAGAAAGACGGCTTGCATTCCCACTTCCACTAAAGCACAGTTTTCTGTGTAACACTTCAGGCTTTGGGGACATGCACAGGGCTCTTAGGAGACCTAGGGCAGTCTATTGTCTAGGCACGTCGCTACATGTACAACACCCTGTGCAGAAAACTTGATTCTGGGACGAGCCAAGTAGCTAGCTAGGTCTCTTTTGTCCTCTTAGAAACCACAGATACTTACGCTGCGTGTCAATCTGGAAACAGGACCTGATGGGACTAGCCTTGTTTCCCATCATGAAAGCTCCTTTTATGCGCCTTGAAGCTAAGTGAAAAACACTGTTGGTGTCGGGCTTATACACACGACAGGCATGGCTGTGAGAGGGAAAAAGAGGTGTCACGAAGAAACATGGTATTCCAGTTTCTGAGTCAGAGCTGATCCTGTCCTGTTCTATAGCTAAAGGGAAACTCAAAGTGAGGCCTAACTTCGAAGGAGGGCCCTGATATGCCTTACAGCGGGTTAGGCGTGCAACAGCTTCCATGAGGCCTTAGTCGCTCTCCTGCTTTAGTTGAACGCTAGTAAGGTTTTCAGGCCGCCTAGATCCCTCGCGGCAGCACTCGTTTCCGTACAAGGATACTGAGTACCCCCAGGCTCCCCTGGGCTTGCTGGGCCGCACTCAGACGCGTAGGCCCATCAGGGTGCCCCTGGGTAGGCCGAGTGAAGGGTAACCCGCTGCACTCTTCCTTGGGCGAGCTAGATATCCCCAGCTCACCAACGGCTTCATGAACACGGTTCTAGCAAGGCCAGCATACCATGGAAGTCGTCCTCGTTGCCCTAGTCTGAGCGGTACTGAGCAAAACTCTCTGCTTACAAGTCTTCTAGGACCTCATCCCTGAAGTCACCGTATCTCTAGGAGAAAGGCAGCTTGCACAGCAACTTCCACTACAGCACAGTTTTGTGTGGAACACTTCAGGTTTTTGGGAGAGGCACAGGACCCTAGGAGACCTAGGGCAGTCTGTCATCAAAGCAGTTCGCTACACGCAGAGCGCCCTATGCAGAAAAGTTGAATCAGGGAAGAGCCAGGGAGGTAGCTAGGTCTCTTTTGACCTGCCAGTACCCACAGACACTTATGCTGCATGTCAATCTGGTGATGGTGCCTGATGCGACTGGCCTTGTTTTCCCACCTTGAAAGCTCTTCTTATGCGCCTTGAAGCTCCCTTAAAAACACTGTGGTTGTCAGGCTTATACTCACGGCAGGCATGGCTGTGAGAGGGCAAAAGAGGTTTCACGACGAGACAGGGTATTTCAGTTTCTAAATCAGAGCTGATCCTGTCCTGTTTTATAGCTAAGGGGAAACTCAAAGTGAGCCCTCGCTTCGAAGGCGGCCCCTGATATGCCTTACAGCGGGGTAGGCGTGCAACAGCTTCCATGAGGCCTGAGTCGCTCTTCTGCTTTAGTTGAACGCCAGTAAGGTTTTCAGGCCTCCTAGATCCCTCGCGGCAGCACTCGTTTCCGTACAAGGATACTGAGTACCCCCAGGCTCCCCTGGGCTTGCTGGGCCGCACTCAGACCCGTAGGCCCATCAGGGTGCCCCTGGGTAGGCCGAGTGAAGGGTAACCCGCTGCACTCTTCCTTGGGCGAGCTAGATATCCCCAGCTCACCAACGGCTTCATGAACACGGTTCTAGCAAGGCCAGCATACCATGGAAGTCGTCCTCGTTGCCCTAGTCTGAGCGGTACTGA
Source organism: Eubalaena glacialis (assembly GCF_028564815.1). Taxonomy (NCBI): domain Eukaryota; kingdom Metazoa; phylum Chordata; class Mammalia; order Artiodactyla; family Balaenidae; genus Eubalaena; species Eubalaena glacialis. The sequence continues at coordinate 94,576,917 of NC_083724.1, forward strand.
GAAAAACTCTCTGCTTACAAGTCCTTCTAGGACCTCATCCCTGAAGTCACCGTATCTCTAGGAGAAAGGCAGCCTCCACAGCAACTTCCACTACAGCACAGTTTTGTGTGGAACACTTCAGGTTTTTGGGAGAGGCACAGGACCCTAGGAGACCTAGGGCAGTCTTTCATCTAAGCAGTTCGCTACACGCAGAGCGCCCTATGCAGAAAAGTTGAATCAGGGAAGAGCCAGGGAGGTAGCTAGGTCTCTTTTGACCTGCCAGTACCCACGGACACATGCTGCGTGTCAACCTGGTGATGGTGCCTCATGCGACTGGCTTTGTTTTCCCACCTTGAAAGCTCTTCTTCTGCGCCTTGAAGCTCCCTTAAAAACACTGTGGTTGTCAGGCTTATACTCACGGCAGGCATGGCTGTGAGAGGGAAAAAGAGGTTACACGAAGAGACAGGGTATTTCAGTTTCTGAGTCAGAGCTCATCCTGCCTTGTTATGTAGCTAAATGGAAACTCAAAGTGAGCCCTAGCTTCGAAGGAGGGCCCTGATATGCCATGCAGCGGGATAGGCGTACAACAGCTTCTATGAAGCCTTAGTCACTCTTCTGCTTTAGCTGAAGGCTAGTAAGCTTTTCTGGACTCCTAGACCCCTCGCGGCAGCACTCGCTTCCCTACAAAGGCACTGAGCACCCCCAGGCTCTCCTGAGTCGAAGATCAACATTCAGACACGTAGACCCTTCGGAGTACCCGTGTCTGTGCCGAGTGAAGGAGAGCATGATGCACACTTCGTCGCGGGACCTAGATTTTCTCAGCTCACCAATAGCCTCAGGAACATGATTCTAGGAGGTGCAGCATGCCATGCAAGTCTGCCTGCTTACAGTAGTCCGAGCTGTACTGAGAAAAACTCTTTGCTTACAATTCCTTCTACCACCTCATAGCTGAAGTCAACCTACCTCTAGGAGAAAGTCGGCTTGTGGTCCAAGTGCAACTAGAGCACACTTTCTGGTATAATGCTACAGGCTTTTGGAAGATGCCCAGGAGCCAGGACACCTAGGGAATTCTTTCATTTAGGCAGTTCGCTACACGCAGAACACCCGGCATAGGAAAGTGGATTCTCCAAGACCCAGGGAGTAGCTAGGTCTCTTTTGACTTGTTAGAAAGCACAGATGCTTCTTCTGCGTGTCAACCTGGAAATGGCGGCCTTAGGAGTCAAGCCTTGTTTTCCCGTCTTGAAAGCTCCATTCAAGCGGCCTTAAAGCTACCTGAGAAACACTGTGGTTGTGGGACTTGTATTCACTCCAGGCATGGCTCTGGAAGAACATGAGTTATCTCGAAAGAAAGCGGGTGCTTCCAGGCTCTGGTTAGGAGCATATCCTGCCCTGCACTAGAGCTAAGGGGAATCTTGACGTGCACTCTACCCTGGCCTACAGCTCTGATTTGCCCTCCAGAAGGGTAGTTGTGCAGCCTTTTCCTTGAGTCCTTAGTCACAGTTCTGCATTAGTTTAAAGGTACTAATCTTCTCAGGACTCCAGTCCCACTCGTGCCAGTACCCATTTCCGTACAAGAACTCTGAGTACCCCAGGGCTCCCCTGGGCTTGCCGGGCCACACTCACACCCGTAGGCCCTTCACTGTGCCCCTCTGTAGGCCGAGTGAAGCATAACAAACTGCACTCTTTCTTGGGAAAGCTAGATTTCCTCAGCTCACCAGCAGCCTCTGGAACACGGTTCTAGCAAGTCCAGCATACCATGGAAGTCTGCCTCATCGCCCTATTCTGAGCTGTACTGAGCAAAACTCTCTGCTTTGAAGTCCTTCGAGGACCTCATACCTGAAGTCACCGTATCTCAAGGAGAAAGACGGCTTGCATTCCCACTTCCACTAAAGCACAGTTTTCTGTGTAACACTTCAGGCTTTGGGGACATGCACAGGGCTCTTAGGAGACCTAGGGCAGTCTATTGTCTAGGCACGTCGCTACATGTACAACACCCTGTGCAGAAAACTTGATTCTGGGACGAGCCAAGTAGCTAGCTAGGTCTCTTTTGTCCTCTTAGAAACCACAGATACTTACGCTGCGTGTCAATCTGGAAACAGGACCTGATGGGACTAGCCTTGTTTCCCATCATGAAAGCTCCTTTTATGCGCCTTGAAGCTAAGTGAAAAACACTGTTGGTGTCGGGCTTATACACACGACAGGCATGGCTGTGAGAGGGAAAAAGAGGTGTCACGAAGAAACATGGTATTCCAGTTTCTGAGTCAGAGCTGATCCTGTCCTGTTCTATAGCTAAAGGGAAACTCAAAGTGAGGCCTAACTTCGAAGGAGGGCCCTGATATGCCTTACAGCGGGTTAGGCGTGCAACAGCTTCCATGAGGCCTTAGTCGCTCTCCTGCTTTAGTTGAACGCTAGTAAGCTTTTCAGGCCGCCTAGATCCCTCGCGGCAGCACTCGTTTCCGTACAAGGATACTGAGTACCCCCAGGCTCCCCTGGGCTTGCTGGGCTGCACTCAGACCCGTAGGCCCATCAGGGTGCCCCTGGGTAGGCCGAGTGAATGGTAACCCGCTGCACTCTTCCTTGGGCGAGCTAGATATCCCCAGCTCACCAACGGCTTCATGAACACGGTTCTAGCAAGGCCAGCATACCATGGAAGTCGTCCTCGTTGCCCTAGTCTGAGCAGTACTGAGAAAAACTCTCTGCTTACAAGTCCTTCTAGGACCTCATCCCTGAAGTCACCGTATCTCTAGGAGAAAGGCAGCTTGCACAGCAACTTCCACTACAGCACAGTTTTGTGTGGAACACTTCAGGTTTTTGGGAGAGGCACAGGACCCTAGGAGACCTAGGGCAGTCTTTCATCTAAGCAGTTCGCTACACGCAGAGCGCCCTATGCAGAAAAGTTGAATCAGGGAAGAGCCAGGGAGGTAGCTAGGTCTCTTTTGACCTGCCAGTACCCACGGACACTTATGCTGCGTGTCAACCTGGTGATGGTGCCTCATGCGACTGGCTTTGTTTTCCCACCTTGAAAGCTCTTCTTCTGCGCCTTGAAGCTCCCTTAAAAACACTGTGGTTGTCAGGCTTATACTCACGGCAGGCATGGCTGTGAGAGGGAAAAAGAGGTTACACGAAGAGACAGGGTATTTCAGTTTCTGAGTCAGAGCTCATCCTGCCTTGTTATGTAGCTAAATGGAAACTCAAAGTGAGCCCTAGCTTCGAAGGAGGGCCCTGATATGCCATGCAGCGGGATAGGCGTACAACAGCTTCTATGAAGCCTTAGTCACTCTTCTGCTTTAGCTGAACGCTAGTAAGCTTTTCTGGACTCCTAGACCCCTCGCGGCAGCACTCGCTTCCCTACAAAGGCACTGAGCACCCCCAGGCTCTCCTGAGTCGAAGATCAACATTCAGACACGTAGACCCTTCGGAGTACCCGTGTCTGTGCCGAGTGAAGGAGAGCATGATGCACACTTCGTCGCGGGACCTAGATTTTCTCAGCTCACCAATAGCCTCAGGAACATGATTCTAGGAGGTGCAGCATGCCATGCAAGTCTGCCTGCTTACAGTAGTCCGAGCTGTACTGAGAAAAACTCTTTGCTTACAATTCCTTCTACCACCTCATAGCTGAAGTCAACCTACCTCTAGGAGAAAGTCGGCTTGTGGTCCAAGTGCAACTAGAGCACACTTTCTGGTATAATGCTACAGGCTTTTGGAAGATGCCCAGGAGCCAGGACACATAGGGAATTCTTTCATTTAGGCAGTTCGCTACACGCAGAACACCCGGCATAGGAAAGTGGATTCTCCAAGACCCAGGGAGTAGCTAGGTCTCTTTTGACTTGTTAGAAAGCACAGATGCTTCTTCTGCGTGTCAACCTGGAAATGGCGGCCTTAGGAGTCAAGCCTTGTTTTCCCGTCTTGAAAGCTCCATTCAAGCGGCCTTAAAGCTACCTGAGAAACACTGTGGTTGTGGGACTTGTATTCACTCCAGGCATGGCTCTGGAAGAACATGAGTTATCTCGAAAGAAAGCGGGTGCTTCCAGGCTCTGGTTAGGAGCATATCCTGCCCTGCACTAGAGCTAAGGGGAATCTTGACGTGCACTCTACCCTGGCCTACAGCTCTGATTTGCCCTCCAGAAGGGTAGTTGTGCAGCCTTTTCCTTGAGTCCTTAGTCACAGTTCTGCATTAGTTTAAAGGTACTAATCTTCTCAGGACTCCAGTCCCACTCGTGCCAGTACCCGTTTCCGTACAAGAACTCTGAGTACCCCAGGGCTCCCCTGGGCTTGCCGGGCCACACTCACACCCGTAGGCCCTTCACTGTGCCCCTCTGTAGGCCGAGTGAAGCATAACAAACTGCACTCTTTCTTGGGAAAGCTAGATTTCCTCAGCTCACCAGCAGCCTCTGGAACACGGTTCTAGCAAGTCCAGCATACCATGGAAGTCTGCCTCATCGCCCTATTCTGAGCTGTACTGAGCAAAACTCTCTGCTTTGAAGTCCTTCGAGGACCTCATACCTGAAGTCACCGTATCTCAAGGAGAAAGACGGCTTGCATTCCAACTTCCACTAAAGCACAGTTTTCTGTGTAACACTTCAGGCTTTCGGGACATGCACAGGGCTCTTAGGAGACCTAGGGCAGTCTATTGTCTAGGCACGTCGCTACATGTACAACACCCTGTGCAGAAAACTTGATTCTGGGAAGAGCCAAGTAGCTAGCTAGGTCTCTTTTGTCCTCTTAGAAACCACAGATACTTACGCTGCGTGTCAATCTGGAAACAGGACCTGATGGGACTAGCCTTGTTTCCCATCATGAAAGCTCCTTTTATGCGCCTTGAAGCTAAGTGAAAAACACTGTTGGTGTCGGGCTTATACACACGACAGGCATGGCTGTGAGAGGGAAAAAGAGGTGTCACGAAGAAACATGGTATTCCAGTTTCTGAGTCAGAGCTGATCCTGTCCTGTTCTATAGCTAAAGGGAAACTCAAAGTGAGGCCTAACTTTGAAGGAGGGCCCTGATATGCCTTACAGCGGGTTAGGCGTGCAACAGCTTCCATGAGGCCTTACTCGCTCTCCTGCTTTAGTTGAACGCTAGTAAGCTTTTCAGGCCGCCTAGATCCCTCGCGGCAGCACTCGTTTCCGTACAAGGATACTGAGTACCCGCAGGCTCCCCTGGGCTTGCTGGGCCGCACTCAGACCCGTAGGCCCATCAGGGTGCCCCTGGGTAGGCCGAGTGAAGGGTAACCCGCTGCACTCTTCCTTGGGCGAGCTAGATATCCCCAGCTCACCAACGGCTTCATGAACACGGTTCTAGCAAGGCCAGCATACCATGGAAGTCGTCCTCGTTGCCCTAGTCTGAGCGGTACTGAGAAAAACTCTCTGCTTACAAGTCCTTCTAGGACCTCATCCCTGAAGTCACCGTATCTCTAGGAGAAAGGCAGCTTGCACAGCAACTTCCACTACAGCACAGTTTTGTGTGGAACACTTCAGGTTTTTGGGAGAGGCACAGGACCCTAGGAGACCTAGGGCAGTCTGTCATCGAAGCAGTTCGCTACACGCAGAGCGCCCTATGCAGAAAAGTTGAATCAGGGAAGAGCCAGGGAGGTAGCTAGGTCTCTTTTGACCTGCCAGTACCCACAGACACTTATGCTGCATGTCAATCTGGTGATGGTGCCTGATGCGACTGGCCTTGTTTTCCCACCTTGAAAGCTCTTCTTATGCGCCTTGAAGCTCCCTTAAAAACACTGTGGTTGTCAGGCTTATACTCACGGCAGGCATGGCTGTGAGAGGGCAAAAGAGGTTTCACGACGAGACAGGGTATTTCAGTTTCTAAATCAGAGCTGATCCTGTCCTGTTTTATAGCTAAGGGGAAACTCAAAGTGAGCCCTCGCTTCGAAGGCGGCCCCTGATATGCCTTACAGCGGGGTAGGCGTGCAACAGCTTCCATGAGGCCTTAGTCGCTCTCCTGCTTTAGTTGAACGCTAGTAAGCTTTTCAGGCCGCCTAGATCCCTCGCGGCAGCACTCGTTTCCGTACAAGGATACTGAGTACCCCCAGGCTCCCCTGGGCTTGCTGGGCCGCACTCAGACCCGTAGGCCCATCAGGGTGCCCCTGGGTAGGCCGAGTGAAGGGTAACCCGCTGCACTCTTCCTTGGGCGAGCTAGATATCCCCAGCTCACCAACGGCTTCATGAACACGGTTCTAGCAAGGCCAGCATACCATGGAAGTCGTCCTCGTTGCCCTAGTCTGAGCGGTACTGAGAAAAACTCTCTGCTTACAAGTCCTTCTAGGACCTCATCCCTGAAGTCACCGTATCTCTAGGAGAAAGGCAGCTTGCACAGCAACTTCCACTACAGCACAGTTTTGTGTGGAACACTTCAGGTTTTTGGGAGAGGCACAGGACCCTAGGAGACCTAGGGCAGTCTGTCATCGAAGCAGTTCGTTACACGCAGAGCGCCCTATGCAGAAAAGTTGAATCAGGGAAGAGCCAGGGAGGTAGCTAGGTCTCTTTTGACCTGCCAGTACCCACAGACACTTATGCTGCATGTCAATCTGGTGATGGTGCCTGATGCGACTGGCCTTGTTTTCCCACCTTGAAAGCTCTTCTTATGCGCCTTGAAGCTCCCTTAAAAACACTGTGGTTGTCAGGCTTATACTCACGGCAGGCATGGCTGTGAGAGGGCAAAAGAGGTTTCACGACGAGACAGGGTATTTCAGTTTCTAAATCAGAGCTGATCCTGTCCTGTTTTATAGCTAAGGGGAAACTCAAAGTGAGCCCTCGCTTCGAAGGCGGCCCCTGATATGCCTTACAGCGGGGTAGGCGTGCAACAGCTTCCATGAGGCCTGAGTCGCTCTTCTGCTTTAGTTGAACGCCAGTAAGCTTTTCAGGCCTCCTAGATCCCTCGCGGCAGCACTCGTTTCCGTACAAGGATACTGAGTACCCCCAGGCTCCCCTGGGCTTGCTGGGCCACACTCAGACCCGTAGGCCCATCAGGGTGCCCCTGGGTAGGCCGAGTGAAGGGTAACCCGCTGCACTCTTCCTTGGGCGAGCTAGATATCCCCAGCTCACCAACGGCTTCATGAACACGGTTCTAGCAAGGCCAGCATACCATGGAAGTCGTCCTCGTTGCCCTAGTCTGAGCGGTACTGAGAAAAACTCTCTGCTTACAAGTCCTTCTAGGACCTCATCCCTGAAGTCACCGTATCTCTAGGAGAAAGGCAGCTTGCACAGCAACTTCCACTACAGCACAGTTTTGTGTGGAACACTTCAGGTTTTTGGGAGAGGCACAGGACCCTAGGAGACCTAGGGCAGTCTGTCATCGAAGCAGTTCACTACACGCAGAGCGCCCTATGCAGAAAAGTTGAATCAGGGAAGAGCCAGGGAGGTAGCTAGGTCTCTTTTGACCTGCCAGTACCCACGGACACTTATGCTGCGTGTCAACCTGGTGATGGTGCCTGATGCGACTGGCTTTGTTTTCCCACCTTGAAAGCTCTTCTTCTGCGCCTTGAAGCTCCCTTAAAAACACTGTGGTTGTCAGGCTTATACTCACGGCAGGCATGGCTGTGAGAGGGAAAAAGAGGTTACACGAAGAGACAGGGTATTTCAGTTTCTGAGTCAGAGCTCATCCTGCCTTGTTATGTAGCTAAATGGAAACTCAAAGTGAGCCCTAGCTTCGAAGGAGGGCCCTGATATGCCATGCAGCGGGATAGGCGTACAACAGCTTCTATGAAGCCTTAGTCACTCTTCTGCTTTAGCTGAAGGCTAGTAAGCTTTTCTGGACTCCTAGACCCCTCGCGGCAGCACTCGCTTCCCTACAAAGGCACTGAGCACCCCCAGGCTCTCCTGAGTCGAAGATCAACATTCAGACACGTAGACCCTTCGGAGTACCCGTGTCTGTGCCGAGTGAAGGAGAGCATGATGCACACTTCGTCGCGGGACCTAGATTTTCTCAGCTCACCAATAGCCTCAGGAACATGATTCTAGGAGGTGCAGCATGCCATGCAAGTCTGCCTGCTTACAGTAGTCCGAGCTGTACTGAGAAAAACTCTTTGCTTACAATTCCTTCTACCACCTCATAGCTGAAGTCAACCTACCTCTAGGAGAAAGTCGGCTTGTGGTCCAAGTGCAACTAGAGCACACTTTCTGGTATAATGCTACAGGCTTTTGGAAGATGCCCAGGAGCCAGGACACCTAGGGAATTCTTTCATTTAGGCAGTTCGCTACACGCAGAACACCCGGCATAGGAAAGTGGATTCTCCAAGACCCAGGGAGTAGCTAGGTCTCTTTTGACTTGTTAGAAAGCACAGATGCTTCTTCTGCGTGTCAACCTGGAAATGGCGGCCTTAGGAGTCAAGCCTTGTTTTCCCGTCTTGAAAGCTCCATTCAAGCGGCCTTAAAGCTACCTGAAAAACACTGTGGTTGTGGGACTTGTATTCACTCCAGGCATGGCTCTGGAAGAACATGAGTTATCTCGAAAGAAAGCGGGTGCTTCCAGGCTCTGGTTAGGAGCATATCCTGCCCTGCACTAGAGCTAAGGGGAATCTTGACGTGCACTCTACCCTGGCCTACAGCTCTGATTTGCCATCCAGAAGGGTAGTTGTGCCGCCTTTTCCTTGAGTCCTTAGTCACAGTTCTGCATTAGTTTAAAGGTACTAATCTTCTCAGGACTCCAGTCCCACTCGTGCCAGTACCCGTTTCCGTACAAGAACTCTGAGTACCCCAGGGCTCCCCTGGGCTTGCCGGGCCACACTCACACCCGTAGGCCCTTCACTGTGCCCCTCTGTAGGCCGAGTGAAGCATAACAAACTGCACTCTTTCTTGGGAAAGCTAGATTTCCTCAGCTCACCAGCAGCCTCTGGAACACGGTTCTAGCAAGTCCAGCATACCATGGAAGTCTGCCTCATCGCCCTATTCTGAGCGGTACTGAGCAAAACTCTCTGCTTTGAAGTCCTTCGAGGACCTCATACCTGAAGTCACCGTATCTCAAGGAGAAAGACGGCTTGCATTCCAACTTCCACTAAAGCACAGTTTTCTGTGTAACACTTCAGGCTTTGGGGACATGCACAGGGCTCTTAGGAGACCTAGGGCAGTCTATTGTCTAGGCACGTCGCTACATGTACAACACCCTGTGCAGAAAACTTGATTCTGGGAAGAGCCAAGTAGCTAGCTAGGTCTCTTTTGTCCTCTTAGAAACCACAGATACTTACGCTGCGTGTCAATCTGGAAACAGGACCTGATGGGACTAGCCTTGTTTCCCATCATGAAAGCTCCTTTTATGCGCCTTGAAGCTAAGTGAAAAACACTGTTGGTGTCGTGCTTATACACACGACAGGCATGGCTGTGAGAGGGAAAAAGAGGTGTCACGAAGAAACATGGTATTCCAGTTTCTGAGTCAGAGCTGATCCTGTCCTGTTCTATAGCTAAAGGGAAACTCAAAGTGAGGCCTAACTTCGAAGGAGGGCCCTGATATGCCTTACAGCGGGTTAGGCGTGCAACAGCTTCCATGAGGCCTTAGTCGCTCTCCTGCTTTAGTTGAACGCTAGTAAGCTTTTCAGGCCGCCTAGATCCCTTGCGGCAGCACTCGTTTCCGTACAAGGATACTGAGTACCCCCAGGCTCCCCTGGGCTTGCTGGGCCGCACTCAGACCCGTAGGCCCATCAGGGTGCCCCTGGGTAGGCCGAGTGAAGGGTAACCCGCTGCACTCTTCCTTGGGCGAGCTAGATATCCCCAGCTCACCAACGGCTTCATCAACACGGTTCTAGCAAGGCCAGCATACCATGGAAGTCGTCCAGGTTGCCCTAGTCTGAGCAGTACTGAGAAAAACTCTCTGCTTACAAGTCCTTCTAGGACCTCATCCCTGAAGTCACCGTATCTCTAGGAGAAAGGCAGCTTGCACTGCAACTTCCACTACAGCACAGTTTTGTGTGGAACACTTCAGGTTTTTGGGAGAGGCACAGGACCCTAGGAGACCTAGGGCAGTCTTTCATCTAAGCAGTTCGCTACACGCAGAGCGCCCTATGCAGAAATGTTGAATCAGGGAAGAGCCAGGGAGGTAGCTAGGTCTCTTTTGAGCTGCCAGTACCCACGGACACTTATGCTGCGTGTCAACCTGGTGATGGTGCCTCATGCGACTGGCTTTGTTTTCCCACCTTGAAAGCTCTTCTTCTGCGCCTTGAAGCTTCCTTAAAAACACTGTGGTTGTCAGGCTTATACTCACGGCAGGCATGGCTCTGAGAGGGAAAAAGAGGTTACACGAAGAGACAGGGTATTTCAGTTTCTGAGTCAGAGCTCATCCTGCCTTGTTATGTAGCTAAATGGAAACTCAAAGTGAGCCCTAGCTTCGAAGGAGGGCCCTGATATGCCATGCAGCGGGATAGGCGTTCAACAGCTTCTATGAAGCCTTAGTCACTCTTCTGCTTTAGCTGAAGGCTAGTAAGCTTTTCTGGACTCCTAGACCCCTCGCGGCAGCACTCGCTTCCCTACAAAGGCACTGAGCACCCCCAGGCTCTCCTGAGTCGAAGATCAACATTCAGACACGTAGACCCTTCGGAGTACCCGTGTCTGTGCCGAGTGAAGGAGAGCATGATGCACACTTCGTCGCTGGACCTAGATTTTCTCAGCTCACCAATAGCCTCAGGAACATGATTCTAGGAGGTGCAGCATGCCATGCAAGTCTGCCTGCTTACAGTAGTCCGAGCTGTACTGAGAAAAACTCTTTGCTTACAATTCCTTCTACCACCTCATAGCTGAAGTCAACCTACCTCTAGGAGAAAGTCGGCTTGTGGTCCAAGTGCAACTAGAGCACACTTTCTGGTATAATGCTACAGGCTTTTGGAAGATGCCCAGGAGCCAGGACACCTAGGGAATTCTTTCATTTAGGCAGTTCGCTACACGCAGAACACCCGGCATAGGAAAGTGGATTCTCCAAGACCCAGGGAGTAGCTAGGTCTCTTTTGACTTGTTAGAAAGCACAGATGCTTCTTCTGCGTGTCAACCTGGAAATGGCGGCCTTAGGAGTCAAGCCTTGTTTTCCCGTCTTGAAAGCTCCATTCAAGCGGCCTTAAAGCTACCTGAGAAACACTGTGGTTGTGGGACTTGTATTCACTCCAGGCATGGCTCTGGAAGAACATGAGTTATCTCGAAAGAAAGCGGGTGCTTCCAGGCTCTGGTTAGGAGCATATCCTGCCCTGCACTAGAGCTAAGGGGAATCTTGACGTGCACTCTACCCTGGCCTACAGCTCTGATTTGCCATCCAGAAGGGTAGTTGTGCCGCCTTTTCCTTGAGTCCTTAGTCACAGTTCTGCATTAGTTTAAAGGTACTAATCTTCTCAGGACTCCAGTCCCACTCGTGCCAGTACCCGTTTCCGTACAAGAACTCTGAGTACCCCAGGGCTCCCCTGGGCTTGCCGGGCCACACTCACACCCGTAGGCCCTTCACTGTGCCCCTCTGTAGGCCGAGTGAAGCATAACAAACTGCACTCTTTCTTGGGAAAGCTAGATTTCCTCAGCTCACCAGCAGCCTCTGGAACACGGTTCTAGCAAGTCCAGCATACCATGGAAGTCTGCCTCATCGCCCTATTCTGAGCGGTACTGAGCAAAACTCTCTGCTTTGAAGTCCTTCGAGGACCTCATACCTGAAGTCACCGTATCTCAAGGAGAAAGACGGCTTGCATTCCAACTTCCACTAAAGCACAGTTTTCTGTGTAACACTTCAGGCTTTGGGGACATGCACAGGGCTCTTAGGAGACCTAGGGCAGTCTATTGTCTAGGCACGTCGCTACATGTACAACACCCTGTGCAGAAAACTTGATTCTGGGAAGAGCCAAGTAGCTAGCTAGGTCTCTTTTGTCCTCTTAGAAACCACAGATACTTACGCTGCGTGTCAATCTGGAAACAGGACCTGATGGGACTAGCCTTGTTTCCCATCATGAAAGCTCCTTTTATGCGCCTTGAAGCTAAGTGAAAAACACTGTTGGTGTCGGGCTTATACACACGACAGGCATGGCTGTGAGAGGGAAAAAGAGGTGTCACGAAGAAACATGGTATTCCAGTTTCTGAGTCAGAGCTGATCCTGTCCTGTTCTATAGCTAAAGGGAAACTCAAAGTGAGGCCTAACTTCGAAGGAGGGCCCTGATATGCCTTACAGCGGGTTAGGCGTGCAACAGCTTCCATGAGGCCTTAGTCGCTCTCCTGCTTTAGTTGAACGCTAGTAAGCTTTTCAGGCCGCCTAGATCCCTCGCGGCAGCACTCGTTTCCGTACAAGGATACTGAGTACCCGCAGGCTCCCCTGGGCTTGCTGGGCCGCACTCAGACCCGTAGGCCCATCAGGGTGCCCCTGGGTAGGCCGAGTGAAGGGTAACCCGCTGCACTCTTCCTTGGGCGAGCTAGATATCCCCAGCTCACCAACGGCTTCATCAACACGGTTCTAGCAAGGCCAGCATACCATGGAAGTCGTCCTCGTTGCCCTAGTCTGAGCGGTACTGAGAAAAACTCTCTGCTTACAAGTCCTTCTAGGACCTCATCCCTGAAGTCACCGTATCTCTAGGAGAAAGGCAGCTTGCACTGCAACTTCCACTACAGCACAGTTTTGTGTGGAACACTTCAGGTTTTTGGGAGAGGCACAGGACCCTAGGAGACCTAGGGCAGTCTTTCATCTAAGCAGTTCGCTACACGCAGAGCGCCCTATGCAGAAATGTTGAATCAGGGAAGAGCCAGGGAGGTAGCTAGGTCTCTTTTGACCTGTCAGTACCCACAGACACTTATGCTGCGTGTCAACCTGGTGATGGTGCCTGATGCGACTGGCTTTGTTTTCCCACCTTGAAAGCTCTTCTTCTGCGCCTTGAAGCTCCCTTAAAAACACTGTGGTTGTCAGGCTTATACTCACGGCAGGCATGGCTGTGAGAGGGAAAAAGAGGTTACACGAAGAGACAGGGTATTTCAGTTTCTGAGTCAGAGCTCATCCTGCCTTGTTATGTAGCTAAATGGAAACTCAAAGTGAGCCCTAGCTTCGAAGGAGGGCCCTGATATGCCATGCAGCGGGATAGGCGTACAACAGCTTCTATGAAGCCTTAGTCACTCTTCTGCTTTAGCTGAACGCTAGTAAGCTTTTCTGGACTCCTAGACCCCTCGCGGCAGCACTCGCTTCCCTACAAAGGCACTGAGCACCCCCAGGCTCTCCTGAGTCGAAGATCAACATTCAGACACGTAGACCCTTCGGAGTACCCGTGTCTGTGCCGAGTGAAGGAGAGCATGATGCACACTTCGTCGCGGGACCTAGATTTTCTCAGCTCACCAATAGCCTCAGGAACATGATTCTAGGAGGTGCAGCATGCCATGCAAGTCTGCCTGCTTACAGTAGTCCGAGCTGTACTGAGAAAAACTCTTTGCTTACAATTCCTTCTACCACCTCATAGCTGAAGTCAACCTACCTCTAGGAGAAAGTCGGCTTGTGGTCCAAGTGCAACTAGAGCACACTTTCTGGTATAATGCTACAGGCTTTTGGAAGATGCCCAGGAGCCAGGACACCTAGGGAATTCTTTCATTTAGGCAGTTCGCTACACGCAGAACACCCAGCATAGGAAAGTGGATTCTCCAAGACCCAGGGAGTAGCTAGGTCTCTTTTGACTTGTTAGAAAGCACAGATGCTTCTTCTGCGTGTCAACCTGGAAATGGCGGCCTTAGGAGTCAAGCCTTGTTTTCCCGTCTTGAAAGCTCCATTCAAGCGGCCTTAAAGCTACCTGAGAAACACTGTGGTTGTGGGACTTGTATTCACTCCAGGCATGGCTCTGGAAGAACATGAGTTATCTCGAAAGAAAGCGGGTGCTTCCAGGCTCTGGTTAGGAGCATATCCTGCCCTGCACTAGAGCTAAGGGGAATCTTGACGTGCACTCTACCCTGGCCTACAGCTCTGATTTGCCATCCAGAAGGGTAGTTGTGCCGCCTTTTCCTTGAGTCCTTAGTCACAGTTCTGCATTAGTTTAAAGGTACTAATCTTCTCAGGACTCCAGTCCCACTCGTGCCAATACCCGTTTCCGTACAAGAACTCTGAGTACCCCAGGGCTCCCCTGGGCTTGCCGGGCCACACTCACACCCGTAGGCCCTTCACTGTGCCCCTCTGTAGGCCGAGTGAAGCATAACAAACTGCACTCTTTCTTGGGAAAGCTAGATTTCCTCAGCTCACCAGCAGCCTCTGGAACACGGTTCTAGCAAGTCCAGCATACCATGGAAGTCTGCCTCATCACCCTATTCTGAGCTGTACTGAGCAAAACTCTCTGCTTTGAAGTCCTTCGAGGACCTCATACCTGAAGTCACCGTATCTCAAGGAGAAAGACGGCTTGCATTCCAACTTCCACTAAAGCACAGTTTTCTGTGTAACACTTCAGGCTTTGGGGACATGCACAGGGCTCTTAGGAGACCTAGGGCAGTCTATTGTCTAGGCACGTCGCTACATGTACAACACCCTGTGCAGAAAACTTGATTCTGGGAAGAGCCAAGTAGCTAGCTAGGTCTCTTTTGTCCTCTTAGAAACCACAGATACTTACGCTGTGTGTCAATCTGGAAACAGGACCTGATGGGACTAGCCTTGTTTCCCATCATGAAAGCTCCTTTTATGCGCCTTGAAGCTAAGTGAAAAACACTGTTGGTGTCGGGCTTATACACACGACAGGCATGGCTGTGAGAGGGAAAAAGAGGTGTCACGAAGAAACATGGTATTCCAGTTTCTGAGTCAGAGCTGATCCTGTCCTGTTCTATAGCTAAAGGGAAACTCAAAGTGAGGCCTAACTTCGAAGGAGGGCCCTGATATGCCTTACAGCGGGTTAGGCGTGCAACAGCTTCCATGAGGCCTTAGTCGCTCTCCTGCTTTAGTTGAACGCTAGTAAGCTTTTCAGGCCGCCTAGATCCCTCGCGGCAGCACTCGTTTCCGTACAAGGATACTGAGTACCCGCAGGCTCCCCTGGGCTTGCTGGGCCGCACTCAGACCCGTAGGCCCATCAGGGTGCCCCTGGGTAGGCCGAGTGAAGGGTAACCCGCTGCACTCTTCCTTGGGCGAGCTAGATATCCCCAGCTCACCAACGGCTTCATCAACACGGTTCTAGCAAGGCCAGCATACCATGGAAGTCGTCCTCGTTGCCCTAGTCTGAGCGGTACTGAGAAAAACTCTCTGCTTACAAGTCCTTCTAGGACCTCATCCCTGAAGTCACCGTATCTCTAGGAGAAAGGCAGCTTGCACTGCAACTTCCACTACAGCACAGTTTTGTGTGGAACACTTCAGGTTTTTGGGAGAGGCACAGGACCCTAGGAGACCTAGGGCAGTCTGTCATCGAAGCAGTTCGCTACACGCAGAGCGCCCTATGCAGAAAAGTTGAATCAGGGAAGAGCCAGGGAGGTAGCTAGGTCTCTTTTGACCTGTCAGTACCCACAGACACTTATGCTGCGTGTCAACCTGGTGATGGTGCCTGATGCGACTGGCTTTGTTTTCCCACCTTGAAAGCTCTTCTTCTGCGCCTTGAAGCTCCCTTAAAAACACTGTGGTTGTCAGGCTTATACTCACGGCAGGCATGGCTGTGAGAGGGAAAAAGAGGTTACACGAAGAGACAGCGTATTTCAGTTTCTGAGTCAGAGCTCATCCTGCCTTGTTATGTAGCTAAATGGAAACTCAAAGTGAGCCCTAGCTTCGAAGGAGGGCCCTGATATGCCATGCAGCGGGATAGGCGCACAACAGCTTCTATGAAGCCTTAGTCACTCTTCTGCTTTAGCTGAAGGCTAGTAAGCTTTTCTGGACTCCTAGACCCCTCGCGGCAGCACTCGCTTCCCTACAAAGGCACTGAGCACCCCCAGGCTCTCCTGAGTCGAAGATCAACATTCAGACACGTAGACCCTTCGGAGTACCCGTGTCTGTGCCGAGTGAAGGAGAGCATGATGCACACTTCGTCGCGGGACCTAGATTTTCTCAGCTCACCAATAGCCTCAGGAACATGATTCTAGGAGGTGCAGCATGCCATGCAAGTCTGCCTGCTTACAGTAGTCCGAGCTGTACTGAGAAAAACTCTTTGCTTACAATTCCTTCTACCACCTCATAGCTGAAGTCAACCTACCTCTAGGAGAAAGTCAGCTTGTGGTCCAAGTGCAACTAGAGCACACTTTCTGGTATAATGCTACAGGCTTTTGGAAGATGCCCAGGAGCCAGGACACCTAGGGAATTCTTTCATTTAGGCAGTTCGCTACACGCAGAACACCCGGCATAGGAAAGTGGATTCTCCAAGACCCAGGGAGTAGCTAGGTCTCTTTTGACTTGTTAGAAAGCACAGATGCTTCTTCTGCGTGTCAACCTGGAAATGGCGGCCTTAGGAGTCAAGCCTTGTTTTCCCGTCTTGAAAGCTCCATTCAAGCGGCCTTAAAGCTACCTGAAAAACACTGTGGTTGTGGGACTTGTATTCACTCCAGGCATGGCTCTGGAAGAACATGAGTTATCTCGAAAGAAAGCGGGTGCTTCCAGGCTCTGGTTAGGAGCATATCCTGCCCTGCACTAGAGCTAAGGGGAATCTTGACGTGCACTCTACCCTGGCCTACAGCTCTGATTTGCCATCCAGAAGGGTAGTTGTGCCGCCTTTTCCTTGAGTCCTTAGTCACAGTTCTGCATTAGTTTAAAGGTACTAATCTTCTCAGGACTCCAGTCCCACTCGTGCCAGTACCCGTTTCCGTACAAGAACTCTGAGTACCCCAGGGCTCCCCTGGGCTTGCCGGGCCACACTCACACCCGTAGGCCCTTCACTGTGCCCCTCTGTAGGCCGAGTGAAGCATAACAAACTGCACTCTTTCTTGGGAAAGCTAGATTTCCTCAGCTCACCAGCAGCCTCTGGAACACGGTTCTAGCAAGTCCAGCATACCATGGAAGTCTGCCTCATCGCCCTATTCTGAGCTGTACTGAGCAAAACTCTCTGCTTTGAAGTCCTTCGAGGACCTCATACCTGAAGTCACCGTATCTCAAGGAGAAAGACGGCTTGCATTCCAACTTCCACTAAAGCACAGTTTTCTGTGTAACACTTCAGGCTTTGGGGACATGCACAGGGCTCTTAGGAGACCTAGGGCAGTCTATTGTCTAGGCACGTCGCTACATGTACAACACCCTGTGCAGAAAACTTGATTCTGGGAAGAGCCAAGTAGCTAGCTAGGTCTCTTTTGTCCTCTTAGAAATCACAGATACATAGGCTACGTGTCAATCTGGAAACAGGACCTGATGGGACTAGCCTTGTTTCCCATCATGAAAGCTCCTTTTATGCGCCTTGAAGCTAAGTGAAAAACACTGTTGGTGTCGGGCTTATACACACGACAGGCATGGCTGTGAGAGGGAAAAAGAGGTGTCACGAAGAAACATGGTATTCCAGTTTCTGAGTCAGAGCTGATCCTGTCCTGTTCTATAGCTAAAGGGAAACTCAAAGTGAGGCCTAACTTCGAAGGAGGGCCCTGATATGCCTTACAGCGGGTTAGGCGTGCAACAGCTTCCATGAGGCCTTAGTCGCTCTCCTGCTTTAGTTGAACGCTAGTAAGTTTTTCAGGCCGCCTAGATCCCTCGCGGCAGCACTCGTTTCCGTACAAGGATACTGAGTACCCCCAGGCTCCCCTGGGCTTGCTGGGCCGCACTCAGACCCGTAGGCCCATCAGGGTGCCCCTGGGTAGGCCGAGTGAAGGGTAACCCGCTGCACTCTTCCTTGGGTGAGCTAGATATCCCCAGCTCACCAACGGCTTCATGAACACGGTTCTAGCAAGGCCAGCATACCATGGAAGTCGTCCTCGTTGCCCTAGTCTGAGCGGTACTGAGAAAAACTCTCTGCTTACAAGTCCTTCTAGGACCTCATCCCTGAAGTCACCGTATCTCTAGGAGAAAGGCAGCTTGCACTGCAACTTCCACTACAGCACAGTTTTGTGTGGAACACTTCAGGTTTTTGGGAGAGGCACAGGACCCTAGGAGACCTAGGGCAGTCTGTCATCGAAGCAGTTCGCTACACGCAGAGCGCCCTATGCAGAAAAGTTGAATCAGGGAAGAGCCAGGGAGGTAGCTAGGTCTCTTTTGACCTGCCAGTACCCACAGACACTTATGCTGCGTGTCAACCTGGTGATGGTGCCTGATGCGACTGGCCTTGTTTTCCCACCTTGAAAGCTCTTCTTCTGCGCCTTGAAGCTCCCTTAAAAACACTGTGGTTGTCAGGCTTATACTCACGGCAGGCATGGCTGTGAGAGGGAAAAAGAGGTTACACGAAGAGACAGGGTATTTCAGTTTCTGAGTCAGAGCTCATCCTGCCTTGTTATGTAGCTAAATGGAAACTCAAAGTGAGCCCTAGCTTCGAAGGAGGGCCCTGATATGCCATGCAGCGGGATAGGCGTACAACAGCTTCTATGAAGCCTTAGTCACTCTTCTGCTTTAGCTGAAGGCTAGTAAGCTTTTCTGGACTCCTAGACCCCTCGCGGCAGCACTCGCTTCCCTACAAAGGCACTGAGCACCCCCAGGCTCTCCTGAGTCGAAGATCAACATTCAGACACGTAGACCCTTCGGAGTACCCGTGTCTGTGCCGAGTGAAGGAGAGCATGATGCACACTTCGTCGCGGGACCTAGATTTTCTCAGCTCACCAATAGCCTCAGGAACATGATTCTAGGAGGTGCAGCATGCCATGCAAGTCTGCCTGCTTACAGTAGTCCGAGCTGTACTGAGAAAAACTCTTTGCTTACAATTCCTTCTACCACCTCATAGCTGAAGTCAACCTACCTCTAGGAGAAAGTCGGCTTGTGGTCCAAGTGCAACTAGAGCACACTTTCTGGTATAATGCTACAGGCTTTTGGAAGATGCCCAGGAGCCAGGACACCTAGGGAATTCTTTCATTTAGGCAGTTCGCTACACGCAGAACACCCGGCATAGGAAAGTGGATTCTCCAAGACCCAGGGAGTAGCTAGGTCTCTTTTGACTTGTTAGAAAGCACAGATGCTTCTTCTGCGTGTCAACCTGGAAATGGCGGCCTTAGGAGTCAAGCCTTGTTTTCCCGTCTTGAAAGCTCCATTCAAGCGGCCTTAAAGCTACCTGAGAAACACTGTGGTTGTGGGACTTGTATTCACTCCAGGCATGGCTCTGGAAGAACATGAGTTATCTCGAAAGAAAGCGGGTGCTTCCAGGCTCTGGTTAGGAGCATATCCTGCCCTGCACTAGAGCTAAGGGGAATCTTGACGTGCACTCTACCCTGGCCTACAGCTCTGATTTGCCATCCAGAAGGGTAGTTGTGCCGCCTTTTCCTTGAGTCCTTAGTCACAGTTCTGCATTAGTTTAAAGGTACTAATCTTCTCAGGACTCCAGTCCCACTCGTGCCAGTACCCGTTTCCGTACAAGAACTCTGAGTACCCCAGGGCTCCCCTGGGCTTGCCGGGCCACACTCACACCCGTAGGCCCTTCACTGTGCCCCTCTGTAGGCCGAGTGAAGCATAACAAACTGCACTCTTTCTTGGGAAAGCTAGATTTCCTCAGCTCACCAGCAGCCTCTGGAACACGGTTCTAGCAAGTCCAGCATACCATGGAAGTCTGCCTCATCGCCCTATTCTGAGCTGTACTGAGCAAAACTCTCTGCTTTGAAGTCCTTCGAGGACCTCATACCTGAAGTCACCGTATCTCAAGGAGAAAGACGGCTTGCATTCCAACTTCCACTAAAGCACAGTTTTCTGTGTAACACTTCAGGCTTTGGGGACATGCACAGGGCTCTTAGGAGACCTAGGGCAGTCTATTGTCTAGGCACGTCGCTACATGTACAACACCCTGTGCAGAAAACTTGATTCTGGGAAGAGCCAAGTAGCTAGCTAGGTCTCTTTTGTCCTCTTAGAAACCACAGATACTTACGCTGCGTGTCAATCTGGAAACAGGACCTGATGGGACTAGCCTTGTTTCCCATCATGAAAGCTCCTTTTATGCGCCTTGAAGCTAAGTGAAAAACACTGTTGGTGTCGGGCTTATACACACGACAGGCATGGCTGTGAGAGGGAAAAAGAGGTGTCACGAAGAAACATGGTATTCCAGTTTCTGAGTCAGAGCTGATCCTGTCCTGTTCTATAGCTAAAGGGAAACTCAAAGTGAGGCCTAACTTCGAAGGAGGGCCCTGATATGCCTTACAGCGGGTTAGGCGTGCAACAGCTTCCATGAGGCCTTAGTCGCTCTCCTGCTTTAGTTGAACGCTAGTAAGTTTTTCAGGCCGCCTAGATCCCTCGCGGCAGCACTCGTTTCCGTACAAGGATACTGAGTACCCCCAGGCTCCCCTGGGCTTGCTGGGCCGCACTCAGACCCGTAGGCCCATCAGGGTGCCCCTGGGTAGGCCGAGTGTAGGGTAACCCGCTGCACTCTTCCTTGGGCGAGCTAGATATCCCCAGCTCACCAACGGCTTCATCAACACGGTTCTAGCAAGGCCAGCATACCATGGAAGTCGTCCTCGTTGCCCTAGTCTGAGCGGTACTGAGAAAAACTCTCTGCTTACAAGTCCTTCTAGGACCTCATCCCTGAAGTCACCGTATCTCTAGGAGAAAGGCAGCTTGCACTGCAACTTCCACTACAGCACAGTTTTGTGTGGAACACTTCAGGTTTTTGGGAGAGGCACAGGACCCTAGGAGACCTAGGGCAGTCTGTCATCGAAGCAGTTCGCTACACGCAGAGCGCCCTATGCAGAAATGTTGAATCAGGGAAGAGCCAGGGAGGTAGCTAGGTCTCTTTTGACCTGCCAGTACCCACGGACACTTATGCTGCGTGTCAACCTGGTGATGGTGCCTCATGCGACTGGCTTTGTTTTCCCACCTTGAAAGCTCTTCTTCTGCGCCTTGAAGCTCCCTTAAAAACACTGTGGTTGTCAGGCTTATACTCACGGCAGGCATGGCTGTGAGAGGGAAAAAGAGGTTACACGAAGAGACAGGGTATTTCAGTTTCTGAGTCAGAGCTCATCCTGCCTTGTTATGTAGCTAAATGGAAACTCAAAGTGAGCCCTAGCTTCGAAGGAGGGCCCTGATATGCCATGCAGCGGGATAGGCGTACAACAGCTTCTATGAAGCCTTAGTCACTCTTCTGCTTTAGCTGAAGGCTAGTAAGCTTTTCTGGACTCCTAGACCCCTCGCGGCAGCACTCGCTTCCCTACAAAGGCACTGAGCACCCCCAGGCTCTCCTGAGTCGAAGATCAACATTCAGACACGTAGACCCTTCGGAGTACCCGTGTCTGTGCCGAGTGAAGGAGAGCATGATGCACACTTCGTCGCGGGACCTAGATTTTCTCAGCTCACCAATAGCCTCAGGAACATGATTCTAGGAGGTGCAGCATGCCATGCAAGTCTGCCTGCTTACAGTAGTCCGAGCTGTACTGAGAAAAACTCTTTGCTTACAATTCCTTCTACCACCTCATAGCTGAAGTCAACCTACCTCTAGGAGAAAGTCGGCTTGTGGTCCAAGTGCAACTAGAGCACACTTTCTGGTATAATGCTACAGGCTTTTGGAAGATGCCCAGGAGCCAGGACACCTAGGGAATTCTTTCATTTAGGCAGTTCGCTACACGCAGAACACCCGGCATAGGAAAGTGGATTCTCCAAGACCCAGGGAGTAGCTAGGTCTCTTTTGACTTGTTAGAAAGCACAGATGCTTCTTCTGCGTGTCAACCTGGAAATGGCGGCCTTAGGAGTCAAGCCTTGTTTTCCCGTCTTGAAAGCTCCATTCAAGCGGCCTTAAAGCTACCTGAAAAACACTGTGGTTGTGGGACTTGTATTCACTCCAGGCATGGCTCTGGAAGAACATGAGTTATCTCGAAAGAAAGCGGGTGCTTCCAGGCTCTGGTTAGGAGCATATCCTGCCCTGCACTAGAGCTAAGGGGAATCTTGACGTGCACTCTACCCTGGCCTACAGATCTGATTTGCCATCCAGAAGGGTAGTTGTGCAGCCTTTTCCTTGAGTCCTTAGTCACAGTTCTGCATTAGTTTAAAGGTACTAATCTTCTCAGGACTCCAGTCCCACTCGTGCCAGTACCCGTTTCCGTACAAGAACTCTGAGTACCCCAGGGCTCCCCTGGGCTTCCTGGGCCACACTCACACCCGTAGGCCCTTCACTGTGCCCCTCTGTAGGCCGAGTGAAGCATAACAAACTGCACTCTTTCTTGGGAAAGCTAGATTTCCTCAGCTCACCAGCAGCCTCTGGAACACGGTTCTAGCAAGTCCAGCATACCATGGAAGTCTGCCTCATTGCCCTATTCTGAGCTGTACTGAGCAAAACTCTCTGCTTTGAAGTCCTTCGAGGACCTCATACCTGAAGTCACCGTATCTCAAGGAGAAAGACGGCTTGCATTCCAACTTCCACTAAAGCACAGTTTTCTGTGTAACACTTCAGGCTTTGGGGACATGCACAGGGCTCTTAGGAGACCTAGGGCAGTCTATTGTCTAGGCACATCGCTACATGTACAACACCCTGTGCAGAAAACTTGATTCTGGGAAGAGCCAAGTAGCTAGCTAGGTCTCTTTTGTCCTCTTAGAAACCACAGATACTTAGGCTACGTGTCAATCTGGAAACAGGACCTGATGGGACTAGCCTTGTTTCCCATCATGAAAGCTCCTTTTATGCGCCTTGAAGCTAAGTGAAAAACACTGTTGGTGTCGTGCTTATACACACGACAGGCATGGCTGTGAGAGGGAAAAAGAGGTGTCACGAAGAAACATGGTATTCCAGTTTCTGAGTCAGAGCTGATCCTGTCCTGTTCTATAGCTAAAGGGAAACTCAAAGTGAGGCCTAACTTCGAAGGAGGGCCCTGATATGCCTTACAGCGGGTTAGGCGTGCAACAGCTTCCATGAGGCCTTAGTCGCTCTCCTGCTTTAGTTGAACGCTAGTAAGCTTTTCAGGCCGCCTAGATCCCTCGCGGCAGCACTCGTTTCCGTACAAGGATACTGAGTACCCGCAGGCTCCCCTGGGCTTGCTGGGCCGCACTCAGACCCGTAGGCCCATCAGGGTGCCCCTGGGTAGGCCGAGTGAAGGGTAACCCGCTGCACTCTTCCTTGGGCGAGCTAGATATCCCCAGCTCACCAACGGCTTCATCAACACGGTTCTAGCAAGGCCAGCATACCATGGAAGTCGTCCTCGTTGCCCTAGTCTGAGCGGTACTGAGAAAAACTCTCTGCTTACAAGTCCTTCTAGGACCTCATCCCTGAAGTCACCGTATCTCTAGGAGAAAGGCAGCTTGCACTGCAACTTCCACTACAGCACAGTTTTGTGTGGAACACTTCAGGTTTTTGGGAGAGGCACAGGACCCTAGGAGACCTAGGGCAGTCTTTCATCGAAGCATTTCGCTACCCGCAGAGCGCCCTATGCAGAAAAGTTGAATCAGGGAAGAGCCAGGGAGGTAGCTAGGTCTCTTTTGAGCTGCCAGTACCCACGGACACTTATGCTGCGTGTCAACCTGGTGATGGTGCCTGATGCGACTGGCTTTGTTTTCCCACCTTGAAAGCTCTTCTTCTGCGCCTTGAAGCTCCCTTAAAAACACTGTGGTTGTCAGGCTTATACTCACGGCAGGCATGGCTGTGAGAGGGAAAAAGAGGTTACACGAAGAGACAGGGTATTTCAGTTTCTGAGTCAGAGCTCATCCTGCCTTGTTATGTAGCTAAATGGAAACTCAAAGTGAGCCCTAGCTTCGAAGGAGGGCCCTGATATGCCATGCAGCGGGATAGGCGTACAACAGCTTCTATGAAGCCTTAGTCACTCTTCTGCTTTAGCTGAAGGCTAGTAAGCTTTTCTGGACTCCTAGACCCCTCGCGGCAGCACTCGCTTCCCTACAAAGGCACTGAGCACCCCCAGGCTCTCCTGAGTCGAAGATCAACATTCAGACACGTAGACCCTTCGGAGTACCCGTGTCTGTGCCGAGTGAAGGAGAGCATGATGCACACTTCGTCGCGGGACCTAGATTTTCTCAGCTCACCAATAGCCTCAGGAACATGATTCTAGGAGGTGCAGCATGCCATGCAAGTCTGCCTGCTTACAGTAGTCCGAGCTGTACTGAGAAAAACTCTTTGCTTACAATTCCTTCTACCACCTCATAGCTGAAGTCAACCTACCTCTAGGAGAAAGTCGGCTTGTGGTCCAAGTGCAACTAGAGCACACTTTCTGGTATAATGCTACAGGCTTTTGGAAGATGCCCAGGAGCCAGGACACCTAGGGAATTCTTTCATTTAGGCAGTTCGCTACACGCAGAACACCCGGCATAGGAAAGTGGATTCTCCAAGACCCAGGGAGTAGCTAGGTCTCTTTTGACTTGTTAGAAAGCACAGATGCTTCTTCTGCGTGTCAACCTGGAAATGGCGGCCTTAGGAGTCAAGCCTTGTTTTCCCGTCTTGAAAGCTCCATTCAAGCGGCCTTAAAGCTACCTGAGAAACACTGTGGTTGTGGGACTTGTATTCACTCCAGGCATGGCTCTGGAAGAACATGAGTTATCTCGAAAGAAAGCGGGTGCTTCCAGGCTCTGGTTAGGAGCATATCCTGCCCTGCACTAGAGCTAAGGGGAATCTTGACGTGCACTCTACCCTGGCCTACAGCTCTGATTTGCCATCCAGAAGGGTAGTTGTGCCGCCTTTTCCTTGAGTCCTTAGTCACAGTTCTGCATTAGTTTAAAGGTACTAATCTTCTCAGGACTCCAGTCCCACTCGTGCCAGTACCCGTTTCCGTACAAGAACTCTGAGTACCCCAGGGCTCCCCTGGGCTTGCCGGGCCACACTCACACCCGTAGGCCCTTCACTGTGCCCCTCTGTAGGCCGAGTGAAGCATAACAAACTGCACTCTTTCTTGGGAAAGCTAGATTTCCTCAGCTCACCAGCAGCCTCTGGAACACGGTTCTAGCAAGCCCCGCATACCATGGAAGTCTGCCTCATCGCCCTATTCTGAGCTGTACTGAGCAAAACTCTCTGCTTTGAAGTCCTTCGAGGACCTCATACCTGAAGTCACCGTATCTCAAGGAGAAAGACGGCTTGCAGTCCAACTTCCACTAAAGCACAGTTTTCTGTGTAACACTTCAGGCTTTGGGGACATGCACAGGGCTCTTAGGAGACCTAGGGCAGTCTATTGTCTAGGCACGTCGCTACATGTACAACACCCTGTGCAGAAAACTTGATTCTGGGAAGAGCCAAGTAGCTAGCTAGGTCTCTTTTGTCCTCTTAGAAACCACAGATACTTACGCTGCGTGTCAATCTGGAAACAGGACCTGATGGGACTAGCCTTGTTTCCCATCATGAAAGCTCCTTTTATGCGCCTTGAAGCTAAGTGAAAAACACTGTTGGTGTCGGGCTTATACACACGACAGGCATGGCTGTGAGAGGGAAAAAGAGGTGTCACGAAGAAACATGGTATTCCAGTTTCTGAGTCAGAGCTGATCCTGTCCTGTTCTATAGCTAAAGGGAAACTCAAAGTGAGGCCTAACTTCGAAGGAGGGCCCTGATATGCCTTACAGCGGGTTAGGCGTGCAACAGCTTCCATGAGGCCTTAGTCGCTCTCCTGCTTTAGTTGAACGCTAGTAAGCTTTTCAGGCCGCCTAGATCCCTCGCGGCAGCACTCGTTTCCGTACAAGGATACTGAGTACCCGCAGGCTCCCCTGGGCTTGCTGGGCCGCACTCAGACCCGTAGGCCCATCAGGGTGCCCCTGGGTAGGCCGAGTGAAGGGTAACCCGCTGCACTCTTCCTTGGGCGAGCTAGATATCCCCAGCTCACCAACGGCTTCATCAACACGGTTCTAGCAAGGCCAGCATACCATGGAAGTCGTCCTCGTTGCCCTAGTCTGAGCGGTACTGAGAAAAACTCTCTGCTTACAAGTCCTTCTAGGACCTCATCCCTGAAGTCACCGTATCTCTAGGAGAAAGGCAGCTTGCACTGCAACTTCCACTACAGCACAGTTTTGTGTGGAACACTTCAGGTTTTTGGGAGAGGCACAGGACCCTAGGAGACCTAGGGCAGTCTTTCATCGAAGCAGTTCGCTACACGCAGAGCGCCCTATGCAGAAAAGTTGAATCAGGGAAGAGCCAGGGAGGTAGCTAGGTCTCTTTTGAGCTGCCAGTACCCACGGACACTTATGCTGCGTGTCAACCTGGTGATGGTGCCTGATGCGACTGGCTTTGTTTTCCCACCTTGAAAGCTCTTCTTCTGCGCCTTGAAGCTCCCTTAAAAACACTGTGGTTGTCAGGCTTATACTCACGGCAGGCATGGCTGTGAGAGGGAAAAAGAGGTTACACGAAGAGACAGGGTATTTCAGTTTCTGAGTCAGAGCTCATCCTGCCTTGTTATGTAGCTAAATGGAAACTCAAAGTGAGCCCTAGCTTCGAAGGAGGGCCCTGATATGCCATGCAGCGGGATAGGCGTACAACAGCTTCTATGAAGCCTTAGTCACTCTTCTGCTTTAGCTGAAGGCTAGTAAGCTTTTCTGGACTCCTAGACCCCTCGCGGCAGCACTCGCTTCCCTACAAAGGCACTGAGCACCCCCAGGCTCTCCTGAGTCGAAGATCAACATTCAGACACGTAGACCCTTCGCAGTACCCGTGTCTGTGCCGAGTGAAGGAGAGCATGATGCACACTTCGTCACGGGACCTAGATTTTCTCAGCTCACCAATAGCCTCAGGAACATGATTCTAGGAGGTGCAGCATGCCATGCAAGTCTGCCTGCTTACAGTAGTCCGAGCTGTACTGAGAAAAACTCTTTGCTTACAATTCCTTCTACCACCTCATAGCTGAAGTCAACCTACCTCTAGGAGAAAGTCGGCTTGTGGTCCAAGTGCAACTAGAGCACACTTTCTGGTATAATGCTACAGGCTTTTGGAAGATGCCCAGGAGCCAGGACACCTAGGGAATTCTTTCATTTAGGCAGTTCGCTACACGCAGAACACCCGGCATAGGAAAGTGGATTCTCCAAGACCCAGGGAGTAGCTAGGTCTCTTTTGACTTGTTAGAAAGCACAGATGCTTCTTCTGCGTGTCAACCTGGAAATGGCGGCCTTAGGAGTCAAGCCTTGTTTTCCCGTCTTGAAAGCTCCATTCAAGCGGCCTTAAAGCTACCTGAGAAACACTGTGGTTGTGGGACTTGTATTCACTCCAGGCATGGCTCTGGAAGAACATGAGTTATCTCGAAAGAAAGCGGGTGCTTCCAGGCTCTGGTTAGGAGCATATCCTGCCCTGCACTAGAGCTAAGGGGAATCTTGACGTGCACTCTACCCTGGCCTACAGCTCTGATTTGCCATCCAGAAGGGTAGTTGTGCCGCCTTTTCCTTGAGTCCTTAGTCACAGTTCTGCATTAGTTTAAAGGTACTAATCTTCTCAGGACTCCAGTCCCACTCGTGCCAGTACCCGTTTCCGTACAAGAACTCTGAGTACCCCAGGGCTCCCCTGGGCTTGCCGGGCCACACTCACACCCGTAGGCCCTTCACTGTGCCCCTCTGTAGGCCGAGTGAAGCATAACAAACTGCACTCTTTCTTGGGAAAGCTAGATTTCCTCAGCTCACCAGCAGCCTCTGGAACACGGTTCTAGCAAGCCCCGCATACCATGGAAGTCTGCCTCATCGCCCTATTCTGAGCTGTACTGAGCAAAACTCTCTGCTTTGAAGTCCTTCGAGGACCT
This sequence comes from Eubalaena glacialis, assembly GCF_028564815.1. NCBI lineage: Eukaryota > Metazoa > Chordata > Mammalia > Artiodactyla > Balaenidae > Eubalaena > Eubalaena glacialis. Next base: position 94,604,510 of record NC_083724.1, read on the forward strand.
CATACCTGAAGTCACCGTATCTCAAGGAGAAAGACGGCTTGCAGTCCAACTTCCACTAAAGCACAGTTTTCTGTGTAACACTTCAGGCTTTGGGGACATGCACAGGGCTCTTAGGAGACCTAGGGCAGTCTATTGTCTAGGCACGTCGCTACATGTACAACACCCTGTGCAGAAAACTTGATTCTGGGAAGAGCCAAGTAGCTAGCTAGGTCTCTTTTGTCCTCTTAGAAACCACAGATACTTACGCTGCGTGTCAATCTGGAAACAGGACCTGATGGGACTAGCCTTGTTTCCCATCATGAAAGCTCCTTTTATGCGCCTTGAAGCTAAGTGAAAAACACTGTTGGTGTCGGGCTTATACACACGACAGGCATGGCTGTGAGAGGGAAAAAGAGGTGTCACGAAGAAACATGGTATTCCAGTTTCTGAGTCAGAGCTGATCCTGTCCTGTTCTATAGCTAAAGGGAAACTCAAAGTGAGGCCTAACTTCGAAGGAGGGCCCTGATATGCCTTACAGCGGGTTAGGCGTGCAACAGCTTCCATGAGGCCTTAGTCGCTCTCCTGCTTTAGTTGAACGCTAGTAAGCTTTTCAGGCCGCCTAGATCCCTCGCGGCAGCACTCGTTTCCGTACAAGGATACTGAGTACCCGCAGGCTCCCCTGGGCTTGCTGGGCCGCACTCAGACCCGTAGGCCCATCAGGGTGCCCCTGGGTAGGCCGAGTGAAGGGTAACCCGCTGCACTCTTCCTTGGGCGAGCTAGATATCCCCAGCTCACCAACGGCTTCATCAACACGGTTCTAGCAAGGCCAGCATACCATGGAAGTCGTCCTCGTTGCCCTAGTCTGAGCGGTACTGAGAAAAACTCTCTGCTTACAAGTCCTTCTAGGACCTCATCCCTGAAGTCACCGTATCTCTAGGAGAAAGGCAGCTTGCACTGCAACTTCCACTACAGCACAGTTTTGTGTGGAACACTTCAGGTTTTTGGGAGAGGCACAGGACCCTAGGAGACCTAGGGCAGTCTTTCATCGAAGCAGTTCGCTACACGCAGAGCGCCCTATGCAGAAAAGTTGAATCAGGGAAGAGCCAGGGAGGTAGCTAGGTCTCTTTTGAGCTGCCAGTACCCACGGACACTTATGCTGCGTGTCAACCTGGTGATGGTGCCTGATGCGACTGGCTTTGTTTTCCCACCTTGAAAGCTCTTCTTCTGCGCCTTGAAGCTCCCTTAAAAACACTGTGGTTGTCAGGCTTATACTCACGGCAGGCATGGCTGTGAGAGGGAAAAAGAGGTTACACGAAGAGACAGGGTATTTCAGTTTCTGAGTCAGAGCTCATCCTGCCTTGTTATGTAGCTAAATGGAAACTCAAAGTGAGCCCTAGCTTCGAAGGAGGGCCCTGATATGCCATGCAGCGGGATAGGCGTACAACAGCTTCTATGAAGCCTTAGTCACTCTTCTGCTTTAGCTGAAGGCTAGTAAGCTTTTCTGGACTCCTAGACCCCTCGCGGCAGCACTCGCTTCCCTACAAAGGCACTGAGCACCCCCAGGCTCTCCTGAGTCGAAGATCAACATTCAGACACGTAGACCCTTCGGAGTACCCGTGTCTGTGCCGAGTGAAGGAGAGCATGATGCACACTTCGTCGCGGGACCTAGATTTTCTCAGCTCACCAATAGCCTCAGGAACATGATTCTAGGAGGTGCAGCATGCCATGCAAGTCTGCCTGCTTACAGTAGTCCGAGCTGTACTGAGAAAAACTCTTTGCTTACAATTCCTTCTACCACCTCATAGCTGAAGTCAACCTACCTCTAGGAGAAAGTCGGCTTGTGGTCCAAGTGCAACTAGAGCACACTTTCTGGTATAATGCTACAGGCTTTTGGAAGATGCCCAGGAGCCAGGACACCTAGGGAATTCTTTCATTTAGGCAGTTCGCTACACGCAGAACACCCGGCATAGGAAAGTGGATTCTCCAAGACCCAGGGAGTAGCTAGGTCTCTTTTGACTTGTTAGAAAGCACAGATGCTTCTTCTGCGTGTCAACCTGGAAATGGCGGCCTTAGGAGTCAAGCCTTGTTTTCCCGTCTTGAAAGCTCCATTCAAGCGGCCTTAAAGCTACCTGAGAAACACTGTGGTTGTGGGACTTGTATTCACTCCAGGCATGGCTCTGGAAGAACATGAGTTATCTCGAAAGAAAGCGGGTGCTTCCAGGCTCTGGTTAGGAGCATATCCTGCCCTGCACTAGAGCTAAGGGGAATCTTGACGTGCACTCTACCCTGGCCTACAGCTCTGATTTGCCATCCAGAAGGGTAGTTGTGCCGCCTTTTCCTTGAGTCCTTAGTCACAGTTCTGCATTAGTTTAAAGGTACTAATCTTTTCAGGACTCCAGTCCCACTCGTGCCAGTACCCGTTTCCGTACAAGAACTCTGAGTACCCCAGGGCTCCCCTGGGCTTGCCGGGCCACACTCACACCCGTAGGCCCTTCACTGTGCCCCTCTGTAGGCCGAGTGAAGCATAACAAACTGCACTCTTTCTTGGGAAAGCTAGATTTCCTCAGCTCACCAGCAGCCTCTGGAACACGGTTCTAGCAAGTCCCGCATACCATGGAAGTCTGCCTCATCGCCCTATTCTGAGCTGTACTGAGCAAAACTCTCTGCTTTGAAGTCCTTCGAGGACCTCATACCTGAAGTCACCGTATCTCAAGGAGAAAGACGGCTTGCAGTCCAACTTCCACTAAAGCACAGTTTTCTGTGTAACACTTCAGGCTTTGGGGACATGCACAGGGCTCTTAGGAGACCTAGGGCAGTCTATTGTCTAGGCACGTCGCTACATGTACAACACCCTGTGCAGAAAACTTGATTCTGGGAAGAGCCAAGTAGCTAGCTAGGTCTCTTTTGTCCTCTTAGAAACCACAGATACTTACGCTGCGTGTCAATCTGGAAACAGGACCTGATGGGACTAGCCTTGTTTCCCATCATGAAAGCTCCTTTTATGCGCCTTGAAGCTAAGTGAAAAACACTGTTGGTGTCGGGCTTATACACACGACAGGCATGGCTGTGAGAGGGAAAAAGAGGTGTCACGAAGAAACATGGTATTCCAGTTTCTGAGTCAGAGCTGATCCTGTCCTGTTCTATAGCTAAAGGGAAACTCAAAGTGAGGCCTAACTTCGAAGGAGGGCCCTGATATGCCTTACAGCGGGTTAGGCGTGCAACAGCTTCCATGAGGCCTTAGTCGCTCTCCTGCTTTAGTTGAACGCTAGTAAGCTTTTCAGGCCGCCTAGATCCCTCGCGGCAGCACTCGTTTCCGTACAAGGATACTGAGTACCCGCAGGCTCCCCTGGGCTTGCTGGGCCGCACTCAGACCCGTAGGCCCATCAGGGTGCCCCTGGGTAGGCCGAGTGAAGGGTAACCCGCTGCACTCTTCCTTGGGCGAGCTAGATATCCCCAGCTCACCAACGGCTTCATCAACACGGTTCTAGCAAGGCCAGCATACCATGGAAGTCGTCCTCGTTGCCCTAGTCTGAGCGGTACTGAGAAAAACTCTCTGCTTACAAGTCCTTCTAGGACCTCATCCCTGAAGTCACCGTATCTCTAGGAGAAAGGCAGCTTGCACTGCAACTTCCACTACAGCACAGTTTTGTGTGGAACACTTCAGGTTTTTGGGAGAGGCACAGGACCCTAGGAGACCTAGGGCAGTCTTTCATCGAAGCAGTTCGCTACACGCAGAGCGCCCTATGCAGAAAAGTTGAATCAGGGAAGAGCCAGGGAGGTAGCTAGGTCTCTTTTGAGCTGCCAGTACCCACGGACACTTATGCTGCGTGTCAACCTGGTGATGGTGCCTGATGCGACTGGCTTTGTTTTCCCACCTTGAAAGCTCTTCTTCTGCGCCTTGAAGCTCCCTTAAAAACACTGTGGTTGTCAGGCTTATACTCACGGCAGGCATGGCTGTGAGAGGGAAAAAGAGGTTACACGAAGAGACAGGGTATTTCAGTTTCTGAGTCAGAGCTCATCCTGCCTTGTTATGTAGCTAAATGGAAACTCAAAGTGAGCCCTAGCTTCGAAGGAGGGCCCTGATATGCCATGCAGCGGGATAGGCGTACAACAGCTTCTATGAAGCCTTAGTCACTCTTCTGCTTTAGCTGAAGGCTAGTAAGCTTTTCTGGACTCCTAGACCCCTCGCGGCAGCACTCGCTTCCCTACAAAGGCACTGAGCACCCCCAGGCTCTCCTGAGTCGAAGATCAACATTCAGACACGTAGACCCTTCGGAGTACCCGTGTCTGTGCCGAGTGAAGGAGAGCATGATGCACACTTCGTCGCGGGACCTAGATTTTCTCAGCTCACCAATAGCCTCAGGAACATGATTCTAGGAGGTGCAGCATGCCATGCAAGTCTGCCTGCTTACAGTAGTCCGAGCTGTACTGAGAAAAACTCTTTGCTTACAATTCCTTCTACCACCTCATAGCTGAAGTCAACCTACCTCTAGGAGAAAGTCGGCTTGTGGTCCAAGTGCAACTAGAGCACACTTTCTGGTATAATGCTACAGGCTTTTGGAAGATGCCCAGGAGCCAGGACACCTAGGGAATTCTTTCATTTAGGCAGTTCGCTACACGCAGAACACCCGGCATAGGAAAGTGGATTCTCCAAGACCCAGGGAGTAGCTAGGTCTCTTTTGACTTGTTAGAAAGCACAGATGCTTCTTCTGCGTGTCAACCTGGAAATGGCGGCCTTAGGAGTCAAGCCTTGTTTTCCCGTCTTGAAAGCTCCATTCAAGCGGCCTTAAAGCTACCTGAGAAACACTGTGGTTGTGGGACTTGTATTCACTCCAGGCATGGCTCTGGAAGAACATGAGTTATCTCGAAAGAAAGCGGGTGCTTCCAGGCTCTGGTTAGGAGCATATCCTGCCCTGCACTAGAGCTAAGGGGAATCTTGACGTGCACTCTACCCTGGCCTACAGCTCTGATTTGCCATCCAGAAGGGTAGTTGTGCCGCCTTTTCCTTGAGTCCTTAGTCACAGTTCTGCATTAGTTTAAAGGTACTAATCTTCTCAGGACTCCAGTCCCACTCGTGCCAGTACCCGTTTCCGTACAAGAACTCTGAGTACCCCAGGGCTCCCCTGGGCTTGCCGGGCCACACTCACACCCATAGGCCCTTCACTGTGCCCCTCTGTAGGCCGAGTGAAGCATAACAAACTGCACTCTTTCTTGGGAAAGCTAGATTTCCTCAGCTCACCAGCAGCCTCTGGAACACGGTTCTAGCAAGTCCCGCATACCATGGAAGTCTGCCTCATCGCCCTATTCTGAGCTGTACTGAGCAAAACTCTCTGCTTTGAAGTCCTTCGAGGACCTCATACCTGAAGTCACCGTATCTCAAGGAGAAAGACGGCTTGCAGTCCAACTTCCACTAAAGCACAGTTTTCTGTGTAACACTTCAGGCTTTGGGGACATGCACAGGGCTCTTAGGAGACCTAGGGCAGTCTATTGTCTAGGCACGTCGCTACATGTACAACACCCTGTGCAGAAAACTTGATTCTGGGAAGAGCCAAGTAGCTAGCTAGGTCTCTTTTGTCCTCTTAGAAACCACAGATACTTACGCTGCGTGTCAATCTGGAAACAGGACCTGATGGGACTAGCCTTGTTTCCCATCATGAAAGCTCCTTTTATGCGCCTTGAAGCTAAGTGAAAAACACTGTTGGTGTCGGGCTTATACACACGACAGGCATGGCTGTGAGAGGGAAAAAGAGGTGTCACGAAGAAACATGGTATTCCAGTTTCTGAGTCAGAGCTGATCCTGTCCTGTTCTATAGCTAAAGGGAAACTCAAAGTGAGGCCTAACTTCGAAGGAGGGCCCTGATATGCCTTACAGCGGGTTAGGCGTGCAACAGCTTCCATGAGGCCTTAGTCGCTCTCCTGCTTTAGTTGAACGCTAGTAAGCTTTTCAGGCCGCCTAGATCCCTCGCGGCAGCACTCGTTTCCGTACAAGGATACTGAGTACCCGCAGGCTCCCCTGGGCTTGCTGGGCCGCACTCAGACCCGTAGGCCCATCAGGGTGCCCCTGGGTAGGCCGAGTGAAGGGTAACCCGCTGCACTCTTCCTTGAGCGAGCTAGATATCCCCAGCTCACCAACGGCTTCATCAACACGGTTCTAGCAAGGCCAGCATACCATGGAAGTCGTCCTCGTTGCCCTAGTCTGAGCGGTACTGAGAAAAACTCTCTGCTTACAAGTCCTTCTAGGACCTCATCCCTGAAGTCACCGTATCTCTAGGAGAAAGGCAGCTTGCACTGCAACTTCCACTACAGCACAGTTTTGTGTGGAACACTTCAGGTTTTTGGGAGAGGCACAGGACCCTAGGAGACCTAGGGCAGTCTTTCATCGAAGCAGTTCGCTACACGCAGAGCGCCCTATGCAGAAAAGTTGAATCAGGGAAGAGCCAGGGAGGTAGCTAGGTCTCTTTTGAGCTGCCAGTACCCACGGACACTTATGCTGCGTGTCAACCTGGTGATGGTGCCTGATGCGACTGGCTTTGTTTTCCCACCTTGAAAGCTCTTCTTCTGCGCCTTGAAGCTCCCTTAAAAACACTGTGGTTGTCAGGCTTATACTCACGGCAGGCATGGCTGTGAGAGGGAAAAAGAGGTTACACGAAGAGACAGGGTATTTCAGTTTCTGAGTCAGAGCTCATCCTGCCTTGTTATGTAGCTAAATGGAAACTCAAAGTGAGCCCTAGCTTCGAAGGAGGGCCCTGATATGCCATGCAGCGGGATAGGCGTACAACAGCTTCTATGAAGCCTTAGTCACTCTTCTGCTTTAGCTGAAGGCTAGTAAGCTTTTCTGGACTCCTAGACCCCTCGCGGCAGCACTCGCTTCCCTACAAAGGCACTGAGCACCCCCAGGCTCTCCTGAGTCGAAGATCAACATTCAGACACGTAGACCCTTCGCAGTACCCGTGTCTGTGCCGAGTGAAGGAGAGCATGATGCATACTTCGTCACGGGACCTAGATTTTCTCAGCTCACCAATAGCCTCAGGAACATGATTCTAGGAGGTGCAGCATGCCATGCAAGTCTGCCTGCTTACAGTAGTCCGAGCTGTACTGAGAAAAACTCTTTGCTTACAATTCCTTCTACCACCTCATAGCTGAAGTCAACCTACCTCTAGGAGAAAGTCGGCTTGTGGTCCAAGTGCAACTAGAGCACACTTTCTGGTATAATGCTACAGGCTTTTGGAAGATGCCCAGGAGCCAGGACACCTAGGGAATTCTTTCATTTAGGCAGTTCGCTACACGCAGAACACCCGGCATAGGAAAGTGGATTCTCCAAGACCCAGGGAGTAGCTAGGTCTCTTTTGACTTGTTAGAAAGCACAGATGCTTCTTCTGCGTGTCAACCTGGAAATGGCGGCCTTAGGAGTCAAGCCTTGTTTTCCCGTCTTGAAAGCTCCATTCAAGCGGCCTTAAAGCTACCTGAGAAACACTGTGGTTGTGGGACTTGTATTCACTCCAGGCATGGCTCTGGAAGAACATGAGTTATCTCGAAAGAAAGCGGGTGCTTCCAGGCTCTGGTTAGGAGCATATCCTGCCCTGCACTAGAGCTAAGGGGAATCTTGACGTGCACTCTACCCTGGCCTACAGCTCTGATTTGCCATCCAGAAGGGTAGTTGTGCCGCCTTTTCCTTGAGTCCTTAGTCACAGTTCTGCATTAGTTTAAAGGTACTAATCTTCTCAGGACTCCAGTCCCACTCGTGCCAGTACCCGTTTCCGTACAAGAACTCTGAGTACCCCAGGGCTCCCCTGGGCTTGCCGGGCCACACTCACACCCGTAGGCCCTTCACTGTGCCCCTCTGTAGGCCGAGTGAAGCATAACAAACTGCACTCTTTCTTGGGAAAGCTAGATTTCCTCAGCTCACCAGCAGCCTCTGGAACACGGTTCTAGCAAGTCCCGCATACCATGGAAGTCTGCCTCATCGCCCTATTCTGAGCTGTACTGAGCAAAACTCTCTGCTTTGAAGTCCTTCGAGGACCTCATACCTGAAGTCACCGTATCTCAAGGAGAAAGACGGCTTGCAGTCCAACTTCCACTAAAGCACAGTTTTCTGTGTAACACTTCAGGCTTTGGGGACATGCACAGGGCTCTTAGGAGACCTAGGGCAGTCTATTGTCTAGGCACGTCGCTACATGTACAACACCCTGTGCAGAAAACTTGATTCTGGGAAGAGCCAAGTAGCTAGCTAGGTCTCTTTTGTCCTCTTAGAAACCACAGATACTTACGCTGCGTGTCAATCTGGAAACAGGACCTGATGGGACTAGCCTTGTTTCCCATCATGAAAGCTCCTTTTATGCGCCTTGAAGCTAAGTGAAAAACACTGTTGGTGTCGGGCTTATACACACGACAGGCATGGCTGTGAGAGGGAAAAAGAGGTGTCACGAAGAAACATGGTATTCCAGTTTCTGAGTCAGAGCTGATCCTGTCCTGTTCTATAGCTAAAGGGAAACTCAAAGTGAGGCCTAACTTCGAAGGAGGGCCCTGATATGCCTTACAGCGGGTTAGGCGTGCAACAGCTTCCATGAGGCCTTAGTCGCTCTCCTGCTTTAGTTGAACGCTAGTAAGCTTTTCAGGCCGCCTAGATCCCTCGCGGCAGCACTCGTTTCCGTACAAGGATACTGAGTACCCGCAGGCTCCCCTGGGCTTGCTGGGCCGCACTCAGACCCGTAGGCCCATCAGGGTGCCCCTGGGTAGGCCGAGTGAAGGGTAACCCGCTGCACTCTTCCTTGGGCGAGCTAGATATCCCCAGCTCACCAACGGCTTCATCAACACGGTTCTAGCAAGGCCAGCATACCATGGAAGTCGTCCTCGTTGCCCTAGTCTGAGCGGTACTGAGAAAAACTCTCTGCTTACAAGTCCTTCTAGGACCTCATCCCTGAAGTCACCGTATCTCTAGGAGAAAGGCAGCTTGCACTGCAACTTCCACTACAGCACAGTTTTGTGTGGAACACTTCAGGTTTTTGGGAGAGGCACAGGACCCTAGGAGACCTAGGGCAGTCTTTCATCGAAGCAGTTCGCTACACGCAGAGCGCCCTATGCAGAAAAGTTGAATCAGGGAAGAGCCAGGGAGGTAGCTAGGTCTCTTTTGAGCTGCCAGTACCCACGGACACTTATGCTGCGTGTCAACCTGGTGATGGTGCCTGATGCGACTGGCTTTGTTTTCCCACCTTGAAAGCTCTTCTTCTGCGCCTTGAAGCTCCCTTAAAAACACTGTGGTTGTCAGGCTTATACTCACGGCAGGCATGGCTGTGAGAGGGAAAAAGAGGTTACACGAAGAGACAGCGTATTTCAGTTTCTGAGTCAGAGCTCATCCTGCCTTGTTATGTAGCTAAATGGAAACTCAAAGTGAGCCCTAGCTTCGAAGGAGGGCCCTGATATGCCATGCAGCGGGATAGGCGTACAACAGCTTCTATGAAGCCTTAGTCACTCTTCTGCTTTAGCTGAAGGCTAGTAAGCTTTTCTGGACTCCTAGACCCCTCGCGGCAGCACTCGCTTCCCTACAAAGGCACTGAGCACCCCCAGGCTCTCCTGAGTCGAAGATCAACATTCAGACACGTGGACCCTTCGGAGTACCCGTGTCTGTGCCGAGTGAAGGAGAGCATGATGCACACTTCGTCGCGGGACCTAGATTTTCTCAGCTCACCAATAGCCTCAGGAACATGATTCTAGGAGGTGCAGCATGCCATGCAAGTCTGCCTGCTTACAGTAGTCCGAGCTGTACTGAGAAAAACTCTTTGCTTACAATTCCTTCTACCACCTCATAGCTGAAGTCAACCTACCTCTAGGAGAAAGTCGGCTTGTGGTCCAAGTGCAACTAGAGCACACTTTCTGGTATAATGCTACAGGCTTTTGGAAGATGCCCAGGAGCCAGGACACCTAGGGAATTCTTTCATTTAGGCAGTTCGCTACACGCAGAACACCCGGCATAGGAAAGTGGATTCTCCAAGACCCAGGGAGTAGCTAGGTCTCTTTTGACTTGTTAGAAAGCACAGATGCTTCTTCTGCGTGTCAACCTGGAAATGGCGGCCTTAGGAGTCAAGCCTTGTTTTCCCGTCTTGAAAGCTCCATTCAAGCGGCCTTAAAGCTACCTGAGAAACACTGTGGTTGTGGGACTTGTATTCACTCCAGGCATGGCTCTGGAAGAACATGAGTTATCTCGAAAGAAAGCGGGTGCTTCCAGGCTCTGGTTAGGAGCATATCCTGCCCTGCACTAGAGCTAAGGGGAATCTTGACGTGCACTCTACCCTGGCCTACAGCTCTGATTTGCCATCCAGAAGGGTAGTTGTGCCGCCTTTTCCTTGAGTCCTTAGTCACAGTTCTGCATTAGTTTAAAGGTACTAATCTTCTCAGGACTCCAGTCCCACTCGTGCCAGTACCCGTTTCCGTACAAGAACTCTGAGTACCCCAGGGCTCCCCTGGGCTTGCCGGGCCACACTCACACCCGTAGGCCCTTCACTGTGCCCCTCTGTAGGCCGAGTGAAGCATAACAAACTGCACTCTTTCTTGGGAAAGCTAGATTTCCTCAGCTCACCAGCAGCCTCTGGAACACGGTTCTAGCAAGTCCCGCATACCATGGAAGTCTGCCTCATCGCCCTATTCTGAGCTGTACTGAGCAAAACTCTCTGCTTTGAAGTCCTTCGAGGACCTCATACCTGAAGTCACCGTATCTCAAGGAGAAAGACGGCTTGCAGTCCAACTTCCACTAAAGCACAGTTTTCTGTGTAACACTTCAGGCTTTGGGGACATGCACAGGGCTCTTAGGAGACCTAGGGCAGTCTATTGTCTAGGCACGTCGCTACATGTACAACACCCTGTGCAGAAAACTTGATTCTGGGAAGAGCCAAGTAGCTAGCTAGGTCTCTTTTGTCCTCTTAGAAACCACAGATACTTACGCTGCGTGTCAATCTGGAAACAGGACCTGATGGGACTAGCCTTGTTTCCCATCATGAAAGCTCCTTTTATGCGCCTTGAAGCTAAGTGAAAAACACTGTTGGTGTCGGGCTTATACACACGACAGGCATGGCTGTGAGAGGGAAAAAGAGGTGTCACGAAGAAACATGGTATTCCAGTTTCTGAGTCAGAGCTGATCCTGTCCTGTTCTATAGCTAAAGGGAAACTCAAAGTGAGGCCTAACTTCGAAGGAGGGCCCTGATATGCCTTACAGCGGGTTAGGCGTGCAACAGCTTCCATGAGGCCTTAGTCGCTCTCCTGCTTTAGTTGAACGCTAGTAAGCTTTTCAGGCCGCCTAGATCCCTCGCGGCAGCACTCGTTTCCGTACAAGGATACTGAGTACCCGCAGGCTCCCCTGGGCTTGCTGGGCCGCACTCAGACCCGTAGGCCCATCAGGGTGCCCCTGGGTAGGCCGAGTGAAGGGTAACCCGCTGCACTCTTCCTTGGGCGAGCTAGATATCCCCAACTCACCAACGGCTTCATCAACACGGTTCTAGCAAGGCCAGCATACCATGGAAGTCGTCCTCGTTGCCCTAGTCTGAGCGGTACTGAGAAAAACTCTCTGCTTACAAGTCCTTCTAGGACCTCATCCCTGAAGTCACCGTATCTCTAGGAGAAAGGCAGCTTGCACTGCAACTTCCACTACAGCACAGTTTTGTGTGGAACACTTCAGGTTTTTGGGAGAGGCACAGGACCCTAGGAGACCTAGGGCAGTCTTTCATCGAAGCAGTTCGCTACACGCAGAGCGCCCTATGCAGAAAAGTTGAATCAGGGAAGAGCCAGGGAGGTAGCTAGGTCTCTTTTGAGCTGCCAGTACCCACGGACACTTATGCTGCGTGTCAACCTGGTGATGGTGCCTGATGCGACTGGCTTTGTTTTCCCACCTTGAAAGCTCTTCTTCTGCGCCTTGAAGCTCCCTTAAAAACACTGTGGTTGTCAGGCTTATACTCACGGCAGGCATGGCTGTGAGAGGGAAAAAGAGGTTACACGAAGAGACAGCGTATTTCAGTTTCTGAGTCAGAGCTCATCCTGCCTTGTTATGTAGCTAAATGGAAACTCAAAGTGAGCCCTAGCTTCGAAGGAGGGCCCTGATATGCCATGCAGCGGGATAGGCGTACAACAGCTTCTATGAAGCCTTAGTCACTCTTCTGCTTTAGCTGAAGGCTAGTAAGCTTTTCTGGACTCCTAGACCCCTCGCGGCAGCACTCGCTTCCCTACAAAGGCACTGAGCACCCCCAGGCTCTCCTGAGTCGAAGATCAACATTCAGACACGTAGACCCTTCGGAGTACCCGTGTCTGTGCCGAGTGAAGGAGAGCATGATGCACACTTCGTCGCGGGACCTAGATTTTCTCAGCTCACCAATAGCCTCAGGAACATGATTCTAGGAGGTGCAGCATGCCATGCAAGTCTGCCTGCTTACAGTAGTCCGAGCTGTACTGAGAAAAACTCTTTGCTTACAATTCCTTCTACCACCTCATAGCTGAAGTCAACCTACCTCTAGGAGAAAGTCGGCTTGTGGTCCAAGTGCAACTAGAGCACACTTTCTGGTATAATGCTACAGGCTTTTGGAAGATGCCCAGGAGCCAGGACACCTAGGGAATTCTTTCATTTAGGCAGTTCGCTACACGCAGAACACCCGGCATAGGAAAGTGGATTCTCCAAGACCCAGGGAGTAGCTAGGTCTCTTTTGACTTGTTAGAAAGCACAGATGCTTCTTCTGCGTGTCAACCTGGAAATGGCGGCCTTAGGAGTCAAGCCTTGTTTTCCCGTCTTGAAAGCTCCATTCAAGCGGCCTTAAAGCTACCTGAGAAACACTGTGGTTGTGGGACTTGTATTCACTCCAGGCATGGCTCTGGAAGAACATGAGTTATCTCGAAAGAAAGCGGGTGCTTCCAGGCTCTGGTTAGGAGCATATCCTGCCCTGCACTAGAGCTAAGGGGAATCTTGACGTGCACTCTACCCTGGCCTACAGCTCTGATTTGCCATCCAGAAGGGTAGTTGTGCCGCCTTTTCCTTGAGTCCTTAGTCACAGTTCTGCATTAGTTTAAAGGTACTAATCTTCTCAGGACTCCAGTCCCACTCGTGCCAGTACCCGTTTCCGTACAAGAACTCTGAGTACCCCAGGGCTCCCCTGGGCTTGCCGGGCCACACTCACACCCGTAGGCCCTTCACTGTGCCCCTCTGTAGGCCGAGTGAAGCATAACAAACTGCACTCTTTCTTGGGAAAGCTAGATTTCCTCAGCTCACCAGCAGCCTCTGGAACACGGTTCTAGCAAGTCCCGCATACCATGGAAGTCTGCCTCATCGCCCTATTCTGAGCTGTACTGAGCAAAACTCTCTGCTTTGAAGTCCTTCGAGGACCTCATACCTGAAGTCACCGTATCTCAAGGAGAAAGACGGCTTGCAGTCCAACTTCCACTAAAGCACAGTTTTCTGTGTAACACTTCAGGCTTTGGGGACATGCACAGGGCTCTTAGGAGACCTAGGGCAGTCTATTGTCTAGGCACGTCGCTACATGTACAACACCCTGTGCAGAAAACTTGATTCTGGGAAGAGCCAAGTAGCTAGCTAGGTCTCTTTTGTCCTCTTAGAAACCACAGATACTTACGCTGCGTGTCAATCTGGAAACAGGACCTGATGGGACTAGCCTTGTTTCCCATCATGAAAGCTCCTTTTATGCGCCTTGAAGCTAAGTGAAAAACACTGTTGGTGTCGGGCTTATACACACGACAGGCATGGCTGTGAGAGGGAAAAAGAGGTGTCACGAAGAAACATGGTATTCCAGTTTCTGAGTCAGAGCTGATCCTGTCCTGTTCTATAGCTAAAGGGAAACTCAAAGTGAGGCCTAACTTCGAAGGAGGGCCCTGATATGCCTTACAGCGGGTTAGGCGTGCAACAGCTTCCATGAGGCCTTAGTCGCTCTCCTGCTTTAGTTGAACGCTAGTAAGCTTTTCAGGCCGCCTAGATCCCTCGCGGCAGCACTCGTTTCCGTACAAGGATACTGAGTACCCGCAGGCTCCCCTGGGCTTGCTGGGCCGCACTCAGACCCGTAGGCCCATCAGGGTGCCCCTGGGTAGGCCGAGTGAAGGGTAACCCGCTGCACTCTTCCTTGGGCGAGCTAGATATCCCCAACTCACCAACGGCTTCATCAACACGGTTCTAGCAAGGCCAGCATACCATGGAAGTCGTCCTCGTTGCCCTAGTCTGAGCGGTACTGAGAAAAACTCTCTGCTTACAAGTCCTTCTAGGACCTCATCCCTGAAGTCACCGTATCTCTAGGAGAAAGGCAGCTTGCACTGCAACTTCCACTACAGCACAGTTTTGTGTGGAACACTTCAGGTTTTTGGGAGAGGCACAGGACCCTAGGAGACCTAGGGCAGTCTTTCATCGAAGCAGTTCGCTACACGCAGAGCGCCCTATGCAGAAAAGTTGAATCAGGGAAGAGCCAGGGAGGTAGCTAGGTCTCTTTTGAGCTGCCAGTACCCACGGACACTTATGCTGCGTGTCAACCTGGTGATGGTGCCTGATGCGACTGGCTTTGTTTTCCCACCTTGAAAGCTCTTCTTCTGCGCCTTGAAGCTCCCTTAAAAACACTGTGGTTGTCAGGCTTATACTCACGGCAGGCATGGCTGTGAGAGGGAAAAAGAGGTTACACGAAGAGACAGCGTATTTCAGTTTCTGAGTCAGAGCTCATCCTGCCTTGTTATGTAGCTAAATGGAAACTCAAAGTGAGCCCTAGCTTCGAAGGAGGGCCCTGATATGCCATGCAGCGGGATAGGCGTACAACAGCTTCTATGAAGCCTTAGTCACTCTTCTGCTTTAGCTGAAGGCTAGTAAGCTTTTCTGGACTCCTAGACCCCTCGCGGCAGCACTCGCTTCCCTACAAAGGCACTGAGCACCCCCAGGCTCTCCTGAGTCGAAGATCAACATTCAGACACGTAGACCCTTCGGAGTACCCGTGTCTGTGCCGAGTGAAGGAGAGCATGATGCACACTTCGTCGCGGGACCTAGATTTTCTCAGCTCACCAATAGCCTCAGGAACATGATTCTAGGAGGTGCAGCATGCCATGCAAGTCTGCCTGCTTACAGTAGTCCGAGCTGTACTGAGAAAAACTCTTTGCTTACAATTCCTTCTACCACCTCATAGCTGAAGTCAACCTACCTCTAGGAGAAAGTCGGCTTGTGGTCCAAGTGCAACTAGAGCACACTTTCTGGTATAATGCTACAGGCTTTTGGAAGATGCCCAGGAGCCAGGACACCTAGGGAATTCTTTCATTTAGGCAGTTCGCTACACGCAGAACACCCGGCATAGGAAAGTGGATTCTCCAAGACCCAGGGAGCAGCTAGGTCTCTTTTGACTTGTTAGAAAGCACAGATGCTTCTTCTGCGTGTCAACCTGGAAATGGCGGCCTTAGGAGTCAAGCCTTGTTTTCCCGTCTTGAAAGCTCCATTCAAGCGGCCTTAAAGCTACCTGAGAAACACTGTGGTTGTGGGACTTGTATTCACTCCAGGCATGGCTCTGGAAGAACATGAGTTATCTCGAAAGAAAGCGGGTGCTTCCAGGCTCTGGTTAGGAGCATAGCCTGCCCTGCACTAGAGCTAAGGGGAATCTTGACGTGCACTCTACCCTGGCCTACAGCTCTGATTTGCCATCCAGAAGGGTAGTTGTGCCGCCTTTTCCTTGAGTCCTTAGTCACAGTTCTGCATTAGTTTAAAGGTACTAATCTTCTCAGGACTCCAGTCCCACTCGTGCCAGTACCCGTTTCCGTACAAGAACTCTGAGTACCCCAGGGCTCCCCTGGGCTTGCCGGGCCACACTCACACCCGTAGGCCCTTCACTGTGCCCCTCTGTAGGCCGAGTGAAGCATAACAAACTGCACTCTTTCTTGGGAAAGCTAGATTTCCTCAGCTCACCAGCAGCCTCTGGAACACGGTTCTAGCAAGTCCCGCATACCATGGAAGTCTGCCTCATCGCCCTATTCTGAGCTGTACTGAGCAAAACTCTCTGCTTTGAAGTCCTTCGAGGACCTCATACCTGAAGTCACCGTATCTCAAGGAGAAAGACGGCTTGCAGTCCAACTTCCACTAAAGCACAGTTTTCTGTGTAACACTTCAGGCTTTGGGGACATGCACAGGGCTCTTAGGAGACCTAGGGCAGTCTATTGTCTAGGCACGTCGCTACATGTACAACACCCTGTGCAGAAAACTTGATTCTGGGAAGAGCCAAGTAGCTAGCTAGGTCTCTTTTGTCCTCTTAGAAACCACAGATACTTACGCTGCGTGTCAATCTGGAAACAGGACCTGATGGGACTAGCCTTGTTTCCCATCATGAAAGCTCCTTTTATGCGCCTTGAAGCTAAGTGAAAAACACTGTTGGTGTCGGGCTTATACACACGACAGGCATGGCTGTGAGAGGGAAAAAGAGGTGTCACGAAGAAACATGGTATTCCAGTTTCTGAGTCAGAGCTGATCCTGTCCTGTTCTATAGCTAAAGGGAAACTCAAAGTGAGGCCTAACTTCGAAGGAGGGCCCTGATATGCCTTACAGCGGGTTAGGCGTGCAACAGCTTCCATGAGGCCTTAGTCGCTCTCCTGCTTTAGTTGAACGCTAGTAAGCTTTTCAGGCCGCCTAGATCCCTCGCGGCAGCACTCGTTTCCGTACAAGGATACTGAGTACCCGCAGGCTCCCCTGGGCTTGCTGGGCCGCACTCAGACCCGTAGGCCCATCAGGGTGCCCCTGGGTAGGCCGAGTGAAGGGTAACCCGCTGCACTCTTCCTTGGGCGAGCTAGATATCCCCAGCTCACCAACGGCTTCATCAACACGGTTCTAGCAAGGCCAGCATACCATGGAAGTCGTCCTCGTTGCCCTAGTCTGAGCGGTACTGAGAAAAACTCTCTGCTTACAAGTCCTTCTAGGACCTCATCCCTGAAGTCACCATATCTCTAGGAGAAAGGCAGCTTGCACTGCAACTTCCACTACAGCACAGTTTTGTGTGGAACACTTCAGGTTTTTGGGAGAGGCACAGGACCCTAGGAGACCTAGGGCAGTCTTTCATCGAAGCAGTTCGCTACACGCAGAGCGCCCTATGCAGAAAAGTTGAATCAGGGAAGAGCCAGGGAGGTAGCTAGGTCTCTTTTGAGCTGCCAGTACCCACGGACACTTATGCTGCGTGTCAACCTGGTGATGGTGCCTGATGCGACTGGCTTTGTTTTCCCACCTTGAAAGCTCTTCTTCTGCGCCTTGAAGCTCCCTTAAAAACACTGTGGTTGTCAGGCTTATACTCACGGCAGGCATGGCTGTGAGAGGGAAAAAGAGGTTACACGAAGAGACAGCGTATTTCAGTTTCTGAGTCAGAGCTCATCCTGCCTTGTTATGTAGCTAAATGGAAACTCAAAGTGAGCCCTAGCTTCGAAGGAGGGCCCTGATATGCCATGCAGCGGGATAGGCGTACAGCAGCTTCTATGAAGCCTTAGTCACTCTTCTGCTTTAGCTGAAGGCTAGTAAGCTTTTCTGGACTCCTAGACCCCTCGCGGCAGCACTCGCTTCCCTACAAAGGCACTGAGCACCCCCAGGCTCTCCTGAGTCGAAGATCAACATTCAGACACGTAGACCCTTCGGAGTACCCGTGTCTGTGCCGAGTGAAGGAGAGCATGATGCACACTTCGTCGCGGGACCTAGATTTTCTCAGCTCACCAATAGCCTCAGGAACATGATTCTAGGAGGTGCAGCATGCCATGCAAGTCTGCCTGCTTACAGTAGTCCGAGCTGTACTGAGAAAAACTCTTTGCTTACAATTCCTTCTACCACCTCATAGCTGAAGTCAACCTACCTCTAGGAGAAAGTCGGCTTGTGGTCCAAGTGCAACTAGAGCACACTTTCTGGTATAATGCTACAGGCTTTTGGAAGATGCCCAGGAGCCAGGACACCTAGGGAATTCTTTCATTTAGGCAGTTCGCTACACGCAGAACACCCGGCATAGGAAAGTGGATTCTCCAAGACCCAGGGAGCAGCTAGGTCTCTTTTGACTTGTTAGAAAGCACAGATGCTTCTTCTGCGTGTCAACCTGGAAATGGCGGCCTTAGGAGTCAAGCCTTGTTTTCCCGTCTTGAAAGCTCCATTCAAGCGGCCTTAAAGCTACCTGAGAAACACTGTGGTTGTGGGACTTGTATTCACTCCAGGCATGGCTCTGGAAGAACATGAGTTATCTCGAAAGAAAGCGGGTGCTTCCAGGCTCTGGTTAGGAGCATATCCTGCCCTGCACTAGAGCTAAGGGGAATCTTGACGTGCACTCTACCCTGGCCTACAGCTCTGATTTGCCATCCAGAAGGGTAGTTGTGCCGCCTTTTCCTTGAGTCCTTAGTCACAGTTCTGCATTAGTTTAAAGGTACTAATCTTCTCAGGACTCCAGTCCCACTCGTGCCAGTACCCGTTTCCGTACAAGAACTCTGAGTACCCCAGGGCTCCCCTGGGCTTGCCGGGCCACACTCACACCCGTAGGCCCTTCACTGTGCCCCTCTGTAGGCCGAGTGAAGCATAACAAACTGCACTCTTTCTTGGGAAAGCTAGATTTCCTCAGCTCACCAGCAGCCTCTGGAACACGGTTCTAGCAAGTCCAGCATACCATGGAAGTCTGCCTCATCGCCCTATTCTGAGCTGTACTGAGCAAAACTCTCTGCTTTGAAGTCCTTCGAAGACCTCATACCTGAAGTCACCGTATCTCAAGGAGAAAGACGGCTTGCAGTCCAACTTCCACTAAAGCACAGTTTTCTGTGTAACACTTCAGGCTTTGGGGACATGCACAGGGCTCTTAGGAGACCTAGGGCAGTCTATTGTCTAGGCACGTCGCTACATGTACAACACCCTGTGCAGAAAACTTGATTCTGGGAAGAGCCAAGTAGCTAGCTAGGTCTCTTTTGTCCTCTTAGAAACCACAGATACTTACGCTACGTGTCAATCTGGAAACAGGACCTGATGGGACTAGCCTTGTTTCCCATCATGAAAGCTCCTTTTATGCGCCTTGAAGCTAAGTGAAAAACACTGTTGGTGTCGTGCTTATACACACGACAGGCATGGCTGTGAGAGGGAAAAAGAGGTGTCACGAAGAAACATGGTATTCCAGTTTCTGAGTCAGAGCTGATCCTGTCCTGTTCTATAGCTAAAGGGAAACTCAAAGTGAGGCCTAACTTCGAAGGAGGGCCCTGATATGCCTTACAGCGGGTTAGGCGTGCAACAGCTTCCATGAGGCCTTAGTCGCTCTCCTGCTTTAGTTGAACGCTAGTAAGCTTTTCAGGCCGCCTAGATCCCTCGCGGCAGCACTCGTTTCCGTACAAGGATACTGAGTACCCGCAGGCTCCCCTGGGCTTGCTGGGCCGCACTCAGACCCGTAGGCCCATCAGGGTGCCCCTGGGTAGGCCGAGTGAAGGGTAACCCGCTGCACTCTTCCTTGGGCGAGCTAGATATCCCCAGCTCACCAACGGCTTCATGAACACGGTTCTAGCAAGGCCAGCATACCATGGAAGTCGTCCTCGTTGCCCTAGTCTGAGCGGTACTGAGAAAAACTCTCTGCTTACAAGTCCTTCTAGGACCTCATCCCTGAAGTCACCGTATCTCTAGGAGAAAGGCAGCTTGCACTGCAACTTCCACTACAGCACAGTTTTGTGTGGAACACTTCAGGTTTTTGGGAGAGGCACAGGACCCTAGGAGACCTAGGGCAGTCTTTCATCGAAGCAGTTCGCTACACGCAGAGCGCCCTATGCAGAAATGTTGAATCAGGGAAGAGCCAGGGAGGTAGCTAGGTCTCTTTTGACCTGCCAGTACCCACGGACACTTATGCTGCGTGTCAACCTGGTGATGGTGCCTGATGCGACTGGCTTTGTTTTCCCACCTTGAAAGCTCTTCTTCTGCGCCTTGAAGCTCCCTTAAAAACACTGTGGTTGTCAGGCTTATACTCACGGCAGGCATGGCTGTGAGAGGGAAAAAGAGGTTACACGAAGAGACAGCGTATTTCAGTTTCTGAGTCAGAGCTCATCCTGCCTTGTTATGTAGCTAAATGGAAACTCAAAGTGAGCCCTAGCTTCGAAGGAGGGCCCTGATATGCCATGCAGCGGGATAGGCGTACAACAGCTTCTATGAAGCCTTAGTCACTCTTCTGCTTTAGCTGAAGGCTAGTAAGCTTTTCTGGACTCCTAGACCCCTCGCGGCAGCACTCGCTTCCCTACAAAGGCACTGAGCACCCCCAGGCTCTCCTGAGTCGAAGATCAACATTCAGACACGTAGACCCTTCGGAGTACCCGTGTCTGTGCCGAGTGAAGGAGAGCATGATGCACACTTCGTCGCGGGACCTAGATTTTCTCAGCTCACCAATAGCCTCAGGAACATGATTCTAGGAGGTGCAGCATGCCATGCAAGTCTGCCTGCTTACAGTAGTCCGAGCTGTACTGAGAAAAACTCTTTGCTTACAATTCCTTCTACCACCTCATAGCTGAAGTCAACCTACCTCTAGGAGAAAGTCGGCTTGTGGTCCAAGTGCAACTAGAGCACACTTTCTGGTATAATGCTACAGGCTTTTGGAAGATGCCCAGGAGCCAGGACACCTAGGGAATTCTTTCATTTAGGCAGTTCGCTACACGCAGAACACCCGGCATAGGAAAGTGGATTCTCCAAGACCCAGGGAGTAGCTAGGTCTCTTTTGACTTGTTAGAAAGCACAGATGCTTCTTCTGCGTGTCAACCTGGAAATGGCGGCCTTAGGAGTCAAGCCTTGTTTTCCCGTCTTGAAAGCTCCATTCAAGCGGCCTTAAAGCTACCTGAGAAACACTGTGGTTGTGGGACTTGTATTCACTCCAGGCATGGCTCTGGAAGAACATGAGTTATCTCGAAAGAAAGCGGGTGCTTCCAGGCTCTGGTTAGGAGCATATCCTGCCCTGCACTAGAGCTAAGGGGAATCTTGACGTGCACTCTACCCTGGCCTACAGCTCTGATTTGCCATCCAGAAGGGTAGTTGTGCCGCCTTTTCCTTGAGTCCTTAGTCACAGTTCTGCATTAGTTTAAAGGTACTAATCTTCTCAGGACTCCAGTCCCACTCGTGCCAGTACCCGTTTCCGTACAAGAACTCTGAGTACCCCAGGGCTCCCCTGGGCTTGCCGGGCCACACTCACACCCGTAGGCCCTTCACTGTGCCCCTCTGTAGGCCGAGTGAAGCATAACAAACTGCACTCTTTCTTGGGAAAGCTAGATTTCCTCAGCTCACCAGCAGCCTCTGGAACACGGTTCTAGCAAGTCCAGCATACCATGGAAGTCTGCCTCATCGCCCTATTCTGAGCTGTACTGAGCAAAACTCTCTGCTTTGAAGTCCTTCGAGGACCTCATACCTGAAGTCACCGTATCTCAAGGAGAAAGACGGCTTGCAGTCCAACTTCCACTAAAGCACAGTTTTCTGTGTAACACTTCAGGCTTTGGGGACATGCACAGGGCTCTTAGGAGACCTAGGGCAGTCTATTGTCTAGGCACGTCGCTACATGTACAACACCCTGTGCAGAAAACTTGATTCTGGGAAGAGCCAAGTAGCTAGCTAGGTCTCTTTTGTCCTCTTAGAAACCACAGATACTTACGCTGCGTGTCAATCTGGAAACAGGACCTGATGGGACTAGCCTTGTTTCCCATCATGAAAGCTCCTTTTATGCGCCTTGAAGCTAAGTGAAAAACACTGTTGGTGTCGGGCTTATACACACGACAGGCATGGCTGTGAGAGGGAAAAAGAGGTGTCACGAAGAAACATGGTATTCCAGTTTCTGAGTCAGAGCTGATCCTGTCCTGTTCTATAGCTAAAGGGAAACTCAAAGTGAGGCCTAACTTCGAAGGAGGGCCCTGATATGCCTTACAGCGGGTTAGGCGTGCAACAGCTTCCATGAGGCCTTAGTCGCTCTCCTGCTTTAGTTGAACGCTAGTAAGCTTTTCAGGCCGCCTAGATCCCTCGCGGCAGCACTCGTTTCCGTACAAGGATACTGAGTACCCGCAGGCTCCCCTGGGCTTGCTGGGCCGCACTCAGACCCGTAGGCCCATCAGGGTGCCCCTGGGTAGGCCGAGTGAAGGGTAACCCGCTGCACTCTTCCTTGGGCGAGCTAGATATCCCCAGCTCACCAACGGCTTCATCAACACGGTTCTAGCAAGGCCAACATACCATGGAAGTCGTCCTCATTGCCCTAGTCTGAGCGGTACTGAGAAAAACTCTCTGCTTACAAGTCCTTCTAGGACCTCATCCCTGAAGTCACCGTATCTCTAGGAGAAAGGCAGCTTGCACTGCAACTTCCACTACAGCACAGTTTTGTGTGGAACACTTCAGGTTTTTGGGAGAGGCACAGGACCCTAGGAGACCTAGGGCAGTCTGTCATCGAAGCAGTTCGCTACACGCAGAGCTCCCTATGCAGAAATATTGAATCAGGGAAGAGCCAGGGAGGTAGCTAGGTCTCTTTTGACCTGCCAGTACCCACAGACACTTATGCTGCGTGTCAACCTGGTGATGGTGCCTGATGCGACTGGCTTTGTTTTCCCACCTTGAAAGCTCTTCTTCTGCGCCTTGAAGCTCCCTTAAAAACACTGTGGTTGTCAGGCTTATACTCACGGCAGGCATGGCTGTGAGAGGGAAAAAGAGGTTACACGAAGAGACAGCGTATTTCAGTTTCTGAGTCAGAGCTCATCCTGCCTTGTTATGTAGCTAAATGGAAACTCAAAGTGAGCCCTAGCTTCGAAGGAGGGCCCTGATATGCCATGCAGCGGGATAGGCGTACAACAGCTTCTATGAAGCCTTAGTCACTCTTCTGCTTTAGCTGAAGGCTAGTAAGCTTTTCTGGACTCCTAGACCCCTCGCGGCAGCACTCGCTTCCCTACAAAGGCACTGAGCACCCCCAGGCTCTCCTGAGTCGAAGATCAACATTCAGACACGTAGACCCTTCGGAGTACCCGTGTCTGTGCCGAGTGAAGGAGAGCATGATGCACACTTCGTCGCGGGACCTAGATTTTCTCAGCTCACCAATAGCCTCAGGAACATGATTCTAGGAGGTGCAGCATGCCATGCAAGTCTGCCTGCTTACAGTAGTCCGAGCTGTACTGAGAAAAACTCTTTGCTTACAATTCCTTCTACCACCTCATAGCTGAAGTCAACCTACCTCTAGGAGAAAGTCGGCTTGTGGTCCAAGTGCAACTAGAGCACACTTTCTGGTATAATGCTACAGGCTTTTGGAAGATGCCCAGGAGCCAGGACACCTAGGGAATTCTTTCATTTAGGCAGTTCGCTACACGCAGAACACCCGGCATAGGAAAGTGGATTCTCCAAGACCCAGGGAGTAGCTAGGTCTCTTTTGACTTGTTAGAAAGCACAGATGCTTCTTCTGCGTGTCAACCTGGAAATGGCGGCCTTAGGAGTCAAGCCTTGTTTTCCCGTCTTGAAAGCTCCATTCAAGCGGCCTTAAAGCTACCTGAGAAACACTGTGGTTGTGGGACTTGTATTCACTCCAGGCATGGCTCTGGAAGAACATGAGTTATCTCGAAAGAAAGCGGGTGCTTCCAGGCTCTGGTTAGGAGCATATCCTGCCCTGCACTAGAGCTAAGGGGAATCTTGACGTGCACTCTACCCTGGCCTACAGCTCTGATTTGCCATCCAGAAGGGTAGTTGTGCCGCCTTTTCCTTGAGTCCTTAGTCACAGTTCTGCATTAGTTTAAAGGTACTAATCTTCTCAGGACTCCAGTCCCACTCGTGCCAGTACCCGTTTCCGTACAAGAACTCTGAGTACCCCAGGGCTCCCCTGGGCTTGCCGGGCCACACTCACACCCGTAGGCCCTTCACTGTGCCCCTCTGTAGGCCGAGTGAAGCATAACAAACTGCACTCTTTCTTGGGAAAGCTAGATTTCCTCAGCTCACCAGCAGCCTCTGGAACACGGTTCTAGCAAGTCCAGCATACCATGGAAGTCTGCCTCATCGCCCTATTCTGAGCTGTACTGAGCAAAACTCTCTGCTTTGAAGTCCTTCGAGGACCTCATACCTGAAGTCACCGTATCTCAAGGAGAAAGACGGCTTGCAGTCCAACTTCCACTAAAGCACAGTTTTCTGTGTAACACTTCAGGCTTTGGGGACATGCACAGGGCTCTTAGGAGACCTAGGGCAGTCTATTGTCTAGGCACGTCGCTACATGTACAACACCCTGTGCAGAAAACTTGATTCTGGGAAGAGCCAAGTAGCTAGCTAGGTCTCTTTTGTCCTCTTAGAAACCACAGATACTTACGCTACGTGTCAATCTGGAAACAGGACCTGATGGGACTAGCCTTGTTTCCCATCATGAAAGCTCCTTTTATGCGCCTTGAAGCTAAGTGAAAAACACTGTTGGTGTCGTGCTTATACACACGACAGGCATGGCTGTGAGAGGGAAAAAGAGGTGTCACGAAGAAACATGGTATTCCAGTTTCTGAGTCAGAGCTGATCCTGTCCTGTTCTATAGCTAAAGGGAAACTCAAAGTGAGGCCTAACTTCGAAGGAGGGCCCTGATATGCCTTACAGCGGGTTAGGCGTGCAACAGCTTCCATGAGGCCTTAGTCGCTCTCCTGCTTTAGTTGAACGCTAGTAAGCTTTTCAGGCCGCCTAGATCCCTCGCGGCAGCACTCGTTTCCGTACAAGGATACTGAGTACCCGCAGGCTCCCCTGGGCTTGCTGGGCCGCACTCAGACCCGTAGGCCCATCAGGGTGCCCCTGGGTAGGCCGAGTGAAGGGTAACCCGCTGCACTCTTCCTTGGGCGAGCTAGATATCCCCAGCTCACCAACGGCTTCATCAACACGGTTCTAGCAAGGCCAGCATACCATGGAAGTCGTCCTCGTTGCCCTAGTCTGAGCGGTACTGAGAAAAACTCTCTGCTTACAAGTCCTTCTAGGACCTCATCCCTGAAGTCACCGTATCTCTAGGAGAAAGGCAGCTTGCACAGCAACTTCCACTACAGCACAGTTTTGTGTGGAACACTTCAGGTTTTTGGGAGAGGCACAGGACCCTAGGAGACCTAGGGCAGTCTTTCATCGAAGCAGTTCGCTACACGCAGAGCGCCCTATGCAGAAATGTTGAATCAGGGAAGAGCCAGGGAGGTAGCTAGGTCTCTTTTGACCTGCCAGTACCCACGGACACTTATGCTGCGTGTCAACCTGGTGATGGTGCCTGATGCGACTGGCTTTGTTTTCCCACCTTGAAAGCTCTTCTTCTGCGCCTTGAAGCTCCCTTAAAAACACTGTGGTTGTCAGGCTTATACTCACGGCAGGCATGGCTGTGAGAGGGAAAAAGAGGTTACACGAAGAGACAGCGTATTTCAGTTTCTGAGTCAGAGCTCATCCTGCCTTGTTATGTAGCTAAATGGAAACTCAAAGTGAGCCCTAGCTTCGAAGGAGGGCCCTGATATGCCATGCAGCGGGATAGGCGTACAACAGCTTCTATGAAGCCTTAGTCACTCTTCTGCTTTAGCTGAAGGCTAGTAAGCTTTTCTGGACTCCTAGACCCCTCGCGGCAGCACTCGCTTCCCTACAAAGGCACTGAGCACCCCCAGGCTCTCCTGAGTCGAAGATCAACATTCAGACACGTAGACCCTTCGGAGTACCCGTGTCTGTGCCGAGTGAAGGAGAGCATGATGCACACTTCGTCGCGGGACCTAGATTTTCTCAGCTCACCAATAGCCTCAGGAACATGATTCTAGGAGGTGCAGCATGCCATGCAAGTCTGCCTGCTTACAGTAGTCCGAGCTGTACTGAGAAAAACTCTTTGCTTACAATTCCTTCTACCACCTCATAGCTGAAGTCAACCTACCTCTAGGAGAAAGTCGGCTTGTGGTCCAAGTGCAACTAGAGCACACTTTCTGGTATAATGCTACAGGCTTTTGGAAGATGCCCAGGAGCCAGGACACCTAGGGAATTCTTTCATTTAGGCAGTTCGCTACACGCAGAACACCCGGCATAGGAAAGTGGATTCTCCAAGACCCAGGGAGTAGCTAGGTCTCTTTTGACTTGTTAGAAAGCACAGATGCTTCTTCTGCGTGTCAACCTGGAAATGGCGGCCTTAGGAGTCAAGCCTTGTTTTCCCGTCTTGAAAGCTCCATTCAAGCGGCCTTAAAGCTACCTGAGAAACACTGTGGTTGTGGGACTTGTATTCACTCCAGGCATGGCTCTGGAAGAACATGAGTTATCTCGAAAGAAAGCGGGTGCTTCCAGGCTCTGGTTAGGAGCATATCCTGCCCTGCACTAGAGCTAAGGGGAATCTTGACGTGCACTCTACCCTGGCCTACAGCTCTGATTTGCCATCCAGAAGGGTAGTTGTGCCGCCTTTTCCTTGAGTCCTTAGTCACAGTTCTGCATTAGTTTAAAGGTACTAATCTTCTCAGGACTCCAGTCCCACTCGTGCCAGTACCCGTTTCCGTACAAGAACTCTGAGTACCCCAGGGCTCCCCTGGGCTTGCCGGGCCACACTCACACCCGTAGGCCCTTCACTGTGCCCCTCTGTAGGCCGAGTGAAGCATAACAAACTGCACTCTTTCTTGGGAAAGCTAGATTTCCTCAGCTCACCAGCAGCCTCTGGAACACGGTTCTAGCAAGTCCAGCATACCATGGAAGTCTGCCTCATCGCCCTATTCTGAGCTGTACTGAGCAAAACTCTCTGCTTTGAAGTCCTTCGAGGACCTCATACCTGAAGTCACCGTATCTCAAGGAGAAAGACGGCTTGCAGTCCAACTTCCACTAAAGCACAGTTTTCTGTGTAACACTTCAGGCTTTGGGGACATGCACAGGGCTCTTAGGAGACCTAGGGCAGTCTATTGTCTAGGCACGTCGCTACATGTACAACACCCTGTGCAGAAAACTTGATTCTGGGAAGAGCCAAGTAGCTAGCTAGGTCTCTTTTGTCCTCTTAGAAACCACAGATACTTACGCTGCGTGTCAATCTGGAAACAGGACCTGATGGGACTAGCCTTGTTTCCCATCATGAAAGCTCCTTTTATGCGCCTTGAAGCTAAGTGAAAAACACTGTTGGTGTCGGGCTTATACACACGACAGGCATGGCTGTGAGAGGGAAAAAGAGGTGTCACGAAGAAACATGGTATTCCAGTTTCTGAGTCAGAGCTGATCCTGTCCTGTTCTATAGCTAAAGGGAAACTCAAAGTGAGGCCTAACTTCGAAGGAGGGCCCTGATATGCCTTACAGCGGGTTAGGCGTGCAACAGCTTCCATGAGGCCTTAGTCGCTCTCCTGCTTTAGTTGAACGCTAGTAAGCTTTTCAGGCCGCCTAGATCCCTCGCGGCAGCACTCGTTTCCGTACAAGGATACTGAGTACCCGCAGGCTCCCCTGGGCTTGCTGGGCCGCACTCAGACCCGTAGGCCCATCAGGGTGCCCCTGGGTAGGCCGAGTGAAGGATAACCCGCTGCACTCTTCCTTGGGCGAGCTAGATATCCCCAGCTCACCAACGGCTTCATCAACACGGTTCTAGCAAGGCCAACATACCATGGAAGTCGTCCTCATTGCCCTAGTCTGAGCGGTACTGAGAAAAACTCTCTGCTTACAAGTCCTTCTAGGACCTCATCCCTGAAGTCACCGTATCTCTAGGAGAAAGGCAGCTTGCACTGCAACTTCCACTACAGCACAGTTTTGTGTGGAACACTTCAGGTTTTTGGGAGAGGCACAGGACCCTAGGAGACCTAGGGCAGTCTGTCATCGAAGCAGTTCGCTACACGCAGAGCTCCCTATGCAGAAATATTGAATCAGGGAAGAGCCAGGGAGGTAGCTAGGTCTCTTTTGACCTGCCAGTACCCACAGACACTTATGCTGCGTGTCAACCTGGTGATGGTGCCTGATGCGACTGGCTTTGTTTTCCCACCTTGAAAGCTCTTCTTCTGCGCCTTGAAGCTCCCTTAAAAACACTGTGGTTGTCAGGCTTATACTCACGGCAGGCATGGCTGTGAGAGGGAAAAAGAGGTTACACGAAGAGACAGCGTATTTCAGTTTCTGAGTCAGAGCTCATCCTGCCTTGTTATGTAGCTAAATGGAAACTCAAAGTGAGCCCTAGCTTCGAAGGAGGGCCCTGATATGCCATGCAGCGGGATAGGCGTACAACAGCTTCTATGAAGCCTTAGTCACTCTTCTGCTTTAGCTGAAGGCTAGTAAGCTTTTCTGGACTCCTAGACCCCTCGCGGCAGCACTCGCTTCCCTACAAAGGCACTGAGCACCCCCAGGCTCTCCTGAGTCGAAGATCAACATTCAGACACGTAGACCCTTCGGAGTACCCGTGTCTGTGCCGAGTGAAGGAGAGCATGATGCACACTTCGTCGCGGGACCTAGATTTTCTCAGCTCACCAATAGCCTCAGGAACATGATTCTAGGAGGTGCAGCATGCCATGCAAGTCTGCCTGCTTACAGTAGTCCGAGCTGTACTGAGAAAAACTCTTTGCTTACAATTCCTTCTACCACCTCATAGCTGAAGTCAACCTACCTCTAGGAGAAAGTCGGCTTGTGGTCCAAGTGCAACTAGAGCACACTTTCTGGTATAATGCTACAGGCTTTTGGAAGATGCCCAGGAGCCAGGACACCTAGGGAATTCTTTCATTTAGGCAGTTCGCTACACGCAGAACACCCGGCATAGGAAAGTGGATTCTCCAAGACCCAGGGAGTAGCTAGGTCTCTTTTGACTTGTTAGAAAGCACAGATGCTTCTTCTGCGTGTCAACCTGGAAATGGCGGCCTTAGGAGTCAAGCCTTGTTTTCCCGTCTTGAAAGCTCCATTCAAGCGGCCTTAAAGCTACCTGAGAAACACTGTGGTTGTGGGACTTGTATTCACTCCAGGCATGGCTCTGGAAGAACATGAGTTATCTCGAAAGAAAGCGGGTGCTTCCAGGCTCTGGTTAGGAGCATATCCTGCCCTGCACTAGAGCTAAGGGGAATCTTGACGTGCACTCTACCCTGGCCTACAGCTCTGATTTGCCATCCAGAAGGGTAGTTGTGCCGCCTTTTCCTTGAGTCCTTAGTCACAGTTCTGCATTAGTTTAAAGGTACTAATCTTCTCAGGACTCCAGTCCCACTCGTGCCAGTACCCGTTTCCGTACAAGAACTCTGAGTACCCCAGGGCTCCCCTGGGCTTGCCGGGCCACACTCACACCCGTAGGCCCTTCACTGTGCCCCTCTGTAGGCCGAGTGAAGCATAACAAACTGCACTCTTTCTTGGGAAAGCTAGATTTCCTCAGCTCACCAGCAGCCTCTGGAACACGGTTCTAGCAAGTCCAGCATACCATGGAAGTCTGCCTCATCGCCCTATTCTGAGCTGTACTGAGCAAAACTCTCTGCTTTGAAGTCCTTCGAGGACCTCATACCTGAAGTCACCGTATCTCAAGGAGAAAGACGGCTTGCAGTCCAACTTCCACTAAAGCACAGTTTTCTGTGTAACACTTCAGGCTTTGGGGACATGCACAGGGCTCTTAGGAGACCTAGGGCAGTCTATTGTCTAGGCACGTCGCTACATGTACAACACCCTGTGCAGAAAACTTGATTCTGGGAAGAGCCAAGTAGCTAGCTAGGTCTCTTTTGTCCTCTTAGAAACCACAGATACTTACGCTGCGTGTCAATCTGGAAACAGGACCTGATGGGACTAGCCTTGTTTCCCATCATGAAAGCTCCTTTTATGCGCCTTGAAGCTAAGTGAAAAACACTGTTGGTGTCGGACTTATACACACGACAGGCATGGCTGTGAGAGGGAAAAAGAGGTGTCACGAAGAAACATGGTATTCCAGTTTCTGAGTCAGAGCTGATCCTGTCCTGTTCTATAGCTAAAGGGAAACTCAAAGTGAGGCCTAACTTCGAAGGAGGGCCCTGATATGCCTTACAGCGGGTTAGGCGTGCAACAGCTTCCATGAGGCCTTAGTCGCTCTCCTGCTTTAGTTGAACGCTAGTAAGCTTTTCAGGCCGCCTAGATCCCTCGCGGCAGCACTCGTTTCCGTACAAGGATACTGAGTACCCGCAGGCTCCCCTGGGCTTGCTGGGCCGCACTCAGACCCGTAGGCCCATCAGGGTGCCCCTGGGTAGGCCGAGTGAAGGGTAACCCGCTGCACTCTTCCTTGGGCGAGCTAGATATCCCCAGCTCACCAACGGCTTCATCAACACGGTTCTAGCAAGGCCAACATACCATGGAAGTCGTCCTCGTTGCCCTAGTCTGAGCGGTACTGAGAAAAACTCTCTGCTTACAAGTCCTTCTAGGACCTCATCCCTGAAGTCACCGTATCTCTAGGAGAAAGGCAGCTTGCACTGCAACTTCCGCTACAGCACAGTTTTGTGTGGAACACTTCAGGTTTTTGGGAGAGGCACAGGACCCTAGGAGACCTAGGGCAGTCTGTCATCGAAGCAGTTCGCTACACGCAGAGCTCCCTATGCAGAAATATTGAATCAGGGAAGAGCCAGGGAGGTAGCTAGGTCTCTTTTGACCTGCCAGTACCCACAGACACTTATGCTGCGTGTCAACCTGGTGATGGTGCCTGATGCGACTGGCTTTGTTTTCCCACCTTGAAAGCTCTTCTTCTGCGCCTTGAAGCTCCCTTAAAAACACTGTGGTTGTCAGGCTTATACTCACGGCAGGCATGGCTGTGAGAGGGAAAAAGAGGTTACACGAAGAGACAGCGTATTTCAGTTTCTGAGTCAGAGCTCATCCTGCCTTGTTATGTAGCTAAATGGAAACTCAAAGTGAGCCTTAGCTTCGAAGGAGGGCCCTGATATGCCATGCAGCGGGATAGGCGTACAACAGCTTCTATGAAGCCTTAGTCACTCTTCTGCTTTAGCTGAAGGCTAGTAAGCTTTTCTGGACTCCTAGACCCCTCGCGGCAGCACTCGCTTCCCTACAAAGGCACTGAGCACCCCCAGGCTCTCCTGAGTCGAAGATCAACATTCAGACACGTAGACCCTTCGGAGTACCCGTGTCTGTGCCGAGTGAAGGAGAGCATGATGCACACTTCGTCGCGGGACCTAGATTTTCTCAGCTCACCAATAGCCTCAGGAACATGATTCTAGGAGGTGCAGCATGCCATGCAAGTCTGCCTGCTTACAGTAGTCCGAGCTGTACTGAGAAAAACTCTTTGCTTACAATTCCTTCTACCACCTCATAGCTGAAGTCAACCTACCTCTAGGAGAAAGTCGGCTTGTGGTCCAAGTGCAACTAGAGCACACTTTCTGGTATAATGCTACAGGCTTTTGGAAGATGCCCAGGAGCCAGGACACCTAGGGAATTCTTTCATTTAGGCAGTTCGCTACACGCAGAACACCCGGCATAGGAAAGTGGATTCTCCAAGACCCAGGGAGTAGCTAGGTCTCTTTTGACTTGTTAGAAAGCACAGATGCTTCTTCTGCGTGTCAACCTGGAAATGGCGGCCTTAGGAGTCAAGCCTTGTTTTCCCGTCTTGAAAGCTCCATTCAAGCGGCCTTAAAGCTACCTGAGAAACACTGTGGTTGTGGGACTTGTATTCACTCCAGGCATGGCTCTGGAAGAACATGAGTTATCTCGAAAGAAAGCGGGTGCTTCCAGGCTCTGGTTAGGAGCATATCCTGCCCTGCACTAGAGCTAAGGGGAATCTTGACGTGCACTCTACCCTGGCCTACAGCTCTGATTTGCCATCCAGAAGGGTAGTTGTGCCGCCTTTTCCTTGAGTCCTTAGTCACAGTTCTGCATTAGTTTAAAGGTACTAATCTTCTCAGGACTCCAGTCCCACTCGTGCCAGTACCCGTTTCCGTACAAGAACTCTGAGTACCCCAGGGCTCCCCTGGGCTTGCCGGGCCACACTCACACCCGTAGGCCCTTCACTGTGCCCCTCTGTAGGCCGAGTGAAGCATAACAAACTGCACTCTTTCTTGGGAAAGCTAGATTTCCTCAGCTCACCAGCAGCCTCTGGAACACGGTTCTAGCAAGTCCAGCATACCATGGAAGTCTGCCTCATCGCCCTATTGTGAGCTGTACTGAGCAAAAGTCTCTGCTTTGAAGTCCTTCGAGGACCTCATACCTGAAGTCACCGTATCTCAAGGAGAAAGACGGCTTGCAGTCCAACTTCCACTAAAGCACAGTTTTCTGTGTAACACTTCAGGCTTTGGGGACATGCACAGGGCTCTTAGGAGACCTAGGGCAGTCTATTGTCTAGGCACGTCGCTACATGTACAACACCCTGTGCAGAAAACTTGATTCTGGGAAGAGCCAAGTAGCTAGCTAGGTCTCTTTTGTCCTCTTAGAAACCACAGATACTTACGCTACGTGTCAATCTGGAAACAGGACCTGATGGGACTAGCCTTGTTTCCCATCATGAAAGCTCCTTTTATGCGCCTTGAAGCTAAGTGAAAAACACTGTTGGTGTCGGGCTTATACACACGACAGGCATGGCTGTGAGAGGGAAAAAGAGGTGTCACGAAGAAACATGGTATTCCAGTTTCTGAGTCAGAGCTGATCCTGTCCTGTTCTATAGCTAAAGGGAAACTCAAAGTGAGGCCTAACTTCGAAGGAGGGCCCTGATATGCCTTACAGCGGGTTAGGCGTGCAACAGCTTCCATGAGGCCTTAGTCGCTCTCCTGCTTTAGTTGAACGCTAGTAAGCTTTTCAGGCCGCCTAGATCCCTCGCGGCAGCACTCGTTTCTGTACAAGGATACTGAGTACCCGCAGGCTCCCCTGGGCTTGCTGGGCCGCACTCAGACCCGTAGGCCCATCAGGGTGCCCCTGGGTAGGCCGAGTGAAGGGTAACCCGCTGCACTCTTCCTTGGGCGAGCTAGATATCCCCAGCTCACCAACGGCTTCATGAACACGGTTCTAGCAAGGCCAGCATACCATGGAAGTCGTCCTCGTTGCCCTAGTCTGAGCGGTACTGAGAAAAACTCTCTGCTTACAAGTCCTTCTAGGACCTCATCCCTGAAGTCACCGTATCTCTAGGAGAAAGGCAGCTTGCACAGCAACTTCCACTACAGCACAGTTTTGTGTGGAACACTTCAGGTTTTTGGGAGAGGCACAGGGCCCTAGGAGACCTAGGGCAGTCTGTCATCGAAGCAGTTCGCTACACGCAGAGCGCCCTATGCAGAAAAGTTGAATCAGGGAAGAGCCAGGGAGGTAGCTAGGTCTCTTTTGACCTGCCAGTACCCACAGACACTTATGCTGCGTGTCAACCTGGTGATGGTGCCTGATGCGACTGGCCTTGTTTTCCCACCTTGAAAGCTCTTCTTCTGCGCCTTGAAGCTCCCTTAAAAACACTGTGGTTGTCAGGCTTATACTCACGGCAGGCATGGCTGTGAGAGGGAAAAAGAGGTTACACGAAGAGACAGGGTATTTCAGTTTCTGAGTCAGAGCTCATCCTGCCTTGTTATGTAGCTAAATGGAAACTCAAAGTGAGCCCTAGCTTCGAAGGAGGGCCCTGATATGCCATGCAGCGGGATAGGCGTACAACAGCTTCTATGAAGCCTTAGTCACTCTTCTGCTTTAGCTGAAGGCTAGTAAGCTTTTCTGGACTCCTAGACCCCTCGCGGCAGCACTCGCTTCCCTACAAAGGCACTGAGCACCCCCAGGCTCTCCTGAGTCGAAGATCAACATTCAGACACGTAGACCCTTCGGAGTACCCGTGTCTGTGCCGAGTGAAGGAGAGCATGATGCACACTTCGTCGCGGGACCTAGATTTTCTCAGCTCACCAATAGCCTCAGGAACATGATTCTAGGAGGTGCAGCATGCCATGCAAGTCTGCCTGCTTACAGTAGTCCGAGCTGTACTGAGAAAAACTCTTTGCTTACAATTCCTTCTACCACCTCATAGCTGAAGTCAACCTACCTCTAGGAGAAAGTCGGCTTGTGGTCCAAGTGCAACTAGAGCACACTTTCTGGTATAATGCTACAGGCTTTTGGAAGATGCCCAGGAGCCAGGACACCTAGGGAATTCTTTCATTTAGGCAGTTCGCTACACGCAGAACACCCGGCATAGGAAAGTGGATTCTCCAAGACCCAGGGAGTAGCTAGGTCTCTTTTGACTTGTTAGAAAGCACAGATGCTTCTTCTGCGTGTCAACCTGGAAATGGCGGCCTTAGGAGTCAAGCCTTGTTTTCCCGTCTTGAAAGCTCCATTCAAGCGGCCTTAAAGCTACCTGAGAAACACTGTGGTTGTGGGACTTGTATTCACTCCAGGCATGGCTCTGGAAGAACATGAGTTATCTCGAAAGAAAGCGGGTGCTTCCAGGCTCTGGTTAGGAGCATATCCTGCCCTGCACTAGAGCTAAGGGGAATCTTGACGTGCACTCTACCCTGGCCTACAGCTCTGATTTGCCATCCAGAAGGGTAGTTGTGCCGCCTTTTCCTTGAGTCCTTAGTCACAGTTCTGCATTAGTTTAAAGGTACTAATCTTCTCAGGACTCCAGTCCCACTCGTGCCAGTACCCGTTTCCGTACAAGAACTCTGAGTACCCCAGGGCTCCCCTGGGCTTGCCGGGCCACACTCACACCCGTAGGCCCTTCACTGTGCCCCTCTGTAGGCCGAGTGAAGCATAACAAACTGCACTCTTTCTTGGGAAAGCTAGATTTCCTCAGCTCACCAGCAGCCTCTGGAACACGGTTCTAGCAAGTCCAGCATACCATGGAAGTCTGCCTCATCGCTCTATTCTGAGCTGTACTGAGCAAAACTCTCTGCTTTGAAGTCCTTCGAGGACCTCATACCTGAAGTCACCGTATCTCAAGGAGAAAGACGGCTTGCAGTCCAACTTCCACTAAAGCACAGTTTTCTGTGTAACACTTCAGGCTTTGGGGACATGCACAGGGCTCTTAGGAGACCTAGGGCAGTCTATTGTCTAGGCACGTCGCTACATGTACAACACCCTGTGCAGAAAACTTGATTCTGGGAAGAGCCAAGTAGCTAGCTAGGTCTCTTTTGTCCTCTTAGAAACCATAGATACTTACGCTGCGTGTCATTCTGGAAACAGGACCTGATGGGACTAGCCTTGTTTCCCATCATGAAAGCTCCTTTTATGCGCCTTGAAGCTAAGTGAAAAACACTGTTGGTGTCGGGCTTATACACACGACAGGCATGGCTGTGAGAGGGAAAAAGAGGTGTCACGAAGAAACATGGTATTCCAGTTTCTGAGTCAGAGCTGATCCTGTCCTGTTCTATAGCTAAAGGGAAACTCAAAGTGAGGCCTAACTTCGAAGGAGGGCCCTGATATGCCTTACAGCGGGTTAGGCGTGCAACAGCTTCCATGAGGCCTTAGTCGCTCTCCTGCTTTAGTTGAACGCTAGTAAGCTTTTCAGGCCGCCTAGATCCCTCGCGGCAGCACTCGTTTCCGTACAAGGATACTGAGTACCCGCAGGCTCCCCTGGGCTTGCTGGGCCGCACTCAGACCCGTAGGCCCATCAGGGTGCCCCTGGGTAGGCCGAGTGAAGGGTAACCCGCTGCACTCTTCCTTGGGCGAGCTAGATATCCCCAGCTCACCAACGGCTTCATCAACACGGTTCTAGCAAGGCCAGCATACCATGGAAGTCGTCCTCGTTGCCCTAGTCTGAGCGGTACTGAGAAAAACTCTCTGCTTACAAGTCCTTCTAGGACCTCATCCCTGAAGTCACCGTATCTCTAGGAGAAAGGCAGCTTGCACTGCAACTTCCACTACAGCACAGTTTTGTGTGGAACACTTCAGGTTTTTGGGAGAGGCACAGGACCCTAGGAGACCTAGGGCAGTCTTTCATCTAAGCAGTTCGCTACACGCAGAGCGCCCTATGCAGAAATGTTGAATCAGGGAAGAGCCAGGGAGGTAGCTAGGTCTCTTTTGACCTGCCAGTACCCACGGACACTTATGCTGCGTGTCAACCTGGTGATGGTGCCTGATGCGACTGGCTTTGTTTTCCCACCTTGAAAGCTCTTCTTCTGCGCCTTGAAGCTCCCTTAAAAACACTGTGGTTGTCAGGCTTATACTCACGGCAGGCATGGCTGTGAGAGGGAAAAAGAGGTTACACGAAGAGACAGGGTATTTCAGTTTCTGAGTCAGAGCTCATCCTGCCTTGTTATGTAGCTAAATGGAAACTCAAAGTGAGCCCTAGCTTCGAAGGAGGGCCCTGATATGCCATGCAGCGGGATAGGCGTACAACAGCTTCTATGAAGCCTTAGTCACTCTTCTGCTTTAGCTGAAGGCTAGTAAGCTTTTCTGGACTCCTAGACCCCTCGCGGCAGCACTCGCTTCCCTACAAAGGCACTGAGCACCCCCAGGCTCTCCTGAGTCGAAGATCAACATTCAGACACGTAGACCCTTCGGAGTACCCGTGTCTGTGCCGAGTGAAGGAGAGCATGATGCACACTTCGTCGCGGGACCTAGATTTTCTCAGCTCACCAATAGCCTCAGGAACATGATTCTAGGAGGTGCAGCATGCCATGCAAGTCTGCCTGCTTACAGTAGTCCGAGCTGTACTGAGAAAAACTCTTTGCTTACAATTCCTTCTACCACCTCATAGCTGAAGTCAACCTACCTCTAGGAGAAAGTCGGCTTGTGGTCCAAGTGCAACTAGAGCACACTTTCTGGTATAATGCTACAGGCTTTTGGAAGATGCCCAGGAGCCAGGACACCTAGGGAATTCTTTCATTTAGGCAGTTCGCTACACGCAGAACACCCGGCATAGGAAAGTGGATTCTCCAAGACCCAGGGAGTAGCTAGGTCTCTTTTGACTTGTTAGAAAGCACAGATGCTTCTTCTGCGTGTCAACCTGGAAATGGCGGCCTTAGGAGTCAAGCCTTGTTTTCCCGTCTTGAAAGCTCCATTCAAGCGGCCTTAAAGCTACCTGAGAAACACTGTGGTTGTGGGACTTGTATTCACTCCAGGCATGGCTCTGGAAGAACATGAGTTATCTCGAAAGAAAGCGGGTGCTTCCAGGCTCTGGTTAGGAGCATATCCTGCCCTGCACTAGAGCTAAGGGGAATCTTGACGTGCACTCTACCCTGGCCTACAGCTCTGATTTGCCATCCAGAAGGGTAGTTGTGCAGCCTTTTCCTTGAGTCCTTAGTCACAGTTCTGCATTAGTTTAAAGGTACTAATCTTCTCAGGACTCCAGTCCCACTCGTGCCAGTACCCGTTTCCGTACAAGAACTCTGAGTACCCCAGGGCTCCCCTGGGCTTGCCGGGCCACACTCACACCCGTAGGCCCTTCACTGTGCCCCTCTGTAGGCCGAGTGAAGCATAACAAACTGCACTCTTTCTTGGGAAAGCTAGATTTCCTCAGCTCACCAGCAGCCTCTGGAACACGGTTCTAGCAAGTCCAGCATACCATGGAAGTCTGCCTCATCGCCCTATTCTGAGCTGTACTGAGCAAAACTCTCTGCTTTGAAGTCCTTCGAGGACCTCATACCTGAAGTCACCGTATCTCAAGGAGAAAGACGGCTTGCAGTCCAACTTCCACTAAAGCACAGTTTTCTGTGTAACACTTCAGGCTTTGGGGACATGCACAGGGCTCTTAGGAGACCTAGGGCAGTCTATTGTCTAGGCACGTTGCTACATGTACAACACCCTGTGCAGAAAACTTGATTCTGGGAAGAGCCAAGTAGCTAGCTAGGTCTCTTTTGTCCTCTTAGAAACCACAGATACTTACGCTGTGTGTCAATCTGGAAACAGGACCTGATGGGACTAGCCTTGTTTCCCATCATGAAAGCTCCTTTTATGCGCCTTGAAGCTAAGTGAAAAACACTGTTGGTGTCGGGCTTATACACACGACAGGCATGGCTGTGAGAGGGAAAAAGAGGTGTCACGAAGAAACATGGTATTCCAGTTTCTGAGTCAGAGCTGATCCTGTCCTGTTCTATAGCTAAAGGGAAACTCAAAGTGAGGCCTAACTTCGAAGGAGGGCCCTGATATGCCTTACAGCGGGTTAGGCGTGCAACAGCTTCCATGAGGCCTTAGTCGCTCTCCTGCTTTAGTTGAACGCTAGTAAGCTTTTCAGGCCGCCTAGATCCCTCGCGGCAGCACTCGTTTCCGTACAAGGATACTGAGTACCCGCAGGCTCCCCTGGGCTTGCTGGGCCGCACTCAGACCCGTAGGCCCATCAGGGTGCCCCTGGGTAGGCCGAGTGAAGGGTAACCCGCTGCACTCTTCCTTGGGCGAGCTAGATATCCCCAGCTCACCAACGGCTTCATCAACACGGTTCTAGCAAGGCCAGCATACCATGGAAGTCGTCCTCGTTGCCCTAGTCTGAGCGGTACTGAGAAAAACTCTCTGCTTACAAGTCCTTCTAGGACCTCATCCCTGAAGTCACCGTATCTCTAGGAGAAAGGCAGCTTGCACAGCAACTTCCACTACAGCACAGTTTTGTGTGGAACACTTCAGGTTTTTGGGAGAGGCACAGGGCCCTAGGAGACCTAGGGCAGTCTGTCATCGAAGCAGTTCGCTACACGCAGAGCGCCCTATGCAGAAAAGTTGAATCAGGGAAGAGCCAGGGAGGTAGCTAGGTCTCTTTTGACCTGCCAGTACCCACAGACACTTATGCTGCGTGTCAACCTGGTGATGGTGCCTGATGCGACTGGCCTTGTTTTCCCACCTTGAAAGCTCTTCTTCTGCGCCTTGAAGCTCCCTTAAAAACACTGTGGTTGTCAGGCTTATACTCACGGCAGGCATGGCTGTGAGAGGGAAAAAGAGGTTACACGAAGAGACAGGGTATTTCAGTTTCTGAGTCAGAGCTCATCCTGCCTTGTTATGTAGCTAAATGGAAACTCAAAGTGAGCCCTAGCTTCGAAGGAGGGCCCTGATATGCCATGCAGCGGGATAGGCGTACAACAGCTTCTATGAAGCCTTAGTCACTCTTCTGCTTTAGCTGAAGGCTAGTAAGCTTTTCTGGACTCCTAGACCCCTCGCGGCAGCACTCGCTTCCCTACAAAGGCACTGAGCACCCCCAGGCTCTCCTGAGTCGAAGATCAACATTCAGACACGTAGACCCTTCGGAGTACCCGTGTCTGTGCCGAGTGAAGGAGAGCATGATGCACACTTCGTCGCGGGACCTAGATTTTCTCAGCTCACCAATAGCCTCAGGAACATGATTCTAGGAGGTGCAGCATGCCATGCAAGTCTGCCTGCTTACAGTAGTCCGAGCTGTACTGAGAAAAACTCTTTGCTTACAATTCCTTCTACCACCTCATAGCTGAAGTCAACCTACCTCTAGGAGAAAGTCGGCTTGTGGTCCAAGTGCAACTAGAGCACACTTTCTGGTATAATGCTACAGGCTTTTGGAAGATGCCCAGGAGCCAGGACACCTAGGGAATTCTTTCATTTAGGCAGTTCGCTACACGCAGAACACCCGGCATAGGAAAGTGGATTCTCCAAGACCCAGGGAGTAGCTAGGTCTCTTTTGACTTGTTAGAAAGCACAGATGCTTCTTCTGCGTGTCAACCTGGAAATGGCGGCCTTAGGAGTCAAGCCTTGTTTTCCCGTCTTGAAAGCTCCATTCAAGCGGCCTTAAAGCTACCTGAGAAACACTGTGGTTGTGGGACTTGTATTCACTCCAGGCATGGCTCTGGAAGAACATGAGTTATCTCGAAAGAAAGCGGGTGCTTCCAGGCTCTGGTTAGGAGCATATCCTGCCCTGCACTAGAGCTAAGGGGAATCTTGACGTGCACTCTACCCTGGCCTACAGCTCTGATTTGCCATCCAGAAGGGTAGTTGTGCAGCCTTTTCCTTGAGTCCTTAGTCACAGTTCTGCATTAGTTTAAAGGTACTAATCTTCTCAGGACTCCAGTCCCACTCGTGCCAGTACCCGTTTCCGTACAAGAACTCTGAGTACCCCAGGGCTCCCCTGGGCTTGCCGGGCCACACTCACACCCGTAGGCCCTTCACTGTGCCCCTCTGTAGGCCGAGTGAAGCATAACAAACTGCACTCTTTCTTGGGAAAGCTAGATTTCCTCAGCTCACCAGCAGCCTCTGGAACACGGTTCTAGCAAGTCCAGCATACCATGGAAGTCTGCCTCATCGCCCTATTCTGAGCTGTACTGAGCAAAACTCTCTGCTTTGAAGTCCTTCGAGGACCTCATACCTGAAGTCACCGTATCTCAAGGAGAAAGACGGCTTGCATTCCAACTTCCACTAAAGCACAGTTTTCTGTGTAACACTTCAGGCTTTGGGGACATGCACAGGGCTCTTAGGAGACCTAGGGCAGTCTATTGTCTAGGCACGTCGCTACATGTACAACACCCTGTGCAGAAAACTTGATTCTGGGAAGAGCCAAGTAGCTAGCTAGGTCTCTTTTGTCCTCTTAGAAACCACAGATACTTACGCTACGTGTCAATCTGGAAACAGGACCTGATGGGACTAGCCTTGTTTCCCATCATGAAAGCTCCTTTTATGCGCCTTGAAGCTAAGTGAAAAACACTGTTGGTGTCGTGCTTATACACACGACAGGCATGGCTGTGAGAGGGAAAAAGAGGTGTCACGAAGAAACATGGTATTCCAGTTTCTGAGTCAGAGCTGATCCTGTCCTGTTCTATAGCTAAAGGGAAACTCAAAGTGAGGCCTAACTTCGAAGGAGGGCCCTGATATGCCTTACAGCGGGTTAGGCGTGCAACAGCTTCCATGAGGCCTTAGTCGCTCTCCTGCTTTAGTTGAACGCTAGTAAGCTTTTCAGGCCGCCTAGATCCCTCGCGGCAGCACTCGTTTCCGTACAAGGATACTGAGTACCCGCAGGCTCCCCTGGGCTTGCTGGGCCGCACTCAGACCCGTAGGCCCATCAGGGTGCCCCTGGGTAGGCCGAGTGAAGGGTAACCCGCTGCACTCTTCCTTGGGCGAGCTAGATATCCCCAGCTCACCAACGGCTTCATCAACACGGTTCTAGCAAGGCCAGCATACCATGGAAGTCGTCCTCGTTGCCCTAGTCTGAGCGGTACTGAGAAAAACTCTCTGCTTACAAGTCCTTCTAGGACCTCATCCCTGAAGTCACCGTATCTCTAGGAGAAAGGCAGCTTGCACAGCAACTTCCACTACAGCACAGTTTTGTGTGGAACACTTCAGGTTTTTGGGAGAGGCACAGGACCCTAGGAGACCTAGGGCAGTCTGTCATCGAAGCAGTTCGCTACACGCAGAGCGCCCTATGCAGAAAAGTTGAATCAGGGAAGAGCCAGGGAGGTAGCTAGGTCTCTTTTGACCTGCCAGTACCCACAGACACTTATGCTGCGTGTCAACCTGGTGATGGTGCCTGATGCGACTGGCCTTGTTTTCCCACCTTGAAAGCTCTTCTTATGCGCCTTGAAGCTCCCTTAAAAACACTGTGGTTGTCAGGCTTATACTCATGGCAGGCATGGCTGTGAGAGGGAAAAAGAGGTTACACGAAGAGATAGGGTATTTCAGTTTCTGAGTCAGAGCTCATCCTGCCTTGTTATGTAGCTAAATGGAAACTCAAAGTGAGCCCTAGCTTCGAAGGAGGGCCCTGATATGCCATGCAGCGGGATAGGCGTACAACAGCTTCTATGAAGCCTTAGTCACTCTTCTGCTTTAGCTGAAGGCTAGTAAGCTTTTCTGGACTCCTAGACCCCTCGCGGCAGCACTCGCTTCCCTACAAAGGCACTGAGCACCCCCAGGCTCTCCTGAGTCGAAGATCAACATTCAGACACGTAGACCCTTCGGAGTTCCCGTGTCTGTGCCGAGTGAAGGAGAGCATGATGCACACTTCGTCGCGGGACCTAGATTTTCTCAGCTCACCAATAGCCTCAGGAACATGATTCTAGGAGGTGCAGCATGCCATGCAAGTCTGCCTGCTTACAGTAGTCCGAGCTGTACTGAGAAAAACTCTTTGCTTACAATTCCTTCTACCACCTCATAGCTGAAGTCAACCTACCTCTAGGAGAAAGTCGGCTTGTGGTCCAAGTGCAACTAGAGCACACTTTCTGGTATAATGCTACAGGCTTTTGGAAGATGCCCAGGAGCCAGGACACCTAGGGAATTCTTTCATTTAGGCAGTTCGCTACACGCAGAACACCCGGCATAGGAAAGTGGATTCTCCAAGACCCAGGGAGTAGCTAGGTCTCTTTTGACTTGTTAGAAAGCACAGATGCTTCTTCTGCGTGTCAACCTGGAAATGGCGGCCTTAGGAGTCAAGCCTTGTTTTCCCGTCTTGAAAGCTCCATTCAAGCGGCCTTAAAGCTACCTGAAAAACACTGTGGTTGTGGGACTTGTATTCACTCCAGGCATGGCTCTGGAAGAACATGAGTTATCTCGAAAGAAAGCGGGTGCTTCCAGGCTCTGGTTAGGAGCATATCCTGCCCTGCACTAGAGCTAAGGGGAATCTTGACGTGCACTCTACCCTGGCCTACAGCTCTGATTTGCCATCCAGAAGGGTAGTTGTGCAGCCTTTTCCTTGAGTCCTTAGTCACAGTTCTGCATTAGTTTAAAGGTACTAATCTTCTCAGGACTCCAGTCCCACTCGTGCCAGTACCCGTTTCCGTACAAGAACTCTGAGTACCCCAGGGCTCCCCTGGGCTTGCCGGGCCACACTCACACCCGTAGGCCCTTCACTGTGCCCCTCTGTAGGCCGAGTGAAGCATAACAAACTGCACTCTTTCTTGGGAAAGCTAGATTTCCTCAGCTCACCAGCAGCCTCTGGAACACGGTTCTAGCAAGTCCAGCATACCATGGAAGTCTGCCTCATCGCCCTATTGTGAGCTGTACTGAGCAAAAGTCTCTGCTTTGAAGTCCTTCGAGGACCTCATACCTGAAGTCACCGTATCTCAAGGAGAAAGACGGCTTGCATTCCAACTTCCACTAAAGCACAGTTTTCTGTGTAACACTTCAGGCTTTGGGGACATGCACAGGGCTCTTAGGAGACCTAGGGCAGTCTATTGTCTAGGCACGTCGCTACATGTACAACACCCTGTGCAGAAAACTTGATTCTGGGAAGAGCCAAGTAGCTAGCTAGGTCTCTTTTGTCCTCTTAGAAACCATAGATACTTACGCTGCGTGTCATTCTGGAAACAGGACCTGATGGGACTAGCCTTGTTTCCCATCATGAAAGCTCCTTTTATGCGCCTTGAAGCTAAGTGAAAAACACTGTTGGTGTCGGGCTTATACACACGACAGGCATGGCTGTGAGAGGGAAAAAGAGGTGTCACGAAGAAACATGGTATTCCAGTTTCTGAGTCAGAGCTGATCCTGTCCTGTTCTATAGCTAAAGGGAAACTCAAAGTGAGGCCTAACTTCGAAGGAGGGCCCTGATATGCCTTACAGCGGGTTAGGCGTGCAACAGCTTCCATGAGGCCTTAGTCGCTCTCCTGCTTTAGTTGAACGCTAGTAAGCTTTTCAGGCCGCCTAGATCCCTCGCGGCAGCACTCGTTTCCGTACAAGGATACTGAGTACCCGCAGGCTCCCCTGGGCTTGCTGGGCCGCACTCAGACCCGTAGGCCCATCAGGGTGCCCCTGGGTAGGCCGAGTGAAGGGTAACCCGCTGCACTCTTCCTTGGGCGAGCTAGATATCCCCAGCTCACCAACGGCTTCATCAACACGGTTCTAGCAAGGCCAGCATACCATGGAAGTCGTCCTCGTTGCCCTAGTCTGAGCGGTACTGAGAAAAACTCTCTGCTTACAAGTCCTTCTAGGACCTCATCCCTGAAGTCACCGTATCTCTAGGAGAAAGGCAGCTTGCACTGCAACTTCCACTACAGCACAGTTTTGTGTGGAACACTTCAGGTTTTTGGGAGAGGCACAGGACCCTAGGAGACCTAGGGCAGTCTTTCATCTAAGCAGTTCGCTACACGCAGAGCGCCCTATGCAGAAATGTTGAATCAGGGAAGAGCCAGGGAGGTAGCTAGGTCTCTTTTGACCTGCCAGTACCCACGGACACTTATGCTGCGTGTCAACCTGGTGATGGTGCCTGATGCGACTGGCTTTGTTTTCCCACCTTGAAAGCTCTTCTTCTGCGCCTTGAAGCTCCCTTAAAAACACTGTGGTTGTCAGGCTTATACTCACGGCAGGCATGGCTGTGAGAGGGAAAAAGAGGTTACACGAAGAGACAGGGTATTTCAGTTTCTGAGTCAGAGCTCATCCTGCCTTGTTATGTAGCTAAATGGAAACTCAAAGTGAGCCCTAGCTTCGAAGGAGGGCCCTGATATGCCATGCAGCGGGATAGGCGTACAACAGCTTCTATGAAGCCTTAGTCACTCTTCTGCTTTAGCTGAAGGCTAGTAAGCTTTTCTGGACTCCTAGACCCCTCGCGGCAGCACTCGCTTCCCTACAAAGGCACTGAGCACCCCCAGGCTCTCCTGAGTCGAAGATCAACATTCAGACACGTAGACCCTTCGGAGTACCCGTGTCTGTGCCGAGTGAAGGAGAGCATGATGCACACTTCGTCGCGGGACCTAGATTTTCTCAGCTCACCAATAGCCTCAGGAACATGATTCTAGGAGGTGCAGCATGCCATGCAAGTCTGCCTGCTTACAGTAGTCCGAGCTGTACTGAGAAAAACTCTTTGCTTACAATTCCTTCTACCACCTCATAGCTGAAGTCAACCTACCTCTAGGAGAAAGTCGGCTTGTGGTCCAAGTGCAACTAGAGCACACTTTCTGGTATAATGCTACAGGCTTTTGGAAGATGCCCAGGAGCCAGGACACCTAGGGAA
Source organism: Eubalaena glacialis (assembly GCF_028564815.1). Classification (NCBI taxonomy): domain Eukaryota; kingdom Metazoa; phylum Chordata; class Mammalia; order Artiodactyla; family Balaenidae; genus Eubalaena; species Eubalaena glacialis. Next base: position 94,649,086 of record NC_083724.1, read on the forward strand.
TTCTTTCATTTAGACAGTTCGCTACACACAGAACACCCGGCATAGGAAAGTGGATTCTCCAAGACCCAGGGAGTAGCTAGGTCTCTTTTGACTTGTTAGAAAGCACAGATGCTTCTTCTGCGTGTCAACCTGGAAATGGCGGCCTTAGGAGTCAAGCCTTGTTTTCCCGTCTTGAAAGCTCCATTCAAGCGGCCTTAAAGCTACCTGAGAAACACTGTGGTTGTGGGACTTGTATTCACTCCAGGCATGGCTCTGGAAGAACATGAGTTATCTCGAAAGAAAGCGGGTGCTTCCAGGCTCTGGTTAGGAGCATATCCTGCCCTGCACTAGAGCTAAGGGGAATCTTGACGTGCACTCTACCCTGGCCTACAGCTCTGATTTGCCATCCAGAAGGGTAGTTGTGCAGCCTTTTCCTTGAGTCCTTAGTCACAGTTCTGCATTAGTTTAAAGGTACTAATCTTCTCAGGACTCCAGTCCCACTCGTGCCAGTACCCGTTTCCGTACAAGAACTCTGAGTACCCCAGGGCTCCCCTGGGCTTGCCGGGCCACACTCACACCCGTAGGCCCTTCACTGTGCCCCTCTGTAGGCCGAGTGAAGCATAACAAACTGCACTCTTTCTTGGGAAAGCTAGATTTCCTCAGCTCACCAGCAGCCTCTGGAACACGGTTCTAGCAAGTCCAGCATACCATGGAAGTCTGCCTCATCGCCCTATTCTGAGCTGTACTGAGCAAAACTCTCTGCTTTGAAGTCCTTCGAGGACCTCATACCTGAAGTCACCGTATCTCAAGGAGAAAGACGGCTTGCATTCCAACTTCCACTAAAGCACAGTTTTCTGTGTAACACTTCAGGCTTTGGGGACATGCACAGGGCTCTTAGGAGACCTAGGGCAGTCTATTGTCTAGGCACGTCGCTACATGTACAACACCCTGTGCAGAAAACTTGATTCTGGGAAGAGCCAAGTAGCTAGCTAGGTCTCTTTTGTCCTCTTAGAAACCACAGATACTTACGCTACGTGTCAATCTGGAAACAGGACCTGATGGGACTAGCCTTGTTTCCCATCATGAAAGCTCCTTTTATGCGCCTTGAAGCTAAGTGAAAAACACTGTTGGTGTCGGGCTTATACACACGACAGGCATGGCTGTGAGAGGGAAAAAGAGGTGTCACGAAGAAACATGGTATTCCAGTTTCTGAGTCAGAGCTGATCCTGTCCTGTTCTATAGCTAAAGGGAAACTCAAAGTGAGGCCTAACTTCGAAGGAGGGCCCTGATATGCCTTACAGCGGGTTAGGCGTGCAACAGCTTCCATGAGGCCTTAGTCGCTCTCCTGCTTTAGTTGAACGCTAGTAAGCTTTTCAGGCCGCCTAGATCCCTCGCGGCAGCACTCGTTTCCGTACAAGGATACTGAGTACCCGCAGGCTCCCCTGGGCTTGCTGGGCCGCACTCAGACCCGTAGGCCCATCAGGGTGCCCCTGGGTAGGCCGAGTGAAGGGTAACCCGCTGCACTCTTCCTTGGGCGAGCTAGATATCCCCAGCTCACCAACGGCTTCATCAACACGGTTCTAGCAAGGCCAACATACCATGGAAGTCGTCCTCGTTGCCCTAGTCTGAGCGGTACTGAGAAAAACTCTCTGCTTACAAGTCCTTCTAGGACCTCATCCCTGAAGTCACCGTATCTCTAGGAGAAAGGCAGCTTGCACAGCAACTTCCACTACAGCACAGTTTTGTGTGGAACACTTCAGGTTTTTGGGAGAGGCACAGGGCCCTAGGAGACCTAGGGCAGTCTGTCATCGAAGCAGTTCGCTACACGCAGAGCGCCCTATGCAGAAAAGTTGAATCAGGGAAGAGCCAGGGAGGTAGCTAGGTCTCTTTTGACCTGCCAGTACCCACAGACACTTATGCTGCGTGTCAACCTGGTGATGGTGCCTGATGCGACTGGCCTTGTTTTCCCACCTTGAAAGCTCTTCTTCTGCGCCTTGAAGCTCCCTTAAAAACACTGTGGTTGTCAGGCTTATACTCACGGCAGGCATGGCTGTGAGAGGGAAAAAGAGGTTACACGAAGAGACAGGGTATTTCAGTTTCTGAGTCAGAGCTCATCCTGCCTTGTTATGTAGCTAAATGGAAACTCAAAGTGAGCCCTAGCTTCGAAGGAGGGCCCTGATATGCCATGCAGCGGGATAGGCGTACAACAGCTTCTATGAAGCCTTAGTCACTCTTCTGCTTTAGCTGAAGGCTAGTAAGCTTTTCTGGACTCCTAGACCCCTCGCGGCAGCACTCGCTTCCCTACAAAGGCACTGAGCACCCCCAGGCTCTCCTGAGTCGAAGATCAGCATTCAGACACGTAGACCCTTCGGAGTACCCGTGTCTGTGCCGAGTGAAGGAGAGCATGATGCACACTTCGTCGCGGGACCTAGATTTTCTCAGCTCACCAATAGCCTCAGGAACATGATTCTAGGAGGTGCAGCATGCCATGCAAGTCTGCCTGCTTACAGTAGTCCGAGCTGTACTGAGAAAAACTCTTTGCTTACAATTCCTTCTACCACCTCATAGCTGAAGTCAACCTACCTCTAGGAGAAAGTCGGCTTGTGGTCCAAGTGCAACTAGAGCACACTTTCTGGTATAATGCTACAGGCTTTTGGAAGATGCCCAGGAGCCAGGACACCTAGGGAATTCTTTCATTTAGGCAGTTCGCTACACGCAGAACACCCGGCATAGGAAAGTGGATTCTCCAAGACCCAGGGAGTAGCTAGGTCTCTTTTGACTTGTTAGAAAGCACAGATGCTTCTTCTGCGTGTCAACCTGGAAATGGCGGCCTTAGGAGTCAAGCCTTGTTTTCCCGTCTTGAAAGCTCCATTCAAGCGGCCTTAAAGCTACCTGAAAAACACTGTGGTTGTGGGACTTGTATTCACTCCAGGCATGGCTCTGGAAGAACATGAGTTATCTCGAAAGAAAGCGGGTGCTTCCAGGCTCTGGTTAGGAGCATATCCTGCCCTGCACTAGAGCTAAGGGGAATCTTGACGTGCACTCTACCCTGGCCTACAGCTCTGATTTGCCATCCAGAAGGGTAGTTGTGCCGCCTTTTCCTTGAGTCCTTAGTCACAGTTCTGCATTAGTTTAAAGGTACTAATCTTCTCAGGACTCCAGTCCCACTCGTGCCAGTACCCGTTTCCGTACAAGAACTCTGAGTACCCCAGGGCTCCCCTGGGCTTGCCGGGCCACACTCACACCCGTAGGCCCTTCACTGTGCCCCTCTGTAGGCCGAGTGAAGCATAACAAACTGCACTCTTTCTTGGGAAAGCTAGATTTCCTCAGCTCACCAGCAGCCTCTGGAACACGGTTCTAGCAAGTCCCGCATACCATGGAAGTCTGCCTCATCGCCCTATTCTGAGCTGTACTGAGCAAAACTCTCTGCTTTGAAGTCCTTCGAGGACCTCATACCTGAAGTCACCGTATCTCAAGGAGAAAGACGGCTTGCAGTCCAACTTCCACTAAAGCACAGTTTTCTGTGTAACACTTCAGGCTTTGGGGACATGCACAGGGCTCTTAGGAGACCTAGGGCAGTCTATTGTCTAGGCACGTCGCTACATGTACAACACCCTGTGCAGAAAACTTGATTCTGGGAAGAGCCAAGTAGCTAGCTAGGTCTCTTTTGTCCTCTTAGAAACCATAGATACTTACGCTGCGTGTCAATCTGGAAACAGGACCTGATGGGACTAGCCTTGTTTCCCATCATGAAAGCTCCTTTTATGCGCCTTGAAGCTAAGTGAAAAACACTGTTGGTGTCGGGCTTATACACACGACAGGCATGGCTGTGAGAGGGAAAAAGAGGTGTCACGAAGAAACATGGTATTCCAGTTTCTGAGTCAGAGCTGATCCTGTCCTGTTCTATAGCTAAAGGGAAACTCAAAGTGAGGCCTAACTTCGAAGGAGGGCCCTGATATGCCTTACAGCGGGTTAGGCGTGCAACAGCTTCCATGAGGCCTTAGTCGCTCTCCTGCTTTAGTTGAACGCTAGTAAGCTTTTCAGGCCGCCTAGATCCCTCGCGGCAGCACTCGTTTCCGTACAAGGATACTGAGTACCCGCAGGCTCCCCTGGGCTTGCTGGGCCGCACTCAGACCCGTAGGCCCATCAGGGTGCCCCTGGGTAGGCCGAGTGAAGGGTAACCCGCTGCACTCTTCCTTGGGCGAGCTAGATATCCCCAGCTCACCAACGGCTTCATCAACACGGTTCTAGCAAGGCCAGCATACCATGGAAGTCGTCCTCGTTGCCCTAGTCTGAGCGGTACTGAGAAAAACTCTCTGCTTACAAGTCCTTCTAGGACCTCATCCCTGAAGTCACCGTATCTCTAGGAGAAAGGCAGCTTGCACTGCAACTTCCACTACAGCACAGTTTTGTGTGGAACACTTCAGGTTTTTGGGAGAGGCACAGGACCCTAGGAGACCTAGGGCAGTCTTTCATCTAAGCAGTTCGCTACACGCAGAGCGCCCTATGCAGAAATGTTGAATCAGGGAAGAGCCAGGGAGGTAGCTAGGTCTCTTTTGACCTGCCAGTACCCACGGACACTTATGCTGCGTGTCAACCTGGTGATGGTGCCTGATGCGACTGGCTTTGTTTTCCCACCTTGAAAGCTCTTCTTCTGCGCCTTGAAGCTCCCTTAAAAACACTGTGGTTGTCAGGCTTATACTCACGGCAGGCATGGCTGTGAGAGGGAAAAAGAGGTTACACGAAGAGACAGGGTATTTCAGTTTCTGAGTCAGAGCTCATCCTGCCTTGTTATGTAGCTAAATGGAAACTCAAAGTGAGCCCTAGCTTCGAAGGAGGGCCCTGATATGCCATGCAGCGGGATAGGCGTACAACAGCTTCTATGAAGCCTTAGTCACTCTTCTGCTTTAGCTGAAGGCTAGTAAGCTTTTCTGGACTCCTAGACCCCTCGCGGCAGCACTCGCTTCCCTACAAAGGCACTGAGCACCCCCAGGCTCTCCTGAGTCGAAGATCAACATTCAGACACGTAGACCCTTCGGAGTACCCGTGTCTGTGCCGAGTGAAGGAGAGCATGATGCACACTTCGTCGCGGGACCTAGATTTTCTCAGCTCACCAATAGCCTCAGGAACATGATTCTAGGAGGTGCAGCATGCCATGCAAGTCTGCCTGCTTACAGTAGTCCGAGCTGTACTGAGAAAAACTCTTTGCTTACAATTCCTTCTACCACCTCATAGCTGAAGTCAACCTACCTCTAGGAGAAAGTCGGCTTGTGGTCCAAGTGCAACTAGAGCACACTTTCTGGTATAATGCTACAGGCTTTTGGAAGATGCCCAGGAGCCAGGACACCTAGGGAATTCTTTCATTTAGGCAGTTCGCTACACGCAGAACACCCGGCATAGGAAAGTGGATTCTCCAAGACCCAGGGAGTAGCTAGGTCTCTTTTGACTTGTTAGAAAGCACAGATGCTTCTTCTGCGTGTCAACCTGGAAATGGCGGCCTTAGGAGTCAAGCCTTGTTTTCCCGTCTTGAAAGCTCCATTCAAGCGGCCTTAAAGCTACCTGAGAAACACTGTGGTTGTGGGACTTGTATTCACTCCAGGCATGGCTCTGGAAGAACATGAGTTATCTCGAAAGAAAGCGGGTGCTTCCAGGCTCTGGTTAGGAGCATATCCTGCCCTGCACTAGAGCTAAGGGGAATCTTGACGTGCACTCTACCCTGGCCTACAGCTCTGATTTGCCATCCAGAAGGGTAGTTGTGCAGCCTTTTCCTTGAGTCCTTAGTCACAGTTCTGCATTAGTTTAAAGGTACTAATCTTCTCAGGACTCCAGTCCCACTCGTGCCAGTACCCGTTTCCGTACAAGAACTCTGAGTACCCCAGGGCTCCCCTGGGCTTGCCGGGCCACACTCACACCCGTAGGCCCTTCACTGTGCCCCTCTGTAGGCCGAGTGAAGCATAACAAACTGCACTCTTTCTTGGGAAAGCTAGATTTCCTCAGCTCACCAGCAGCCTCTGGAACACGGTTCTAGCAAGTCCAGCATACCATGGAAGTCTGCCTCATCGCCCTATTCTGAGCTGTACTGAGCAAAACTCTCTGCTTTGAAGTCCTTCGAGGACCTCATACCTGAAGTCACCGTATCTCAAGGAGAAAGACGGCTTGCATTCCAACTTCCACTAAAGCACAGTTTTCTGTGTAACACTTCAGGCTTTGGGGACATGCACAGGGCTCTTAGGAGACCTAGGGCAGTCTATTGTCTAGGCACGTCGCTACATGTACAACACCCTGTGCAGAAAACTTGATTCTGGGAAGAGCCAAGTAGCTAGCTAGGTCTCTTTTGTCCTCTTAGAAACCACAGATACTTACGCTACGTGTCAATCTGGAAACAGGACCTGATGGGACTAGCCTTGTTTCCCATCATGAAAGCTCCTTTTATGCGCCTTGAAGCTAAGTGAAAAACACTGTTGGTGTCGTGCTTATACACACGACAGGCATGGCTGTGAGAGGGAAAAAGAGGTGTCACGAAGAAACATGGTATTCCAGTTTCTGAGTCAGAGCTGATCCTGTCCTGTTCTATAGCTAAAGGGAAACTCAAAGTGAGGCCTAACTTCGAAGGAGGGCCCTGATATGCCTTACAGCGGGTTAGGCGTGCAACAGCTTCCATGAGGCCTTAGTCGCTCTCCTGCTTTAGTTGAACGCTAGTAAGCTTTTCAGGCCGCCTAGATCCCTCGCGGCAGCACTCGTTTCCGTACAAGGATACTGAGTACCCGCAGGCTCCCCTGGGCTTGCTGGGCCGCACTCAGACCCGTAGGCCCATCAGGGTGCCCCTGGGTAGGCCGAGTGAAGGGTAACCCGCTGCACTCTTCCTTGGGCGAGCTAGATATCCCCAGCTCACCAACGGCTTCATCAACACGGTTCTAGCAAGGCCAGCATACCATGGAAGTCGTCCTCGTTGCCCTAGTCTGAGCGGTACTGAGAAAAACTCTCTGCTTACAAGTCCTTCTAGGACCTCATCCCTGAAGTCACCGTATCTCTAGGAGAAAGGCAGCTTGCACAGCAACTTCCACTACAGCACAGTTTTGTGTGGAACACTTCAGGTTTTTGGGAGAGGCACAGGGCCCTAGGAGACCTAGGGCAGTCTGTCATCGAAGCAGTTCGCTACACGCAGAGCGCCCTATGCAGAAAAGTTGAATCAGGGAAGAGCCAGGGAGGTAGCTAGGTCTCTTTTGACCTGCCAGTACCCACGGACACTTATGCTGCGTGTCAACCTGGTGATGGTGCCTGATGCGACTGGCCTTGTTTTCCCACCTTGAAAGCTCTTCTTCTGCGCCTTGAAGCTCCCTTAAAAACACTGTGGTTGTCAGGCTTATACTCACGGCAGGCATGGCTGTGAGAGGGAAAAAGAGGTTACACGAAGAGACAGGGTATTTCAGTTTCTGAGTCAGAGCTCATCCTGCCTTGTTATGTAGCTAAATGGAAACTCAAAGTGAGCCCTAGCTTCGAAGGAGGGCCCTGATATGCCATGCAGCGGGATAGGCGTACAACAGCTTCTATGAAGCCTTAGTCACTCTTCTGCTTTAGCTGAAGGCTAGTAAGCTTTTCTGGACTCCTAGACCCCTCGCGGCAGCACTCGCTTCCCTACAAAGGCACTGAGCACCCCCAGGCTCTCCTGAGTCGAAGATCAACATTCAGACACGTAGACCCTTCGGAGTACCCGTGTCTGTGCCGAGTGAAGGAGAGCATGATGCACACTTCGTCGTGGGACCTAGATTTTCTCAGCTCACCAATAGCCTCAGGAACATGATTCTAGGAGGTGCAGCATGCCATGCAAGTCTGCCTGCTTACAGTAGTCCGAGCTGTACTGAGAAAAACTCTTTGCTTACAATTCCTTCTACCACCTCATAGCTGAAGTCAACCTACCTCTAGGAGAAAGTCGGCTTGTGGTCCAAGTGCAACTAGAGCACACTTTCTGGTATAATGCTACAGGCTTTTGGAAGATGCCCAGGAGCCAGGACACCTAGGGAATTCTTTCATTTAGGCAGTTCGCTACACGCAGAACACCCGGCATAGGAAAGTGGATTCTCCAAGACCCAGGGAGTAGCTAGGTCTCTTTTGACTTGTTAGAAAGCACAGATGCTTCTTCTGCGTGTCAACCTGGAAATGGCGGCCTTAGGAGTCAAGCCTTGTTTTCCCGTCTTGAAAGCTCCATTCAAGCGGCCTTAAAGCTACCTGAGAAACACTGTGGTTGTGGGACTTGTATTCACTCCAGGCATGGCTCTGGAAGAACATGAGTTATCTCGAAAGAAAGCGGGTGCTTCCAGGCTCTGGTTAGGAGCATATCCTGCCCTGCACTAGAGCTAAGGGGAATCTTGACGTGCACTCTACCCTGGCCTACAGCTCTGATTTGCCATCCAGAAGGGTAGTTGTGCAGCCTTTTCCTTGAGTCCTTAGTCACAGTTCTGCATTAGTTTAAAGGTACTAATCTTCTCAGGACTCCAGTCCCACTCGTGCCAGTACCCGTTTCCGTACAAGAACTCTGAGTACCCCAGGGCTCCCCTGGGCTTGCCGGGCCACACTCACACCCGTAGGCCCTTCACTGTGCCCCTCTGTAGGCCGAGTGAAGCATAACAAACTGCACTCTTTCTTGGGAAAGCTAGATTTCCTCAGCTCACCAGCAGCCTCTGGAACACGGTTCTAGCAAGTCCAGCATACCATGGAAGTCTGCCTCATCGCCCTATTCTGAGCTGTACTGAGCAAAACTCTCTGCTTTGAAGTCCTTCGAGGACCTCATACCTGAAGTCACCGTATCTCAAGGAGAAAGACGGCTTGCATTCCAACTTCCACTAAAGCACAGTTTTCTGTGTAACACTTCAGGCTTTGGGGACATGCACAGGGCTCTTAGGAGACCTAGGGCAGTCTATTGTCTAGGCACGTCGCTACATGTACAACACCCTGTGCAGAAAACTTGATTCTGGGAAGAGCCAAGTAGCTAGCTAGGTCTCTTTTGTCCTCTTAGAAACCACAGATACTTACGCTACGTGTCAATCTGGAAACAGGACCTGATGGGACTAGCCTTGTTTCCCATCATGAAAGCTCCTTTTATGCGCCTTGAAGCTAAGTGAAAAACACTGTTGGTGTCGTGCTTATACACACGACAGGCATGGCTGTGAGAGGGAAAAAGAGGTGTCACGAAGAAACATGGTATTCCAGTTTCTGAGTCAGAGCTGATCCTGTCCTGTTCTATAGCTAAAGGGAAACTCAAAGTGAGGCCTAACTTCGAAGGAGGGCCCTGATATGCCTTACAGCGGGTTAGGCGTGCAACAGCTTCCATGAGGCCTTAGTCGCTCTCCTGCTTTAGTTGAACGCTAGTAAGCTTTTCAGGCCGCCTAGATCCCTCGCGGCAGCACTCGTTTCCGTACAAGGATACTGAGTACCCGCAGGCTCCCCTGGGCTTGCTGGGCCGCACTCAGACCCGTAGGCCCATCAGGGTGCCCCTGGGTAGGCCGAGTGAAGGGTAACCCGCTGCACTCTTCCTTGGGCGAGCTAGATATCCCCAGCTCACCAACGGCTTCATCAACACGGTTCTAGCAAGGCCAGCATACCATGGAAGTCGTCCTCGTTGCCCTAGTCTGAGCGGTACTGAGAAAAACTCTCTGCTTACAAGTCCTTCTAGGACCTCATCCCTGAAGTCACCGTATCTCTAGGAGAAAGGCAGCTTGCACAGCAACTTCCACTACAGCACAGTTTTGTGTGGAACACTTCAGGTTTTTGGGAGAGGCACAGGGCCCTAGGAGACCTAGGGCAGTCTGTCATCGAAGCAGTTCGCTACACGCAGAGCGCCCTATGCAGAAAAGTTGAATCAGGGAAGAGCCAGGGAGGTAGCTAGGTCTCTTTTGACCTGCCAGTACCCACGGACACTTATGCTGCGTGTCAACCTGGTGATGGTGCCTGATGCGACTGGCCTTGTTTTCCCACCTTGAAAGCTCTTCTTCTGCGCCTTGAAGCTCCCTTAAAAACACTGTGGTTGTCAGGCTTATACTCACGGCAGGCATGGCTGTGAGAGGGAAAAAGAGGTTACACGAAGAGACAGGGTATTTCAGTTTCTGAGTCAGAGCTCATCCTGCCTTGTTATGTAGCTAAATGGAAACTCAAAGTGAGCCCTAGCTTCGAAGGAGGGCCCTGATATGCCATGCAGCGGGATAGGCGTACAACAGCTTCTATGAAGCCTTAGTCACTCTTCTGCTTTAGCTGAAGGCTAGTAAGCTTTTCTGGACTCCTAGACCCCTCGCGGCAGCACTCGCTTCCCTACAAAGGCACTGAGCACCCCCAGGCTCTCCTGAGTCGAAGATCAACATTCAGACACGTAGACCCTTCGGAGTACCCGTGTCTGTGCCGAGTGAAGGAGAGCATGATGCACACTTCGTCGCGGGACCTAGATTTTCTCAGCTCACCAATAGCCTCAGGAACATGATTCTAGGAGGTGCAGCATGCCATGCAAGTCTGCCTGCTTACAGTAGTCCGAGCTGTACTGAGAAAAACTCTTTGCTTACAATTCCTTCTACCACCTCATAGCTGAAGTCAACCTACCTCTAGGAGAAAGTCGGCTTGTGGTCCAAGTGCAACTAGAGCACACTTTCTGGTATAATGCTACAGGCTTTTGGAAGATGCCCAGGAGCCAGGACACCTAGGGAATTCTTTCATTTAGGCAGTTCGCTACACGCAGAACACCCGGCATAGGAAAGTGGATTCTCCAAGACCCAGGGAGTAGCTAGGTCTCTTTTGACTTGTTAGAAAGCACAGATGCTTCTTCTGCGTGTCAACCTGGAAATGGCGGCCTTAGGAGTCAAGCCTTGTTTTCCCGTCTTGAAAGCTCCATTCAAGCGGCCTTAAAGCTACCTGAGAAACACTGTGGTTGTGGGACTTGTATTCACTCCAGGCATGGCTCTGGAAGAACATGAGTTATCTCGAAAGAAAGCGGGTGCTTCCAGGCTCTGGTTAGGAGCATATCCTGCCCTGCACTAGAGCTAAGGGGAATCTTGACGTGCACTCTACCCTGGCCTACAGCTCTGATTTGCCATCCAGAAGGGTAGTTGTGCCGCCTTTTCCTTGAGTCCTTAGTCACAGTTCTGCATTAGTTTAAAGGTACTAATCTTCTCAGGACTCCAGTCCCACTCGTGCCAGTACCCGTTTCCGTACAAGAACTCTGAGTACCCCAGGGCTCCCCTGGGCTTGCCGGGCCACACTCACACCCGTAGGCCCTTCACTGTGCCCCTCTGTAGGCCGAGTGAAGCATAACAAACTGCACTCTTTCTTGGGAAAGCTAGATTTCCTCAGCTCACCAGCAGCCTCTGGAACACGGTTCTAGCAAGTCCAGCATACCATGGAAGTCTGCCTCATCGCCCTATTCTGAGCTGTACTGAGCAAAACTCTCTGCTTTGAAGTCCTTCGAGGACCTCATACCTGAAGTCACCGTATCTCAAGGAGAAAGACGGCTTGCAGTCCAACTTCCACTAAAGCACAGTTTTCTGTGTAACACTTCAGGCTTTGGGGACATGCACAGGGCTCTTAGGAGACCTAGGGCAGTCTATTGTCTAGGCACGTCGCTACATGTACAACACCCTGTGCAGAAAACTTGATTCTGGGAAGAGCCAAGTAGCTAGCTAGGTCTCTTTTGTCCTCTTAGAAACCACAGATACTTACGCTGCGTGTCAATCTGGAAACAGGACCTGATGGGACTAGCCTTGTTTCCCATCATGAAAGTTCCTTTTATGCGCCTTGAAGCTAAGTGAAAAACACTGTTGGTGTCGGGCTTATACACACGACAGGCATGGCTGTGAGAGGGAAAAAGAGGTGTCACGAAGAAACATGGTATTCCAGTTTCTGAGTCAGAGCTGATCCTGTCCTGTTCTATAGCTAAAGGGAAACTCAAAGTGAGGCCTAACTTCGAAGGAGGGCCCTGATATGCCTTACAGCGGGTTAGGCGTGCAACAGCTTCCATGAGGCCTTAGTCGCTCTCCTGCTTTAGTTGAACGCTAGTAAGCTTTTCAGGCCGCCTCGATCCCTCGCGGCAGCACTCGTTTCCGTACAAGGATACTGAGTACCCCCAGGCTCCCCTGGGCTTGCTGGGCCGCACTCAGACCCGTAGGCCCATCAGGGTGCCCCTGGGTAGGCCGAGTGAAGGGTAACCAGCTGCACTCTTCCTTGGGCGAGCTAGATATCCCCAGCTCACCAACGGCTTCATGAACACGGTTCTAGCAAGGCCAGCATACCATGGAAGTCGTCCTCGTTGCCCTAGTCTGAGCGGTACTGAGAAAAACTCTCTGCTTACAAGTCCTTCTAGGACCTCATCCCTGAAGTCACCGTATCTCTAGGAGAAAGGCAGCTTGCACAGCAACTTCCACTACAGCACAGTTTTGTGTGGAACACTTCAGGTTTTTGGGAGAGGCACAGGACCCTAGGAGACCTAGGGCAGTCTGTCATCGAAGCAGTTCGCTACACGCAGAGCGCCCTATGCAGAAAAGTTGAATCAGGGAAGAGCCAGGGAGGTAGCTAGGTCTCTTTTGACCTGCCAGTACCCACAGACACTTATGCTGCATGTCAATCTGGTGATGGTGCCTGATGCAACTGGCCTTGTTTTCCCACCTTGAAAGCTCTTCTTCTGCGCCTTGAAGCTCCCTTAAAAACACTGTGGTTGTCAGGCTTATACTCACGGCAGGCATGGCTGTGAGAGGGAAAAAGAGGTTACACGAAGAGACAGGGTATTTCAGTTTCTGAGTCAGAGCTCATCCTGCCTTGTTATGTAGCTAAATGGAAACTCAAAGTGAGCCCTAGCTTCGAAGGAGGGCCCTGATATGCCATGCAGCGGGATAGGCGTACAACAGCTTCTATGAAGCCTTAGTCACTCTTCTGCTTTAGCTGAAGGCTAGTAAGCTTTTCTGGACTCCTAGACCCCTCGCGGCAGCACTCGCTTCCCTACAAAGGCACTGAGCACCCCCAGGCTCTCCTGAGTCGAAGATCAACATTCAGACACGTAGACCCTTCGGAGTACCCGTGTCTGTGCCGAGTGAAGGAGAGCATGATGCACACTTCGTCGCGGGACCTAGATTTTCTCAGCTCACCAATAGCCTCAGGAACATGATTCTAGGAGGTGCAGCATGCCATGCAAGTCTGCCTGCTTACAGTAGTCCGAGCTGTACTGAGAAAAACTCTTTGCTTACAATTCCTTCTACCACCTCATAGCTGAAGTTAACCTACCTCTAGGAGAAAGTCGGCTTGTGGTCCAAGTGCAACTAGAGCACACTTTCTGGTATAATGCTACAGGCTTTTGGAAGATGCCCAGGAGCCAGGACACCTAGGGAATTCTTTCATTTAGGCAGTTCGCTACACGCAGAACACCCGGCATAGGAAAGTGGATTCTCCAAGACCCAGGGAGTAGCTAGGTCTCTTTTGACTTGTTAGAAAGCACAGATGCTTCTTCTGCGTGTCAACCTGGAAATGGCGGCCTTAGGAGTCAAGCCTTGTTTTCCCGTCTTGAAAGCTCCATTCAAGCGGCCTTAAAGCTACCTGAGAAACACTGTGGTTGTGGGACTTGTATTCACTCCAGGCATGGCTCTGGAAGAACATGAGTTATCTCGAAAGAAAGCGGGTGCTTCCAGGCTCTGGTTAGGAGCATATCCTGCCCTGCACTAGAGCTAAGGGGAATCTTGACGTGCACTCTACCCTGGCCTACAGCTCTGATTTGCCATCCAGAAGGGTAGTTGTGCCGCCTTTTCCTTGAGTCCTTAGTCACAGTTCTGCATTAGTTTAAAGGTACTAATCTTCTCAGGACTCCAGTCCCACTCGTGCCAGTACCCGTTTCCGTACAAGAACTCTGAGTACCCCAGGGCTCCCCTGGGCTTGCCGGGCCACACTCACACCCGTAGGCCCTTCACTGTGCCCCTCTGTAGGCCGAGTGAAGCATAACAAACTGCACTCTTTCTTGGGAAAGCTAGATTTCCTCAGCTCACCAGCAGCCTCTGGAACACGGTTCTAGCAAGTCCAGCATACCATGGAAGTCTGCCTCATCGCCCTATTCTGAGCTGTACTGAGCAAAACTCTCTGCTTTGAAGTCCTTCGAGGACCTCATACCTGAAGTCACCGTATCTCAAGGAGAAAGACGGCTTGCATTCCCACTTCCACTAAAGCACAGTTTTCTGTGTAACACTTCAGGCTTTGGGGACATGCACAGGGCTCTTAGGAGACCTAGGGCAGTCTATTGTCTAGGCACGTCGCTACATGTACAACACCCTGTGCAGAAAACTTGATTCTGGGAAGAGCCAAGTAGCTAGCTAGGTCTCTTTTGTCCTCTTAGAAACCACAGATACTTAGGCTACGTGTCAATCTGGAAACAGGACCTGATGGGACTAGCCTTGTTTCCCATCATGAAAGCTCCTTTTATGCGCCTTGAAGCTAAGTGAAAAACACTGTTGGTGTCGGGCTTATACACACGACAGGCATGGCTGTGAGAGGGAAAAAGAGGTGTCACGAAGAAACATGGTATTCCAGTTTCTGAGTCAGAGCTGATCCTGTCCTGTTCTATAGCTAAAGGGAAACTCAAAGTGAGGCCTAACTTCGAAGGAGGGCCCTGATATGCCTTACAGCGGGTTAGGCGTGCAACAGCTTCCATGAGGCCTTAGTCACTCTCCTGCTTTAGTTGAACGCTAGTAAGCTTTTCAGGCCGCCTAGATCCCTCGCGGCAGCACTCGTTTCCGTACAAGGATACTGAGTACCCCCAGGCTCCCCTGGGCTTGCTGGGCCGCACTCAGACCCGTAGGCCCATCAGGGTGCCCCTGGGTAGGCCGAGTGAAGGGTAACCCGCTGCACTCTTCCTTGGGCGAGCTAGATATCCCCAGCTCACCAACGGCTTCATGAACACGGTTCTAGCAAGGCCAGCATACCATGGAAGTCGTCCTCGTTGCCCTAGTCTGAGCGGTACTGAGAAAAACTCTCTGCTTACAAGTCCTTCTAGGACCTCATCCCTGAAGTCACCGTATCTCTAGGAGAAAGGCAGCTTGCACAGCAACTTCCACTACAGCACAGTTTTGTGTGGAACACTTCAGGTTTTTGGGAGAGGCACAGGACCCTAGGAGACCTAGGGCAGTCTGTCATCGAAGCAGTTCGCTACACGCAGAGCGCCCTATGCAGAAAAGTTGAATCAGGGAAGAGCCAGGGAGGTAGCTAGGTCTCTTTTGACCTGCCAGTACCCACAGACACTTATGCTGCGTGTCAACCTGGTGATGGTGCCTGATGCGACTGGCCTTGTTTTCCCATCTTGAAAGCTCTTCTTCTGTGCCTTGAAGCTCCCTTAAAAACACTGTGGTTGTCAGGCATATACTCACGGCAGGCATGGCTGTGAGAGGGAAAAAGAGGTTACACGAAGAGACAGGGTATTTCAGTTTCTGAGTCAGAGCTCATCCTGCCTTGTTATGTAGCTAAATGGAAACTCAAAGTGAGCCCTAGCTTCGAAGGAGGGCCCTGATATGCCATGCAGCGGGATAGGCGTACAACAGCTTCTATGAAGCCTTAGTCACTCTTCTGCTTTAGCTGAAGGCTAGTAAGCTTTTCTGGACTCCTAGACCCCTCGCGGCAGCACTCGCTTCCCTACAAAGGCACTGAGCACCCCCAGGCTCTCCTGAGTCGAAGATCAACATTCAGACACGTAGACCCTTCGGAGTACCCGTGTCTGTGCCGAGTGAAGGAGAGCATGATGCACACTTCGTCGCGGGACCTAGATTTTCTCAGCTCACCAATAGCCTCAGGAACATGATTCTAGGAGGTGCAGCATGCCATGCAAGTCTGCCTGCTTACAGTAGTCCGAGCTGTACTGAGAAAAACTCTTTGCTTACAATTCCTTCTACCACCTCATAGCTGAAGTCAACCTACCTCTAGGAGAAAGTCGGCTTGTGGTCCAAGTGCAACTAGAGCACACTTTCTGGTATAATGCTACAGGCTTTTGGAAGATGCCCAGGAGCCAGGACACCTAGGGAATTCTTTCATTTAGGCAGTTCGCTACACGCAGAACACCCGGCATAGGAAAGTGGATTCTCCAAGACCCAGGGAGTAGCTAGGTCTCTTTTGACTTGTTAGAAAGCACAGATGCTTCTTCTGCGTGTCAACCTGGAAATGGCGGCCTTAGGAGTCAAGCCCTGTTTTCCCGTCTTGAAAGCTCCATTCAAGCGGCCTTAAAGCTACCTGAGAAACACTGTGGTTGTGGGACTTGTATTCACTCCAGGCATGGCTCTGGAAGAACATGAGTTATCTCGAAAGAAAGCGGGTGCTTCCAGGCTCTGGTTAGGAGCATATCCTGCCCTGCACTAGAGCTAAGGGGAATCTTGACGTGCACTCTACCCTGGCCTACAGCTCTGATTTGCCATCCAGAAGGGTAGTTGTGCCGCCTTTTCCTTGAGTCCTTAGTCACAGTTCTGCATTAGTTTAAAGGTACTAATCTTCTCAGGACTCCAGTCCCACTCGTGCCAGTACCCGTTTCCGTACAAGAACTCTGAGTACCCCAGGGCTCCCCTGGGCTTGCCGGGCCACACTCACACCCGTAGGCCCTTCACTGTGCCCCTCTGTAGGCCGAGTGAAGCATAACAAACTGCACTCTTTCTTGGGAAAGCTAGATTTCCTCAGCTCACCAGCAGCCTCTGGAACACGGTTCTAGCAAGTCCAGCATACCATGGAAGTCTGCCTCATCGCCCTATTCTGAGCTGTACTGAGCAAAACTCTCTGCTTTGAAGTCCTTCGAGGACCTCATACCTGAAGTCACCGTATCTCAAGGAGAAAGACGGCTTGCAGTCCAACTTCCACTAAAGCACAGTTTTCTGTGTAACACTTCAGGCTTTGGGGACATGCACAGGGCTCTTAGGAGACCTAGGGCAGTCTATTGTCTAGGCACGTCGCTACATGTACAACACCCTGTGCAGAAAACTTGATTCTGGGAAGAGCCAAGTAGCTAGCTAGGTCTCTTTTGTCCTCTTAGAAACCACAGATACTTACACTGCGTGTCAATCTGGAAACAGGACCTGATGGGACTAGCCTTGTTTCCCATCATGAAAGCTCCTTTTATGCGCCTTGAAGCTAAGTGAAAAACACTGTTGGTGTCGGGCTTATACACACGACAGGCATGGCTGTGAGAGGGAAAAAGAGGTGTCACGAAGAAACATGGTATTCCAGTTTCTGAGTCAGAGCTGATCCTGTCCTGTTCTATAGCTAAAGGGAAACTCAAAGTGAGGCCTAACTTCGAAGGAGGGCCCTGATATGCCTTACAGCGGGTTAGGCGTGCAACAGCTTCCATGAGGCCTTAGTCGCTCTCCTGCTTTAGTTGAACGCTAGTAAGCTTTTCAGGCCGCCTAGATCCCTCGCGGCAGCACTCGTTTCCGTACAAGGATACTGAGTACCCCCAGGCTCCCCTGGGCTTGCTGGGCCGCACTCAGACCCGTAGGCCCATCAGGGTGCCCCTGGGTAGGCCGAGTGAAGGGTAACCCGCTGCACTCTTCCTTGGGCGAGCTAGATATCCCCAGCTCACCAACGGCTTCATGAACACGGTTCTAGCAAGGCCAGCATACCATGGAAGTCGTCCTCGTTGCCCTAGTCTGAGCGGTACTGAGAAAAACTCTCTGCTTACAAGTCCTTCTAGGACCTCATCCCTGAAGTCACCGTATCTCTAGGAGAAAGGCAGCTTGCACAGCAACTTCCACTACAGCACAGTTTTGTGTGGAACACTTCAGGTTTTTGGGAGAGGCACAGGACCCTAGGAGACCTAGGGCAGTCTGTCATCGAAGCAGTTCGCTACACGCAGAGCGCCCTATGCAGAAAAGTTGAATCAGGGAAGAGCCAGGGAGGTAGCTAGGTCTCTTTTGACCTGCCAGTACCCACAGACACTTATGCTGCGTGTCAACCTGGTGATGGTGCCTGATGCGACTGGCCTTGTTTTCCCACCTTGAAAGCTCTTCTTCTGCGCCTTGAAGCTCCCTTAAAAACACTGTGGTTGTCAGGCATATACTCACGGCAGGCATGGCTGTGAGAGGGAAAAAGAGGTTACACGAAGAGACAGGGTATTTCAGTTTCTGAGTCAGAGCTCATCCTGCCTTGTTATGTAGCTAAATGGAAACTCAAAGTGAGCCCTAGCTTCGAAGGAGGGCCCTGATATGCCATGCAGCGGGATAGGCGTACAACAGCTTCTATGAAGCCTTAGTCACTCTTCTGCTTTAGCTGAAGGCTAGTAAGCTTTTCTGGACTCCTAGACCCCTCGCGGCAGCACTCGCTTCCCTACAAAGGCACTGAGCACCCCCAGGCTCTCCTGAGTCGAAGATCAACATTCAGACACGTAGACCCTTCGGAGTACCCGTGTCTGTGCCGAGTGAAGGAGAGCATGATGCACACTTCGTCGCGGGACCTAGATTTTCTCAGCTCACCAATAGCCTCAGGAACATGATTCTAGGAGGTGCAGCATGCCATGCAAGTCTGCCTGCTTACAGTAGTCCGAGCTGTACTGAGAAAAACTCTTTGCTTACAATTCCTTCTACCACCTCATAGCTGAAGTCAACCTACCTCTAGGAGAAAGTCGGCTTGTGGTCCAAGTGCAACTAGAGCACACTTTCTGGTATAATGCTACAGGCTTTTGGAAGATGCCCAGGAGCCAGGACACCTAGGGAATTCTTTCATTTAGGCAGTTCGCTACACGCAGAACACCCGGCATAGGAAAGTGGATTCTCCAAGACCCAGGGAGTAGCTAGGTCTCTTTTGACTTGTTAGAAAGCACAGATGCTTCTTCTGCGTGTCAACCTGGAAATGGCGGCCTTAGGAGTCAAGCCCTGTTTTCCCGTCTTGAAAGCTCCATTCAAGCGGCCTTAAAGCTACCTGAGAAACACTGTGGTTGTGGGACTTGTATTCACTCCAGGCATGGCTCTGGAAGAACATGAGTTATCTCGAAAGAAAGCGGGTGCTTCCAGGCTCTGGTTAGGAGCATATCCTGCCCTGCACTAGAGCTAAGGGGAATCTTGACGTGCACTCTACCCTGGCCTACAGCTCTGATTTGCCATCCAGAAGGGTAGTTGTGCCGCCTTTTCCTTGAGTCCTTAGTCACAGTTCTGCATTAGTTTAAAGGTACTAATCTTCTCAGGACTCCAGTCCCACTCGTGCCAGTACCCGTTTCCGTACAAGAACTCTGAGTACCCCAGGGCTCCCCTGGGCTTGCCGGGCCACACTCACACCCGTAGGCCCTTCACTGTGCCCCTCTGTAGGCCGAGTGAAGCATAACAAGCTGCACTCTTTCTTGGGAAAGCTAGATTTCCTCAGCTCACCAGCAGCCTCTGGAACACGGTTCTAGCAAGTCCAGCATACCATGGAAGTCTGCCTCATCGCCCTATTCTGAGCTGTACTGAGCAAAACTCTCTGCTTTGAAGTCCTTCGAGGACCTCATACCTGAAGTCACCGTATCTCAAGGAGAAAGACGGCTTGCAGTCCAACTTCCACTAAAGCACAGTTTTCTGTGTAACACTTCAGGCTTTGGGGACATGCACAGGGCTCTTAGGAGACCTAGGGCAGTCTATTGTCTAGGCACGTCGCTACATGTACAACACCCTGTGCAGAAAACTTGATTCTGGGAAGAGCCAAGTAGCTAGCTAGGTCTCTTTTGTCCTCTTAGAAACCACAGATACTTACGCTGCGTGTCAATCTGGAAACAGGACCTGATGGGACTAGCCTTGTTTCCCATCATGAAAGCTCCTTTTATGCGCCTTGAAGCTAAGTGAAAAACACTGTTGGTGTCGGGCTTATACACACGACAGGCATGGCTGTGAGAGGGAAAAAGAGGTGTCACGAAGAAACATGGTATTCCAGTTTCTGAGTCAGAGCTGATCCTGTCCTGTTCTATAGCTAAAGGGAAACTCAAAGTGAGGCCTAACTTCGAAGGAGGGCCCTGATATGCCTTACAGCGGGTTAGGCGTGCAACAGCTTCCATGAGGCCTTAGTCGCTCTCCTGCTTTAGTTGAACGCTAGTAAGCTTTTCAGGCCGCCTAGATCCCTCGCGGCAGCACTCGTTTCCGTACAAGGATACTGAGTACCCGCAGGCTCCCCTGGGCTTGCTGGGCCGCACTCAGACCCGTAGGCCCATCAGGGTGCCCCTGGGTAGGCCGAGTGAAGGGTAACCAGCTGCACTCTTCCTTGGGCGAGCTAGATATCCCCAGCTCACCAACGGCTTCATGAACACGGTTCTAGCAAGGCCAGCATACCATGGAAGTCGTCCTCGTTGCCCTAGTCTGAGCGGTACTGAGAAAAACTCTCTGCTTACAAGTCCTTCTAGGACCTCATCCCTGAAGTCACCGTATCTCTAGTAGAAAGGCAGCTTGCACAGCAACTTCCACTACAGCACAGTTTTGTGTGGAACACTTCAGGTTTTTGGGAGAGGCACAGGACCCTAGGAGACCTAGGGCAGTCTGTCATCGAAGCAGTTCGCTACACGCAGAGCGCCCTATGCAGAAAAGTTGAATCAGGGAAGAGCCAGGGAGGTAGCTAGGTCTCTTTTGACCTGCCAGTACCCACAGACACTTATGCTGCATGTCAATCTGGTGATGGTGCCTGATGCAACTGGCCTTGTTTTCCCACCTTGAAAGCTCTTCTTCTGCGCCTTGAAGCTCCCTTAAAAACACTGTGGTTGTCAGGCTTATACTCACGGCAGGCATGGCTGTGAGAGGGAAAAAGAGGTTACACGAAGAGACAGGGTATTTCAGTTTCTGAGTCAGAGCTCATCCTGCCTTGTTATGTAGCTAAATGGAAACTCAAAGTGAGCCCTAGCTTCGAAGGAGGGCCCTGATATGCCATGCAGCGGGATAGGCGTACAACAGCTTCTATGAAGCCTTAGTCACTCTTCTGCTTTAGCTGAAGGCTAGTAAGCTTTTCTGGACTCCTAGACCCCTCGCGGCAGCACTCGCTTCCCTACAAAGGCACTGAGCACCCCCAGGCTCTCCTGAGTCGAAGATCAACATTCAGACACGTAGACCCTTCGGAGTACCCGTGTCTGTGCCGAGTGAAGGAGAGCATGATGCACACTTCGTCGCGGGACCTAGATTTTCTCAGCTCACCAATAGCCTCAGGAACATGATTCTAGGAGGTGCAGCATGCCATGCAAGTCTGCCTGCTTACAGTAGTCCGAGCTGTACTGAGAAAAACTCTTTGCTTACAATTCCTTCTACCACCTCATAGCTGAAGTTAACCTACCTCTAGGAGAAAGTCGGCTTGTGGTCCAAGTGCAACTAGAGCACACTTTCTGGTATAATGCTACAGGCTTTTGGAAGATGCCCAGGAGCCAGGACACCTAGGGAATTCTTTCATTTAGGCAGTTCGCTACACGCAGAACACCCGGCATAGGAAAGTGGATTCTCCAAGACCCAGGGAGTAGCTAGGTCTCTTTTGACTTGTTAGAAAGCACAGATGCTTCTTCTGCGTGTCAACCTGGAAATGGCGGCCTTAGGAGTCAAGCCTTGTTTTCCCGTCTTGAAAGCTCCATTCAAGCGGCCTTAAAGCTACCTGAGAAACACTGTGGTTGTGGGACTTGTATTCACTCCAGGCATGGCTCTGGAAGAACATGAGTTATCTCGAAAGAAAGCGGGTGCTTCCAGGCTCTGGTTAGGAGCATATCCTGCCCTGCACTAGAGCTAAGGGGAATCTTGACGTGCACTCTACCCTGGCCTACAGCTCTGATTTGCCATCCAGAAGGGTAGTTGTGCCGCCTTTTCCTTGAGTCCTTAGTCACAGTTCTGCATTAGTTTAAAGGTACTAATCTTCTCAGGACTCCAGTCCCACTCGTGCCAGTACCCGTTTCCGTACAAGAACTCTGAGTACCCCAGGGCTCCCCTGGGCTTGCCGGGCCACACTCACACCCGTAGGCCCTTCACTGTGCCCCTCTGTAGGCCGAGTGAAGCATAACAAACTGCACTCTTTCTTGGGAAAGCTAGATTTCCTCAGCTCACCAGCAGCCTCTGGAACACGGTTCTAGCAAGTCCAGCATACCATGGAAGTCTGCCTCATCGCCCTATTCTGAGCTGTACTGAGCAAAACTCTCTGCTTTGAAGTCCTTCGAGGACCTCATACCTGAAGTCACCGTATCTCAAGGAGAAAGACGGCTTGCAGTCCAACTTCCACTAAAGCACAGTTTTCTGTGTAACACTTCAGGCTTTGGGGACATGCACAGGGCTCTTAGGAGACCTAGGGCAGTCTATTGTCTAGGCACGTCGCTACATGTACAACACCCTGTGCAGAAAACTTGATTCTGGGAAGAGCCAAGTAGCTAGCTAGGTCTCTTTTGTCCTCTTAGAAACCACAGATACTTAGGCTACGTGTCAATCTGGAAACAGGACCTGATGGGACTAGCCTTGTTTCCCATCATGAAAGCTCCTTTTATGCGCCTTGAAGCTAAGTGAAAAACACTGTTGGTGTCGGGCTTATACACACGACAGGCATGGCTGTGAGAGGGAAAAAGAGGTGTCACGAAGAAACATGGTATTCCAGTTTCTGAGTCAGAGCTGATCCTGTCCTGTTCTATAGCTAAAGGGAAACTCAAAGTGAGGCCTAACTTCGAAGGAGGGCCCTGATATGCCTTACAGCGGGTTAGGCGTGCAACAGCTTCCATGAGGCCTTAGTCACTCTCCTGCTTTAGTTGAACGCTAGTAAGCTTTTCAGGCCGCCTAGATCCCTCGCGGCAGCACTCGTTTCCGTACAAGGATACTGAGTACCCGCAGGCTCCCCTGGGCTTGCTGGGCCGCACTCAGACCCGTAGGCCCATCAGGGTGCCCCTGGGTAGGCCGAGTGAAGGGTAACCCGCTGCACTCTTCCTTGGGCGAGCTAGATATCCCCAGCTCACCAACGGCTTCATCAACACGGTTCTAGCAAGGCCAGCATACCATGGAAGTCGTCCTCGTTGCCCTAGTCTGAGCGGTACTGAGAAAAACTCTCTGCTTACAAGTCCTTCTAGGACCTCATCCCTGAAGTCACCGTATCTCTAGGAGAAAGGCAGCTTGCACAGCAACTTCCACTACAGCACAGTTTTGTGTGGAACACTTCAGGTTTTTGGGAGAGGCACAGGACCCTAGGAGACCTAGGGCAGTCTGTCATCGAAGCAGTTCGCTACACGCAGAGCGCCCTATGCAGAAAAGTTGAATCAGGGAAGAGCCAGGGAGGTAGCTAGGTCTCTTTTGACCTGCCAGTACCCACAGACACTTATGCTGCATGTCAATCTGGTGATGGTGCCTGATGCGACTGGCCTTGTTTTCCCACCTTGAAAGCTCTTCTTCTGCGCCTTGAAGCTCCCTTAAAAACACTGTGGTTGTCAGGCATATACTCACGGCAGGCATGGCTGTGAGAGGGAAAAAGAGGTTACACGAAGAGACAGGGTATTTCAGTTTCTGAGTCAGAGCTCATCCTGCCTTGTTATGTAGCTAAATGGAAACTCAAAGTGAGCCCTAGCTTCGAAGGAGGGCCCTGATATGCCATGCAGCGGGATAGGCGTACAACAGCTTCTATGAAGCCTTAGTCACTCTTCTGCTTTAGCTGAAGGCTAGTAAGCTTTTCTGGACTCCTAGACCCCTCGCGGCAGCACTCGCTTCCCTACAAAGGCACTGAGCACCCCCAGGCTCTCCTGAGTCGAAGATCAACATTCAGACACGTAGACCCTTCGGAGTACCCGTGTCTGTGCCGAGTGAAGGAGAGCATGATGCACACTTCGTCGCGGGACCTAGATTTTCTCAGCTCACCAATATCCTCAGGAACATGATTCTAGGAGGTGCAGCATGCCATGCAAGTCTGCCTGCTTACAGTAGTCCGAGCTGTACTGAGAAAAACTCTTTGCTTACAATTCCTTCTACCACCTCATAGCTGAAGTCAACCTACCTCTAGGAGAAAGTCGGCTTGTGGTCCAAGTGCAACTAGAGCACACTTTCTGGTATAATGCTACAGGCTTTTGGAAGATGCCCAGGAGCCAGGACACCTAGGGAATTCTTTCATTTAGGCAGTTCGCTACACGCAGAACACCCGGCATAGGAAAGTGGATTCTCCAAGACCCAGGGAGTAGCTAGGTCTCTTTTGACTTGTTAGAAAGCACAGATGCTTCTTCTGCGTGTCAACCTGGAAATGGCGGCCTTAGGAGTCAAGCCCTGTTTTCCCGTCTTGAAAGCTCCATTCAAGCGGCCTTAAAGCTACCTGAAAAACACTGTGGTTGTGGGACTTGTATTCACTCCAGGCATGGCTCTGGAAGAACATGAGTTATCTCGAAAGAAAGCGGGTGCTTCCAGGCTCTGGTTAGGAGCATATCCTGCCCTGCACTAGAGCTAAGGGGAATCTTGACGTGCACTCTACCCTGGCCTACAGCTCTGATTTGCCATCCAGAAGGGTAGTTGTGCCGCCTTTTCCTTGAGTCCTTAGTCACAGTTCTGCATTAGTTTAAAGGTACTAATCTTCTCAGGACTCCAGTCCCACTCGTGCCAGTACCCGTTTCCGTACAAGAACTCTGAGTACCCCAGGGCTCCCCTGGGCTTGCCGGGCCACACTCACACCCGTAGGCCCTTCACTGTGCCCCTCTGTAGGCCGAGTGAAGCATAACAAACTGCACTCTTTCTTGGGAAAGCTAGATTTCCTCAGCTCACCAGCAGCCTCTGGAACACGGTTCTAGCAAGTCCAGCATACCATGGAAGTCTGCCTCATCGCCCTATTCTGAGCTGTACTGAGCAAAACTCTCTGCTTTGAAGTCCTTCGAGGACCTCATACCTGAAGTCACCGTATCTCAAGGAGAAAGACGGCTTGCAGTCCAACTTCCACTAAAGCACAGTTTTCTGTGTAACACTTCAGGCTTTGGGGACATGCACAGGGCTCTTAGGAGACCTAGGGCAGTCTATTGTCTAGGCACGTCGCTACATGTACAACACCCTGTGCAGAAAACTTGATTCTGGGAAGAGCCAAGTAGCTAGCTAGGTCTCTTTTGTCCTCTTAGAAACCACAGATACTTAGGCTACGTGTCAATCTGGAAACAGGACCTGATGGGACTAGCCTTGTTTCCCATCATGAAAGCTCCTTTTATGCGCCTTGAAGCTAAGTGAAAAACACTGTTGGTGTCGGGCTTATACACACGACAGGCATGGCTGTGAGAGGGAAAAAGAGGTGTCACGAAGAAACATGGTATTCCAGTTTCTGAGTCAGAGCTGATCCTGTCCTGTTCTATAGCTAAAGGGAAACTCAAAGTGAGGCCTAACTTCGAAGGAGGGCCCTGATATGCCTTACAGCGGGTTAGGCGTGCAACAGCTTCCATGAGGCCTTAGTCGCTCTCCTGCTTTAGTTGAACGCTAGTAAGCTTTTCAGGCCGCCTAGATCCCTCGCGGCAGCACTCGTTTCCGTACAAGGATACTGAGTACCCGCAGGCTCCCCTGGGCTTGCTGGGCCGCACTCAGACCCGTAGGCCCATCAGGGTGCCCCTGGGTAGGCCGAGTGAAGGGTAACCCGCTGCACTCTTCCTTGGGCGAGCTAGATATCCCCAGCTCACCAACGGCTTCATGAACACGGTTCTAGCAAGGCCAGCATACCATGGAAGTCGTCCTCGTTGCCCTAGTCTGAGCGGTACTGAGAAAAACTCTCTGCTTACAAGTCCTTCTAGGACCTCATCCCTGAAGTCACCGTATCTCTAGGAGAAAGGCAGCTTGCACAGCAACTTCCACTACAGCACAGTTTTGTGTGGAACACTTCAGGTTTTTGGGAGAGGCACAGGACCCTAGGAGACCTAGGGCAGTCTGTCATCGAAGCAGTTCGCTACACGCAGAGCGCCCTATGCAGAAAAGTTGAATCAGGGAAGAGCCAGGGAGGTAGCTAGGTCTCTTTTGACCTGCCAGTACCCACGGACACTTATGCTGCGTGTCAACCTGGTGATGGTGCCTGATGCGACTGGCTTTGTTTTCCCACCTTGAAAGCTCTTCTTCTGCGCCTTGAAGCTCCCTTAAAAACACTGTGGTTGTCAGGCTTATACTCACGGCAGGCATGGCTGTGAGAGGGAAAAAGAGGTTACACGAAGAGACAGGGTATTTCAGTTTCTGAGTCAGAGCTCATCCTGCCTTGTTATGTAGCTAAATGGAAACTCAAAGTGAGCCCTAGCTTCGAAGGAGGGCCCTGATATGCCATGCAGCGGGATAGGCGTACAACAGCTTCTATGAAGCCTTAGTCACTCTTCTGCTTTAGCTGAACGCTAGTAAGCTTTTCTGGACTCCTAGACCCCTCGCGGCAGCACTCGCTTCCCTACAAAGGCACTGAGCACCCCCAGGCTCTCCTGAGTCGAAGATCAACATTCAGACACGTAGACCCTTCGGAGTACCCGTGTCTGTGCCGAGTGAAGGAGAGCATGATGCACACTTCGTCGCGGGACCTAGATTTTCTCAGCTCACCAATAGCCTCAGGAACATGATTCTAGGAGGTGCAGCATGCCATGCAAGTCTGCCTGCTTACAGTAGTCCGAGCTGTACTGAGAAAAACTCTTTGCTTACAATTCCTTCTACCACCTCATAGCTGAAGTCAACCTACCTCTAGGAGAAAGTCGGCTTGTGGTCCAAGTGCAACTAGAGCACACTTTCTGGTCTAATGCTACAGGCTTTTGGAAGATGCCCAGGAGCCAGGACACCTAGGGAATTCTTTCATTTAGGCAGTTCGCTACACGCAGAACACCCGGCATAGGAAAGTGGATTCTCCAAGACCCAGGGAGTAGCTAGGTCTCTTTTGACTTGTTAGAAAGCACAGATGCTTCTTCTGCGTGTCAACCTGGAAATGGCGGCCTTAGGAGTCAAGCCTTGTTTTCCCGTCTTGAAAGCTCCATTCAAGCGGCCTTAAAGCTACCTGAAAAACACTGTGGTTGTGGGACTTGTATTCACTCCAGGCATGGCTCTGGAAGAACATGAGTTATCTCGAAAGAAAGCGGGTGCTTCCAGGCTCTGGTTAGGAGCATATCCTGCCCTGCACTAGAGCTAAGGGGAATCTTGACGTGCACTCTACCCTGGCCTACAGCTCTGATTTGCCATCCAGAAGGGTAGTTGTGCAGCCTTTTCCTTGAGTCCTTAGTCACAGTTCTGCATTAGTTTAAAGGTACTAATCTTCTCAGGACTCCAGTCCCACTCGTGCCAGTACCCGTTTCCGTACAAGAACTCTGAGTACCCCAGGGCTCCCCTGGGCTTGCCGGGCCACACTCACACCCGTAGGCCCTTCACTGTGCCCCTCTGTAGGCCGAGTGAAGCATAACAAACTGCACTCTTTCTTGGGAAAGCTAGATTTCCTCAGCTCACCAGCAGCCTCTGGAACACGGTTCTAGCAAGTCCAGCATACCATGGAAGTCTGCCTCATCGCCCTATTCTGAGCTGTACTGAGCAAAACTCTCTGCTTTGAAGTCCTTCGAGGACCTCATACCTGAAGTCACCGTATCTCAAGGAGAAAGACGGCTTGCAGTCCAACTTCCACTAAAGCACAGTTTTCTGTGTAACACTTCAGGCTTTGGGGACATGCACAGGGCTCTTAGGAGACCTAGGGCAGTCTATTGTCTAGGCACGTCGCTACATGTACAACACCCTGTGCAGAAAACTTGATTCTGGGAAGAGCCAAGTAGCTAGCTAGGTCTCTTTTGTCCTCTTAGAAACCACAGATACTTAGGCTACGTGTCAATCTGGAAACAGGACCTGATGGGACTAGCCTTGTTTCCCATCATGAAAGCTCCTTTTATGCGCCTTGAAGCTAAGTGAAAAACACTGTTGGTGTCGTGCTTATACACACGACAGGCATGGCTGTGAGAGGGAAAAAGAGGTGTCACGAAGAAACATGGTATTCCAGTTTCTGAGTCAGAGCTGATCCTGTCCTGTTCTATAGCTAAAGGGAAACTCAAAGTGAGGCCTAACTTCGAAGGAGGGCCCTGATATGCCTTACAGCGGGTTAGGCGTGCAACAGCTTCCATGAGGCCTTAGTCGCTCTCCTGCTTTAGTTGAACGCTAGTAAGCTTTTCAGGCCGCCTAGATCCCTCGCGGCAGCACTCGTTTCCGTACAAGGATACTGAGTACCCGCAGGCTCCCCTGGGCTTGCTGGGCCGCACTCAGACCCGTAGGCCCATCAGGGTGCCCCTGGGTAGGCCGAGTGAAGGGTAACCCGCTGCACTCTTCCTTGGGCGAGCTAGATATCCCCAGCTCACCAACGGCTTCATCAACACGGTTCTAGCAAGGCCAGCATACCATGGAAGTCGTCCTCGTTGCCCTAGTCTGAGCGGTACTGAGAAAAACTCTCTGCTTACAAGTCCTTCTAGGACCTCATCCCTGAAGTCACCGTATCTCTAGGAGAAAGGCAGCTTGCACAGCAACTTCCACTACAGCACAGTTTTGTGTGGAACACTTCAGGTTTTTGGGAGAGGCACAGGACCCTAGGAGACCTAGGGCAGTCTGTCATCGAAGCAGTTCGCTACACGCAGAGCGCCCTATGCAGAAAAGTTGAATCAGGGAAGAGCCAGGGAGGTAGCTAGGTCTCTTTTGACCTGCCAGTACCCACAGACACTTATGCTGCGTGTCAACCTGGTGATGGTGCCTGATGCGACTGGCCTTGTTTTCCCACCTTGAAAGCTCTTCTTCTGCGCCTTGAAGCTCCCTTAAAAACACTGTGGTTGTCAGGCTTATACTCACGGCAGGCATGGCTGTGAGAGGGAAAAAGAGGTTACACGAAGAGACAGGGTATTTCAGTTTCTGAGTCAGAGCTCATCCTGCCTTGTTATGTAGCTAAATGGAAACTCAAAGTGAGCCCTAGCTTCGAAGGAGGGCCCTGATATGCCATGCAGCGGGATAGGCGTACAACAGCTTCTATGAAGCCTTAGTCACTCTTCTGCTTTAGCTGAACGCTAGTAAGCTTTTCTGGACTCCTAGACCCCTCGCGGCAGCACTCGCTTCCCTACAAAGGCACTGAGCACCCCCAGGCTCTCCTGAGTCGAAGATCAACATTCAGACACGTAGACCCTTCGGAGTACCCGTGTCTGTGCCGAGTGAAGGAGAGCATGATGCACACTTCGTCGCGGGACCTAGATTTTCTCAGCTCACCAATAGCCTCAGGAACATGATTCTAGGAGGTGCAGCATGCCATGCAAGTCTGCCTGCTTACAGTAGTCCGAGCTGTACTGAGAAAAACTCTTTGCTTACAATTCCTTCTACCACCTCATAGCTGAAGTCAACCTACCTCTAGGAGAAAGTCGGCTTGTGGTCCAAGTGCAACTAGAGCACACTTTCTGGTATAATGCTACAGGCTTTTGGAAGATGCCCAGGAGCCAGGACACCTAGGGAATTCTTTCATTTAGGCAGTTCGCTACACGCAGAACACCCGGCATAGGAAAGTGGATTCTCCAAGACCCAGGGAGTAGCTAGGTCTCTTTTGACTTGTTAGAAAGCACAGATGCTTCTTCTGCGTGTCAACCTGGAAATGGCGGCCTTAGGAGTCAAGCCCTGTTTTCCCATCTTGAAAGCTCCATTCAAGCGGCCTTAAAGCTACCTGAAAAACACTGTGGTTGTGGGACTTGTATTCACTCCAGGCATGGCTCTGGAAGAACATGAGTTATCTCGAAAGAAAGCGGGTGCTTCCAGGCTCTGGTTAGGAGCATATCCTGCCCTGCACTAGAGCTAAGGGGAATCTTGACGTGCACTCTACCCTGGCCTACAGCTCTGATTTGCCATCCAGAAGGGTAGTTGTGCAGCCTTTTCCTTGAGTCCTTAGTCACAGTTCTGCATTAGTTTAAAGGTACTAATCTTCTCAGGACTCCAGTCCCACTCGTGCCAGTACCCGTTTCCGTACAAGAACTCTGAGTACCCCAGGGCTCCCCTGGGCTTGCCGGGCCACACTCACACCCGTAGGCCCTTCACTGTGCCCCTCTGTAGGCCGAGTGAAGCATAACAAACTGCACTCTTTCTTGGGAAAGCTAGATTTCCTCAGCTCACCAGCAGCCTCTGGAACACGGTTCTAGCAAGTCCAGCATACCATGGAAGTCTGCCTCATCGCCCTATTCTGAGCTGTACTGAGCAAAACTCTCTGCTTTGAAGTCCTTCGAGGACCTCATACCTGAAGTCACCGTATCTCAAGGAGAAAGACGGCTTGCAGTCCAACTTCCACTAAAGCACAGTTTTCTGTGTAACACTTCAGGCTTTGGGGACATGCACAGGGCTCTTAGGAGACCTAGGGCAGTCTATTGTCTAGGCACGTCGCTACATGTACAACACCCTGTGCAGAAAACTTGATTCTGGGAAGAGCCAAGTAGCTAGCTAGGTCTCTTTTGTCCTCTTAGAAACCACAGATACTTAGGCTACGTGTCAATCTGGAAACAGGACCTGATGGGACTAGCCTTGTTTCCCATCATGAAAGCTCCTTTTATGCGCCTTGAAGCTAAGTGAAAAACACTGTTGGTGTCGGGCTTATACACACGACAGGCATGGCTATGAGAGGGAAAAAGAGGTGTCACGAAGAAACATGGTATTCCAGTTTCTGAGTCAGAGCTGATCCTGTCCTGTTCCATAGCTAAAGGGAAACTCAAAGTGAGGCCTAACTTCGAAGGAGGGCCCTGATATGCCTTACAGCGGGTTAGGCGTGCAACAGCTTCCATGAGGCCTTAGTCGCTCTCCTGCTTTAGTTGAACGCTAGTAAGCTTTTCAGGCCGCCTAGATCCCTCGCGGCAGCACTCGTTTCCGTACAAGGATACTGAGTACCCGCAGGCTCCCCTGGGCTTGCTGGGCCGCACTCAGACCCGTAGGCCCATCAGGGTGCCCCTGGGTAGGCCGAGTGAAGGGTAACCCGCTGCACTCTTCCTTGGGCGAGCTAGATATCCCCAGCTCACCAACGGCTTCATCAACACGGTTCTAGCAAGGCCAGCATACCATGGAAGTCGTCCTCGTTGCCCTAGTCTGAGCGGTACTGAGAAAAACTCTCTGCTTACAAGTCCTTCTAGGACCTCATCCCTGAAGTCACCGTATCTCTAGGAGAAAGGCAGCTTGCACAGCAACTTCCACTACAGCACAGTTTTGTGTGGAACACTTCAGGTTTTTGGGAGAGGCACAGGACCCTAGGAGACCTAGGGCAGTCTGTCATCGAAGCAGTTCGCTACACGCAGAGCGCCCTATGCAGAAAAGTTGAATCAGGGAAGAGCCAGGGAGGTAGCTAGGTCTCTTTTGACCTGCCAGTACCCACAGACACTTATGCTGCGTGTCAACCTGGTGATGGTGCCTGATGCGACTGGCCTTGTTTTCCCACCTTGAAAGCTCTTCTTCTGCGCCTTGAAGCTCCCTTAAAAACACTGTGGTTGTCAGGCTTATACTCACGGCAGGCATGGCTGTGAGAGGGAAAAAGAGGTTACACGAAGAGACAGGGTATTTCAGTTTCTGAGTCAGAGCTCATCCTGCCTTGTTATGTAGCTAAATGGAAACTCAAAGTGAGCCCTAGCTTCGAAGGAGGGCCCTGATATGCCATGCAGCGGGATAGGCGTACAACAGCTTCTATGAAGCCTTAGTCACTCTTCTGCTTTAGCTGAAGGCTAGTAAGCTTTTCTGGACTCCTAGACCCCTCGCGGCAGCACTCGCTTCCCTACAAAGGCACTGAGCACCCCCAGGCTCTCCTGAGTCGAAGATCAACATTCAGACACGTAGACCCTTCGGAGTACCCGTGTCTGTGCCGAGTGAAGGAGAGCATGATGCACACTTCGTCGCGGGACCTAGATTTTCTCAGCTCACCAATAGCCTCAGGAACATGATTCTAGGAGGTGCAGCATGCCATGCAAGTCTGCCTGCTTACAGTAGTCCGAGCTGTACTGAGAAAAACTCTTTGCTTACAATTCCTTCTACCACCTCATAGCTGAAGTCAACCTACCTCTAGGAGAAAGTCGGCTTGTGGTCCAAGTGCAACTAGAGCACACTTTCTGGTATAATGCTACAGGCTTTTGGAAGATGCCCAGGAGCCAGGACACCTAGGGAATTCTTTCATTTAGGCAGTTCGCTACACACAGAACACCCGGCATAGGAAAGTGGATTCTCCAAGACCCAGGGAGTAGCTAGGTCTCTTTTGACTTGTTAGAAAGCACAGATGCTTCTTCTGCGTGTCAACCTGGAAATGGCGGCCTTAGGAGTCAAGCCCTGTTTTCCCATCTTGAAAGCTCCATTCAAGCGGCCTTAAAGCTACCTGAAAAACACTGTGGTTGTGGGACTTGTATTCACTCCAGGCATGGCTCTGGAAGAACATGAGTTATCTCGAAAGAAAGCGGGTGCTTCCAGGCTCTGGTTAGGAGCATATCCTGCCCTGCACTAGAGCTAAGGGGAATCTTGACGTGCACTCTACCCTGGCCTACAGCTCTGATTTGCCATCCAGAAGGGTAGTTGTGCAGCCTTTTCCTTGAGTCCTTAGTCACAGTTCTGCATTAGTTTAAAGGTACTAATCTTCTCAGGACTCCAGTCCCACTCGTGCCAGTACCCGTTTCCGTACAAGAACTCTGAGTACCCCAGGGCTCCCCTGGGCTTGCCGGGCCACACTCACACCCGTAGGCCCTTCACTGTGCCCCTCTGTAGGCCGAGTGAAGCATAACAAACTGCACTCTTTCTTGGGAAAGCTAGATTTCCTCAGCTTACCAGCAGCCTCTGGAACACGGTTCTAGCAAGTCCAGCATACCATGGAAGTCTGCCTCATCGCCCTATTCTGAGCTGTACTGAGCAAAACTCTCTGCTTTGAAGTCCTTCGAGGACCTCATACCTGAAGTCACCGTATCTCAAGGAGAAAGACGGCTTGCAGTCCAACTTCCACTAAAGCACAGTTTTCTGTGTAACACTTCAGGCTTTGGGGACATGCACAGGGCTCTTAGGAGACCTAGGGCAGTCTATTGTCTAGGCACGTCGCTACATGTACAACACCCTGTGCAGAAAACTTGATTCTGGGAAGAGCCAAGTAGCTAGCTAGGTCTCTTTTGTCCTCTTAGAAACCACAGATACTTAGGCTACGTGTCAATCTGGAAACAGGACCTGATGGGACTAGCCTTGTTTCCCATCATGAAAGCTCCTTTTATGCGCCTTGAAGCTAAGTGAAAAACACTGTTGGTGTCGGGCTTATACACACGACAGGCATGGCTGTGAGAGGGAAAAAGAGGTGTCACGAAGAAACATGGTATTCCAGTTTCTGAGTCAGAGCTGATCCTGTCCTGTTCCATAGCTAAAGGGAAACTCAAAGTGAGGCCTAACTTCGAAGGAGGGCCCTGATATGCCTTACAGCGGGTTAGGCGTGCAACAGCTTCCATGAGGCCTTAGTCGCTCTCCTGCTTTAGTTGAACGCTAGTAAGCTTTTCAGGCCGCCTAGATCCCTCGCGGCAGCACTCGTTTCCGTACAAGGATACTGAGTACCCGCAGGCTCCCCTGGGCTTGCTGGGCCGCACTCAGACCCGTAGGCCCATCAGGGTGCCCCTGGGTAGGCCGAGTGAAGGGTAACCCGCTGCACTCTTCCTTGGGCGAGCTAGATATCCCCAGCTCACCAACGGCTTCATCAACACGGTTCTAGCAAGGCCAGCATACCATGGAAGTCGTCCTCGTTGCCCTAGTCTGAGCGGTACTGAGAAAAACTCTCTGCTTACAAGTCCTTCTAGGACCTCATCCCTGAAGTCACCGTATCTCTAGGAGAAAGGCAGCTTGCACAGCAACTTCCACTACAGCACAGTTTTGTGTGGAACACTTCAGGTTTTTGGGAGAGGCACAGGACCCTAGGAGACCTAGGGCAGTCTGTCATCGAAGCAGTTCGCTACACGCAGAGCGCCCTATGCAGAAAAGTTGAATCAGGGAAGAGCCAGGGAGGTAGCTAGGTCTCTTTTGACCTGCCAGTACCCACAGACACTTATGCTGCGTGTCAACCTGGTGATGGTGCCTGATGCGACTGGCCTTGTTTTCCCACCTTGAAAGCTCTTCTTCTGCGCCTTGAAGCTCCCTTAAAAACACTGTGGTTGTCAGGCTTATACTCACGGCAGGCATGGCTGTGAGAGGGAAAAAGAGGTTACACGAAGAGACAGGGTATTTCAGTTTCTGAGTCAGAGCTCATCCTGCCTTGTTATGTAGCTAAATGGAAACTCAAAGTGAGCCCTAGCTTCGAAGGAGGGCCCTGATATGCCATGCAGCGGGATAGGCGTACAACAGCTTCTATGAAGCCTTAGTCACTCTTCTGCTTTAGCTGAAGGCTAGTAAGCTTTTCTGGACTCCTAGACCCCTCGCGGCAGCACTCGCTTCCCTACAAAGGCACTGAGCACCCCCAGGCTCTCCTGAGTCGAAGATCAACATTCAGACACGTAGACCCTTCGGAGTACCCGTGTCTGTGCCGAGTGAAGGAGAGCATGATGCACACTTCGTCGCGGGACCTAGATTTTCTCAGCTCACCAATAGCCTCAGGAACATGATTCTAGGAGGTGCAGCATGCCATGCAAGTCTGCCTGCTTACAGTAGTCCGAGCTGTACTGAGAAAAACTCTTTGCTTACAATTCCTTCTACCACCTCATAGCTGAAGTCAACCTACCTCTAGGAGAAAGTCGGCTTGTGGTCCAAGTGCAACTAGAGCACACTTTCTGGTCTAATGCTACAGGCTTTT
This sequence comes from Eubalaena glacialis, assembly GCF_028564815.1. Taxonomy (NCBI): domain Eukaryota; kingdom Metazoa; phylum Chordata; class Mammalia; order Artiodactyla; family Balaenidae; genus Eubalaena; species Eubalaena glacialis. The sequence continues at coordinate 94,683,724 of NC_083724.1, forward strand.
GGAAGATGCCCAGGAGCCAGGACACCTAGGGAATTCTTTCATTTAGGCAGTTCGCTACACGCAGAACACCCGGCATAGGAAAGTGGATTCTCCAAGACCCAGGGAGTAGCTAGGTCTCTTTTGACTTGTTAGAAAGCACAGATGCTTCTTCTGCGTGTCAACCTGGAAATGGCGGCCTTAGGAGTCAAGCCTTGTTTTCCCGTCTTGAAAGCTCCATTCAAGCGGCCTTAAAGCTACCTGAAAAACACTGTGGTTGTGGGACTTGTATTCACTCCAGGCATGGCTCTGGAAGAACATGAGTTATCTCGAAAGAAAGCGGGTGCTTCCAGGCTCTGGTTAGGAGCATATCCTGCCCTGCACTAGAGCTAAGGGGAATCTTGACGTGCACTCTACCCTGGCCTACAGCTCTGATTTGCCATCCAGAAGGGTAGTTGTGCAGCCTTTTCCTTGAGTCCTTAGTCACAGTTCTGCATTAGTTTAAAGGTACTAATCTTCTCAGGACTCCAGTCCCACTCGTGCCAGTACCCGTTTCCGTACAAGAACTCTGAGTACCCCAGGGCTCCCCTGGGCTTGCCGGGCCACACTCACACCCGTAGGCCCTTCACTGTGCCCCTCTGTAGGCCGAGTGAAGCATAACAAACTGCACTCTTTCTTGGGAAAGCTAGATTTCCTCAGCTCACCAGCAGCCTCTGGAACACGGTTCTAGCAAGGCCAGCATACCATGGAAGTCTGCCTCATCGCCCTATTCTGAGCTGTACTGAGCAAAACTCTCTGCTTTGAAGTCCTTCGAGGACCTCATACCTGAAGTCACCGTATCTCAAGGAGAAAGACGGCTTGCAGTCCAACTTCCACTAAAGCACAGTTTTCTGTGTAACACTTCAGGCTTTGGGGACATGCACAGGGCTCTTAGGAGACCTAGGGCAGTCTATTGTCTAGGCACGTCGCTACATGTACAACACCCTGTGCAGAAAACTTGATTCTGGGAAGAGCCAAGTAGCTAGCTAGGTCTCTTTTGTCCTCTTAGAAACCACAGATACTTACGCTGCGTGTCAATCTGGAAACAGGACCTGATGGGACTAGCCTTGTTTCCCATCATGAAAGCTCCTTTTATGCGCCTTGAAGCTAAGTGAAAAACACTGTTGGTGTCGGGCTTATACACACGACAGGCATGGCTGTGAGAGGGAAAAAGAGGTGTCACGAAGAAACATGGTATTCCAGTTTCTGAGTCAGAGCTGATCCTGTCCTGTTCTATAGCTAAAGGGAAACTCAAAGTGAGGCCTAACTTCGAAGGAGGGCCCTGATATGCCTTACAGCGGGTTAGGCGTGCAACAGCTTCCATGAGGCCTTAGTCGCTCTCCTGCTTTAGTTGAACGCTAGTAAGCTTTTCAGGCCGCCTAGATCCCTCGCGGCAGCACTCGTTTCCGTACAAGGATACTGAGTACCCGCAGGCTCCCCTGGGCTTGCTGGGCCGCACTCAGACCCGTAGGCCCATCAGGGTGCCCCTGGGTAGGCCGAGTGAAGGGTAACCCGCTGCACTCTTCCTTGGGCGAGCTAGATATCCCCAGCTCACCAACGGCTTCATGAACACGGTTCTAGCAAGGCCAGCATACCATGGAAGTCATCCTCGTTGCCCTAGTCTGAGCGGTACTGAGAAAAACTCTCTGCTTACAAGTCCTTCTAGGACCTCATCCCTGAAGTCACCGTATCTCTAGGAGAAAGGCAGCTTGCACAGCAACTTCCACTACAGCACAGTTTTGTGTGGAACACTTCAGGTTTTTGGGAGAGGCACAGGACCCTAGGAGACCTAGGGCAGTCTGTCATCGAAGCAGTTCGCTACACGCAGAGCGCCCTATGCAGAAAAGTTGAATCAGGGAAGAGCCAGGGAGGTAGCTAGGTCTCTTTTGACCTGCCAGTACCCACAGACACTTATGCTGCGTGTCAACCTGGTGATGGTGCCTGATGCGACTGGCCTTGTTTTCCCACCTTGAAAGCTCTTCTTCTGCGCCTTGAAGCTCCCTTAAAAACACTGTGGTTGTCAGGCTTATACTCACGGCAGGCATGGCTGTGAGAGGGAAAAAGAGGTTACACGAAGAGACAGGGTATTTCAGTTTCTGAGTCAGAGCTCATCCTGCCTTGTTATGTAGCTAAATGGAAACTCAAAGTGAGCCCTAGCTTCGAAGGAGGGCCCTGATATGCCATGCAGCGGGATAGGCGTACAACAGCTTCTATGAAGCCTTAGTCACTCTTCTGCTTTAGCTGAAGGCTAGTAAGCTTTTCTGGACTCCTAGACCCCTCGCGGCAGCACTCGCTTCCCTACAAAGGCACTGAGCACCCCCAGGCTCTCCTGAGTCGAAGATCAACATTCAGACACGTAGACCCTTCGGAGTACCCGTGTCTGTGCCGAGTGAAGGAGAGCATGATGCACACTTCGTCGCGGGACCTAGATTTTCTCAGCTCACCAATAGCCTCAGGAACATGATTCTAGGAGGTGCAGCATGCCATGCAAGTCTGCCTGCTTACAGTAGTCCGAGCTGTACTGAGAAAAACTCTTTGCTTACAATTCCTTCTACCACCTCATAGCTGAAGTCAACCTACCTCTAGGAGAAAGTCGGCTTGTGGTCCAAGTGCAACTAGAGCACACTTTCTGGTATAATGCTACAGGCTTTTGGAAGATGCCCAGGAGCCAGGACACCTAGGGAATTCTTTCATTTAGGCAGTTCGCTACACGCAGAACACCCGGCATAGGAAAGTGGATTCTCCAAGACCCAGGGAGTAGCTAGGTCTCTTTTGACTTGTTAGAAAGCACAGATGCTTCTTCTGCGTGTCAACCTGGAAATGGCGGCCTTAGGAGTCAAGCCTTGTTTTCCCGTCTTGAAAGCTCCATTCAAGCGGCCTTAAAGCTACCTGAAAAACACTGTGGTTGTGGGACTTGTATTCACTCCAGGCATGGCTCTGGAAGAACATGAGTTATCTCGAAAGAAAGCGGGTGCTTCCAGGCTCTGGTTAGGAGCATATCCTGCCCTGCACTAGAGCTAAGGGGAATCTTGACGTGCACTCTACCCTGGCCTACAGCTCTGATTTGCCATCCAGAAGGGTAGTTGTGCAGCCTTTTCCTTGAGTCCTTAGTCACAGTTCTGCATTAGTTTAAAGGTACTAATCTTCTCAGGACTCCAGTCCCACTCGTGCCAGTACCCGTTTCCGTACAAGAACTCTGAGTACCCCAGGGCTCCCCTGGGCTTGCCGGGCCACACTCACACCCGTAGGCCCTTCACTGTGCCCCTCTGTAGGCCGAGTGAAGCATAACAAACTGCACTCTTTCTTGGGAAAGCTAGATTTCCTCAGCTCACCAGCAGCCTCTGGAACACGGTTCTAGCAAGTCCAGCATACCATGGAAGTCTGCCTCATCGCCCTATTCTGAGCTGTACTGAGCAAAAGTCTCTGCTTTGAAGTCCTTCGAGGACCTCATACCTGAAGTCACCGTATCTCAAGGAGAAAGACGGCTTGCATTCCAACTTCCACTAAAGCACAGTTTTCTGTGTAACACTTCAGGCTTTGGGGACATGCACAGGGCTCTTAGGAGACCTAGGGCAGTCTATTGTCTAGGCACGTCGCTACATGTACAACACCCTGTGCAGAAAACTTGATTCTGGGAAGAGCCAAGTAGCTAGCTAGGTCTCTTTTGTCCTCTTAGAAACCACAGATACTTAGGCTACGTGTCAATCTGGAAACAGGACCTGATGGGACTAGCCTTGTTTCCCATCATGAAAGCTCCTTTTATGCGCCTTGAAGCTAAGTGAAAAACACTGTTGGTGTCGGGCTTATACACACGACAGGCATGGCTGTGAGAGGGAAAAAGAGGTGTCACGAAGAAACATGGTATTCCAGTTTCTGAGTCAGAGCTGATCCTGTCCTGTTCTATAGCTAAAGGGAAACTCAAAGTGAGGCCTAACTTCGAAGGAGGGCCCTGATATGCCTTACAGCGGGTTAGGCGTGCAACAGCTTCCATGAGGCCTTAGTCGCTCTCCTGCTTTAGTTGAACGCTAGTAAGCTTTTCAGGCCGCCTAGATCCCTCGCGGCAGCACTCGTTTCCGTACAAGGATACTGAGTACCCGCAGGCTCCCCTGGGCTTGCTGGGCCGCACTCAGACCCGTAGGCCCATCAGGGTGCCCCTGGGTAGGCCGAGTGAAGGGTAACCCGCTGCACTCTTCCTTGGGCGAGCTAGATATCCCCAGCTCACCAACGGCTTCATGAACACGGTTCTAGCAAGGCCAGCATACCATGGAAGTCATCCTCGTTGCCCTAGTCTGAGCGGTACTGAGAAAAACTCTCTGCTTACAAGTCCTTCTAGGACCTCATCCCTGAAGTCACCGTATCTCTAGGAGAAAGGCAGCTTGCACAGCAACTTCCACTACAGCACAGTTTTGTGTGGAACACTTCAGGTTTTTGGGAGAGGCACAGGACCCTAGGAGACCTAGGGCAGTCTGTCATCGAAGCAGTTCGCTACACGCAGAGCGCCCTATGCAGAAAAGTTGAATCAGGGAAGAGCCAGGGAGGTAGCTAGGTCTCTTTTGACCTGCCAGTACCCACAGACACTTATGCTGCATGTCAACCTGGTGATGGTGCCTGATGCGACTGGCCTTGTTTTCCCACCTTGAAAGCTCTTCTTCTGCGCCTTGAAGCTCCCTTAAAAACACTGTGGTTGTCAGGCTTATACTCACGGCAGGCATGGCTGTGAGAGGGAAAAAGAGGTTACACGAAGAGACAGGGTATTTCAGTTTCTGAGTCAGAGCTCATCCTGCCTTGTTATGTAGCTAAATGGAAACTCAAAGTGAGCCCTAGCTTCGAAGGAGGGCCCTGATATGCCATGCAGCGGGATAGGCGTACAACAGCTTCTATGAAGCCTTAGTCACTCTTCTGCTTTAGCTGAAGGCTAGTAAGCTTTTCTGGACTCCTAGACCCCTCGCGGCAGCACTCGCTTCCCTACAAAGGCACTGAGCACCCCCAGGCTCTCCTGAGTCGAAGATCAACATTCAGACACGTAGACCCTTCGGAGTACCCGTGTCTGTGCCGAGTGAAGGAGAGCATGATGCACACTTCGTCGCGGGACCTAGATTTTCTCAGCTCACCAATAGCCTCAGGAACATGATTCTAGGAGGTGCAGCATGCCATGCAAGTCTGCCTGCTTACAGTAGTCCGAGCTGTACTGAGAAAAACTCTTTGCTTACAATTCCTTCTACCACCTCATAGCTGAAGTCAACCTACCTCTAGGAGAAAGTCGGCTTGTGGTCCAAGTGCAACTAGAGCACACTTTCTGGTCTAATGCTACAGGCTTTTGGAAGATGCCCAGGAGCCAGGACACCTAGGGAATTCTTTCATTTAGGCAGTTCGCTACACGCAGAACACCCGGCATAGGAAAGTGGATTCTCCAAGACCCAGGGAGTAGCTAGGTCTCTTTTGACTTGTTAGAAAGCACAGATGCTTCTTCTGCGTGTCAACCTGGAAATGGCGGCCTTAGGAGTCAAGCCTTGTTTTCCCGTCTTGAAAGCTCCATTCAAGCGGCCTTAAAGCTACCTGAAAAACACTGTGGTTGTGGGACTTGTATTCACTCCAGGCATGGCTCTGGAAGAACATGAGTTATCTCGAAAGAAAGCGGGTGCTTCCAGGCTCTGGTTAGGAGCATATCCTGCCCTGCACTAGAGCTAAGGGGAATCTTGACGTGCACTCTACCCTGGCCTACAGCTCTGATTTGCCATCCAGAAGGGTAGTTGTGCAGCCTTTTCCTTGAGTCCTTAGTCACAGTTCTGCATTAGTTTAAAGGTACTAATCTTCTCAGGACTCCAGTCCCACTCGTGCCAGTACCCGTTTCCGTACAAGAACTCTGAGTACCCCAGGGCTCCCCTGGGCTTGCCGGGCCACACTCACACCCGTAGGCCCTTCACTGTGCCCCTCTGTAGGCCGAGTGAAGCATAACAAACTGCACTCTTTCTTGGGAAAGCTAGATTTCCTCAGCTCACCAGCAGCCTCTGGAACACGGTTCTAGCAAGTCCAGCATACCATGGAAGTCTGCCTCATCGCCCTATTCTGAGCTGTACTGAGCAAAACTCTCTGCTTTGAAGTCCTTCGAGGACCTCATACCTGAAGTCACCGTATCTCAAGGAGAAAGACGGCTTGCAGTCCAACTTCCACTAAAGCACAGTTTTCTGTGTAACACTTCAGGCTTTGGGGACATGCACAGGGCTCTTAGGAGACCTAGGGCAGTCTATTGTCTAGGCACGTCGCTACATGTACAACACCCTGTGCAGAAAACTTGATTCTGGGAAGAGCCAAGTAGCTAGCTAGGTCTCTTTTGTCCTCTTAGAAACCACAGATACTTACGCTACGTGTCAATCTGGAAACAGGACCTGATGGGACTAGCCTTGTTTCCCATCATGAAAGCTCCTTTTATGCGCCTTGAAGCTAAGTGAAAAACACTGTTGGTGTCGGGCTTATACACACGACAGGCATGGCTGTGAGAGGGAAAAAGAGGTGTCACGAAGAAACATGGTATTCCAGTTTCTGAGTCAGAGCTGATCCTGTCCTGTTCTATAGCTAAAGGGAAACTCAAAGTGAGGCCTAACTTCGAAGGAGGGCCCTGATATGCCTTACAGCGGGTTAGGCGTGCAACAGCTTCCATGAGGCCTTAGTCGCTCTCCTGCTTTAGTTGAACGCTAGTAAGCTTTTCAGGCCGCCTAGATCCCTCGCGGCAGCACTCGTTTCCGTACAAGGATACTGAGTACCCGCAGGCTCCCCTGGGCTTGCTGGGCCGCACTCAGACCCGTAGGCCCATCAGGGTGCCCCTGGGTAGGCCGAGTGAAGGGTAACCCGCTGCACTCTTCCTTGGGCGAGCTAGATATCCCCAGCTCACCAACGGCTTCATCAACACGGTTCTAGCAAGGCCAGCATACCATGGAAGTCGTCCTCGTTGCCCTAGTCTGAGCGGTACTGAGAAAAACTCTCTGCTTACAAGTCCTTCTAGGACCTCATCCCTGAAGTCACCGTATCTCTAGGAGAAAGGCAGCTTGCACAGCAACTTCCACTACAGCACAGTTTTGTGTGGAACACTTCAGGTTTTTGGGAGAGGCACAGGACCCTAGGAGACCTAGGGCAGTCTGTCATCGAAGCAGTTCGCTACACGCAGAGCGCCCTATGCAGAAAAGTTGAATCAGGGAAGAGCCAGGGAGGTAGCTAGGTCTCTTTTGACCTGCCAGTACCCACAGACACTTATGCTGCGTGTCAACCTGGTGATGGTGCCTGATGCGACTGGCCTTGTTTTCCCACCTTGAAAGCTCTTCTTCTGCGCCTTGAAGCTCCCTTAAAAACACTGTGGTTGTCAGGCTTATACTCACGGCAGGCATGGCTGTGAGAGGGAAAAAGAGGTTACACGAAGAGACAGGGTATTTCAGTTTCTGAGTCAGAGCTCATCCTGCCTTGTTATGTAGCTAAATGGAAACTCAAAGTGAGCCCTAGCTTCGAAGGAGGGCCCTGATATGCCATGCAGCGGGATAGGCGTACAACAGCTTCTATGAAGCCTTAGTCACTCTTCTGCTTTAGCTGAAGGCTAGTAAGCTTTTCTGGACTCCTAGACCCCTCGCGGCAGCACTCGCTTCCCTACAAAGGCACTGAGCACCCCCAGGCTCTCCTGAGTCGAAGATCAACATTCAGACACGTAGACCCTTCGGAGTACCCGTGTCTGTGCCGAGTGAAGGAGAGCATGATGCACACTTCGTCGCGGGACCTAGATTTTCTCAGCTCACCAATAGCCTCAGGAACATGATTCTAGGAGGTGCAGCATGCCATGCAAGTCTGCCTGCTTACAGTAGTCCGAGCTGTACTGAGAAAAACTCTTTGCTTACAATTCCTTCTACCACCTCATAGCTGAAGTCAACCTACCTCTAGGAGAAAGTCGGCTTGTGGTCCAAGTGCAACTAGAGCACACTTTCTGGTATAATGCTACAGGCTTTTGGAAGATGCCCAGGAGCCAGGACACCTAGGGAATTCTTTCATTTAGGCAGTTCGCTACACGCAGAACACCCGGCATAGGAAAGTGGATTCTCCAAGACCCAGGGAGTAGCTAGGTCTCTTTTGACTTGTTAGAAAGCACAGATGCTTCTTCTGCGTGTCAACCTGGAAATGGCGGCCTTAGGAGTCAAGCCTTGTTTTCCCGTCTTGAAAGCTCCATTCAAGCGGCCTTAAAGCTACCTGAAAAACACTGTGGTTGTGGGACTTGTATTCACTCCAGGCATGGCTCTGGAAGAACATGAGTTATCTCGAAAGAAAGCGGGTGCTTCCAGGCTCTGGTTAGGAGCATATCCTGCCCTGCACTAGAGCTAAGGGGAATCTTGACGTGCACTCTACCCTGGCCTACAGCTCTGATTTGCCATCCAGAAGGGTAGTTGTGCAGCCTTTTCCTTGAGTCCTTAGTCACAGTTCTGCATTAGTTTAAAGGTACTAATCTTCTCAGGACTCCAGTCCCACTCGTGCCAGTACCCGTTTCCGTACAAGAACTCTGAGTACCCCAGGGCTCCCCTGGGCTTGCCGGGCCACACTCACACCCGTAGGCCCTTCACTGTGCCCCTCTGTAGGCCGAGTGAAGCATAACAAACTGCACTCTTTCTTGGGAAAGCTAGATTTCCTCAGCTCACCAGCAGCCTCTGGAACACGGTTCTAGCAAGTCCAGCATACCATGGAAGTCTGCCTCATCGCCCTATTCTGAGCTGTACTGAGCAAAAGTCTCTGCTTTGAAGTCCTTCGAGGACCTCATACCTGAAGTCACCGTATCTCAAGGAGAAAGACGGCTTGCATTCCAACTTCCACTAAAGCACAGTTTTCTGTGTAACACTTCAGGCTTTGGGGACATGCACAGGGCTCTTAGGAGACCTAGGGCAGTCTATTGTCTAGGCACGTCGCTACATGTACAACACCCTGTGCAGAAAACTTGATTCTGGGAAGAGCCAAGTAGCTAGCTAGGTCTCTTTTGTCCTCTTAGAAACCACAGATACTTAGGCTACGTGTCAATCTGGAAACAGGACCTGATGGGACTAGCCTTGTTTCCCATCATGAAAGCTCCTTTTATGCGCCTTGAAGCTAAGTGAAAAACACTGTTGGTGTCGGGCTTATACACACGACAGGCATGGCTGTGAGAGGGAAAAAGAGGTGTCACGAAGAAACATGGTATTCCAGTTTCTGAGTCAGAGCTGATCCTGTCCTGTTCTATAGCTAAAGGGAAACTCAAAGTGAGGCCTAACTTCGAAGGAGGGCCCTGATATGCCTTACAGCGGGTTAGGCGTGCAACAGCTTCCATGAGGCCTTAGTCGCTCTCCTGCTTTAGTTGAACGCTAGTAAGCTTTTCAGGCCGCCTAGATCCCTCGCGGCAGCACTCGTTTCCGTACAAGGATACTGAGTACCCCCAGGCTCCCCTGGGCTTGCTGGGCCGCACTCAGACCCGTAGGCCCATCAGGGTGCCCCTGGGTAGGCCGAGTGAAGGGTAACCCGCTGCACTCTTCCTTGGGCGAGCTAGATATCCCCAGCTCACCAACGGCTTCATCAACACGGTTCTAGCAAGGCCAGCATACCATGGAAGTCGTCCTCGTTGCCCTAGTCTGAGCGGTACTGAGAAAAACTCTCTGCTTACAAGTCCTTCTAGGACCTCATCCCTGAAGTCACCGTATCTCTAGGAGAAAGGCAGCTTGCACAGCAACTTCCACTACAGCACAGTTTTGTGTGGAACACTTCAGGTTTTTGGGAGAGGCACAGGACCCTAGGAGACCTAGGGCAGTCTGTCATCGAAGCAGTTCGCTACACGCAGAGCGCCCTATGCAGAAAAGTTGAATCAGGGAAGAGCCAGGGAGGTAGCTAGGTCTCTTTTGACCTGCCAGTACCCACAGACACTTATGCTGCGTGTCAACCTGGTGATGGTGCCTGATGCGACTGGCCTTGTTTTCCCACCTTGAAAGCTCTTCTTCTGCGCCTTGAAGCTCCCTTAAAAACACTGTGGTTGTCAGGCTTATACTCACGGCAGGCATGACTGTGAGAGGGAAAAAGAGGTTACACGAAGAGACAGGGTATTTCAGTTTCTGAGTCAGAGCTCATCCTGCCTTGTTATGTAGCTAAATGGAAACTCAAAGTGAGCCCTAGCTTCGAAGGAGGGCCCTGATATGCCATGCAGCGGGATAGGCGTACAACAGCTTCTATGAAGCCTTAGTCACTCTTCTGCTTTAGCTGAAGGCTAGTAAGCTTTTCTGGACTCCTAGACCCCTCGCGGCAGCACTCGCTTCCCTACAAAGGCACTGAGCACCCCCAGGCTCTCCTGAGTCGAAGATCAACATTCAGACACGTAGACCCTTTGGAGTACCCGTGTCTGTGCCGAGTGAAGGAGAGCATGATGCACACTTCGTCGCGGGACCTAGATTTTCTCAGCTCACCAATAGCCTCAGGAACATGATTCTAGGAGGTGCAGCATGCCATGCAAGTCTGCCTGCTTACAGTAGTCCGAGCTGTACTGAGAAAAACTCTTTGCTTACAATTCCTTCTACCACCTCATAGCTGAAGTCAACCTACCTCTAGGAGAAAGTCGGCTTGTGGTCCAAGTGCAACTAGAGCACACTTTCTGGTATAATGCTACAGGCTTTTGGAAGATGCCCAGGAGCCAGGACACCTAGGGAATTCTTTCATTTAGGCAGTTCGCTACACGCAGAACACCCGGCATAGGAAAGTGGATTCTCCAAGACCCAGGGAGTAGCTAGGTCTCTTTTGACTTGTTAGAAAGCACAGATGCTTCTTCTGCGTGTCAACCTGGAAATGGCGGCCTTAGGAGTCAAGCCTTGTTTTCCCGTCTTGAAAGCTCCATTCAAGCGGCCTTAAAGCTACCTGAAAAACACTGTGGTTGTGGGACTTGTATTCACTCCAGGCATGGCTCTGGAAGAACATGAGTTATCTCGAAAGAAAGCGGGTGCTTCCAGGCTCTGGTTAGGAGCATATCCTGCCCTGCACTAGAGCTAAGGGGAATCTTGACGTGCACTCTACCCTGGCCTACAGCTCTGATTTGCCATCCAGAAGGGTAGTTGTGCAGCCTTTTCCTTGAGTCCTTAGTCACAGTTCTGCATTAGTTTAAAGGTACTAATCTTCTCAGGACTCCAGTCCCACTCGTGCCAGTACCCGTTTCCGTACAAGAACTCTGAGTACCCCAGGGCTCCCCTGGGCTTGCCGGGCCACACTCACACCCGTAGGCCCTTCACTGTGCCCCTCTGTAGGCCGAGTGAAGCATAACAAACTGCACTCTTTCTTGGGAAAGCTAGATTTCCTCAGCTCACCAGCAGCCTCTGGAACACGGTTCTAGCAAGGCCAGCATACCATGGAAGTCTGCCTCATCGCCCTATTCTGAGCTGTACTGAGCAAAACTCTCTGCTTTGAAGTCCTTCGAGGACCTCATACCTGAAGTCACCGTATCTCAAGGAGAAAGACGGCTTGCAGTCCAACTTCCACTAAAGCACAGTTTTCTGTGTAACACTTCAGGCTTTGGGGACATGCACAGGGCTCTTAGGAGACCTAGGGCAGTCTATTGTCTAGGCACGTCGCTACATGTACAACACCCTGTGCAGAAAACTTGATTCTGGGAAGAGCCAAGTAGCTAGCTAGGTCTCTTTTGTCCTCTTAGAAACCACAGATACTTAGGCTACGTGTCAATCTGGAAACAGGACCTGATGGGACTAGCCTTGTTTCCCATCATGAAAGCTCCTTTTATGCGCCTTGAAGCTAAGTGAAAAACACTGTTGGTGTCGGGCTTATACACACGACAGGCATGGCTGTGAGAGGGAAAAAGAGGTGTCACGAAGAAACATGGTATTCCAGTTTCTGAGTCAGAGCTGATCCTGTCCTGTTCTATAGCTAAAGGGAAACTCAAAGTGAGGCCTAACTTCGAAGGAGGGCCCTGATATGCCTTACAGCGGGTTAGGCGTGCAACAGCTTCCATGAGGCCTTAGTCGCTCTCCTGCTTTAGTTGAACGCTAGTAAGCTTTTCAGGCCGCCTAGATCCCTCGCGGCAGCACTCGTTTCCGTACAAGGATACTGAGTACCCGCAGGCTCCCCTGGGCTTGCTGGGCCGCACTCAGACCCGTAGGCCCATCAGGGTGCCCCTGGGTAGGCCGAGTGAAGGGTAACCCGCTGCACTCTTCCTTGGGCGAGCTAGATATCCCCAGCTCACCAACGGCTTCATCAACACGGTTCTAGCAAGGCCAGCATACCATGGAAGTCGTCCTCGTTGCCCTAGTCTGAGCGGTACTGAGAAAAACTCTCTGCTTACAAGTCCTTCTAGGACCTCATCCCTGAAGTCACCGTATCTCTAGGAGAAAGGCAGCTTGCACAGCAACTTCCACTACAGCACAGTTTTGTGTGGAACACTTCAGGTTTTTGGGAGAGGCACAGGACCCTAGGAGACCTAGGGCAGTCTGTCATCGAAGCAGTTCGCTACACGCAGAGCGCCCTATGCAGAAAAGTTGAATCAGGGAAGAGCCAGGGAGGTAGCTAGGTCTCTTTTGACCTGCCAGTACCCACAGACACTTATGCTGCGTGTCAACCTGGTGATGGTGCCTGATGCGACTGGCCTTGTTTTCCCACCTTGAAAGCTCTTCTTCTGCGCCTTGAAGCTCCCTTAAAAACACTGTGGTTGTCAGGCTTATACTCACGGCAGGCATGGCTGTGAGAGGGAAAAAGAGGTTACACGAAGAGACAGGGTATTTCATTTTCTGAGTCAGAGCTCATCCTGCCTTGTTATGTAGCTAAATGGAAACTCAAAGTGAGCCCTAGCTTCGAAGGAGGGCCCTGATATGCCATGCAGCGGGATAGGCGTACAACAGCTTCTATGAAGCCTTAGTCACTCTTCTGCTTTAGCTGAACGCTAGTAAGCTTTTCTGGACTCCTAGACCCCTCGCGGCAGCACTCGCTTCCCTACAAAGGCACTGAGCACCCCCAGGCTCTCCTGAGTCGAAGATCAACATTCAGACACGTAGACCCTTCGGAGTACCCGTGTCTGTGCCGAGTGAAGGAGAGCATGATGCACACTTCGTCGCGGGACCTAGATTTTCTCAGCTCACCAATAGCCTCAGGAACATGATTCTAGGAGGTGCAGCATGCCATGCAAGTCTGCCTGCTTACAGTAGTCCGAGCTGTACTGAGAAAAACTCTTTGCTTACAATTCCTTCTACCACCTCATAGCTGAAGTCAACCTACCTCTAGGAGAAAGTCGGCTTGTGGTCCAAGTGCAACTAGAGCACACTTTCTGGTATAATGCTACAGGCTTTTGGAAGATGCCCAGGAGCCAGGACACCTAGGGAATTCTTTCATTTAGGCAGTTCGCTACACGCAGAACACCCGGCATAGGAAAGTGGATTCTCCAAGACCCAGGGAGTAGCTAGGTCTCTTTTGACTTGTTAGAAAGCACAGATGCTTCTTCTGCGTGTCAACCTGGAAATGGCGGCCTTAGGAGTCAAGCCTTGTTTTCCCGTCTTGAAAGCTCCATTCAAGCGGCCTTAAAGCTACCTGAAAAACACTGTGGTTGTGGGACTTGTATTCACTCCAGGCATGGCTCTGGAAGAACATGAGTTATCTCGAAAGAAAGCGGGTGCTTCCAGGCTCTGGTTAGGAGCATATCCTGCCCTGCACTAGAGCTAAGGGGAATCTTGACGTGCACTCTACCCTGGCCTACAGCTCTGATTTGCCATCCAGAAGGGTAGTTGTGCAGCCTTTTCCTTGAGTCCTTAGTCACAGTTCTGCATTAGTTTAAAGGTACTAATCTTCTCAGGACTCCAGTCCCACTCGTGCCAGTACCCGTTTCCGTACAAGAACTCTGAGTACCCCAGGGCTCCCCTGGGCTTGCCGGGCCACACTCACACCCGTAGGCCCTTCACTGTGCCCCTCTGTAGGCCGAGTGAAGCATAACAAACTGCACTCTTTCTTGGGAAAGCTAGATTTCCTCAGCTCACCAGCAGCCTCTGGAACACGGTTCTAGCAAGTCCAGCATACCATGGAAGTCTGCCTCATCGCCCTATTCTGAGCTGTACTGAGCAAAAGTCTCTGCTTTGAAGTCCTTCGAGGACCTCATACCTGAAGTCACCGTATCTCAAGGAGAAAGACGGCTTGCATTCCAACTTCCACTAAAGCACAGTTTTCTGTGTAACACTTCAGGCTTTGGGGACATGCACAGGGCTCTTAGGAGACCTAGGGCAGTCTATTGTCTAGGCACGTCGCTACATGTACAACACCCTGTGCAGAAAACTTGATTCTGGGAAGAGCCAAGTAGCTAGCTAGGTCTCTTTTGTCCTCTTAGAAACCACAGATACTTAGGCTACGTGTCAATCTGGAAACAGGACCTGATGGGACTAGCCTTGTTTCCCATCATGAAAGCTCCTTTTATGCGCCTTGAAGCTAAGTGAAAAACACTGTTGGTGTCGGGCTTATACACACGACAGGCATGGCTGTGAGAGGGAAAAAGAGGTGTCACGAAGAAACATGGTATTCCAGTTTCTGAGTCAGAGCTGATCCTGTCCTGTTCTATAGCTAAAGGGAAACTCAAAGTGAGGCCTAACTTCGAAGGAGGGCCCTGATATGCCTTACAGCGGGTTAGGCGTGCAACAGCTTCCATGAGGCCTTAGTCGCTCTCCTGCTTTAGTTGAACGCTAGTAAGCTTTTCAGGCCGCCTAGATCCCTCGCGGCAGCACTCGTTTCCGTACAAGGATACTGAGTACCCCCAGGCTCCCCTGGGCTTGCTGGGCCGCACTCAGACCCGTAGGCCCATCAGGGTGCCCCTGGGTAGGCCGAGTGAAGGGTAACCCGCTGCACTCTTCCTTGGGCGAGCTAGATATCCCCAGCTCACCAACGGCTTCATCAACACGGTTCTAGCAAGGCCAGCATACCATGGAAGTCGTCCTCGTTGCCCTAGTCTGAGCGGTACTGAGAAAAACTCTCTGCTTACAAGTCCTTCTAGGACCTCATCCCTGAAGTCACCGTATCTCTAGGAGAAAGGCAGCTTGCACAGCAACTTCCACTACAGCACAGTTTTGTGTGGAACACTTCAGGTTTTTGGGAGAGGCACAGGACCCTAGGAGACCTAGGGCAGTCTGTCATCGAAGCAGTTCGCTACACGCAGAGCGCCCTATGCAGAAAAGTTGAATCAGGGAAGAGCCAGGGAGGTAGCTAGGTCTCTTTTGACCTGCCAGTACCCACAGACACTTATGCTGCGTGTCAACCTGGTTATGGTGCCTGATGCGACTGGCCTTGTTTTCCCACCTTGAAAGCTCTTCTTCTGCGCCTTGAAGCTCCCTTAAAAACACTGTGGTTGTCAGGCTTATACTCACGGCAGGCATGACTGTGAGAGGGAAAAAGAGGTTACACGAAGAGACAGGGTATTTCAGTTTCTGAGTCAGAGCTCATCCTGCCTTGTTATGTAGCTAAATGGAAACTCAAAGTGAGCCCTAGCTTCGAAGGAGGGCCCTGATATGCCATGCAGCGGGATAGGCGTACAACAGCTTCTATGAAGCCTTAGTCACTCTTCTGCTTTAGCTGAAGGCTAGTAAGCTTTTCTGGACTCCTAGACCCCTCGCGGCAGCACTCGCTTCCCTACAAAGGCACTGAGCACCCCCAGGCTCTCCTGAGTCGAAGATCAACATTCAGACACGTAGACCCTTTGGAGTACCCGTGTCTGTGCCGAGTGAAGGAGAGCATGATGCACACTTCGTCGCGGGACCTAGATTTTCTCAGCTCACCAATAGCCTCAGGAACATGATTCTAGGAGGTGCAGCATGCCATGCAAGTCTGCCTGCTTACAGTAGTCCGAGCTGTACTGAGAAAAACTCTTTGCTTACAATTCCTTCTACCACCTCATAGCTGAAGTCAACCTACCTCTAGGAGAAAGTCGGCTTGTGGTCCAAGTGCAACTAGAGCACACTTTCTGGTATAATGCTACAGGCTTTTGGAAGATGCCCAGGAGCCAGGACACCTAGGGAATTCTTTCATTTAGGCAGTTCGCTACACGCAGAACACCCGGCATAGGAAAGTGGATTCTCCAAGACCCAGGGAGTAGCTAGGTCTCTTTTGACTTGTTAGAAAGCACAGATGCTTCTTCTGCGTGTCAACCTGGAAATGGCGGCCTTAGGAGTCAAGCCTTGTTTTCCCGTCTTGAAAGCTCCATTCAAGCGGCCTTAAAGCTACCTGAAAAACACTGTGGTTGTGGGACTTGTATTCACTCCAGGCATGGCTCTGGAAGAACATGAGTTATCTCGAAAGAAAGCGGGTGCTTCCAGGCTCTGGTTAGGAGCATATCCTGCCCTGCACTAGAGCTAAGGGGAATCTTGACGTGCACTCTACCCTGGCCTACAGCTCTGATTTGCCATCCAGAAGGGTAGTTGTGCAGCCTTTTCCTTGAGTCCTTAGTCACAGTTCTGCATTAGTTTAAAGGTACTAATCTTCTCAGGACTCCAGTCCCACTCGTGCCAGTACCCGTTTCCGTACAAGAACTCTGAGTACCCCAGGGCTCCCCTGGGCTTGCCGGGCCACACTCACACCCGTAGGCCCTTCACTGTGCCCCTCTGTAGGCCGAGTGAAGCATAACAAACTGCACTCTTTCTTGGGAAAGCTAGATTTCCTCAGCTCACCAGCAGCCTCTGGAACACGGTTCTAGCAAGGCCAGCATACCATGGAAGTCTGCCTCATCGCCCTATTCTGAGCTGTACTGAGCAAAACTCTCTGCTTTGAAGTCCTTCGAGGACCTCATACCTGAAGTCACCGTATCTCAAGGAGAAAGACGGCTTGCAGTCCAACTTCCACTAAAGCACAGTTTTCTGTGTAACACTTCAGGCTTTGGGGACATGCACAGGGCTCTTAGGAGACCTAGGGCAGTCTATTGTCTAGGCACGTCGCTACATGTACAACACCCTGTGCAGAAAACTTGATTCTGGGAAGAGCCAAGTAGCTAGCTAGGTCTCTTTTGTCCTCTTAGAAACCACAGATACTTAGGCTACGTGTCAATCTGGAAACAGGACCTGATGGGACTAGCCTTGTTTCCCATCATGAAAGCTCCTTTTATGCGCCTTGAAGCTAAGTGAAAAACACTGTTGGTGTCGGGCTTATACACACGACAGGCATGGCTGTGAGAGGGAAAAAGAGGTGTCACGAAGAAACATGGTATTCCAGTTTCTGAGTCAGAGCTGATCCTGTCCTGTTCTATAGCTAAAGGGAAACTCAAAGTGAGGCCTAACTTCGAAGGAGGGCCCTGATATGCCTTACAGCGGGTTAGGCGTGCAACAGCTTCCATGAGGCCTTAGTCGCTCTCCTGCTTTAGTTGAACGCTAGTAAGCTTTTCAGGCCGCCTAGATCCCTCGCGGCAGCACTCGTTTCCGTACAAGGATACTGAGTACCCGCAGGCTCCCCTGGGCTTGCTGGGCCGCACTCAGACCCGTAGGCCCATCAGGGTGCCCCTGGGTAGGCCGAGTGAAGGGTAACCCGCTGCACTCTTCCTTGGGCGAGCTAGATATCCCCAGCTCACCAACGGCTTCATCAACACGGTTCTAGCAAGGCCAGCATACCATGGAAGTCGTCCTCGTTGCCCTAGTCTGAGCGGTACTGAGAAAAACTCTCTGCTTACAAGTCCTTCTAGGACCTCATCCCTGAAGTCACCGTATCTCTAGGAGAAAGGCAGCTTGCACAGCAACTTCCACTACAGCACAGTTTTGTGTGGAACACTTCAGGTTTTTGGGAGAGGCACAGGACCCTAGGAGACCTAGGGCAGTCTGTCATCGAAGCAGTTCGCTACACGCAGAGCGCCCTATGCAGAAAAGTTGAATCAGGGAAGAGCCAGGGAGGTAGCTAGGTCTCTTTTGACCTGCCAGTACCCACAGACACTTATGCTGCGTGTCAACCTGGTGATGGTGCCTGATGCGACTGGCCTTGTTTTCCCACCTTGAAAGCTCTTCTTCTGCGCCTTGAAGCTCCCTTAAAAACACTGTGGTTGTCAGGCTTATACTCACGGCAGGCATGGCTGTGAGAGGGAAAAAGAGGTTACACGAAGAGACAGGGTATTTCATTTTCTGAGTCAGAGCTCATCCTGCCTTGTTATGTAGCTAAATGGAAACTCAAAGTGAGCCCTAGCTTCGAAGGAGGGCCCTGATATGCCATGCAGCGGGATAGGCGTACAACAGCTTCTATGAAGCCTTAGTCACTCTTCTGCTTTAGCTGAACGCTAGTAAGCTTTTCTGGACTCCTAGACCCCTCGCGGCAGCACTCGCTTCCCTACAAAGGCACTGAGCACCCCCAGGCTCTCCTGAGTCGAAGATCAACATTCAGACACGTAGACCCTTCGGAGTACCCGTGTCTGTGCCGAGTGAAGGAGAGCATGATGCACACTTCGTCGCGGGACCTAGATTTTCTCAGCTCACCAATAGCCTCAGGAACATGATTCTAGGAGGTGCAGCATGCCATGCAAGTCTGCCTGCTTACAGTAGTCCGAGCTGTACTGAGAAAAACTCTTTGCTTACAATTCCTTCTACCACCTCATAGCTGAAGTCAACCTACCTCTAGGAGAAAGTCGGCTTGTGGTCCAAGTGCAACTAGAGCACACTTTCTGGTCTAATGCTACAGGCTTTTGGAAGATGCCCAGGAGCCAGGACACCTAGGGAATTCTTTCATTTAGGCAGTTCGCTACACGCAGAACACCCGGCATAGGAAAGTGGATTCTCCAAGACCCAGGGAGTAGCTAGGTCTCTTTTGACTTGTTAGAAAGCACAGATGCTTCTTCTGCGTGTCAACCTGGAAATGGCGGCCTTAGGAGTCAAGCCTTGTTTTCCCGTCTTGAAAGCTCCATTCAAGCGGCCTTAAAGCTACCTGAAAAACACTGTGGTTGTGGGACTTGTATTCACTCCAGGCATGGCTCTGGAAGAACATGAGTTATCTCGAAAGAAAGCGGGTGCTTCCAGGCTCTGGTTAGGAGCATATCCTGCCCTGCACTAGAGCTAAGGGGAATCTTGACGTGCACTCTACCCTGGCCTACAGCTCTGATTTGCCCTCCAGAAGGGTAGTTGTGCAGCCTTTTCCTTGAGTCCTTAGTCACAGTTCTGCATTAGTTTAAAGGTACTAATCTTCTCAGGACTCCAGTCCCACTCGTGCCAGTACCCGTTTCCGTACAAGAACTCTGAGTACCCCAGGGCTCCCCTGGGCTTGCCGGGCCACACTCACACCCGTAGGCCCTTCACTGTGCCCCTCTGTAGGCCGAGTGAAGCATAACAAACTGCACTCTTTCTTGGGAAAGCTAGATTTCCTCAGCTCACCAGCAGCCTCTGGAACACGGTTCTAGCAAGTCCAGCATACCATGGAAGTCTGCCTCATCGCCCTATTCTGAGCTGTACTGAGCAAAAGTCTCTGCTTTGAAGTCCTTCGAGGACCTCATACCTGAAGTCACCGTATCTCAAGGAGAAAGACGGCTTGCATTCCAACTTCCACTAAAGCACAGTTTTCTGTGTAACACTTCAGGCTTTGGGGACATGCACAGGGCTCTTAGGAGACCTAGGGCAGTCTATTGTCTAGGCACGTCGCTACATGTACAACACCCTGTGCAGAAAACTTGATTCTGGGAAGAGCCAAGTAGCTAGCTAGGTCTCTTTTGTCCTCTTAGAAACCACAGATACTTAGGCTACGTGTCAATCTGGAAACAGGACCTGATGGGACTAGCCTTGTTTCCCATCATGAAAGCTCCTTTTATGCGCCTTGAAGCTAAGTGAAAAACACTGTTGGTGTCGGGCTTATACACACGACAGGCATGGCTGTGAGAGGGAAAAAGAGGTGTCACGAAGAAACATGGTATTCCAGTTTCTGAGTCAGAGCTGATCCTGTCCTGTTCTATAGCTAAAGGGAAACTCAAAGTGAGGCCTAACTTCGAAGGAGGGCCCTGATATGCCTTACAGCGGGTTAGGCGTGCAACAGCTTCCATGAGGCCTTAGTCGCTCTCCTGCTTTAGTTGAACGCTAGTAAGCTTTTCAGGCCGCCTAGATCCCTCGCGGCAGCACTCGTTTCCGTACAAGGATACTGAGTACCCGCAGGCTCCCCTGGGCTTGCTGGGCCGCACTCAGACCCGTAGGCCCATCAGGGTGCCCCTGGGTAGGCCGAGTGAAGGGTAACCCGCTGCACTCTTCCTTGGGCGAGCTAGATATCCCCAGCTCACCAACGGCTTCATCAACACGGTTCTAGCAAGGCCAGCATACCATGGAAGTCGTCCTCGTTGCCCTAGTCTGAGCGGTACTGAGAAAAACTCTCTGCTTACAAGTCCTTCTAGGACCTCATCCCTGAAGTCACCGTATCTCTAGGAGAAAGGCAGCTTGCACAGCAACTTCCACTACAGCACAGTTTTGTGTGGAACACTTCAGGTTTTTGGGAGAGGCACAGGACCCTAGGAGACCTAGGGCAGTCTGTCATCGAAGCAGTTCGCTACACGCAGAGCGCCCTATGCAGAAAAGTTGAATCAGGGAAGAGCCAGGGAGGTAGCTAGGTCTCTTTTGACCTGCCAGTACCCACAGACACTTATGCTGCGTGTCAACCTGGTGATGGTGCCTGATGCGACTGGCCTTGTTTTCCCACCTTGAAAGCTCTTCTTCTGCGCCTTGAAGCTCCCTTAAAAACACTGTGGTTGTCAGGCTTATACTCACGGCAGGCATGGCTGTGAGAGGGAAAAAGAGGTTACACGAAGAGACAGGGTATTTCAGTTTCTGAGTCAGAGCTCATCC
This sequence comes from Eubalaena glacialis, assembly GCF_028564815.1. NCBI lineage: Eukaryota > Metazoa > Chordata > Mammalia > Artiodactyla > Balaenidae > Eubalaena > Eubalaena glacialis. The sequence goes on from NC_083724.1 coordinate 94,704,522, forward strand.
TGCCTTGTTATGTAGCTAAATGGAAACTCAAAGTGAGCCCTAGCTTCGAAGGAGGGCCCTGATATGCCATGCAGCGGGATAGGCGTACAACAGCTTCTATGAAGCCTTAGTCACTCTTCTGCTTTAGCTGAACGCTAGTAAGCTTTTCTGGACTCCTAGACCCCTCGCGGCAGCACTCGCTTCCCTACAAAGGCACTGAGCACCCCCAGGCTCTCCTGAGTCGAAGATCAACATTCAGACACGTAGACCCTTCGGAGTACCCGTGTCTGTGCCGAGTGAAGGAGAGCATGATGCACACTTCGTCGCGGGACCTAGATTTTCTCAGCTCACCAATAGCCTCAGGAACATGATTCTAGGAGGTGCAGCATGCCATGCAAGTCTGCCTGCTTACAGTAGTCCGAGCTGTACTGAGAAAAACTCTTTGCTTACAATTCCTTCTACCACCTCATAGCTGAAGTCAACCTACCTCTAGGAGAAAGTCGGCTTGTGGTCCAAGTGCAACTAGAGCACACTTTCTGGTCTAATGCTACAGGCTTTTGGAAGATGCCCAGGAGCCAGGACACCTAGGGAATTCTTTCATTTAGGCAGTTCGCTACACGCAGAACACCCGGCATAGGAAAGTGGATTCTCCAAGACCCAGGGAGTAGCTAGGTCTCTTTTGACTTGTTAGAAAGCACAGATGCTTCTTCTGCGTGTCAACCTGGAAATGGCGGCCTTAGGAGTCAAGCCTTGTTTTCCCGTCTTGAAAGCTCCATTCAAGCGGCCTTAAAGCTACCTGAAAAACACTGTGGTTGTGGGACTTGTATTCACTCCAGGCATGGCTCTGGAAGAACATGAGTTATCTCGAAAGAAAGCGGGTGCTTCCAGGCTCTGGTTAGGAGCATATCCTGCCCTGCACTAGAGCTAAGGGGAATCTTGACGTGCACTCTACCCTGGCCTACAGCTCTGATTTGCCATCCAGAAGGGTAGTTGTGCAGCCTTTTCCTTGAGTCCTTAGTCACAGTTCTGCATTAGTTTAAAGGTACTAATCTTCTCAGGACTCCAGTCCCACTCGTGCCAGTACCCGTTTCCGTACAAGAACTCTGAGTACCCCAGGGCTCCCCTGGGCTTGCCGGGCCACACTCACACCCGTAGGCCCTTCACTGTGCCCCTCTGTAGGCCGAGTGAAGCATAACAAACTGCACTCTTTCTTGGGAAAGCTAGATTTCCTCAGCTCACCAGCAGCCTCTGGAACACGGTTCTAGCAAGTCCAGCATACCATGGAAGTCTGCCTCATCGCCCTATTCTGAGCTGTACTGAGCAAAAGTCTCTGCTTTGAAGTCCTTCGAGGACCTCATACCTGAAGTCACCGTATCTCAAGGAGAAAGACGGCTTGCATTCCAACTTCCACTAAAGCACAGTTTTCTGTGTAACACTTCAGGCTTTGGGGACATGCACAGGGCTCTTAGGAGACCTAGGGCAGTCTATTGTCTAGGCACGTCGCTACATGTACAACACCCTGTGCAGAAAACTTGATTCTGGGAAGAGCCAAGTAGCTAGCTAGGTCTCTTTTGTCCTCTTAGAAACCACAGATACTTAGGCTACGTGTCAATCTGGAAACAGGACCTGATGGGACTAGCCTTGTTTCCCATCATGAAAGCTCCTTTTATGCGCCTTGAAGCTAAGTGAAAAACACTGTTGGTGTCGGGCTTATACACACGACAGGCATGGCTGTGAGAGGGAAAAAGAGGTGTCACGAAGAAACATGGTATTCCAGTTTCTGAGTCAGAGCTGATCCTGTCCTGTTCTATAGCTAAAGGGAAACTCAAAGTGAGGCCTAACTTCGAAGGAGGGCCCTGATATGCCTTACAGCGGGTTAGGCGTGCAACAGCTTCCATGAGGCCTTAGTCGCTCTCCTGCTTTAGTTGAACGCTAGTAAGCTTTTCAGGCCGCCTAGATCCCTCGCGGCAGCACTCGTTTCCGTACAAGGATACTGAGTACCCGCAGGCTCCCCTGGGCTTGCTGGGCCGCACTCAGACCCGTAGGCCCATCAGGGTGCCCCTGGGTAGGCCGAGTGAAGGGTAACCCGCTGCACTCTTCCTTGGGCGAGCTAGATATCCCCAGCTCACCAACGGCTTCATCAACACGGTTCTAGCAAGGCCAGCATACCATGGAAGTCGTCCTCGTTGCCCTAGTCTGAGCGGTACTGAGAAAAACTCTCTGCTTACAAGTCCTTCTAGGACCTCATCCCTGAAGTCACCGTATCTCTAGGAGAAAGGCAGCTTGCACAGCAACTTCCACTACAGCACAGTTTTGTGTGGAACACTTCAGGTTTTTGGGAGAGGCACAGGACCCTAGGAGACCTAGGGCAGTCTGTCATCGAAGCAGTTCGCTACACGCAGAGCGCCCTATGCAGAAAAGTTGAATCAGGGAAGAGCCAGGGAGGTAGCTAGGTCTCTTTTGACCTGCCAGTACCCACAGACACTTATGCTGCGTGTCAACCTGGTGATGGTGCCTGATGCGACTGGCCTTGTTTTCCCACCTTGAAAGCTCTTCTTCTGCGCCTTGAAGCTCCCTTAAAAACACTGTGGTTGTCAGGCTTATACTCACGGCAGGCATGACTGTGAGAGGGAAAAAGAGGTTACACGAAGAGACAGGGTATTTCAGTTTCTGAGTCAGAGCTCATCCTGCCTTGTTATGTAGCTAAATGGAAACTCAAAGTGAGCCCTAGCTTCGAAGGAGGGCCCTGATATGCCATGCAGCGGGATAGGCGTACAACAGCTTCTATGAAGCCTTAGTCACTCTTCTGCTTTAGCTGAAGGCTAGTAAGCTTTTCTGGACTCCTAGACCCCTCGCGGCAGCACTCGCTTCCCTACAAAGGCACTGAGCACCCCCAGGCTCTCCTGAGTCGAAGATCAACATTCAGACACGTAGACCCTTCGGAGTACCCGTGTCTGTGCCGAGTGAAGGAGAGCATGATGCACACTTCGTCGCGGGACCTAGATTTTCTCAGCTCACCAATAGCCTCAGGAACATGATTCTAGGAGGTGCAGCATGCCATGCAAGTCTGCCTGCTTACAGTAGTCCGAGCTGTACTGAGAAAAACTCTTTGCTTACAATTCCTTCTACCACCTCATAGCTGAAGTCAACCTACCTCTAGGAGAAAGTCGGCTTGTGGTCCAAGTGCAACTAGAGCACACTTTCTGGTATAATGCTACAGGCTTTTGGAAGATGCCCAGGAGCCAGGACACCTAGGGAATTCTTTCATTTAGGCAGTTCGCTACACGCAGAACACCCGGCATAGGAAAGTGGATTCTCCAAGACCCAGGGAGTAGCTAGGTCTCTTTTGACTTGTTAGAAAGCACAGATGCTTCTTCTGCGTGTCAACCTGGAAATGGCGGCCTTAGGAGTCAAGCCTTGTTTTCCCGTCTTGAAAGCTCCATTCAAGCGGCCTTAAAGCTACCTGAAAAACACTGTGGTTGTGGGACTTGTATTCACTCCAGGCATGGCTCTGGAAGAACATGAGTTATCTCGAAAGAAAGCGGGTGCTTCCAGGCTCTGGTTAGGAGCATATCCTGCCCTGCACTAGAGCTAAGGGGAATCTTGACGTGCACTCTACCCTGGCCTACAGCTCTGATTTGCCATCCAGAAGGGTAGTTGTGCAGCCTTTTCCTTGAGTCCTTAGTCACAGTTCTGCATTAGTTTAAAGGTACTAATCTTCTCAGGACTCCAGTCCCACTCGTGCCAGTACCCGTTTCCGTACAAGAACTCTGAGTACCCCAGGGCTCCCCTGGGCTTGCCGGGCCACACTCACACCCGTAGGCCCTTCACTGTGCCCCTCTGTAGGCCGAGTGAAGCATAACAAACTGCACTCTTTCTTGGGAAAGCTAGATTTCCTCAGCTCACCAGCAGCCTCTGGAACACGGTTCTAGCAAGTCCAGCATACCATGGAAGTCTGCCTCATCGCCCTATTCTGAGCTGTACTGAGCAAAAGTCTCTGCTTTGAAGTCCTTCGAGGACCTCATACCTGAAGTCACCGTATCTCAAGGAGAAAGACGGCTTGCAGTCCAACTTCCACTAAAGCACAGTTTTCTGTGTAACACTTCAGGCTTTGGGGACATGCACAGGGCTCTTAGGAGACCTAGGGCAGTCTATTGTCTAGGCACGTCGCTACATGTACAACACCCTGTGCAGAAAACTTGATTCTGGGAAGAGCCAAGTAGCTAGCTAGGTCTCTTTTGTCCTCGTAGAAACCACAGATACTTACGCTGCATGTCAATCTGGAAACAGGACCTGATGGGACTAGCCTTGTTTCCCATCATGAAAGCTCCTTTTATGCGCCTTGAAGCTAAGTGAAAAACACTGTTGGTGTCGGGCTTATACACACGACAGGCATGGCTGTGAGAGGGAAAAAGAGGTGTCACGAAGAAACATGGTATTCCAGTTTCTGAGTCAGAGCTGATCCTGTCCTGTTCTATAGCTAAAGGGAAACTCAAAGTGAGGCCTAACTTCGAAGGAGGGCCCTGATATGCCTTACAGCGGGTTAGGCGTGCAACAGCTTCCATGAGGCCTTAGTCGCTCTCCTGCTTTAGTTGAACGCTAGTAAGCTTTTCAGGCCGCCTAGATCCCTCGCGGCAGCACTCGTTTCCGTACAAGGATACTGAGTACCCGCAGGCTCCCCTGGGCTTGCTGGGCCGCACTCAGACCCGTAGGCCCATCAGGGTGCCCCTGGGTAGGCCGAGTGAAGGGTAACCCGCTGCACTCTTCCTTGGGCGAGCTAGATATCCCCAGCTCACCAACGGCTTCATCAACACGGTTCTAGCAAGGCCAGCATACCATGGAAGTCGTCCTCGTTGCCCTAGTCTGAGCGGTACTGAGAAAAACTCTCTGCTTACAAGTCCTTCTAGGACCTCATCCCTGAAGTCACCGTATCTCTAGGAGAAAGGCAGCTTGCACAGCAACTTCCACTACAGCACAGTTTTGTGTGGAACACTTCAGGTTTTTGGGAGAGGCACAGGACCCTAGGAGACCTAGGGCAGTCTGTCATCGAAGCAGTTCGCTACACGCAGAGCGCCCTATGCAGAAAAGTTGAATCAGGGAAGAGCCAGGGAGGTAGCTAGGTCTCTTTTGACCTGCCAGTACCCACAGACACTTATGCTGCGTGTCAACCTGGTGATGGTGCCTGATGCGACTGGCCTTGTTTTCCCACCTTGAAAGCTCTTCTTCTGCGCCTTGAAGCTCCCTTAAAAACACTGTGGTTGTCAGGCTTATACTCACGGCAGGCATGGCTGTGAGAGGGAAAAAGAGGTTACACGAAGAGACAGGGTATTTCATTTTCTGAGTCAGAGCTCATCCTGCCTTGTTATGTAGCTAAATGGAAACTCAAAGTGAGCCCTAGCTTCGAAGGAGGGCCCTGATATGCCATGCAGCGGGATAGGCGTACAACAGCTTCTATGAAGCCTTAGTCACTCTTCTGCTTTAGCTGAACGCTAGTAAGCTTTTCTGGACTCCTAGACCCCTCGCGGCAGCACTCGCTTCCCTACAAAGGCACTGAGCACCCCCAGGCTCTCCTGAGTCGAAGATCAACATTCAGACACGTAGACCCTTCGGAGTACCCGTGTCTGTGCCGAGTGAAGGAGAGCATGATGCACACTTCGTCGCGGGACCTAGATTTTCTCAGCTCACCAATAGCCTCAGGAACATGATTCTAGGAGGTGCAGCATGCCATGCAAGTCTGCCTGCTTACAGTAGTCCGAGCTGTACTGAGAAAAACTCTTTGCTTACAATTCCTTCTACCACCTCATAGCTGAAGTCAACCTACCTCTAGGAGAAAGTCGGCTTGTGGTCCAAGTGCAACTAGAGCACACTTTCTGGTATAATGCTACAGGCTTTTGGAAGATGCCCAGGAGCCAGGACACCTAGGGAATTCTTTCATTTAGGCAGTTCGCTACACGCAGAACACCCGGCATAGGAAAGTGGATTCTCCAAGACCCAGGGAGTAGCTAGGTCTCTTTTGACTTGTTAGAAAGCACAGATGCTTCTTCTGCGTGTCAACCTGGAAATGGCGGCCTTAGGAGTCAAGCCTTGTTTTCCCGTCTTGAAAGCTCCATTCAAGCGGCCTTAAAGCTACCTGAAAAACACTGTGGTTGTGGGACTTGTATTCACTCCAGGCATGGCTCTGGAAGAACATGAGTTATCTCGAAAGAAAGCGGGTGCTTCCAGGCTCTGGTTAGGAGCATATCCTGCCCTGCACTAGAGCTAAGGGGAATCTTGACGTGCACTCTACCCTGGCCTACAGCTCTGATTTGCCCTCCAGAAGGGTAGTTGTGCAGCCTTTTCCTTGAGTCCTTAGTCACAGTTCTGCATTAGTTTAAAGGTACTAATCTTCTCAGGACTCCAGTCCCACTCGTGCCAGTACCCGTTTCCGTACAAGAACTCTGAGTACCCCAGGGCTCCCCTGGGCTTGCCGGGCCACACTCACACCCGTAGGCCCTTCACTGTGCCCCTCTGTAGGCCGAGTGAAGCATAACAAACTGCACTCTTTCTTGGGAAAGCTAGATTTCCTCAGCTCACCAGCAGCCTCTGGAACACGGTTCTAGCAAGTCCAGCATACCATGGAAGTCTGCCTCATCGCCCTATTCTGAGCTGTACTGAGCAAAAGTCTCTGCTTTGAAGTCCTTCGAGGACCTCATACCTGAAGTCACCGTATCTCAAGGAGAAAGACGGCTTGCATTCCAACTTCCACTAAAGCACAGTTTTCTGTGTAACACTTCAGGCTTTGGGGACATGCACAGGGCTCTTAGGAGACCTAGGGCAGTCTATTGTCTAGGCACGTCGCTACATGTACAACACCCTGTGCAGAAAACTTGATTCTGGGAAGAGCCAAGTAGCTAGCTAGGTCTCTTTTGTCCTCTTAGAAACCACAGATACTTACGCTACGTGTCAATCTGGAAACAGGACCTGATGGGACTAGCCTTGTTTCCCATCATGAAAGCTCCTTTTATGCGCCTTGAAGCTAAGTGAAAAACACTGTTGGTGTCGGGCTTATACACACGACAGGCATGGCTGTGAGAGGGAAAAAGAGGTGTCACGAAGAAACATGGTATTCCAGTTTCTGAGTCAGAGCTGATCCTGTCCTGTTCTATAGCTAAAGGGAAACTCAAAGTGAGGCCTAACTTCGACGGAGGGCCCTGATATGCCTTACAGCGGGTTAGGCGTGCAACAGCTTCCATGAGGCCTTAGTCGCTCTCCTGCTTTAGTTGAACGCTAGTAAGCTTTTCAGGCCGCCTAGATCCCTCGCGGCAGCACTCGTTTCCGTACAAGGATACTGAGTACCCGCAGGCTCCCCTGGGCTTGCTGGGCCGCACTCAGACCCGTAGGCCCATCAGGGTGCCCCTGGGTAGGCCGAGTGAAGGGTAACCCGCTGCACTCTTCCTTGGGCGAGCTAGATATCCCCAGCTCACCAACGGCTTCATCAACACGGTTCTAGCAAGGCCAGCATACCATGGAAGTCGTCCTCGTTGCCCTAGTCTGAGCGGTACTGAGAAAAACTCTCTGCTTACAAGTCCTTCTAGGACCTCATCCCTGAAGTCACCGTATCTCTAGGAGAAAGGCAGCTTGCACAGCAACTTCCACTACAGCACAGTTTTGTGTGGAACACTTCAGGTTTTTGGGAGAGGCACAGGACCCTAGGAGACCTAGGGCAGTCTGTCATCGAAGCAGTTCGCTACACGCAGAGCGCCCTATGCAGAAAAGTTGAATCAGGGAAGAGCCAGGGAGGTAGCTAGGTCTCTTTTGACCTGCCAGTACCCACAGACACTTATGCTGCGTGTCAACCTGGTGATGGTGCCTGATGCGACTGGCCTTGTTTTCCCACCTTGAAAGCTCTTCTTCTGCGCCTTGAAGCTCCCTTAAAAACACTGTGGTTGTCAGGCTTATACTCACGGCAGGCATGGCTGTGAGAGGGAAAAAGAGGTTACACGAAGAGACAGGGTATTTCAGTTTCTGAGTCAGAGCTCATCCTGCCTTGTTATGTAGCTAAATGGAAACTCAAAGTGAGCCCTAGCTTCGAAGGAGGGCCCTGATATGCCATGCAGCGGGATAGGCGTACAACAGCTTCTATGAAGCCTTAGTCACTCTTCTGCTTTAGCTGAACGCTAGTAAGCTTTTCTGGACTCCTAGACCCCTCGCGGCAGCACTCGCTTCCCTACAAAGGCACTGAGCACCCCCAGGCTCTCCTGAGTCGAAGATCAACATTCAGACACGTAGACCCTTCGGAGTACCCGTGTCTGTGCCGAGTGAAGGAGAGCATGATGCACACTTCGTCGCGGGACCTAGATTTTCTCAGCTCACCAATAGCCTCAGGAACATGATTCTAGGAGGTGCAGCATGCCATGCAAGTCTGCCTGCTTACAGTAGTCCGAGCTGTACTGAGAAAAACTCTTTGCTTACAATTCCTTCTACCACCTCATAGCTGAAGTCAACCTACCTCTAGGAGAAAGTCGGCTTGTGGTCCAAGTGCAACTAGAGCACACTTTCTGGTCTAATGCTACAGGCTTTTGGAAGATGCCCAGGAGCCAGGACACCTAGGGAATTCTTTCATTTAGGCAGTTCGCTACACGCAGAACACCCGGCATAGGAAAGTGGATTCTCCAAGACCCAGGGAGTAGCTAGGTCTCTTTTGACTTGTTAGAAAGCACAGATGCTTCTTCTGCGTGTCAACCTGGAAATGGCGGCCTTAGGAGTCAAGCCTTGTTTTCCCGTCTTGAAAGCTCCATTCAAGCGGCCTTAAAGCTACCTGAAAAACACTGTGGTTGTGGGACTTGTATTCACTCCAGGCATGGCTCTGGAAGAACATGAGTTATCTCGAAAGAAAGCGGGTGCTTCCAGGCTCTGGTTAGGAGCATATCCTGCCCTGCACTAGAGCTAAGGGGAATCTTGACGTGCACTCTACCCTGGCCTACAGCTCTGATTTGCCATCCAGAAGGGTAGTTGTGCAGCCTTTTCCTTGAGTCCTTAGTCACAGTTCTGCATTAGTTTAAAGGTACTAATCTTCTCAGGACTCCAGTCCCACTCGTGCCAGTACCCGTTTCCGTACAAGAACTCTGAGTACCCCAGGGCTCCCCTGGGCTTGCCGGGCCACACTCACACCCGTAGGCCCTTCACTGTGCCCCTCTGTAGGCCGAGTGAAGCATAACAAACTGCACTCTTTCTTGGGAAAGCTAGATTTCCTCAGCTCACCAGCAGCCTCTGGAACACGGTTCTAGCAAGTCCAGCATACCATGGAAGTCTGCCTCATCGCCCTATTCTGAGCTGTACTGAGCAAAAGTCTCTGCTTTGAAGTCCTTCGAGGACCTCATACCTGAAGTCACCGTATCTCAAGGAGAAAGACGGCTTGCATTCCAACTTCCACTAAAGCACAGTTTTCTGTGTAACACTTCAGGCTTTGGGGACATGCACAGGGCTCTTAGGAGACCTAGGGCAGTCTATTGTCTAGGCACGTCGCTACATGTACAACACCCTGTGCAGAAAACTTGATTCTGGGAAGAGCCAAGTAGCTAGCTAGGTCTCTTTTGTCCTCTTAGAAACCACAGATACTTAGGCTACGTGTCAATCTGGAAACAGGACCTGATGGGACTAGCCTTGTTTCCCATCATGAAAGCTCCTTTTATGCGCCTTGAAGCTAAGTGAAAAACACTGTTGGTGTCGGGCTTATACACACGACAGGCATGGCTGTGAGAGGGAAAAAGAGGTGTCACGAAGAAACATGGTATTCCAGTTTCTGAGTCAGAGCTGATCCTGTCCTGTTCTATAGCTAAAGGGAAACTCAAAGTGAGGCCTAACTTCGAAGGAGGGCCCTGATATGCCTTACAGCGGGTTAGGCGTGCAACAGCTTCCATGAGGCCTTAGTCGCTCTCCTGCTTTAGTTGAACGCTAGTAAGCTTTTCAGGCCGCCTAGATCCCTCGCGGCAGCACTCGTTTCCGTACAAGGATACTGAGTACCCGCAGGCTCCCCTGGGCTTGCTGGGCCGCACTCAGACCCGTAGGCCCATCAGGGTGCCCCTGGGTAGGCCGAGTGAAGGGTAACCCGCTGCACTCTTCCTTGGGCGAGCTAGATATCCCCAGCTCACCAACGGCTTCATCAACACGGTTCTAGCAAGGCCAGCATACCATGGAAGTCGTCCTCGTTGCCCTAGTCTGAGCGGTACTGAGAAAAACTCTCTGCTTACAAGTCCTTCTAGGACCTCATCCCTGAAGTCACCGTATCTCTAGGAGAAAGGCAGCTTGCACAGCAACTTCCACTACAGCACAGTTTTGTGTGGAACACTTCAGGTTTTTGGGAGAGGCACAGGACCCTAGGAGACCTAGGGCAGTCTGTCATCGAAGCAGTTCGCTACACGCAGAGCGCCCTATGCAGAAAAGTTGAATCAGGGAAGAGCCAGGGAGGTAGCTAGGTCTCTTTTGACCTGCCAGTACCCACAGACACTTATGCTGCGTGTCAACCTGGTGATGGTGCCTGATGCGACTGGCCTTGTTTTCCCACCTTGAAAGCTCTTCTTCTGCGCCTTGAAGCTCCCTTAAAAACACTGTGGTTGTCAGGCTTATACTCACGGCAGGCATGACTGTGAGAGGGAAAAAGAGGTTACACGAAGAGACAGGGTATTTCAGTTTCTGAGTCAGAGCTCATCCTGCCTTGTTATGTAGCTAAATGGAAACTCAAAGTGAGCCCTAGCTTCGAAGGAGGGCCCTGATATGCCATGCAGCGGGATAGGCGTACAACAGCTTCTATGAAGCCTTAGTCACTCTTCTGCTTTAGCTGAAGGCTAGTAAGCTTTTCTGGACTCCTAGACCCCTCGCGGCAGCACTCGCTTCCCTACAAAGGCACTGAGCACCCCCAGGCTCTCCTGAGTCGAAGATCAACATTCAGACACGTAGACCCTTCGGAGTACCCGTGTCTGTGCCGAGTGAAGGAGAGCATGATGCACACTTCGTCGCGGGACCTAGATTTTCTCAGCTCACCAATAGCCTCAGGAACATGATTCTAGGAGGTGCAGCATGCCATGCAAGTCTGCCTGCTTACAGTAGTCCGAGCTGTACTGAGAAAAACTCTTTGCTTACAATTCCTTCTACCACCTCATAGCTGAAGTCAACCTACCTCTAGGAGAAAGTCGGCTTGTGGTCCAAGTGCAACTAGAGCACACTTTCTGGTATAATGCTACAGGCTTTTGGAAGATGCCCAGGAGCCAGGACACCTAGGGAATTCTTTCATTTAGGCAGTTCGCTACACGCAGAACACCCGGCATAGGAAAGTGGATTCTCCAAGACCCAGGGAGTAGCTAGGTCTCTTTTGACTTGTTAGAAAGCACAGATGCTTCTTCTGCGTGTCAACCTGGAAATGGCGGCCTTAGGAGTCAAGCCTTGTTTTCCCGTCTTGAAAGCTCCATTCAAGCGGCCTTAAAGCTACCTGAAAAACACTGTGGTTGTGGGACTTGTATTCACTCCAGGCATGGCTCTGGAAGAACATGAGTTATCTCGAAAGAAAGCGGGTGCTTCCAGGCTCTGGTTAGGAGCATATCCTGCCCTGCACTAGAGCTAAGGGGAATCTTGACGTGCACTCTACCCTGGCCTACAGCTCTGATTTGCCATCCAGAAGGGTAGTTGTGCAGCCTTTTCCTTGAGTCCTTAGTCACAGTTCTGCATTAGTTTAAAGGTACTAATCTTCTCAGGACTCCAGTCCCACTCGTGCCAGTACCCGTTTCCGTACAAGAACTCTGAGTACCCCAGGGCTCCCCTGGGCTTGCCGGGCCACACTCACACCCGTAGGCCCTTCACTGTGCCCCTCTGTAGGCCGAGTGAAGCATAACAAACTGCACTCTTTCTTGGGAAAGCTAGATTTCCTCAGCTCACCAGCAGCCTCTGGAACACGGTTCTAGCAAGTCCAGCATACCATGGAAGTCTGCCTCATCGCCCTATTCTGAGCTGTACTGAGCAAAAGTCTCTGCTTTGAAGTCCTTCGAGGACCTCATACCTGAAGTCACCGTATCTCAAGGAGAAAGACGGCTTGCAGTCCAACTTCCACTAAAGCACAGTTTTCTGTGTAACACTTCAGGCTTTGGGGACATGCACAGGGCTCTTAGGAGACCTAGGGCAGTCTATTGTCTAGGCACGTCGCTACATGTACAACACCCTGTGCAGAAAACTTGATTCTGGGAAGAGCCAAGTAGCTAGCTAGGTCTCTTTTGTCCTCTTAGAAACCACAGATACTTACGCTGCGTGTCAATCTGGAAACAGGACCTGATGGGACTAGCCTTGTTTCCCATCATGAAAGCTCCTTTTATGCGCCTTGAAGCTAAGTGAAAAACACTGTTGGTGTCGGGCTTATACACACGACAGGCATGGCTGTGAGAGGGAAAAAGAGGTGTCACGAAGAAACATGGTATTCCAGTTTCTGAGTCAGAGCTGATCCTGTCCTGTTCTATAGCTAAAGGGAAACTCAAAGTGAGGCCTAACTTCGAAGGAGGGCCCTGATATGCCTTACAGCGGGTTAGGCGTGCAACAGCTTCCATGAGGCCTTAGTCGCTCTCCTGCTTTAGTTGAACGCTAGTAAGCTTTTCAGGCCGCCTAGATCCCTCGCGGCAGCACTCGTTTCCGTACAAGGATACTGAGTACCCGCAGGCTCCCCTGGGCTTGCTGGGCCGCACTCAGACCCGTAGGCCCATCAGGGTGCCCCTGGGTAGGCCGAGTGAAGGGTAACCCGCTGCACTCTTCCTTGGGCGAGCTAGATATCCCCAGCTCACCAACGGCTTCATCAACACGGTTCTAGCAAGGCCAGCATACCATGGAAGTCGTCCTCGTTGCCCTAGTCTGAGCGGTACTGAGAAAAACTCTCTGCTTACAAGTCCTTCTAGGACCTCATCCCTGAAGTCACCGTATCTCTAGGAGAAAGGCAGCTTGCACAGCAACTTCCACTACAGCACAGTTTTGTGTGGAACACTTCAGGTTTTTGGGAGAGGCACAGGACCCTAGGAGACCTAGGGCAGTCTGTCATCGAAGCAGTTCGCTACACGCAGAGCGCCCTATGCAGAAAAGTTGAATCAGGGAAGAGCCAGGGAGGTAGCTAGGTCTCTTTTGACCTGCCAGTACCCACAGACACTTATGCTGCGTGTCAACCTGGTGATGGTGCCTGATGCGACTGGCCTTGTTTTCCCACCTTGAAAGCTCTTCTTCTGCGCCTTGAAGCTCCCTTAAAAACACTGTGGTTGTCAGGCATATACTCACGGCAGGCATGGCTGTGAGAGGGAAAAAGAGGTTACACGAAGAGACAGGGTATTTCAGTTTCTGAGTCAGAGCTCATCCTGCCTTGTTATGTAGCTAAATGGAAACTCAAAGTGAGCCCTAGCTTCGAAGGAGGGCCCTGATATGCCATGCAGCGGGATAGGCGTACAACAGCTTCTATGAAGCCTTAGTCACTCTTCTGCTTTAGCTGAACGCTAGTAAGCTTTTCTGGACTCCTAGACCCCTCGCGGCAGCACTCGCTTCCCTACAAAGGCACTGAGCACCCCCAGGCTCTCCTGAGTCGAAGATCAACATTCAGACACGTAGACCCTTCGGAGTACCCGTGTCTGTGCCGAGTGAAGGAGAGCATGATGCACACTTCGTCGCGGGACCTAGATTTTCTCAGCTCACCAATAGCCTCAGGAACATGATTCTAGGAGGTGCAGCATGCCATGCAAGTCTGCCTGCTTACAGTAGTCCGAGCTGTACTGAGAAAAACTCTTTGCTTACAATTCCTTCTACCACCTCATAGCTGAAGTCAACCTACCTCTAGGAGAAAGTCGGCTTGTGGTCCAAGTGCAACTAGAGCACACTTTCTGGTCTAATGCTACAGGCTTTTGGAAGATGCCCAGGAGCCAGGACACCTAGGGAATTCTTTCATTTAGGCAGTTCGCTACACGCAGAACACCCGGCATAGGAAAGTGGATTCTCCAAGACCCAGGGAGTAGCTAGGTCTCTTTTGACTTGTTAGAAAGCACAGATGCTTCTTCTGCGTGTCAACCTGGAAATGGCGGCCTTAGGAGTCAAGCCTTGTTTTCCCGTCTTGAAAGCTCCATTCAAGCGGCCTTAAAGCTACCTGAAAAACACTGTGGTTGTGGGACTTGTATTCACTCCAGGCATGGCTCTGGAAGAACATGAGTTATCTCGAAAGAAAGCGGGTGCTTCCAGGCTCTGGTTAGGAGCATATCCTGCCCTGCACTAGAGCTAAGGGGAATCTTGACGTGCACTCTACCCTGGCCTACAGCTCTGATTTGCCATCCAGAAGGGTAGTTGTGCAGCCTTTTCCTTGAGTCCTTAGTCACAGTTCTGCATTAGTTTAAAGGTACTAATCTTCTCAGGACTCCAGTCCCACTCGTGCCAGTACCCGTTTCCGTACAAGAACTCTGAGTACCCCAGGGCTCCCCTGGGCTTGCCGGGCCACACTCACACCCGTAGGCCCTTCACTGTGCCCCTCTGTAGGCCGAGTGAAGCATAACAAACTGCACTCTTTCTTGGGAAAGCTAGATTTCCTCAGCTCACCAGCAGCCTCTGGAACACGGTTCTAGCAAGTCCAGCATACCATGGAAGTCTGCCTCATCGCCCTATTCTGAGCTGTACTGAGCAAAAGTCTCTGCTTTGAAGTCCTTCGAGGACCTCATACCTGAAGTCACCGTATCTCAAGGAGAAAGACGGCTTGCATTCCAACTTCCACTAAAGCACAGTTTTCTGTGTAACACTTCAGGCTTTGGGGACATGCACAGGGCTCTTAGGAGACCTAGGGCAGTCTATTGTCTAGGCACGTCGCTACATGTACAACACCCTGTGCAGAAAACTTGATTCTGGGAAGAGCCAAGTAGCTAGCTAGGTCTCTTTTGTCCTCTTAGAAACCACAGATACTTACGCTACGTGTCAATCTGGAAACAGGACCTGATGGGACTAGCCTTGTTTCCCATCATGAAAGCTCCTTTTATGCGCCTTGAAGCTAAGTGAAAAACACTGTTGGTGTCGGGCTTATACACACGACAGGCATGGCTGTGAGAGGGAAAAAGAGGTGTCACGAAGAAACATGGTATTCCAGTTTCTGAGTCAGAGCTGATCCTGTCCTGTTCTATAGCTAAAGGGAAACTCAAAGTGAGGCCTAACTTCGAAGGAGGGCCCTGATATGCCTTACAGCGGGTTAGGCGTGCAACAGCTTCCATGAGGCCTTAGTCGCTCTCCTGCTTTAGTTGAACGCTAGTAAGCTTTTCAGGCCGCCTAGATCCCTCGCGGCAGCACTCGTTTCCGTACAAGGATACTGAGTACCCGCAGGCTCCCCTGGGCTTGCTGGGCCGCACTCAGACCCGTAGGCCCATCAGGGTGCCCCTGGGTAGGCCGAGTGAAGGGTAACCCGCTGCACTCTTCCTTGGGCGAGCTAGATATCCCCAGCTCACCAACGGCTTCATCAACACGGTTCTAGCAAGGCCAGCATACCATGGAAGTCGTCCTCGTTGCCCTAGTCTGAGCGGTACTGAGAAAAACTCTCTGCTTACAAGTCCTTCTAGGACCTCATCCCTGAAGTCACCGTATCTCTAGGAGAAAGGCAGCTTGCACAGCAACTTCCACTACAGCACAGTTTTGTGTGGAACACTTCAGGTTTTTGGGAGAGGCACAGGACCCTAGGAGACCTAGGGCAGTCTGTCATCGAAGCAGTTCGCTACACGCAGAGCGCCCTATGCAGAAAAGTTGAATCAGGGAAGAGCCAGGGAGGTAGCTAGGTCTCTTTTGACCTGCCAGTACCCACAGACACTTATGCTGCGTGTCAACCTGGTGATGGTGCCTGATGCGACTGGCCTTGTTTTCCCACCTTGAAAGCTCTTCTTCTGCGCCTTGAAGCTCCCTTAAAAACACTGTGGTTGTCAGGCATATACTCACGGCAGGCATGGCTGTGAGAGGGAAAAAGAGGTTACACGAAGAGACAGGGTATTTCAGTTTCTGAGTCAGAGCTCATCCTGCCTTGTTATGTAGCTAAATGGAAACTCAAAGTGAGCCCTAGCTTCGAAGGAGGGCCCTGATATGCCATGCAGCGGGATAGGCGTACAACAGCTTCTATGAAGCCTTAGTCACTCTTCTGCTTTAGCTGAACGCTAGTAAGCTTTTCTGGACTCCTAGACCCCTCGCGGCAGCACTCGCTTCCCTACAAAGGCACTGAGCACCCCCAGGCTCTCCTGAGTCGAAGATCAACATTCAGACACGTAGACCCTTCGGAGTACCCGTGTCTGTGCCGAGTGAAGGAGAGCATGATGCACACTTCGTCGCGGGACCTAGATTTTCTCAGCTCACCAATAGCCTCAGGAACATGATTCTAGGAGGTGCAGCATGCCATGCAAGTCTGCCTGCTTACAGTAGTCCGAGCTGTACTGAGAAAAACTCTTTGCTTACAATTCCTTCTACCACCTCATAGCTGAAGTCAACCTACCTCTAGGAGAAAGTCGGCTTGTGGTCCAAGTGCAACTAGAGCACACTTTCTGGTATAATGCTACAGGCTTTTGGAAGATGCCCAGGAGCCAGGACACCTAGGGAATTCTTTCATTTAGGCAGTTCGCTACACGCAGAACACCCGGCATAGGAAAGTGGATTCTCCAAGACCCAGGGAGTAGCTAGGTCTCTTTTGAATTGTTAGAAAGCACAGATGCTTCTTCTGCGTGTCAACCTGGAAATGGCGGCCTTAGGAGTCAAGCCCTGTTTTCCCGTCTTGAAAGCTCCATTCAAGCGGCCTTAAAGCTACCTGAAAAACACTGTGGTTGTGGGACTTGTATTCACTCCAGGCATGGCTCTGGAAGAACATGAGTTATCTCGAAAGAAAGCGGGTGCTTCCAGGCTCTGGTTAGGAGCATATCCTGCCCTGCACTAGAGCTAAGGGGAATCTTGACGTGCACTCTACCCTGGCCTACAGCTCTGATTTGCCATCCAGAAGGGTAGTTGTGCAGCCTTTTCCTTGAGTCCTTAGTCACAGTTCTGCATTAGTTTAAAGGTACTAATCTTCTCAGGACTCCAGTCCCACTCGTGCCAGTACCCGTTTCCGTACAAGAACTCTGAGTACCCCAGGGCTCCCCTGGGCTTGCCGGGCCACACTCACACCCGTAGGCCCTTCACTGTGCCCCTCTGTAGGCCGAGTGAAGCATAACAAACTGCACTCTTTCTTGGGAAAGCTAGATTTCCTCAGCTCACCAGCAGCCTCTGGAACACGGTTCTAGCAAGTCCAGCATACCATGGAAGTCTGCCTCATCGCCCTATTCTGAGCTGTACTGAGCAAAAGTCTCTGCTTTGAAGTCCTTCGAGGACCTCATACCTGAAGTCACCGTATCTCAAGGAGAAAGACGGCTTGCATTCCAACTTCCACTAAAGCACAGTTTTCTGTGTAACACTTCAGGCTTTGGGGACATGCACAGGGCTCTTAGGAGACCTAGGGCAGTCTATTGTCTAGGCACGTCGCTACATGTACAACACCCTGTGCAGAAAACTTGATTCTGGGAAGAGCCAAGTAGCTAGCTAGGTCTCTTTTGTCCTCTTAGAAACCACAGATACTTAGGCTACGTGTCAATCTGGAAACAGGACCTGATGGGACTAGCCTTGTTTCCCATCATGAAAGCTCCTTTTATGCGCCTTGAAGCTAAGTGAAAAACACTGTTGGTGTCGGGCTTATACACACGACAGGCATGGCTGTGAGAGGGAAAAAGAGGTGTCACGAAGAAACATGGTATTCCAGTTTCTGAGTCAGAGCTGATCCTGTCCTGTTCTATAGCTAAAGGGAAACTCAAAGTGAGGCCTAACTTCGAAGGAGGGCCCTGATATGCCTTACAGCGGGTTAGGCGTGCAACAGCTTCCATGAGGCCTTAGTCGCTCTCCTGCTTTAGTTGAACGCTAGTAAGCTTTTCAGGCCGCCTAGATCCCTCGCGGCAGCACTCGTTTCCGTACAAGGATACTGAGTACCCGCAGGCTCCCCTGGGCTTGCTGGGCCGCACTCAGACCCGTAGGCCCATCAGGGTGCCCCTGGGTAGGCCGAGTGAAGGGTAACCCGCTGCACTCTTCCTTGGGCGAGCTAGATATCCCCAGCTCACCAACGGCTTCATCAACACGGTTCTAGCAAGGCCAGCATACCATGGAAGTCGTCCTCGTTGCCCTAGTCTGAGCGGTACTGAGAAAAACTCTCTGCTTACAAGTCCTTCTAGGACCTCATCCCTGAAGTCACCGTATCTCTAGGAGAAAGGCAGCTTGCACAGCAACTTCCACTACAGCACAGTTTTGTGTGGAACACTTCAGGTTTTTGGGAGAGGCACAGGACCCTAGGAGACCTAGGGCAGTCTGTCATCGAAGCAGTTCGCTACACGCAGAGCGCCCTATGCAGAAAAGTTGAATCAGGGAAGAGCCAGGGAGGTAGCTAGGTCTCTTTTGACCTGCCAGTACCCACAGACACTTATGCTGCGTGTCAACCTGGTGATGGTGCCTGATGCGACTGGCCTTGTTTTCCCACCTTGAAAGCTCTTCTTCTGCGCCTTGAAGCTCCCTTAAAAACACTGTGGTTGTCAGGCTTATACTCACGGCAGGCATGGCTGTGAGAGGGAAAAAGAGGTTACACGAAGAGACAGGGTATTTCAGTTTCTGAGTCAGAGCTCATCCTGCCTTGTTATGTAGCTAAATGGAAACTCAAAGTGAGCCCTAGCTTCGAAGGAGGGCCCTGATATGCCATGCAGCGGGATAGGCGTACAACAGCTTCTATGAAGCCTTAGTCACTCTTCTGCTTTAGCTGAACGCTAGTAAGCTTTTCTGGACTCCTAGACCCCTCGCGGCAGCACTCGCTTCCCTACAAAGGCACTGAGCACCCCCAGGCTCTCCTGAGTCGAAGATCAACATTCAGACACGTAGACCCTTCGGAGTACCCGTGTCTGTGCCGAGTGAAGGAGAGCATGATGCACACTTCGTCGCGGGACCTAGATTTTCTCAGCTCACCAATAGCCTCAGGAACATGATTCTAGGAGGTGCAGCATGCCATGCAAGTCTGCCTGCTTACAGTAGTCCGAGCTGTACTGAGAAAAACTCTTTGCTTACAATTCCTTCTACCACCTCATAGCTGAAGTCAACCTACCTCTAGGAGAAAGTCGGCTTGTGGTCCAAGTGCAACTAGAGCACACTTTCTGGTCTAATGCTACAGGCTTTTGGAAGATGCCCAGGAGCCAGGACACCTAGGGAATTCTTTCATTTAGGCAGTTCGCTACACGCAGAACACCCGGCATAGGAAAGTGGATTCTCCAAGACCCAGGGAGTAGCTAGGTCTCTTTTGACTTGTTAGAAAGCACAGATGCTTCTTCTGCGTGTCAACCTGGAAATGGCGGCCTTAGGAGTCAAGCCCTGTTTTCCCGTCTTGAAAGCTCCATTCAAGCGGCCTTAAAGCTACCTGAAAAACACTGTGGTTGTGGGACTTGTATTCACTCCAGGCATGGCTCTGGAAGAACATGAGTTATCTCGAAAGAAAGCGGGTGCTTCCAGGCTCTGGTTAGGAGCATATCCTGCCCTGCACTAGAGCTAAGGGGAATCTTGACGTGCACTCTACCCTGGCCTACAGCTCTGATTTGCCATCCAGAAGGGTAGTTGTGCAGCCTTTTCCTTGAGTCCTTAGTCACAGTTCTGCATTAGTTTAAAGGTACTAATCTTCTCAGGACTCCAGTCCCACTCGTGCCAGTACCCGTTTCCGTACAAGAACTCTGAGTACCCCAGGGCTCCCCTGGGCTTGCCGGGCCACACTCACACCCGTAGGCCCTTCACTGTGCCCCTCTGTAGGCCGAGTGAAGCATAACAAACTGCACTCTTTCTTGGGAAAGCTAGATTTCCTCAGCTCACCAGCAGCCTCTGGAACACGGTTCTAGCAAGTCCAGCATACCATGGAAGTCTGCCTCATCGCCCTATTCTGAGCTGTACTGAGCAAAAGTCTCTGCTTTGAAGTCCTTCGAGGACCTCATACCTGAAGTCACCGTATCTCAAGGAGAAAGACGGCTTGCATTCCAACTTCCACTAAAGCACAGTTTTCTGTGTAACACTTCAGGCTTTGGGGACATGCACAGGGCTCTTAGGAGACCTAGGGCAGTCTATTGTCTAGGCACGTCGCTACATGTACAACACCCTGTGCAGAAAACTTGATTCTGGGAAGAGCCAAGTAGCTAGCTAGGTCTCTTTTGTCCTCTTAGAAACCACAGATACTTAGGCTACGTGTCAATCTGGAAACAGGACCTGATGGGACTAGCCTTGTTTCCCATCATGAAAGCTCCTTTTATGCGCCTTGAAGCTAAGTGAAAAACACTGTTGGTGTCGGGCTTATACACACGACAGGCATGGCTGTGAGAGGGAAAAAGAGGTGTCACGAAGAAACATGGTATTCCAGTTTCTGAGTCAGAGCTGATCCTGTCCTGTTCTATAGCTAAAGGGAAACTCAAAGTGAGGCCTAACTTCGAAGGAGGGCCCTGATATGCCTTACAGCGGGTTAGGCGTGCAACAGCTTCCATGAGGCCTTAGTCGCTCTCCTGCTTTAGTTGAACGCTAGTAAGCTTTTCAGGCCGCCTAGATCCCTCGCGGCAGCACTCGTTTCCGTACAAGGATACTGAGTACCCGCAGGCTCCCCTGGGCTTGCTGGGCCGCACTCAGACCCGTAGGCCCATCAGGGTGCCCCTGGGTAGGCCGAGTGAAGGGTAACCCGCTGCACTCTTCCTTGGGCGAGCTAGATATCCCCAGCTCACCAACGGCTTCATCAACACGGTTCTAGCAAGGCCAGCATACCATGGAAGTCGTCCTCGTTGCCCTAGTCTGAGCGGTACTGAGAAAAACTCTCTGCTTACAAGTCCTTCTAGGACCTCATCCCTGAAGTCACCGTATCTCTAGGAGAAAGGCAGCTTGCACAGCAACTTCCACTACAGCACAGTTTTGTGTGGAACACTTCAGGTTTTTGGGAGAGGCACAGGACCCTAGGAGACCTAGGGCAGTCTGTCATCGAAGCAGTTCGCTACACGCAGAGCGCCCTATGCAGAAAAGTTGAATCAGGGAAGAGCCAGGGAGGTAGCTAGGTCTCTTTTGACCTGCCAGTACCCACAGACACTTATGCTGCGTGTCAACCTGGTGATGGTGCCTGATGCGACTGGCCTTGTTTTCCCACCTTGAAAGCTCTTCTTCTGCGCCTTGAAGCTCCCTTAAAAACACTGTGGTTGTCAGGCTTATACTCACGGCAGGCATGGCTGTGAGAGGGAAAAAGAGGTTACACGAAGAGACAGGGTATTTCAGTTTCTGAGTCAGAGCTCATCCTGCCTTGTTATGTAGCTAAATGGAAACTCAAAGTGAGCCCTAGCTTCGAAGGAGGGCCCTGATATGCCATGCAGCGGGATAGGCGTACAACAGCTTCTATGAAGCCTTAGTCACTCTTCTGCTTTAGCTGAACGCTAGTAAGCTTTTCTGGACTCCTAGACCCCTCGCGGCAGCACTCGCTTCCCTACAAAGGCACTGAGCACCCCCAGGCTCTCCTGAGTCGAAGATCAACATTCAGACACGTAGACCCTTCGGAGTACCCGTGTCTGTGCCGAGTGAAGGAGAGCATGATGCACACTTCGTCGCGGGACCTAGATTTTCTCAGCTCACCAATAGCCTCAGGAACATGATTCTAGGAGGTGCAGCATGCCATGCAAGTCTGCCTGCTTACAGTAGTCCGAGCTGTACTGAGAAAAACTCTTTGCTTACAATTCCTTCTACCACCTCATAGCTGAAGTCAACCTACCTCTAGGAGAAAGTCGGCTTGTGGTCCAAGTGCAACTAGAGCACACTTTCTGGTATAATGCTACAGGCTTTTGGAAGATGCCCAGGAGCCAGGACACCTAGGGAATTCTTTCATTTAGGCAGTTCGCTACACGCAGAACACCCGGCATAGGAAAGTGGATTCTCCAAGACCCAGGGAGTAGCTAGGTCTCTTTTGACTTGTTAGAAAGCACAGATGCTTCTTCTGCGTGTCAACCTGGAAATGGCGGCCTTAGGAGTCAAGCCTTGTTTTCCCGTCTTGAAAGCTCCATTCAAGCGGCCTTAAAGCTACCTGAAAAACACTGTGGTTGTGGGACTTGTATTCACTCCAGGCATGGCTCTGGAAGAACATGAGTTATCTCGAAAGAAAGCGGGTGCTTCCAGGCTCTGGTTAGGAGCATATCCTGCCCTGCACTAGAGCTAAGGGGAATCTTGACGTGCACTCTACCCTGGCCTACAGCTCTGATTT
The DNA here is from genome assembly GCF_028564815.1 of Eubalaena glacialis. Taxonomy (NCBI): domain Eukaryota; kingdom Metazoa; phylum Chordata; class Mammalia; order Artiodactyla; family Balaenidae; genus Eubalaena; species Eubalaena glacialis. The sequence continues at coordinate 94,726,810 of NC_083724.1, forward strand.
GCCATCCAGAAGGGTAGTTGTGCAGCCTTTTCCTTGAGTCCTTAGTCACAGTTCTGCATTAGTTTAAAGGTACTAATCTTCTCAGGACTCCAGTCCCACTCGTGCCAGTACCCGTTTCCGTACAAGAACTCTGAGTACCCCAGGGCTCCCCTGGGCTTGCCGGGCCACACTCACACCCGTAGGCCCTTCACTGTGCCCCTCTGTAGGCCGAGTGAAGCATAACAAACTGCACTCTTTCTTGGGAAAGCTAGATTTCCTCAGCTCACCAGCAGCCTCTGGAACACGGTTCTAGCAAGTCCAGCATACCATGGAAGTCTGCCTCATCGCCCTATTCTGAGCTGTACTGAGCAAAAGTCTCTGCTTTGAAGTCCTTCGAGGACCTCATACCTGAAGTCACCGTATCTCAAGGAGAAAGACGGCTTGCAGTCCAACTTCCACTAAAGCACAGTTTTCTGTGTAACACTTCAGGCTTTGGGGACATGCACAGGGCTCTTAGGAGACCTAGGGCAGTCTATTGTCTAGGCACGTCGCTACATGTACAACACCCTGTGCAGAAAACTTGATTCTGGGAAGAGCCAAGTAGCTAGCTAGGTCTCTTTTGTCCTCTTAGAAACCACAGATACTTACGCTGCGTGTCAATCTGGAAACAGGACCTGATGGGACTAGCCTTGTTTCCCATCATGAAAGCTCCTTTTATGCGCCTTGAAGCTAAGTGAAAAACACTGTTGGTGTCGGGCTTATACACACGACAGGCATGGCTGTGAGAGGGAAAAAGAGGTGTCACGAAGAAACATGGTATTCCAGTTTCTGAGTCAGAGCTGATCCTGTCCTGTTCTATAGCTAAAGGGAAACTCAAAGTGAGGCCTAACTTCGAAGGAGGGCCCTGATATGCCTTACAGCGGGTTAGGCGTGCAACAGCTTCCATGAGGCCTTAGTCGCTCTCCTGCTTTAGTTGAACGCTAGTAAGCTTTTCAGGCCGCCTAGATCCCTCGCGGCAGCACTCGTTTCCGTACAAGGATACTGAGTACCCGCAGGCTCCCCTGGGCTTGCTGGGCCGCACTCAGACCCGTAGGCCCATCAGGGTGCCCCTGGGTAGGCCGAGTGAAGGGTAACCCGCTGCACTCTTCCTTGGGCGAGCTAGATATCCCCAGCTCACCAACGGCTTCATCAACACGGTTCTAGCAAGGCCAGCATACCATGGAAGTCGTCCTCGTTGCCCTAGTCTGAGCGGTACTGAGAAAAACTCTCTGCTTACAAGTCCTTCTAGGACCTCATCCCTGAAGTCACCGTATCTCTAGGAGAAAGGCAGCTTGCACAGCAACTTCCACTACAGCACAGTTTTGTGTGGAACACTTCAGGTTTTTGGGAGAGGCACAGGACCCTAGGAGACCTAGGGCAGTCTGTCATCGAAGCAGTTCGCTACACGCAGAGCGCCCTATGCAGAAAAGTTGAATCAGGGAAGAGCCAGGGAGGTAGCTAGGTCTCTTTTGACCTGCCAGTACCCACAGACACTTATGCTGCGTGTCAACCTGGTGATGGTGCCTGATGCGACTGGCCTTGTTTTCCCACCTTGAAAGCTCTTCTTCTGCGCCTTGAAGCTCCCTTAAAAACACTGTGGTTGTCAGGCATATACTCACGGCAGGCATGGCTGTGAGAGGGAAAAAGAGGTTACACGAAGAGACAGGGTATTTCAGTTTCTGAGTCAGAGCTCATCCTGCCTTGTTATGTAGCTAAATGGAAACTCAAAGTGAGCCCTAGCTTCGAAGGAGGGCCCTGATATGCCATGCAGCGGGATAGGCGTACAACAGCTTCTATGAAGCCTTAGTCACTCTTCTGCTTTAGCTGAACGCTAGTAAGCTTTTCTGGACTCCTAGACCCCTCGCGGCAGCACTCGCTTCCCTACAAAGGCACTGAGCACCCCCAGGCTCTCCTGAGTCGAAGATCAACATTCAGACACGTAGACCCTTCGGAGTACCCGTGTCTGTGCCGAGTGAAGGAGAGCATGATGCACACTTCGTCGCGGGACCTAGATTTTCTCAGCTCACCAATAGCCTCAGGAACATGATTCTAGGAGGTGCAGCATGCCATGCAAGTCTGCCTGCTTACAGTAGTCCGAGCTGTACTGAGAAAAACTCTTTGCTTACAATTCCTTCTACCACCTCATAGCTGAAGTCAACCTACCTCTAGGAGAAAGTCGGCTTGTGGTCCAAGTGCAACTAGAGCACACTTTCTGGTCTAATGCTACAGGCTTTTGGAAGATGCCCAGGAGCCAGGACACCTAGGGAATTCTTTCATTTAGGCAGTTCGCTACACGCAGAACACCCGGCATAGGAAAGTGGATTCTCCAAGACCCAGGGAGTAGCTAGGTCTCTTTTGACTTGTTAGAAAGCACAGATGCTTCTTCTGCGTGTCAACCTGGAAATGGCGGCCTTAGGAGTCAAGCCTTGTTTTCCCGTCTTGAAAGCTCCATTCAAGCGGCCTTAAAGCTACCTGAAAAACACTGTGGTTGTGGGACTTGTATTCACTCCAGGCATGGCTCTGGAAGAACATGAGTTATCTCGAAAGAAAGCGGGTGCTTCCAGGCTCTGGTTAGGAGCATATCCTGCCCTGCACTAGAGCTAAGGGGAATCTTGACGTGCACTCTACCCTGGCCTACAGCTCTGATTTGCCATCCAGAAGGGTAGTTGTGCAGCCTTTTCCTTGAGTCCTTAGTCACAGTTCTGCATTAGTTTAAAGGTACTAATCTTCTCAGGACTCCAGTCCCACTCGTGCCAGTACCCGTTTCCGTACAAGAACTCTGAGTACCCCAGGGCTCCCCTGGGCTTGCCGGGCCACACTCACACCCGTAGGCCCTTCACTGTGCCCCTCTGTAGGCCGAGTGAAGCATAACAAACTGCACTCTTTCTTGGGAAAGCTAGATTTCCTCAGCTCACCAGCAGCCTCTGGAACACGGTTCTAGCAAGTCCAGCATACCATGGAAGTCTGCCTCATCGCCCTATTCTGAGCTGTACTGAGCAAAAGTCTCTGCTTTGAAGTCCTTCGAGGACCTCATACCTGAAGTCACCGTATCTCAAGGAGAAAGACGGCTTGCAGTCCAACTTCCACTAAAGCACAGTTTTCTGTGTAACACTTCAGGCTTTGGGGACATGCACAGGGCTCTTAGGAGACCTAGGGCAGTCTATTGTCTAGGCACGTCGCTACATGTACAACACCCTGTGCAGAAAACTTGATTCTGGGAAGAGCCAAGTAGCTAGCTAGGTCTCTTTTGTCCTCTTAGAAACCACAGATACTTAGGCTACGTGTCAATCTGGAAACAGGACCTGATGGGACTAGCCTTGTTTCCCATCATGAAAGCTCCTTTTATGCGCCTTGAAGCTAAGTGAAAAACACTGTTGGTGTCGGGCTTATACACACGACAGGCATGGCTGTGAGAGGGAAAAAGAGGTGTCACGAAGAAACATGGTATTCCAGTTTCTGAGTCAGAGCTGATCCTGTCCTGTTCTATAGCTAAAGGGAAACTCAAAGTGAGGCCTAACTTCGAAGGAGGGCCCTGATATGCCTTACAGCGGGTTAGGCGTGCAACAGCTTCCATGAGGCCTTAGTCGCTCTCCTGCTTTAGTTGAACGCTAGTAAGCTTTTCAGGCCGCCTAGATCCCTCGCGGCAGCACTCGTTTCCGTACAAGGATACTGAGTACCCGCAGGCTCCCCTGGGCTTGCTGGGCCGCACTCAGACCCGTAGGCCCATCAGGGTGCCCCTGGGTAGGCCGAGTGAAGGGTAACCCGCTGCACTCTTCCTTGGGCGAGCTAGATATCCCCAGCTCACCAACGGCTTCATCAACACGGTTCTAGCAAGGCCAGCATACCATGGAAGTCGTCCTCGTTGCCCTAGTCTGAGCGGTACTGAGAAAAACTCTCTGCTTACAAGTCCTTCTAGGACCTCATCCCTGAAGTCACCGTATCTCTAGGAGAAAGGCAGCTTGCACAGCAACTTCCACTACAGCACAGTTTTGTGTGGAACACTTCAGGTTTTTGGGAGAGGCACAGGACCCTAGGAGACCTAGGGCAGTCTGTCATCGAAGCAGTTCGCTACACGCAGAGCGCCCTATGCAGAAAAGTTGAATCAGGGAAGAGCCAGGGAGGTAGCTAGGTCTCTTTTGACCTGCCAGTACCCACAGACACTTATGCTGCGTGTCAACCTGGTGATGGTGCCTGATGCGACTGGCCTTGTTTTCCCACCTTGAAAGCTCTTCTTCTGCGCCTTGAAGCTCCCTTAAAAACACTGTGGTTGTCAGGCTTATACTCACGGCAGGCATGGCTGTGAGAGGGAAAAAGAGGTTACACGAAGAGACAGGGTATTTCAGTTTCTGAGTCAGAGCTCATCCTGCCTTGTTATGTAGCTAAATGGAAACTCAAAGTGAGCCCTAGCTTCGAAGGAGGGCCCTGATATGCCATGCAGCGGGATAGGCGTACAACAGCTTCTATGAAGCCTTAGTCACTCTTCTGCTTTAGCTGAACGCTAGTAAGCTTTTCTGGACTCCTAGACCCCTCGCGGCAGCACTCGCTTCCCTACAAAGGCACTGAGCACCCCCAGGCTCTCCTGAGTCGAAGATCAACATTCAGACACGTAGACCCTTCGGAGTACCCGTGTCTGTGCCGAGTGAAGGAGAGCATGATGCACACTTCGTCGCGGGACCTAGATTTTCTCAGCTCACCAATAGCCTCAGGAACATGATTCTAGGAGGTGCAGCATGCCATGCAAGTCTGCCTGCTTACAGTAGTCCGAGCTGTACTGAGAAAAACTCTTTGCTTACAATTCCTTCTACCACCTCATAGCTGAAGTCAACCTACCTCTAGGAGAAAGTCGGCTTGTGGTCCAAGTGCAACTAGAGCACACTTTCTGGTATAATGCTACAGGCTTTTGGAAGATGCCCAGGAGCCAGGACACCTAGGGAATTCTTTCATTTAGGCAGTTCGCTACACGCAGAACACCCGGCATAGGAAAGTGGATTCTCCAAGACCCAGGGAGTAGCTAGGTCTCTTTTGACTTGTTAGAAAGCACAGATGCTTCTTCTGAGTGTCAACCTGGAAATGGCGGCCTTAGGAGTCAAGCCCTGTTTTCCCGTCTTGAAAGCTCCATTCAAGCGGCCTTAAAGCTACCTGAAAAACACTGTGGTTGTGGGACTTGTATTCACTCCAGGCATGGCTCTGGAAGAACATGAGTTATCTCGAAAGAAAGCGGGTGCTTCCAGGCTCTGGTTAGGAGCATATCCTGCCCTGCACTAGAGCTAAGGGGAATCTTGACGTGCACTCTACCCTGGCCTACAGCTCTGATTTGCCATCCAGAAGGGTAGTTGTGCAGCCTTTTCCTTGAGTCCTTAGTCACAGTTCTGCATTAGTTTAAAGGTACTAATCTTCTCAGGACTCCAGTCCCACTCGTGCCAGTACCCGTTTCCGTACAAGAACTCTGAGTACCCCAGGGCTCCCCTGGGCTTGCCGGGCCACACTCACACCCGTAGGCCCTTCACTGTGCCCCTCTGTAGGCCGAGTGAAGCATAACAAACTGCACTCTTTCTTGGGAAAGCTAGATTTCCTCAGCTCACCAGCAGCCTCTGGAACACGGTTCTAGCAAGTCCAGCATACCATGGAAGTCTGCCTCATCGCCCTATTCTGAGCTGTACTGAGCAAAAGTCTCTGCTTTGAAGTCCTTCGAGGACCTCATACCTGAAGTCACCGTATCTCAAGGAGAAAGACGGCTTGCATTCCAACTTCCACTAAAGCACAGTTTTCTGTGTAACACTTCAGGCTTTGGGGACATGCACAGGGCTCTTAGGAGACCTAGGGCAGTCTATTGTCTAGGCACGTCGCTACATGTACAACACCCTGTGCAGAAAACTTGATTCTGGGAAGAGCCAAGTAGCTAGCTAGGTCTCTTTTGTCCTCTTAGAAACCACAGATACTTAGGCTACGTGTCAATCTGGAAACAGGACCTGATGGGACTAGCCTTGTTTCCCATCATGAAAGCTCCTTTTATGCGCCTTGAAGCTAAGTGAAAAACACTGTTGGTGTCGGGCTTATACACACGACAGGCATGGCTGTGAGAGGGAAAAAGAGGTGTCACGAAGAAACATGGTATTCCAGTTTCTGAGTCAGAGCTGATCCTGTCCTGTTCTATAGCTAAAGGGAAACTCAAAGTGAGGCCTAACTTCGAAGGAGGGCCCTGATATGCCTTACAGCGGGTTAGGCGTGCAACAGCTTCCATGAGGCCTTAGTCGCTCTCCTGCTTTAGTTGAACGCTAGTAAGCTTTTCAGGCCGCCTAGATCCCTCGCGGCAGCACTCGTTTCCGTACAAGGATACTGAGTACCCGCAGGCTCCCCTGGGCTTGCTGGGCCGCACTCAGACCCGTAGGCCCATCAGGGTGCCCCTGGGTAGGCCGAGTGAAGGGTAACCCGCTGCACTCTTCCTTGGGCGAGCTAGATATCCCCAGCTCACCAACGGCTTCATCAACACGGTTCTAGCAAGGCCAGCATACCATGGAAGTCGTCCTCGTTGCCCTAGTCTGAGCGGTACTGAGAAAAACTCTCTGCTTACAAGTCCTTCTAGGACCTCATCCCTGAAGTCACCGTATCTCTAGGAGAAAGGCAGCTTGCACAGCAACTTCCACTACAGCACAGTTTTGTGTGGAACACTTCAGGTTTTTGGGAGAGGCACAGGACCCTAGGAGACCTAGGGCAGTCTGTCATCGAAGCAGTTCGCTACACGCAGAGCGCCCTATGCAGAAAAGTTGAATCAGGGAAGAGCCAGGGAGGTAGCTAGGTCTCTTTTGACCTGCCAGTACCCACAGACACTTATGCTGCGTGTCAACCTGGTGATGGTGCCTGATGCGACTGGCCTTGTTTTCCCACCTTGAAAGCTCTTCTTCTGCGCCTTGAAGCTCCCTTAAAAACACTGTGGTTGTCAGGCTTATACTCACGGCAGGCATGGCTGTGAGAGGGAAAAAGAGGTTACACGAAGAGACAGGGTATTTCAGTTTCTGAGTCAGAGCTCATCCTGCCTTGTTATGTAGCTAAATGGAAACTCAAAGTGAGCCCTAGCTTCGAAGGAGGGCCCTGATATGCCATGCAGCGGGATAGGCGTACAACAGCTTCTATGAAGCCTTAGTCACTCTTCTGCTTTAGCTGAAGGCTAGTAAGCTTTTCTGGACTCCTAGACCCCTCGCGGCAGCACTCGCTTCCCTACAAAGGCACTGAGCACCCCCAGGCTCTCCTGAGTCGAAGATCAACATTCAGACACGTAGACCCTTCGGAGTACCCGTGTCTGTGCCGAGTGAAGGAGAGCATGATGCACACTTCGTCGCGGGACCTAGATTTTCTCAGCTCACCAATAGCCTCAGGAACATGATTCTAGGAGGTGCAGCATGCCATGCAAGTCTGCCTGCTTACAGTAGTCCGAGCTGTACTGAGAAAAACTCTTTGCTTACAATTCCTTCTACCACCTCATAGCTGAAGTCAACCTACCTCTAGGAGAAAGTCGGCTTGTGGTCCAAGTGCAACTAGAGCACACTTTCTGGTATAATGCTACAGGCTTTTGGAAGATGCCCAGGAGCCAGGACACCTAGGGAATTCTTTCATTTAGGCAGTTCGCTACACGCAGAACACCCGGCATAGGAAAGTGGATTCTCCAAGACCCAGGGAGTAGCTAGGTCTCTTTTGACTTGTTAGAAAGCACAGATGCTTCTTCTGCGTGTCAACCTGGAAATGGCGGCCTTAGGAGTCAAGCCCTGTTTTCCCGTCTTGAAAGCTCCATTCAAGCGGCCTTAAAGCTACCTGAAAAACACTGTGGTTGTGGGACTTGTATTCACTCCAGGCATGGCTCTGGAAGAACATGAGTTATCTCGAAAGAAAGCGGGTGCTTCCAGGCTCTGGTTAGGAGCATATCCTGCCCTGCACTAGAGCTAAGGGGAATCTTGACGTGCACTCTACCCTGGCCTACAGCTCTGATTTGCCATCCAGAAGGGTAGTTGTGCAGCCTTTTCCTTGAGTCCTTAGTCACAGTTCTGCATTAGTTTAAAGGTACTAATCTTCTCAGGACTCCAGTCCCACTCGTGCCAGTACCCGTTTCCGTACAAGAACTCTGAGTACCCCAGGGCTCCCCTGGGCTTGCCGGGCCACACTCACACCCGTAGGCCCTTCACTGTGCCCCTCTGTAGGCCGAGTGAAGCATAACAAACTGCACTCTTTCTTGGGAAAGCTAGATTTCCTCAGCTCACCAGCAGCCTCTGGAACACGGTTCTAGCAAGTCCAGCATACCATGGAAGTCTGCCTCATCGCCCTATTCTGAGCTGTACTGAGCAAAAGTCTCTGCTTTGAAGTCCTTCGAGGACCTCATACCTGAAGTCACCGTATCTCAAGGAGAAAGACGGCTTGCATTCCAACTTCCACTAAAGCACAGTTTTCTGTGTAACACTTCAGGCTTTGGGGACATGCACAGGGCTCTTAGGAGACCTAGGGCAGTCTATTGTCTAGGCACGTCGCTACATGTACAACACCCTGTGCAGAAAACTTGATTCTGGGAAGAGCCAAGTAGCTAGCTAGGTCTCTTTTGTCCTCTTAGAAACCACAGATACTTAGGCTACGTGTCAATCTGGAAACAGGACCTGATGGGACTAGCCTTGTTTCCCATCATGAAAGCTCCTTTTATGCGCCTTGAAGCTAAGTGAAAAACACTGTTGGTGTCAGGCTTATACACACGACAGGCATGGCTGTGAGAGGGAAAAAGAGGTGTCACGAAGAAACATGGTATTCCAGTTTCTGAGTCAGAGCTGATCCTGTCCTGTTCTATAGCTAAAGGGAAACTCAAAGTGAGGCCTAACTTCGAAGGAGGGCCCTGATATGCCTTACAGCGGGTTAGGCGTGCAACAGCTTCCATGAGGCCTTAGTCGCTCTCCTGCTTTAGTTGAACGCTAGTAAGCTTTTCAGGCCGCCTAGATCCCTCGCGGCAGCACTCGTTTCCGTACAAGGATACTGAGTACCCGCAGGCTCCCCTGGGCTTGCTGGGCCGCACTCAGACCCGTAGGCCCATCAGGGTGCCCCTGGGTAGGCCGAGTGAAGGGTAACCCGCTGCACTCTTCCTTGGGCGAGCTAGATATCCCCAGCTCACCAACGGCTTCATCAACACGGTTCTAGCAAGGCCAGCATACCATGGAAGTCGTCCTCGTTGCCCTAGTCTGAGCGGTACTGAGAAAAACTCTCTGCTTACAAGTCCTTCTAGGACCTCATCCCTGAAGTCACCGTATCTCTAGGAGAAAGGCAGCTTGCACAGCAACTTCCACTACAGCACAGTTTTGTGTGGAACACTTCAGGTTTTTGGGAGAGGCACAGGACCCTAGGAGACCTAGGGCAGTCTGTCATCGAAGCAGTTCGCTACACGCAGAGCGCCCTATGCAGAAAAGTTGAATCAGGGAAGAGCCAGGGAGGTAGCTAGGTCTCTTTTGACCTGCCAGTACCCACAGACACTTATGCTGCGTGTCAACCTGGTGATGGTGCCTGATGCGACTGGCCTTGTTTTCCCACCTTGAAAGCTCTTCTTCTGCGCCTTGAAGCTCCCTTAAAAACACTGTGGTTGTCAGGCTTATACTCACGGCAGGCATGGCTGTGAGAGGGAAAAAGAGGTTACACGAAGAGACAGGGTATTTCAGTTTCTGAGTCAGAGCTCATCCTGCCTTGTTATGTAGCTAAATGGAAACTCAAAGTGAGCCCTAGCTTCGAAGGAGGGCCCTGATATGCCATGCAGCGGGATAGGCGTACAACAGCTTCTATGAAGCCTTAGTCACTCTTCTGCTTTAGCTGAAGGCTAGTAAGCTTTTCTGGACTCCTAGACCCCTCGCGGCAGCACTCGCTTCCCTACAAAGGCACTGAGCACCCCCAGGCTCTCCTGAGTCGAAGATCAACATTCAGACACGTAGACCCTTCGGAGTACCCGTGTCTGTGCCGAGTGAAGGAGAGCATGATGCACACTTCGTCGCGGGACCTAGATTTTCTCAGCTCACCAATAGCCTCAGGAACATGATTCTAGGAGGTGCAGCATGCCATGCAAGTCTGCCTGATTACAGTAGTCCGAGCTGTACTGAGAAAAACTCTTTGCTTACAATTCCTTCTACCACCTCATAGCTGAAGTCAACCTACCTCTAGGAGAAAGTCGGCTTGTGGTCCAAGTGCAACTAGAGCACACTTTCTGGTATAATGCTACAGGCTTTTGGAAGATGCCCAGGAGCCAGGACACCTAGGGAATTCTTTCATTTAGGCAGTTCGCTACACGCAGAACACCCGGCATAGGAAAGTGGATTCTCCAAGACCCAGGGAGTAGCTAGGTCTCTTTTGACTTGTTAGAAAGCACAGATGCTTCTTCTGCGTGTCAACCTGGAAATGGCGGCCTTAGGAGTCAAGCCCTGTTTTCCCGTCTTGAAAGCTCCATTCAAGCGGCCTTAAAGCTACCTGAAAAACACTGTGGTTGTGGGACTTGTATTCACTCCAGGCATGGCTCTGGAAGAACATGAGTTATCTCGAAAGAAAGCGGGTGCTTCCAGGCTCTGGTTAGGAGCATATCCTGCCCTGCACTAGAGCTAAGGGGAATCTTGACGTGCACTCTACCCTGGCCTACAGCTCTGATTTGCCATCCAGAAGGGTAGTTGTGCAGCCTTTTCCTTGAGTCCTTAGTCACAGTTCTGCATTAGTTTAAAGGTACTAATCTTCTCAGGACTCCAGTCCCACTCGTGCCAGTACCCGTTTCCGTACAAGAACTCTGAGTACCCCAGGGCTCCCCTGGGCTTGCCGGGCCACACTCACACCCGTAGGCCCTTCACTGTGCCCCTCTGTAGGCCGAGTGAAGCATAACAAACTGCACTCTTTCTTGGGAAAGCTAGATTTCCTCAGCTCACCAGCAGCCTCTGGAACACGGTTCTAGCAAGTCCAGCATACCATGGAAGTCTGCCTCATCGCCCTATTCTGAGCTGTACTGAGCAAAAGTCTCTGCTTTGAAGTCCTTCGAGGACCTCATACCTGAAGTCACCGTATCTCAAGGAGAAAGACGGCTTGCATTCCAACTTCCACTAAAGCACAGTTTTCTGTGTAACACTTCAGGCTTTGGGGACATGCACAGGGCTCTTAGGAGACCTAGGGCAGTCTATTGTCTAGGCACGTCGCTACATGTACAACACCCTGTGCAGAAAACTTGATTCTGGGAAGAGCCAAGTAGCTAGCTAGGTCTCTTTTGTCCTCTTAGAAACCACAGATACTTAGGCTACGTGTCAATCTGGAAACAGGACCTGATGGGACTAGCCTTGTTTCCCATCATGAAAGCTCCTTTTATGCGCCTTGAAGCTAAGTGAAAAACACTGTTGGTGTCGGGCTTATACACACGACAGGCATGGCTGTGAGAGGGAAAAAGAGGTGTCACGAAGAAACATGGTATTCCAGTTTCTGAGTCAGAGCTGATCCTGTCCTGTTCTATAGCTAAAGGGAAACTCAAAGTGAGGCCTAACTTCGAAGGAGGGCCCTGATATGCCTTACAGCGGGTTAGGCGTGCAACAGCTTCCATGAGGCCTTAGTCGCTCTCCTGCTTTAGTTGAACGCTAGTAAGCTTTTCAGGCCGCCTAGATCCCTCGCGGCAGCACTCGTTTCCGTACAAGGATACTGAGTACCCGCAGGCTCCCCTGGGCTTGCTGGGCCGCACTCAGACCCGTAGGCCCATCAGGGTGCCCCTGGGTAGGCCGAGTGAAGGGTAACCCGCTGCACTCTTCCTTGGGCGAGCTAGATATCCCCAGCTCACCAACGGCTTCATGAACACGGTTCTAGCAAGGCCAGCATACCATGGAAGTCGTCCTCGTTGCCCTAGTCTGAGCGGTACTGAGAAAAACTCTCTGCTTACAAGTCCTTCTAGGACCTCATCCCTGAAGTCACCGTATCTCTAGGAGAAAGGCAGCTTGCACAGCAACTTCCACTACAGCACAGTTTTGTGTGGAACACTTCAGGTTTTTGGGAGAGGCACAGGACCCTAGGAGACCTAGGGCAGTCTGTCATCGAAGCAGTTCGCTACACGCAGAGCGCCCTATGCAGAAAAGTTGAATCAGGGAAGAGCCAGGGAGGTAGCTAGGTCTCTTTTGACCTGCCAGTACCCACAGACACTTATGCTGCGTGTCAACCTGGTGATGGTGCCTGATGCGACTGGCCTTGTTTTCCCACCTTGAAAGCTCTTCTTCTGCGCCTTGAAGCTCCCTTAAAAACACTGTGGTTGTCAGGCTTATACTCACGGCAGGCATGGCTGTGAGAGGGAAAAAGAGGTTACACGAAGAGACAGGGTATTTCAGTTTCTGAGTCAGAGCTCATCCTGCCTTGTTATGTAGCTAAATGGAAACTCAAAGTGAGCCCTAGCTTCGAAGGAGGGCCCTGATATGCCATGCAGCGGGATAGGCGTACAACAGCTTCTATGAAGCCTTAGTCACTCTTCTGCTTTAGCTGAAGGCTAGTAAGCTTTTCTGGACTCCTAGACCCCTCGCGGCAGCACTCGCTTCCCTACAAAGGCACTGAGCACCCCCAGGCTCTCCTGAGTCGAAGATCAACATTCAGACACGTAGACCCTTCGGAGTACCCGTGTCTGTGCCGAGTGAAGGAGAGCATGATGCACACTTCGTCGCGGGACCTAGATTTTCTCAGCTCACCAATAGCCTCAGGAACATGATTCTAGGAGGTGCAGCATGCCATGCAAGTCTGCCTGCTTACAGTAGTCCGAGCTGTACTGAGAAAAACTCTTTGCTTACAATTCCTTCTACCACCTCATAGCTGAAGTCAACCTACCTCTAGGAGAAAGTCGGCTTGTGGTCCAAGTGCAACTAGAGCACACTTTCTGGTATAATGCTACAGGCTTTTGGAAGATGCCCAGGAGCCAGGACACCTAGGGAATTCTTTCATTTAGGCAGTTCGCTACACGCAGAACACCCGGCATAGGAAAGTGGATTCTCCAAGACCCAGGGAGTAGCTAGGTCTCTTTTGACTTGTTAGAAAGCACAGATGCTTCTTCTGCGTGTCAACCTGGAAATGGCGGCCTTAGGAGTCAAGCCCTGTTTTCCCGTCTTGAAAGCTCCATTCAAGCGGCCTTAAAGCTACCTGAAAAACACTGTGGTTGTGGGACTTGTATTCACTCCAGGCATGGCTCTGGAAGAACATGAGTTATCTCGAAAGAAAGCGGGTGCTTCCAGGCTCTGGTTAGGAGCATATCCTGCCCTGCACTAGAGCTAAGGGGAATCTTGACGTGCACTCTACCCTGGCCTACAGCTCTGATTTGCCATCCAGAAGGGTAGTTGTGCAGCCTTTTCCTTGAGTCCTTAGTCACAGTTCTGCATTAGTTTAAAGGTACTAATCTTCTCAGGACTCCAGTCCCACTCGTGCCAGTACCCGTTTCCGTACAAGAACTCTGAGTACCCCAGGGCTCCCCTGGGCTTGCCGGGCCACACTCACACCCGTAGGCCCTTCACTGTGCCCCTCTGTAGGCCGAGTGAAGCATAACAAACTGCACTCTTTCTTGGGAAAGCTAGATTTCCTCAGCTCACCAGCAGCCTCTGGAACACGGTTCTAGCAAGTCCAGCATACCATGGAAGTCTGCCTCATCGCCCTATTCTGAGCTGTACTGAGCAAAAGTCTCTGCTTTGAAGTCCTTCGAGGACCTCATACCTGAAGTCACCGTATCTCAAGGAGAAAGACGGCTTGCATTCCAACTTCCACTAAAGCACAGTTTTCTGTGTAACACTTCAGGCTTTGGGGACATGCACAGGGCTCTTAGGAGACCTAGGGCAGTCTATTGTCTAGGCACGTCGCTACATGTACAACACCCTGTGCAGAAAACTTGATTCTGGGAAGAGCCAAGTAGCTAGCTAGGTCTCTTTTGTCCTCTTAGAAACCACAGATACTTAGGCTACGTGTCAATCTGGAAACAGGACCTGATGGGACTAGCCTTGTTTCCCATCATGAAAGCTCCTTTTATGCGCCTTGAAGCTAAGTGAAAAACACTGTTGGTGTCGGGCTTATACACACGACAGGCATGGCTGTGAGAGGGAAAAAGAGGTGTCACGAAGAAACATGGTATTCCAGTTTCTGAGTCAGAGCTGATCCTGTCCTGTTCTATAGCTAAAGGGAAACTCAAAGTGAGGCCTAACTTCGAAGGAGGGCCCTGATATGCCTTACAGCGGGTTAGGCGTGCAACAGCTTCCATGAGGCCTTAGTCGCTCTCCTGCTTTAGTTGAACGCTAGTAAGCTTTTCAGGCCGCCTAGATCCCTCGCGGCAGCACTCGTTTCCGTACAAGGATACTGAGTACCCCCAGGCTCCCCTGGGCTTGCTGGGCCGCACTCAGACCCGTAGGCCCATCAGGGTGCCCCTGGGTAGGCCGAGTGAAGGGTAACCCGCTGCACTCTTCCTTGGGCGAGCTAGATATCCCCAGCTCACCAACGGCTTCATCAACACGGTTCTAGCAAGGCCAGCATACCATGGAAGTCGTCCTCGTTGCCCTAGTCTGAGCGGTACTGAGAAAAACTCTCTGCTTACAAGTCCTTCTAGGACCTCATCCCTGAAGTCACCGTATCTCTAGGAGAAAGGCAGCTTGCACAGCAACTTCCACTACAGCACAGTTTTGTGTGGAACACTTCAGGTTTTTGGGAGAGGCACAGGACCCTAGGAGACCTAGGGCAGTCTGTCATCGAAGCAGTTCGCTACACGCAGAGCGCCCTATGCAGAAAAGTTGAATCAGGGAAGAGCCAGGGAGGTAGCTAGGTCTCTTTTGACCTGCCAGTACCCACAGACACTTATGCTGCGTGTCAACCTGGTGATGGTGCCTGATGCGACTGGCCTTGTTTTCCCACCTTGAAAGCTCTTCTTCTGCGCCTTGAAGCTCCCTTAAAAACACTGTGGTTGTCAGGCTTATACTCACGGCAGGCATGGCTGTGAGAGGGAAAAAGAGGTTACACGAAGAGACAGGGTATTTCAGTTTCTGAGTCAGAGCTCATCCTGCCTTGTTATGTAGCTAAATGGAAACTCAAAGTGAGCCCTAGCTTCGAAGGAGGGCCCTGATATGCCATGCAGCGGGATAGGCGTACAACAGCTTCTATGAAGCCTTAGTCACTCTTCTGCTTTAGCTGAACGCTAGTAAGCTTTTCTGGACTCCTAGACCCCTCGCGGCAGCACTCGCTTCCCTACAAAGGCACTGAGCACCCCCAGGCTCTCCTGAGTCGAAGATCAACATTCAGACACGTAGACCCTTCGGAGTACCCGTGTCTGTGCCGAGTGAAGGAGAGCATGATGCACACTTCGTCGCGGGACCTAGATTTTCTCAGCTCACCAATAGCCTCAGGAACATGATTCTAGGAGGTGCAGCATGCCATGCAAGTCTGCCTGCTTACAGTAGTCCGAGCTGTACTGAGAAAAACTCTTTGCTTACAATTCCTTCTACCACCTCATAGCTGAAGTCAACCTACCTCTAGGAGAAAGTCGGCTTGTGGTCCAAGTGCAACTAGAGCACACTTTCTGGTATAATGCTACAGGCTTTTGGAAGATGCCCAGGAGCCAGGACACCTAGGGAATTCTTTCATTTAGGCAGTTCGCTACACGCAGAACACCCGGCATAGGAAAGTGGATTCTCCAAGACCCAGGGAGTAGCTAGGTCTCTTTTGACTTGTTAGAAAGCACAGATGCTTCTTCTGCGTGTCAACCTGGAAATGGCGGCCTTAGGAGTCAAGCCCTGTTTTCCCGTCTTGAAAGCTCCATTCAAGCGGCCTTAAAGCTACCTGAAAAACACTGTGGTTGTGGGACTTGTATTCACTCCAGGCATGGCTCTGGAAGAACATGAGTTATCTCGAAAGAAAGCGGGTGCTTCCAGGCTCTGGTTAGGAGCATATCCTGCCCTGCACTAGAGCTAAGGGGAATCTTGACGTGCACTCTACCCTGGCCTACAGCTCTGATTTGCCATCCAGAAGGGTAGTTGTGCAGCCTTTTCCTTGAGTCCTTAGTCACAGTTCTGCATTAGTTTAAAGGTACTAATCTTCTCAGGACTCCAGTCCCACTCGTGCCAGTACCCGTTTCCGTACAAGAACTCTGAGTACCCCAGGGCTCCCCTGGGCTTGCCGGGCCACACTCACACCCGTAGGCCCTTCACTGTGCCCCTCTGTAGGCCGAGTGAAGCATAACAAACTGCACTCTTTCTTGGGAAAGCTAGATTTCCTCAGCTCACCAGCAGCCTCTGGAACACGGTTCTAGCAAGTCCAGCATACCATGGAAGTCTGCCTCATCGCCCTATTCTGAGCTGTACTGAGCAAAAGTCTCTGCTTTGAAGTCCTTCGAGGACCTCATACCTGAAGTCACCGTATCTCAAGGAGAAAGACGGCTTGCATTCCAACTTCCACTAAAGCACAGTTTTCTGTGTAACACTTCAGGCTTTGGGGACATGCACAGGGCTCTTAGGAGACCTAGGGCAGTCTATTGTCTAGGCACGTCGCTACATGTACAACACCCTGTGCAGAAAACTTGATTCTGGGAAGAGCCAAGTAGCTAGCTAGGTCTCTTTTGTCCTCTTAGAAACCACAGATACTTAGGCTACGTGTCAATCTGGAAACAGGACCTGATGGGACTAGCCTTGTTTCCCATCATGAAAGCTCCTTTTATGCGCCTTGAAGCTAAGTGAAAAACACTGTTGGTGTCAGGCTTATACACACGACAGGCATGGCTGTGAGAGGGAAAAAGAGGTGTCACGAAGAAACATGGTATTCCAGTTTCTGAGTCAGAGCTGATCCTGTCCTGTTCTATAGCTAAAGGGAAACTCAAAGTGAGGCCTAACTTCGAAGGAGGGCCCTGATATGCCTTACAGCGGGTTAGGCGTGCAACAGCTTCCATGAGGCCTTAGTCGCTCTCCTGCTTTAGTTGAACGCTAGTAAGCTTTTCAGGCCGCCTAGATCCCTCGCGGCAGCACTCGTTTCCGTACAAGGATACTGAGTACCCGCAGGCTCCCCTGGGCTTGCTGGGCCGCACTCAGACCCGTAGGCCCATCAGGGTGCCCCTGGGTAGGCCGAGTGAAGGGTAACCCGCTGCACTCTTCCTTGGGCGAGCTAGATATCCCCAGCTCACCAACGGCTTCATGAACACGGTTCTAGCAAGGCCAGCATACCATGGAAGTCGTCCTCGTTGCCCTAGTCTGAGCGGTACTGAGAAAAACTCTCTGCTTACAAGTCCTTCTAGGACCTCATCCCTGAAGTCACCGTATCTCTAGGAGAAAGGCAGCTTGCACAGCAACTTCCACTACAGCACAGTTTTGTGTGGAACACTTCAGGTTTTTGGGAGAGGCACAGGACCCTAGGAGACCTAGGGCAGTCTGTCATCGAAGCAGTTCGCTACACGCAGAGCGCCCTATGCAGAAAAGTTGAATCAGGGAAGAGCCAGGGAGGTAGCTAGGTCTCTTTTGACCTGCCAGTACCCACAGACACTTATGCTGCGTGTCAACCTGGTGATGGTGCCTGATGCGACTGGCCTTGTTTTCCCACCTTGAAAGCTCTTCTTCTGCGCCTTGAAGCTCCCTTAAAAACACTGTGGTTGTCAGGCTTATACTCACGGCAGGCATGGCTGTGAGAGGGAAAAAGAGGTTACACGAAGAGACAGGGTATTTCAGTTTCTGAGTCAGAGCTCATCCTGCCTTGTTATGTAGCTAAATGGAAACTCAAAGTGAGCCCTAGCTTCGAAGGAGGGCCCTGATATGCCATGCAGCGGGATAGGCGTACAACAGCTTCTATGAAGCCTTAGTCACTCTTCTGCTTTAGCTGAAGGCTAGTAAGCTTTTCTGGACTCCTAGACCCCTCGCGGCAGCACTCGCTTCCCTACAAAGGCACTGAGCACCCCCAGGCTCTCCTGAGTCGAAGATCAACATTCAGACACGTAGACCCTTCGGAGTACCCGTGTCTGTGCCGAGTGAAGGAGAGCATGATGCACACTTCGTCGCGGGACCTAGATTTTCTCAGCTCACCAATAGCCTCAGGAACATGATTCTAGGAGGTGCAGCATGCCATGCAAGTCTGCCTGCTTACAGTAGTCCGAGCTGTACTGAGAAAAACTCTTTGCTTACAATTCCTTCTACCACCTCATAGCTGAAGTCAACCTACCTCTAGGAGAAAGTCGGCTTGTGGTCCAAGTGCAACTAGAGCACACTTTCTGGTATAATGCTACAGGCTTTTGGAAGATGCCCAGGAGCCAGGACACCTAGGGAATTCTTTCATTTAGGCAGTTCGCTACACGCAGAACACCCGGCATAGGAAAGTGGATTCTCCAAGACCCAGGGAGTAGCTAGGTCTCTTTTGACTTGTTAGAAAGCACAGATGCTTCTTCTGCGTGTCAACCTGGAAATGGCGGCCTTAGGAGTCAAGCCCTGTTTTCCCGTCTTGAAAGCTCCATTCAAGCGGCCTTAAAGCTACCTGAAAAACACTGTGGTTGTGGGACTTGTATTCACTCCAGGCATGGCTCTGGAAGAACATGAGTTATCTCGAAAGAAAGCGGGTGCTTCCAGGCTCTGGTTAGGAGCATATCCTGCCCTGCACTAGAGCTAAGGGGAATCTTGACGTGCACTCTACCCTGGCCTACAGCTCTGATTTGCCATCCAGAAGGGTAGTTGTGCAGCCTTTTCCTTGAGTCCTTAGTCACAGTTCTGCATTAGTTTAAAGGTACTAATCTTCTCAGGACTCCAGTCCCACTCGTGCCAGTACCCGTTTCCGTACAAGAACTCTGAGTACCCCAGGGCTCCCCTGGGCTTGCCGGGCCACACTCACACCCGTAGGCCCTTCACTGTGCCCCTCTGTAGGCCGAGTGAAGCATAACAAACTGCACTCTTTCTTGGGAAAGCTAGATTTCCTCAGCTCACCAGCAGCCTCTGGAACACGGTTCTAGCAAGTCCAGCATACCATGGAAGTCTGCCTCATCGCCCTATTCTGAGCTGTACTGAGCAAAAGTCTCTGCTTTGAAGTCCTTCGAGGACCTCATACCTGAAGTCACCGTATCTCAAGGAGAAAGACGGCTTGCATTCCAACTTCCACTAAAGCACAGTTTTCTGTGTAACACTTCAGGCTTTGGGGACATGCACAGGGCTCTTAGGAGACCTAGGGCAGTCTATTGTCTAGGCACGTCGCTACATGTACAACACCCTGTGCAGAAAACTTGATTCTGGGAAGAGCCAAGTAGCTAGCTAGGTCTCTTTTGTCCTCTTAGAAACCACAGATACTTAGGCTACGTGTCAATCTGGAAACAGGACCTGATGGGACTAGCCTTGTTTCCCATCATGAAAGCTCCTTTTATGCGCCTTGAAGCTAAGTGAAAAACACTGTTGGTGTCGGGCTTATACACACGACAGGCATGGCTGTGAGAGGGAAAAAGAGGTGTCACGAAGAAACATGGTATTCCAGTTTCTGAGTCAGAGCTGATCCTGTCCTGTTCTATAGCTAAAGGGAAACTCAAAGTGAGGCCTAACTTCGAAGGAGGGCCCTGATATGCCTTACAGCGGGTTAGGCGTGCAACAGCTTCCATGAGGCCTTAGTCGCTCTCCTGCTTTAGTTGAACGCTAGTAAGCTTTTCAGGCCGCCTAGATCCCTCGCGGCAGCACTCGTTTCCGTACAAGGATACTGAGTACCCGCAGGCTCCCCTGGGCTTGCTGGGCCGCACTCAGACCCGTAGGCCCATCAGGGTGCCCCTGGGTAGGCCGAGTGAAGGGTAACCCGCTGCACTCTTCCTTGGGCGAGCTAGATATCCCCAGCTCACCAACGGCTTCATCAACACGGTTCTAGCAAGGCCAGCATACCATGGAAGTCGTCCTCGTTGCCCTAGTCTGAGCGGTACTGAGAAAAACTCTCTGCTTACAAGTCCTTCTAGGACCTCATCCCTGAAGTCACCGTATCTCTAGGAGAAAGGCAGCTTGCACAGCAACTTCCACTACAGCACAGTTTTGTGTGGAACACTTCAGGTTTTTGGGAGAGGCACAGGACCCTAGGAGACCTAGGGCAGTCTGTCATCGAAGCAGTTCGCTACACGCAGAGCGCCCTATGCAGAAAAGTTGAATCAGGGAAGAGCCAGGGAGGTAGCTAGGTCTCTTTTGACCTGCCAGTACCCACAGACACTTATGCTGCGTGTCAACCTGGTGATGGTGCCTGATGCGACTGGCCTTGTTTTCCCACCTTGAAAGCTCTTCTTCTGCGCCTTGAAGCTCCCTTAAAAACACTGTGGTTGTCAGGCTTATACTCACGGCAGGCATGGCTGTGAGAGGGAAAAAGAGGTTACACGAAGAGACAGGGTATTTCAGTTTCTGAGTCAGAGCTCATCCTGCCTTGTTATGTAGCTAAATGGAAACTCAAAGTGAGCCCTAGCTTCGAAGGAGGGCCCTGATATGCCATGCAGCGGGATAGGCGTACAACAGCTTCTATGAAGCCTTAGTCACTCTTCTGCTTTAGCTGAAGGCTAGTAAGCTTTTCTGGACTCCTAGACCCCTCGCGGCAGCACTCGCTTCCCTACAAAGGCACTGAGCACCCCCAGGCTCTCCTGAGTCGAAGATCAACATTCAGACACGTAGACCCTTCGGAGTACCCGTGTCTGTGCCGAGTGAAGGAGAGCATGATGCACACTTCGTCGCGGGACCTAGATTTTCTCAGCTCACCAATAGCCTCAGGAACATGATTCTAGGAGGTGCAGCATGCCATGCAAGTCTGCCTGCTTACAGTAGTCCGAGCTGTACTGAGAAAAACTCTTTGCTTACAATTCCTTCTACCACCTCATAGCTGAAGTCAACCTACCTCTAGGAGAAAGTCGGCTTGTGGTCCAAGTGCAACTAGAGCACACTTTCTGGTATAATGCTACAGGCTTTTGGAAGATGCCCAGGAGCCAGGACACCTAGGGAATTCTTTCATTTAGGCAGTTCGCTACACGCAGAACACCCGGCATAGGAAAGTGGATTCTCCAAGACCCAGGGAGTAGCTAGGTCTCTTTTGACTTGTTAGAAAGCACAGATGCTTCTTCTGCGTGTCAACCTGGAAATGGCGGCCTTAGGAGTCAAGCCCTGTTTTCCCGTCTTGAAAGCTCCATTCAAGCGGCCTTAAAGCTACCTGAAAAACACTGTGGTTGTGGGACTTGTATTCACTCCAGGCATGGCTCTGGAAGAACATGAGTTATCTCGAAAGAAAGCGGGTGCTTCCAGGCTCTGGTTAGGAGCATATCCTGCCCTGCACTAGAGCTAAGGGGAATCTTGACGTGCACTCTACCCTGGCCTACAGCTCTGATTTGCCATCCAGAAGGGTAGTTGTGCAGCCTTTTCCTTGAGTCCTTAGTCACAGTTCTGCATTAGTTTAAAGGTACTAATCTTCTCAGGACTCCAGTCCCACTCGTGCCAGTACCCGTTTCCGTACAAGAACTCTGAGTACCCCAGGGCTCCCCTGGGCTTGCCGGGCCACACTCACACCCGTAGGCCCTTCACTGTGCCCCTCTGTAGGCCGAGTGAAGCATAACAAACTGCACTCTTTCTTGGGAAAGCTAGATTTCCTCAGCTCACCAGCAGCCTCTGGAACACGGTTCTAGCAAGTCCAGCATACCATGGAAGTCTGCCTCATCGCCCTATTCTGAGCTGTACTGAGCAAAAGTCTCTGCTTTGAAGTCCTTCGAGGACCTCATACCTGAAGTCACCGTATCTCAAGGAGAAAGACGGCTTGCAGTCCAACTTCCACTAAAGCACAGTTTTCTGTGTAACACTTCAGGCTTTGGGGACATGCACAGGGCTCTTAGGAGACCTAGGGCAGTCTATTGTCTAGGCACGTCGCTACATGTACAACACCCTGTGCAGAAAACTTGATTCTGGGAAGAGCCAAGTAGCTAGCTAGGTCTCTTTTGTCCTCTTAGAAACCACAGATACTTAGGCTACGTGTCAATCTGGAAACAGGACCTGATGGGACTAGCCTTGTTTCCCATCATGAAAGCTCCTTTTATGCGCCTTGAAGCTAAGTGAAAAACACTGTTGGTGTCGGGCTTATACACACGACAGGCATGGCTGTGAGAGGGAAAAAGAGGTGTCACGAAGAAACATGGTATTCCAGTTTCTGAGTCAGAGCTGATCCTGTCCTGTTCTATAGCTAAAGGGAAACTCAAAGTGAGGCCTAACTTCGAAGGAGGGCCCTGATATGCCTTACAGCGGGTTAGGCGTGCAACAGCTTCCATGAGGCCTTAGTCGCTCTCCTGCTTTAGTTGAACGCTAGTAAGCTTTTCAGGCCGCCTAGATCCCTCGCGGCAGCACTCGTTTCCGTACAAGGATACTGAGTACCCGCAGGCTCCCCTGGGCTTGCTGGGCCGCACTCAGACCCGTAGGCCCATCAGGGTGCCCCTGGGTAGGCCGAGTGAAGGGTAACCCGCTGCACTCTTCCTTGGGCAAGCTAGATATCCCCAGCTCACCAACGGCTTCATCAACACGGTTCTAGCAAGGCCAGCATACCATGGAAGTCGTCCTCGTTGCCCTAGTCTGAGCGGTACTGAGAAAAACTCTCTGCTTACAAGTCCTTCCAGGACCTCATCCCTGAAGTCACCGTATCTCTAGGAGAAAGGCAGCTTGCACAGCAACTTCCACTACAGCACAGTTTTGTGTGGAACACTTCAGGTTTTTGGGAGAGGCACAGGACCCTAGGAGACCTAGGGCAGTCTGTCATCGAAGCAGTTCGCTACACGCAGAGCGCCCTATGCAGAAAAGTTGAATCAGGGAAGAGCCAGGGAGGTAGCTAGGTCTCTTTTGACCTGCCAGTACCCACAGACACTTATGCTGCGTGTCAACCTGGTGATGGTGCCTGATGCGACTGGCCTTGTTTTCCCACCTTGAAAGCTCTTCTTCTGCGCCTTGAAGCTCCCTTAAAAACACTGTGGTTGTCAGGCTTATACTCACGGCAGGCATGGCTGTGAGAGGGAAAAAGAGGTTACACGAAGAGACAGGGTATTTCAGTTTCTGAGTCAGAGCTCATCCTGCCTTGTTATGTAGCTAAATGGAAACTCAAAGTGAGCCCTAGCTTCGAAGGAGGGCCCTGATATGCCATGCAGCGGGATAGGCGTACAACAGCTTCTATGAAGCCTTAGTCACTCTTCTGCTTTAGCTGAACGCTAGTAAGCTTTTCTGGACTCCTAGACCCCTCGCGGCAGCACTCGCTTCCCTACAAAGGCACTGAGCACCCCCAGGCTCTCCTGAGTCGAAGATCAACATTCAGACACGTAGACCCTTCGGAGTACCCGTGTCTGTGCCGAGTGAAGGAGAGCATGATGCACACTTCGTCGCGGGACCTAGATTTTCTCAGCTCACCAATAGCCTCAGGAACATGATTCTAGGAGGTGCAGCATGCCATGCAAGTCTGCCTGCTTACAGTAGTCCGAGCTGTACTGAGAAAAACTCTTTGCTTACAATTCCTTCTACCACCTCATAGCTGAAGTCAACCTACCTCTAGGAGAAAGTCGGCTTGTGGTCCAAGTGCAACTAGAGCACACTTTCTGGTATAATGCTACAGGCTTTTGGAAGATGCCCAGGAGCCAGGACACCTAGGGAATTCTTTCATTTAGGCAGTTCGCTACACGCAGAACACCCGGCATAGGAAAGTGGATTCTCCAAGACCCAGGGAGTAGCTAGGTCTCTTTTGACTTGTTAGAAAGCACAGATGCTTCTTCTGCGTGTCAACCTGGAAATGGCGGCCTTAGGAGTCAAGCCCTGTTTTCCCGTCTTGAAAGCTCCATTCAAGCGGCCTTAAAGCTACCTGAAAAACACTGTGGTTGTGGGACTTGTATTCACTCCAGGCATGGCTCTGGAAGAACATGAGTTATCTCGAAAGAAAGCGGGTGCTTCCAGGCTCTGGTTAGGAGCATATCCTGCCCTGCACTAGAGCTAAGGGGAATCTTGACGTGCACTCTACCCTGGCCTACAGCTCTGATTTGCCATCCAGAAGGGTAGTTGTGCAGCCTTTTCCTTGAGTCCTTAGTCACAGTTCTGCATTAGTTTAAAGGTACTAATCTTCTCAGGACTCCAGTCCCACTCGTGCCAGTACCCGTTTCCGTACAAGAACTCTGAGTACCCCAGGGCTCCCCTGGGCTTGCCGGGCCACACTCACACCCGTAGGCCCTTCACTGTGCCCCTCTGTAGGCCGAGTGAAGCATAACAAACTGCACTCTTTCTTGGGAAAGCTAGATTTCCTCAGCTCACCAGCAGCCTCTGGAACACGGTTCTAGCAAGTCCAGCATACCATGGAAGTCTGCCTCATCGCCCTATTCTGAGCTGTACTGAGCAAAAGTCTCTGCTTTGAAGTCCTTCGAGGACCTCATACCTGAAGTCACCGTATCTCAAGGAGAAAGACGGCTTGCATTCCAACTTCCACTAAAGCACAGTTTTCTGTGTAACACTTCAGGCTTTGGGGACATGCACAGGGCTCTTAGGAGACCTAGGGCAGTCTATTGTCTAGGCACGTCGCTACATGTACAACACCCTGTGCAGAAAACTTGATTCTGGGAAGAGCCAAGTAGCTAGCTAGGTCTCTTTTGTCCTCTTAGAAACCACAGATACTTAGGCTACGTGTCAATCTGGAAACAGGACCTGATGGGACTAGCCTTGTTTCCCATCATGAAAGCTCCTTTTATGCGCCTTGAAGCTAAGTGAAAAACACTGTTGGTGTCGGGCTTATACACACGACAGGCATGGCTGTGAGAGGGAAAAAGAGGTGTCACGAAGAAACATGGTATTCCAGTTTCTGAGTCAGAGCTGATCCTGTCCTGTTCTATAGCTAAAGGGAAACTCAAAGTGAGGCCTAACTTCGAAGGAGGGCCCTGATATGCCTTACAGCGGGTTAGGCGTGCAACAGCTTCCATGAGGCCTTAGTCGCTCTCCTGCTTTAGTTGAACGCTAGTAAGCTTTTCAGGCCGCCTAGATCCCTCGCGGCAGCACTCGTTTCCGTACAAGGATACTGAGTACCCGCAGGCTCCCCTGGGCTTGCTGGGCCGCACTCAGACCCGTAGGCCCATCAGGGTGCCCCTGGGTAGGCCGAGTGAAGGGTAACCCGCTGCACTCTTCCTTGGGCGAGCTAGATATCCCCAGCTCACCAACGGCTTCATCAACACGGTTCTAGCAAGGCCAGCATACCATGGAAGTCGTCCTCGTTGCCCTAGTCTGAGCGGTACTGAGAAAAACTCTCTGCTTACAAGTCCTTCTAGGACCTCATCCCTGAAGTCACCGTATCTCTAGGAGAAAGGCAGCTTGCACAGCAACTTCCACTACAGCACAGTTTTGTGTGGAACACTTCAGGTTTTTGGGAGAGGCACAGGACCCTAGGAGACCTAGGGCAGTCTGTCATCGAAGCAGTTCGCTACACGCAGAGCGCCCTATGCAGAAAAGTTGAATCAGGGAAGAGCCAGGGAGGTAGCTAGGTCTCTTTTGACCTGCCAGTACCCACAGACACTTATGCTGCGTGTCAACCTGGTGATGGTGCCTGATGCGACTGGCCTTGTTTTCCCACCTTGAAAGCTCTTCTTCTGCGCCTTGAAGCTCCCTTAAAAACACTGTGGTTGTCAGGCTTATACTCACGGCAGGCATGGCTGTGAGAGGGAAAAAGAGGTTACACGAAGAGACAGGGTATTTCAGTTTCTGAGTCAGAGCTCATCCTGCCTTGTTATGTAGCTAAATGGAAACTCAAAGTGAGCCCTAGCTTCGAAGGAGGGCCCTGATATGCCATGCAGCGGGATAGGCGTACAACAGCTTCTATGAAGCCTTAGTCACTCTTCTGCTTTAGCTGAACGCTAGTAAGCTTTTCTGGACTCCTAGACCCCTCGCGGCAGCACTCGCTTCCCTACAAAGGCACTGAGCACCCCCAGGCTCTCCTGAGTCGAAGATCAACATTCAGACACGTAGACCCTTCGGAGTACCCGTGTCTGTGCCGAGTGAAGGAGAGCATGATGCACACTTCGTCGCGGGACCTAGATTTTCTCAGCTCACCAATAGCCTCAGGAACATGATTCTAGGAGGTGCAGCATGCCATGCAAGTCTGCCTGCTTACAGTAGTCCGAGCTGTACTGAGAAAAACTCTTTGCTTACAATTCCTTCTACCACCTCATAGCTGAAGTCAACCTACCTCTAGGAGAAAGTCGGCTTGTGGTCCAAGTGCAACTAGAGCACACTTTCTGGTATAATGCTACAGGCTTTTGGAAGATGCCCAGGAGCCAGGACACCTAGGGAATTCTTTCATTTAGGCAGTTCGCTACACGCAGAACACCCGGCATAGGAAAGTGGATTCTCCAAGACCCAGGGAGTAGCTAGGTCTCTTTTGACTTGTTAGAAAGCACAGATGCTTCTTCTGCGTGTCAACCTGGAAATGGCGGCCTTAGGAGTCAAGCCCTGTTTTCCCGTCTTGAAAGCTCCATTCAAGCGGCCTTAAAGCTACCTGAAAAACACTGTGGTTGTGGGACTTGTATTCACTCCAGGCATGGCTCTGGAAGAACATGAGTTATCTCGAAAGAAAGCGGGTGCTTCCAGGCTCTGGTTAGGAGCATATCCTGCCCTGCACTAGAGCTAAGGGGAATCTTGACGTGCACTCTACCCTGGCCTACAGCTCTGATTTGCCATCCAGAAGGGTAGTTGTGCAGCCTTTTCCTTGAGTCCTTAGTCACAGTTCTGCATTAGTTTAAAGGTACTAATCTTCTCAGGACTCCAGTCCCACTCGTGCCAGTACCCGTTTCCGTACAAGAACTCTGAGTACCCCAGGGCTCCCCTGGGCTTGCCGGGCCACACTCACACCCGTAGGCCCTTCACTGTGCCCCTCTGTAGGCCGAGTGAAGCATAACAAACTGCACTCTTTCTTGGGAAAGCTAGATTTCCTCAGCTCACCAGCAGCCTCTGGAACACGGTTCTAGCAAGTCCAGCATACCATGGAAGTCTGCCTCATCGCCCTATTCTGAGCTGTACTGAGCAAAAGTCTCTGCTTTGAAGTCCTTCGAGGACCTCATACCTGAAGTCACCGTATCTCAAGGAGAAAGACGGCTTGCAGTCCAACTTCCACTAAAGCACAGTTTTCTGTGTAACACTTCAGGCTTTGGGGACATGCACAGGGCTCTTAGGAGACCTAGGGCAGTCTATTGTCTAGGCACGTCGCTACATGTACAACACCCTGTGCAGAAAACTTGATTCTGGGAAGAGCCAAGTAGCTAGCTAGGTCTCTTTTGTCCTCTTAGAAAGCACAGATACTTAGGCTACGTGTCAATCTGGAAACAGGACCTGATGGGACTAGCCTTGTTTCCCATCATGAAAGCTCCTTTTATGCGCCTTGAAGCTAAGTGAAAAACACTGTTGGTGTCGGGCTTATACACACGACAGGCATGGCTGTGAGAGGGAAAAAGAGGTGTCACGAAGAAACATGGTATTCCAGTTTCTGAGTCAGAGCTGATCCTGTCCTGTTCTATAGCTAAAGGGAAACTCAAAGTGAGGCCTAACTTCGAAGGAGGGCCCTGATATGCCTTACAGCGGGTTAGGCGTGCAACAGCTTCCATGAGGCCTTAGTCGCTCTCCTGCTTTAGTTGAACGCTAGTAAGCTTTTCAGGCCGCCTAGATCCCTCGCGGCAGCACTCGTTTCCGTACAAGGATACTGAGTACCCGCAGGCTCCCCTGGGCTTGCTGGGCCGCACTCAGACCCGTAGGCCCATCAGGGTGCCCCTGGGTAGGCCGAGTGAAGGGTAACCCGCTGCACTCTTCCTTGGGCGAGCTAGATATCCCCAGCTCACCAACGGCTTCATCAACACGGTTCTAGCAAGGCCAGCATACCATGGAAGTCGTCCTCGTTGCCCTAGTCTGAGCGGTACTGAGAAAAACTCTCTGCTTACAAGTCCTTCCAGGACCTCATCCCTGAAGTCACCGTATCTCTAGGAGAAAGGCAGCTTGCACAGCAACTTCCACTACAGCACAGTTTTGTGTGGAACACTTCAGGTTTTTGGGAGAGGCACAGGACCCTAGGAGACCTAGGGCAGTCTGTCATCGAAGCAGTTCGCTACACGCAGAGCGCCCTATGCAGAAAAGTTGAATCAGGGAAGAGCCAGGGAGGTAGCTAGGTCTCTTTTGACCTGCCAGTACCCACAGACACTTATGCTGCGTGTCAACCTGGTGATGGTGCCTGATGCGACTGGCCTTGTTTTCCCACCTTGAAAGCTCTTCTTCTGCGCCTTGAAGCTCCCTTAAAAACACTGTGGTTGTCAGGCTTATACTCACGGCAGGCATGGCTGTGAGAGGGAAAAAGAGGTTACACGAAGAGACAGGGTATTTCAGTTTCTGAGTCAGAGCTCATCCTGCCTTGTTATGTAGCTAAATGGAAACTCAAAGTGAGCCCTAGCTTCGAAGGAGGGCCCTGATATGCCATGCAGCGGGATAGGCGTACAACAGCTTCTATGAAGCCTTAGTCACTCTTCTGCTTTAGCTGAACGCTAGTAAGCTTTTCTGGACTCCTAGACCCCTCGCGGCAGCACTCGCTTCCCTACAAAGGCACTGAGCACCCCCAGGCTCTCCTGAGTCGAAGATCAACATTCAGACACGTAGACCCTTCGGAGTACCCGTGTCTGTGCCGAGTGAAGGAGAGCATGATGCACACTTCGTCGCGGGACCTAGATTTTCTCAGCTCACCAATAGCCTCAGGAACATGATTCTAGGAGGTGCAGCATGCCATGCAAGTCTGCCTGCTTACAGTAGTCCGAGCTGTACTGAGAAAAACTCTTTGCTTACAATTCCTTCTACCACCTCATAGCTGAAGTCAACCTACCTCTAGGAGAAAGTCGGCTTGTGGTCCAAGTGCAACTAGAGCACACTTTCTGGTATAATGCTACAGGCTTTTGGAAGATGCCCAGGAGCCAGGACACCTAGGGAATTCTTTCATTTAGGCAGTTCGCTACACGCAGAACACCCGGCATAGGAAAGTGGATTCTCCAAGACCCAGGGAGTAGCTAGGTCTCTTTTGACTTGTTAGAAAGCACAGATGCTTCTTCTGCGTGTCAACCTGGAAATGGCGGCCTTAGGAGTCAAGCCCTGTTTTCCCGTCTTGAAAGCTCCATTCAAGCGGCCTTAAAGCTACCTGAAAAACACTGTGGTTGTGGGACTTGTATTCACTCCAGGCATGGCTCTGGAAGAACATGAGTTATCTCGAAAGAAAGCGGGTGCTTCCAGGCTCTGGTTAGGAGCATATCCTGCCCTGCACTAGAGCTAAGGGGAATCTTGATGTGCACTCTACCCTGGCCTACAGCTCTGATTTGCCATCCAGAAGGGTAGTTGTGCAGCCTTTTCCTTGAGTCCTTAGTCACAGTTCTGCATTAGTTTAAAGGTACTAATCTTCTCAGGACTCCAGTCCCACTCGTGCCAGTACCCGTTTCCGTACAAGAACTCTGAGTACCCCAGGGCTCCCCTGGGCTTGCCGGGCCACACTCACACCCGTAGGCCCTTCACTGTGCCCCTCTGTAGGCCGAGTGAAGCATAACAAACTGCACTCTTTCTTGGGAAAGCTAGATTTCCTCAGCTCACCAGCAGCCTCTGGAACACGGTTCTAGCAAGTCCAGCATACCATGGAAGTCTGCCTCATCGCCCTATTCTGAGCTGTACTGAGCAAAAGTCTCTGCTTTGAAGTCCTTCGAGGACCTCATACCTGAAGTCACCGTATCTCAAGGAGAAAGACGGCTTGCATTCCAACTTCCACTAAAGCACAGTTTTCTGTGTAACACTTCAGGCTTTGGGGACATGCACAGGGCTCTTAGGAGACCTAGGGCAGTCTATTGTCTAGGCACGTCGCTACATGTACAACACCCTGTGCAGAAAACTTGATTCTGGGAAGAGCCAAGTAGCTAGCTAGGTCTCTTTTGTCCTCTTAGAAACCACAGATACTTACGCTACGTGTCAATCTGGAAACAGGACCTGATGGGACTAGCCTTGTTTCCCATCATGAAAGCTCCTTTTATGCGCCTTGAAGCTAAGTGAAAAACACTGTTGGTGTCGGGCTTATACACACGACAGGCATGGCTGTGAGAGGGAAAAAGAGGTGTCACGAAGAAACATGGTATTCCAGTTTCTGAGTCAGAGCTGATCCTGTCCTGTTCTATAGCTAAAGGGAAACTCAAAGTGAGGCCTAACTTCGAAGGAGGGCCCTGATATGCCTTACAGCGGGTTAGGCGTGCAACAGCTTCCATGAGGCCTTAGTCGCTCTCCTGCTTTAGTTGAACGCTAGTAAGCTTTTCAGGCCGCCTAGATCCCTCGCGGCAGCACTCGTTTCCGTACAAGGATACTGAGTACCCGCAGGCTCCCCTGGGCTTGCTGGGCCGCACTCAGACCCGTAGGCCCATCAGGGTGCCCCTGGGTAGGCCGAGTGAAGGGTAACCCGCTGCACTCTTCCTTGGGCGAGCTAGATATCCCCAGCTCACCAACGGCTTCATCAACACGGTTCTAGCAAGGCCAGCATACCATGGAAGTCGTCCTCGTTGCCCTAGTCTGAGCGGTACTGAGAAAAACTCTCTGCTTACAAGTCCTTCTAGGACCTCATCCCTGAAGTCACCGTATCTCTAGGAGAAAGGCAGCTTGCACAGCAACTTCCACTACAGCACAGTTTTGTGTGGAACACTTCAGGTTTTTGGGAGAGGCACAGGACCCTAGGAGACCTAGGGCAGTCTGTCATCGAAGCAGTTCGCTACACGCAGAGCGCCCTATGCAGAAAAGTTGAATCAGGGAAGAGCCAGGGAGGTAGCTAGGTCTCTTTTGACCTGCCAGTACCCACAGACACTTATGCTGCGTGTCAACCTGGTGATGGTGCCTGATGCGACTGGCCTTGTTTTCCCACCTTGAAAGCTCTTCTTCTGCGCCTTGAAGCTCCCTTAAAAACACTGTGGTTGTCAGGCTTATACTCACGGCAGGCATGGCTGTGAGAGGGAAAAAGAGGTTACACGAAGAGACAGGGTATTTCAGTTTCTGAGTCAGAGCTCATCCTGCCTTGTTATGTAGCTAAATGGAAACTCAAAGTGAGCCCTAGCTTCGAAGGAGGGCCCTGATATGCCATGCAGCGGGATAGGCGTACAACAGCTTCTATGAAGCCTTAGTCACTCTTCTGCTTTAGCTGAACGCTAGTAAGCTTTTCTGGACTCCTAGACCCCTCGCGGCAGCACTCGCTTCCCTACAAAGGCACTGAGCACCCCCAGGCTCTCCTGAGTCGAAGATCAACATTCAGACACGTAGACCCTTCGGAGTACCCGTGTCTGTGCCGAGTGAAGGAGAGCATGATGCACACTTCGTCGCGGGACCTAGATTTTCTCAGCTCACCAATAGCCTCAGGAACATGATTCTAGGAGGTGCAGCATGCCATGCAAGTCTGCCTGCTTACAGTAGTCCGAGCTGTACTGAGAAAAACTCTTTGCTTACAATTCCTTCTACCACCTCATAGCTGAAGTCAACCTACCTCTAGGAGAAAGTCGGCTTGTGGTCCAAGTGCAACTAGAGCACACTTTCTGGTATAATGCTACAGGCTTTTGGAAGATGCCCAGGAGCCAGGACACCTAGGGAATTCTTTCATTTAGGCAGTTCGCTACACGCAGAACACCCGGCATAGGAAAGTGGATTCTCCAAGACCCAGGGAGTAGCTAGGTCTCTTTTGACTTGTTAGAAAGCACAGATGCTTCTTCTGCGTGTCAACCTGGAAATGGCGGCCTTAGGAGTCAAGCCCTGTTTTCCCGTCTTGAAAGCTCCATTCAAGCGGCCTTAAAGCTACCTGAAAAACACTGTGGTTGTGGGACTTGTATTCACTCCAGGCATGGCTCTGGAAGAACATGAGTTATCTCGAAAGAAAGCGGGTGCTTCCAGGCTCTGGTTAGGAGCATATCCTGCCCTGCACTAGAGCTAAGGGGAATCTTGACGTGCACTCTACCCTGGCCTACAGCTCTGATTTGCCATCCAGAAGGGTAGTTGTGCAGCCTTTTCCTTGAGTCCTTAGTCACAGTTCTGCATTAGTTTAAAGGTACTAATCTTCTCAGGACTCCAGTCCCACTCGTGCCAGTACCCGTTTCCGTACAAGAACTCTGAGTACCCCAGGGCTCCCCTGGGCTTGCCGGGCCACACTCACACCCGTAGGCCCTTCACTGTGCCCCTCTGTAGGCCGAGTGAAGCATAACAAACTGCACTCTTTCTTGGGAAAGCTAGATTTCCTCAGCTCACCAGCAGCCTCTGGAACACGGTTCTAGCAAGTCCAGCATACCATGGAAGTCTGCCTCATCGCCCTATTCTGAGCTGTACTGAGCAAAACTCTCTGCTTTGAAGTCCTTCGAGGACCTCATACCTGAAGTCACCGTATCTCAAGGAGAAAGACGGCTTGCAGTCCAACTTCCACTAAAGCACAGTTTTCTGTGTAACACTTCAGGCTTTGGGGACATGCACAGGGCTCTTAGGAGACCTAGGGCAGTCTATTGTCTAGGCACATCGCTACATGTACAACACCCTGTGCAGAAAACTTGATTCTGGGAAGAGCCAAGTAGCTAGCTAGGTCTCTTTTGTCCTCTTAGAAACCACAGATACTTACGCTACGTGTCAATCTGGAAACAGGACCTGATGGGACTAGCCTTGTTTCCCATCATGAAAGCTCCTTTTATGCGCCTTGAAGCTAAGTGAAAAACACTGTTGGTGTCGGGCTTATACACACGACAGGCATGGCTGTGAGAGGGAAAAAGAGGTGTCACGAAGAAACATGGTATTCCAGTTTCTGAGTCAGAGCTGATCCTGTCCTGTTCTATAGCTAAAGGGAAACTCAAAGTGAGGCCTAACTTCGAAGGAGGGCCCTGATATGCCTTACAGCGGGTTAGGCGTGCAACAGCTTCCATGAGGCCTTAGTCGCTCTCCTGCTTTAGTTGAACGCTAGTAAGCTTTTCAGGCCGCCTAGATCCCTCGCGGCAGCACTCGTTTCCGTACAAGGATACTGAGTACCCGCAGGCTCCCCTGGGCTTGCTGGGCCGCACTCAGACCCGTAGGCCCATCAGGGTGCCCCTGGGTAGGCCGAGTGAAGGGTAACCCGCTGCACTCTTCCTTGGGCGAGCTAGATATCCCCAGCTCACCAACGGCTTCATCAACACGGTTCTAGCAAGGCCAGCATACCATGGAAGTCGTCCTCGTTGCCCTAGTCTGAGCGGTACTGAGAAAAACTCTCTGCTTACAAGTCCTTCTAGGACCTCATCCCTGAAGTCACCGTATCTCTAGGAGAAAGGCAGCTTGCACAGCAACTTCCACTACAGCACAGTTTTGTGTGGAACACTTCAGGTTTTTGGGAGAGGCACAGGACCCTAGGAGACCTAGGGCAGTCTGTCATCGAAGCAGTTCGCTACACGCAGAGCGCCCTATGCAGAAAAGTTGAATCAGGGAAGAGCCAGGGAGGTAGCTAGGTCTCTTTTGACCTGCCAGTACCCACAGACACTTATGCTGCGTGTCAACCTGGTGATGGTGCCTGATGCGACTGGCCTTGTTTTCCCACCTTGAAAGCTCTTCTTCTGCGCCTTGAAGCTCCCTTAAAAACACTGTGGTTGTCAGGCTTATACTCACGGCAGGCATGGCTGTGAGAGGGAAAAAGAGGTTACACGAAGAGACAGGGTATTTCAGTTTCTGAGTCAGAGCTCATCCTGCCTTGTTATGTAGCTAAATGGAAACTCAAAGTGAGCCCTAGCTTCGAAGGAGGGCCCTGATATGCCATGCAGCGGGATAGGCGTACAACAGCTTCTATGAAGCCTTAGTCACTCTTCTGCTTTAGCTGAAGGCTAGTAAGCTTTTCTGGACTCCTAGACCCCTCGCGGCAGCACTCGCTTCCCTACAAAGGCACTGAGCACCCCCAGGCTCTCCTGAGTCGAAGATCAACATTCAGACACGTAGACCCTTCGGAGTACCCGTGTCTGTGCCGAGTGAAGGAGAGCATGATGCACACTTCGTCGCGGGACCTAGATTTTCTCAGCTCACCAATAGCCTCAGGAACATGATTCTAGGAGGTGCAGCATGCCATGCAAGTCTGCCTGCTTACAGTAGTCCGAGCTGTACTGAGAAAAACTCTTTGCTTACAATTCCTTCTACCACCTCATAGCTGAAGTCAACCTACCTCTAGGAGAAAGTCGGCTTGTGGTCCAAGTGCAACTAGAGCACACTTTCTGGTATAATGCTACAGGCTTTTGGAAGATGCCCAGGAGCCAGGACACCTAGGGAATTCTTTCATTTAGGCAGTTCGCTACACGCAGAACACCCGGCATAGGAAAGTGGATTCTCCAAGACCCAGGGAGTAGCTAGGTCTCTTTTGACTTGTTAGAAAGCACAGATGCTTCTTCTGCGTGTCAACCTGGAAATGGCGGCCTTAGGAGTCAAGCCCTGTTTTCCCGTCTTGAAAGCTCCATTCAAGCGGCCTTAAAGCTACCTGAAAAACACTGTGGTTGTGGGACTTGTATTCACTCCAGGCATGGCTCTGGAAGAACATGAGTTATCTCGAAAGAAAGCGGGTGCTTCCAGGCTCTGGTTAGGAGCATATCCTGCCCTGCACTAGAGCTAAGGGGAATCTTGACGTGCACTCTACCCTGGCCTACAGCTCTGATTTGCCATCCAGAAGGGTAGTTGTGCAGCCTTTTCCTTGAGTCCTTAGTCACAGTTCTGCATTAGTTTAAAGGTACTAATCTTCTCAGGACTCCAGTCCCACTCGTGCCAGTACCCGTTTCCGTACAAGAACTCTGAGTACCCCAGGGCTCCCCTGGGCTTGCCGGGCCACACTCACACCCGTAGGCCCTTCACTGTGCCCCTCTGTAGGCCGAGTGAAGCATAACAAACTGCACTCTTTCTTGGGAAAGCTAGATTTCCTCAGCTCACCAGCAGCCTCTGGAACACGGTTCTAGCAAGTCCAGCATACCATGGAAGTCTGCCTCATCGCCCTATTCTGAGCTGTACTGAGCAAAACTCTCTGCTTTGAAGTCCTTCGAGGACCTCATACCTGAAGTCACCGTATCTCAAGGAGAAAGACGGCTTGCAGTCCAACTTCCACTAAAGCACAGTTTTCTGTGTAACACTTCAGGCTTTGGGGACATGCACAGGGCTCTTAGGAGACCTAGGGCAGTCTATTGTCTAGGCACGTCGCTACATGTACAACACCCTGTGCAGAAAACTTGATTCTGGGAAGAGCCAAGTAGCTAGCTAGGTCTCTTTTGTCCTCTTAGAAACCACAGATACTTAGGCTACGTGTCAATCTGGAAACAGGACCTGATGGGACTAGCCTTGTTTCCCATCATGAAAGCTCCTTTTATGCGCCTTGAAGCTAAGTGAAAAACACTGTTGGTGTCGGGCTTATACACACGACAGGCATGGCTGTGAGAGGGAAAAAGAGGTGTCACGAAGAAACATGGTATTCCAGTTTCTGAGTCAGAGCTGATCCTGTCCTGTTCTATAGCTAAAGGGAAACTCAAAGTGAGGCCTAACTTCGAAGGAGGGCCCTG
This sequence comes from Eubalaena glacialis, assembly GCF_028564815.1. Lineage (NCBI taxonomy): Eukaryota > Metazoa > Chordata > Mammalia > Artiodactyla > Balaenidae > Eubalaena > Eubalaena glacialis. The sequence continues at coordinate 94,762,367 of NC_083724.1, forward strand.
ATATGCCTTACAGCGGGTTAGGCGTGCAACAGCTTCCATGAGGCCTTAGTCGCTCTCCTGCTTTAGTTGAACGCTAGTAAGCTTTTCAGGCCGCCTAGATCCCTCGCGGCAGCACTCGTTTCCGTACAAGGATACTGAGTACCCGCAGGCTCCCCTGGGCTTGCTGGGCCGCACTCAGACCCGTAGGCCCATCAGGGTGCCCCTGGGTAGGCCGAGTGAAGGGTAACCCGCTGCACTCTTCCTTGGGCGAGCTAGATATCCCCAGCTCACCAACGGCTTCATCAACACGGTTCTAGCAAGGCCAGCATACCATGGAAGTCGTCCTCGTTGCCCTAGTCTGAGCGGTACTGAGAAAAACTCTCTGCTTACAAGTCCTTCTAGGACCTCATCCCTGAAGTCACCGTATCTCTAGGAGAAAGGCAGCTTGCACAGCAACTTCCACTACAGCACAGTTTTGTGTGGAACACTTCAGGTTTTTGGGAGAGGCACAGGACCCTAGGAGACCTAGGGCAGTCTGTCATCGAAGCAGTTCGCTACACGCAGAGCGCCCTATGCAGAAAAGTTGAATCAGGGAAGAGCCAGGGAGGTAGCTAGGTCTCTTTTGACCTGCCAGTACCCACAGACACTTATGCTGCGTGTCAACCTGGTGATGGTGCCTGATGCGACTGGCCTTGTTTTCCCACCTTGAAAGCTCTTCTTCTGCGCCTTGAAGCTCCCTTAAAAACACTGTGGTTGTCAGGCTTATACTCACGGCAGGCATGGCTGTGAGAGGGAAAAAGAGGTTACACGAAGAGACAGGGTATTTCATTTTCTGAGTCAGAGCTCATCCTGCCTTGTTATGTAGCTAAATGGAAACTCAAAGTGAGCCCTAGCTTCGAAGGAGGGCCCTGATATGCCATGCAGCGGGATAGGCGTACAACAGCTTCTATGAAGCCTTAGTCACTCTTCTGCTTTAGCTGAACGCTAGTAAGCTTTTCTGGACTCCTAGACCCCTCGCGGCAGCACTCGCTTCCCTACAAAGGCACTGAGCACCCCCAGGCTCTCCTGAGTCGAAGATCAACATTCAGACACGTAGACCCTTCGGAGTACCCGTGTCTGTGCCGAGTGAAGGAGAGCATGATGCACACTTCGTCGCGGGACCTAGATTTTCTCAGCTCACCAATAGCCTCAGGAACATGATTCTAGGAGGTGCAGCATGCCATGCAAGTCTGCCTGCTTACAGTAGTCCGAGCTGTACTGAGAAAAACTCTTTGCTTACAATTCCTTCTACCACCTCATAGCTGAAGTCAACCTACCTCTAGGAGAAAGTCGGCTTGTGGTCCAAGTGCAACTAGAGCACACTTTCTGGTATAATGCTACAGGCTTTTGGAAGATGCCCAGGAGCCAGGACACCTAGGGAATTCTTTCATTTAGGCAGTTCGCTACACGCAGAACACCCGGCATAGGAAAGTGGATTCTCCAAGACCCAGGGAGTAGCTAGGTCTCTTTTGACTTGTTAGAAAGCACAGATGCTTCTTCTGCGTGTCAACCTGGAAATGGCGGCCTTAGGAGTCAAGCCCTGTTTTCCCGTCTTGAAAGCTCCATTCAAGCGGCCTTAAAGCTACCTGAAAAACACTGTGGTTGTGGGACTTGTATTCACTCCAGGCATGGCTCTGGAAGAACATGAGTTATCTCGAAAGAAAGCGGGTGCTTCCAGGCTCTGGTTAGGAGCATATCCTGCCCTGCACTAGAGCTAAGGGGAATCTTGACGTGCACTCTACCCTGGCCTACAGCTCTGATTTGCCATCCAGAAGGGTAGTTGTGCAGCCTTTTCCTTGAGTCCTTAGTCACAGTTCTGCATTAGTTTAAAGGTACTAATCTTCTCAGGACTCCAGTCCCACTCGTGCCAGTACCCGTTTCCGTACAAGAACTCTGAGTACCCCAGGGCTCCCCTGGGCTTGCCGGGCCACACTCACACCCGTAGGCCCTTCACTGTGCCCCTCTGTAGGCCGAGTGAAGCATAACAAACTGCACTCTTTCTTGGGAAAGCTAGATTTCCTCAGCTCACCAGCAGCCTCTGGAACACGGTTCTAGCAAGTCCAGCATACCATGGAAGTCTGCCTCATCGCCCTATTCTGAGCTGTACTGAGCAAAACTCTCTGCTTTGAAGTCCTTCGAGGACCTCATACCTGAAGTCACCGTATCTCAAGGAGAAAGACGGCTTGCAGTCCAACTTCCACTAAAGCACAGTTTTCTGTGTAACACTTCAGGCTTTGGGGACATGCACAGGGCTCTTAGGAGACCTAGGGCAGTCTATTGTCTAGGCACGTCGCTACATGTACAACACCCTGTGCAGAAAACTTGATTCTGGGAAGAGCCAAGTAGCTAGCTAGGTCTCTTTTGTCCTCTTAGAAACCACAGATAGTTAGGCTACGTGTCAATCTGGAAACAGGACCTGATGGGACTAGCCTTGTTTCCCATCATGAAAGCTCCTTTTATGCGCCTTGAAGCTAAGTGAAAAACACTGTTGGTGTCGGGCTTATACACACGACAGGCATGGCTGTGAGAGGGAAAAAGAGGTGTCACGAAGAAACATGGTATTCCAGTTTCTGAGTCAGAGCTGATCCTGTCCTGTTCTATAGCTAAAGGGAAACTCAAAGTGAGGCCTAACTTCGAAGGAGGGCCCTGATATGCCTTACAGCGGGTTAGGCGTGCAACAGCTTCCATGAGGCCTTAGTCGCTCTCCTGCTTTAGTTGAACGCTAGTAAGCTTTTCAGGCCGCCTAGATCCCTCGCGGCAGCACTCGTTTCCGTACAAGGATACTGAGTACCCGCAGGCTCCCCTGGGCTTGCTGGGCCGCACTCAGACCCGTAGGCCCATCAGGGTGCCCCTGGGTAGGCCGAGTGAAGGGTAACCCGCTGCACTCTTCCTTGGGCGAGCTAGATATCCCCAGCTCACCAACGGCTTCATCAACACGGTTCTAGCAAGGCCAGCATACCATGGAAGTCGTCCTCGTTGCCCTAGTCTGAGCGGTACTGAGAAAAACTCTCTGCTTACAAGTCCTTCTAGGACCTCATCCCTGAAGTCACCGTATCTCTAGGAGAAAGGCAGCTTGCACAGCAACTTCCACTACAGCACAGTTTTGTGTGGAACACTTCAGGTTTTTGGGAGAGGCACAGGACCCTAGGAGACCTAGGGCAGTCTGTCATCGAAGCAGTTCGCTACACGCAGAGCGCCCTATGCAGAAAAGTTGAATCAGGGAAGAGCCAGGGAGGTAGCTAGGTCTCTTTTGACCTGCCAGTACCCACAGACACTTATGCTGCGTGTCAACCTGGTGATGGTGCCTGATGCGACTGGCCTTGTTTTCCCACCTTGAAAGCTCTTCTTCTGCGCCTTGAAGCTCCCTTAAAAACACTGTGGTTGTCAGGCATATACTCACGGCAGGCATGGCTGTGAGAGGGAAAAAGAGGTTACACGAAGAGACAGGGTATTTCAGTTTCTGAGTCAGAGCTCATCCTGCCTTGTTATGTAGCTAAATGGAAACTCAAAGTGAGCCCTAGCTTCGAAGGAGGGCCCTGATATGCCATGCAGCGGGATAGGCGTACAACAGCTTCTATGAAGCCTTAGTCACTCTTCTGCTTTAGCTGAACGCTAGTAAGCTTTTCTGGACTCCTAGACCCCTCGCGGCAGCACTCGCTTCCCTACAAAGGCACTGAGCACCCCCAGGCTCTCCTGAGTCGAAGATCAACATTCAGACACGTAGACCCTTCGGAGTACCCGTGTCTGTGCCGAGTGAAGGAGAGCATGATGCACACTTCGTCGCGGGACCTAGATTTTCTCAGCTCACCAATAGCCTCAGGAACATGATTCTAGGAGGTGCAGCATGCCATGCAAGTCTGCCTGCTTACAGTAGTCCGAGCTGTACTGAGAAAAACTCTTTGCTTACAATTCCTTCTACCACCTCATAGCTGAAGTCAACCTACCTCTAGGAGAAAGTCGGCTTGTGGTCCAAGTGCAACTAGAGCACACTTTCTGGTATAATGCTACAGGCTTTTGGAAGATGCCCAGGAGCCAGGACACCTAGGGAATTCTTTCATTTAGGCAGTTCGCTACACGCAGAACACCCGGCATAGGAAAGTGGATTCTCCAAGACCCAGGGAGTAGCTAGGTCTCTTTTGACTTGTTAGAAAGCACAGATGCTTCTTCTGCGTGTCAACCTGGAAATGGCGGCCTTAGGAGTCAAGCCCTGTTTTCCCGTCTTGAAAGCTCCATTCAAGCGGCCTTAAAGCTACCTGAAAAACACTGTGGTTGTGGGACTTGTATTCACTCCAGGCATGGCTCTGGAAGAACATGAGTTATCTCGAAAGAAAGCGGGTGCTTCCAGGCTCTGGTTAGGAGCATATCCTGCCCTGCACTAGAGCTAAGGGGAATCTTGACGTGCACTCTACCCTGGCCTACAGCTCTGATTTGCCATCCAGAAGGGTAGTTGTGCAGCCTTTTCCTTGAGTCCTTAGTCACAGTTCTGCATTAGTTTAAAGGTACTAATCTTCTCAGGACTCCAGTCCCACTCGTGCCAGTACCCGTTTCCGTACAAGAACTCTGAGTACCCCAGGGCTCCCCTGGGCTTGCCGGGCCACACTCACACCCGTAGGCCCTTCACTGTGCCCCTCTGTAGGCCGAGTGAAGCATAACAAACTGCACTCTTTCTTGGGAAAGCTAGATTTCCTCAGCTCACCAGCAGCCTCTGGAACACGGTTCTAGCAAGTCCAGCATACCATGGAAGTCTGCCTCATCGCCCTATTCTGAGCTGTACTGAGCAAAACTCTCTGCTTTGAAGTCCTTCGAGGACCTCATACCTGAAGTCACCGTATCTCAAGGAGAAAGACGGCTTGCATTCCAACTTCCACTAAAGCACAGTTTTCTGTGTAACACTTCAGGCTTTGGGGACATGCACAGGGCTCTTAGGAGACCTAGGGCAGTCTATTGTCTAGGCACGTCGCTACATGTACAACACCCTGTGCAGAAAACTTGATTCTGGGAAGAGCCAAGTAGCTAGCTAGGTCTCTTTTGTCCTCTTAGAAACCACAGATAGTTAGGCTACGTGTCAATCTGGAAACAGGACCTGATGGGACTAGCCTTGTTTCCCATCATGAAAGCTCCTTTTATGCGCCTTGAAGCTAAGTGAAAAACACTGTTGGTGTCGGGCTTATACACACGACAGGCATGGCTGTGAGAGGGAAAAAGAGGTGTCACGAAGAAACATGGTATTCCAGTTTCTGAGTCAGAGCTGATCCTGTCCTGTTCTATAGCTAAAGGGAAACTCAAAGTGAGGCCTAACTTCGAAGGAGGGCCCTGATATGCCTTACAGCGGGTTAGGCGTGCAACAGCTTCCATGAGGCCTTAGTCGCTCTCCTGCTTTAGTTGAACGCTAGTAAGCTTTTCAGGCCGCCTAGATCCCTCGCGGCAGCACTCGTTTCCGTACAAGGATACTGAGTACCCGCAGGCTCCCCTGGGCTTGCTGGGCCGCACTCAGACCCGTAGGCCCATCAGGGTGCCCCTGGGTAGGCCGAGTGAAGGGTAACCCGCTGCACTCTTCCTTGGGCGAGCTAGATATCCCCAGCTCACCAACGGCTTCATGAACACGGTTCTAGCAAGGCCAGCATACCATGGAAGTCGTCCTCGTTGCCCTAGTCTGAGCGGTACTGAGAAAAACTCTCTGCTTACAAGTCCTTCCAGGACCTCATCCCTGAAGTCACCGTATCTCTAGGAGAAAGGCAGCTTGCACAGCAACTTCCACTACAGCACAGTTTTGTGTGGAACACTTCAGGTTTTTGGGAGAGGCACAGGACCCTAGGAGACCTAGGGCAGTCTGTCATCGAAGCAGTTCGCTACACGCAGAGCGCCCTATGCAGAAAAGTTGAATCAGGGAAGAGCCAGGGAGGTAGCTAGGTCTCTTTTGACCTGCCAGTACCCACAGACACTTATGCTGCGTGTCAACCTGGTGATGGTGCCTGATGCGACTGGCCTTGTTTTCCCACCTTGAAAGCTCTTCTTCTGCGCCTTGAAGCTCCCTTAAAAACACTGTGGTTGTCAGGCTTATACTCACGGCAGGCATGGCTGTGAGAGGGAAAAAGAGGTTACACGAAGAGACAGGGTATTTCAGTTTCTGAGTCAGAGCTCATCCTGCCTTGTTATGTAGCTAAATGGAAACTCAAAGTGAGCCCTAGCTTCGAAGGAGGGCCCTGATATGCCATGCAGCGGGATAGGCGTACAACAGCTTCTATGAAGCCTTAGTCACTCTTCTGCTTTAGCTGAACGCTAGTAAGCTTTTCTGGACTCCTAGACCCCTCGCGGCAGCACTCGCTTCCCTACAAAGGCACTGAGCACCCCCAGGCTCTCCTGAGTCGAAGATCAACATTCAGACACGTAGACCCTTCGGAGTACCCGTGTCTGTGCCGAGTGAAGGAGAGCATGATGCACACTTCGTCGCGGGACCTAGATTTTCTCAGCTCACCAATAGCCTCAGGAACATGATTCTAGGAGGTGCAGCATGCCATGCAAGTCTGCCTGCTTACAGTAGTCCGAGCTGTACTGAGAAAAACTCTTTGCTTACAATTCCTTCTACCACCTCATAGCTGAAGTCAACCTACCTCTAGGAGAAAGTCGGCTTGTGGTCCAAGTGCAACTAGAGCACACTTTCTGGTATAATGCTACAGGCTTTTGGAAGATGCCCAGGAGCCAGGACACCTAGGGAATTCTTTCATTTAGGCAGTTCGCTACACGCAGAACACCCGGCATAGGAAAGTGGATTCTCCAAGACCCAGGGAGTAGCTAGGTCTCTTTTGACTTGTTAGAAAGCACAGGTGCTTCTTCTGCGTGTCAACCTGGAAATGGCGGCCTTAGGAGTCAAGCCCTGTTTTCCCGTCTTGAAAGCTCCATTCAAGCGGCCTTAAAGCTACCTGAAAAACACTGTGGTTGTGGGACTTGTATTCACTCCAGGCATGGCTCTGGAAGAACATGAGTTATCTCGAAAGAAAGCGGGTGCTTCCAGGCTCTGGTTAGGAGCATATCCTGCCCTGCACTAGAGCTAAGGGGAATCTTGACGTGCACTCTACCCTGGCCTACAGCTCTGATTTGCCCTCCAGAAGGGTAGTTGTGCAGCCTTTTCCTTGAGTCCTTAGTCACAGTTCTGCATTAGTTTAAAGGTACTAATCTTCTCAGGACTCCAGTCCCACTCGTGCCAGTACCCGTTTCCGTACAAGAACTCTGAGTACCCCAGGGCTCCCCTGGGCTTGCCGGGCCACACTCACACCCGTAGGCCCTTCACTGTGCCCCTCTGTAGGCCGAGTGAAGCATAACAAACTGCACTCTTTCTTGGGAAAGCTAGATTTCCTCAGCTCACCAGCAGCCTCTGGAACACGGTTCTAGCAAGTCCAGCATACCATGGAAGTCTGCCTCATCGCCCTATTCTGAGCTGTACTGAGCAAAACTCTCTGCTTTGAAGTCCTTCGAGGACCTCATACCTGAAGTCACCGTATCTCAAGGAGAAAGACGGCTTGCAGTCCAACTTCCACTAAAGCACAGTTTTCTGTGTAACACTTCAGGCTTTGGGGACATGCACAGGGCTCTTAGGAGACCTAGGGCAGTCTATTGTCTAGGCACGTCGCTACATGTACAACACCCTGTGCAGAAAACTTGATTCTGGGAAGAGCCAAGTAGCTAGCTAGGTCTCTTTTGTCCTCTTAGAAACCACAGATACTTAGGCTACGTGTCAATCTGGAAACAGGACCTGATGGGACTAGCCTTGTTTCCCATCATGAAAGCTCCTTTTATGCGCCTTGAAGCTAAGTGAAAAACACTGTTGGTGTCGGGCTTATACACACGACAGGCATGGCTGTGAGAGGGAAAAAGAGGTGTCACGAAGAAACATGGTATTCCAGTTTCTGAGTCAGAGCTGATCCTGTCCTGTTCTATAGCTAAAGGGAAACTCAAAGTGAGGCCTAACTTCGAAGGAGGGCCCTGATATGCCTTACAGCGGGTTAGGCGTGCAACAGCTTCCATGAGGCCTTAGTCGCTCTCCTGCTTTAGTTGAACGCTAGTAAGCTTTTCAGGCCGCCTAGATCCCTCGCGGCAGCACTCGTTTCCGTACAAGGATACTGAGTACCCGCAGGCTCCCCTGGGCTTACTGGGACGCACTCAGACCCGTAGGCCCATCAGGGTGCCCCTGGGTAGGCCGAGTGAAGGGTAACCCGCTGCACTCTTCCTTGGGCGAGCTAGATATCCCCAGCTCACCAACGGCTTCATCAACACGGTTCTAGCAAGGCCAGCATACCATGGAAGTCGTCCTCGTTGCCCTAGTCTGAGCGGTACTGAGAAAAACTCTCTGCTTACAAGTCCTTCCAGGACCTCATCCCTGAAGTCACCGTATCTCTAGGAGAAAGGCAGCTTGCACAGCAACTTCCACTACAGCACAGTTTTGTGTGGAACACTTCAGGTTTTTGGGAGAGGCACAGGACCCTAGGAGACCTAGGGCAGTCTGTCATCGAAGCAGTTCGCTACACGCAGAGCGCCCTATGCAGAAAAGTTGAATCAGGGAAGAGCCAGGGAGGTAGCTAGGTCTCTTTTGACCTGCCAGTACCCACAGACACTTATGCTGCGTGTCAACCTGGTGATGGTGCCTGATGCGACTGGCCTTGTTTTCCCACCTTGAAAGCTCTTCTTCTGCGCCTTGAAGCTACCTTAAAAACACTGTGGTTGTCAGGCTTATACTCACGGCAGGCATGGCTGTGAGAGGGAAAAAGAGGTTACACGAAGAGACAGGGTATTTCAGTTTCTGAGTCAGAGCTCATCCTGCCTTGTTATGTAGCTAAATGGAAACTCAAAGTGAGCCCTAGCTTCGAAGGAGGGCCCTGATATGCCATGCAGCGGGATAGGCGTACAACAGCTTCTATGAAGCCTTAGTCACTCTTCTGCTTTAGCTGAAGGCTAGTAAGCTTTTCTGGACTCCTAGACCCCTCGCGGCAGCACTCGCTTCCCTACAAAGGCACTGAGCACCCCCAGGCTCTCCTGAGTCGAAGATCAACATTCAGACACGTAGACCCTTCGGAGTACCCGTGTCTGTGCCGAGTGAAGGAGAGCATGATGCACACTTCGTCGCGGGACCTAGATTTTCTCAGCTCACCAATAGCCTCAGGAACATGATTCTAGGAGGTGCAGCATGCCATGCAAGTCTGCCTGCTTACAGTAGTCCGAGCTGTACTGAGAAAAACTCTTTGCTTACAATTCCTTCTACCACCTCATAGCTGAAGTCAACCTACCTCTAGGAGAAAGTCGGCTTGTGGTCCAAGTGCAACTAGAGCACACTTTCTGGTCTAATGCTACAGGCTTTTGGAAGATGCCCAGGAGCCAGGACACCTAGGGAATTCTTTCATTTAGGCAGTTCGCTACACGCAGAACACCCGGCATAGGAAAGTGGATTCTCCAAGACCCAGGGAGTAGCTAGGTCTCTTTTGACTTGTTAGAAAGCACAGGTGCTTCTTCTGCGTGTCAACCTGGAAATGGCGGCCTTAGGAGTCAAGCCCTGTTTTCCCGTCTTGAAAGCTCCATTCAAGCGGCCTTAAAGCTACCTGAAAAACACTGTGGTTGTGGGACTTGTATTCACTCCAGGCATGGCTCTGGAAGAACATGAGTTATCTCGAAAGAAAGCGGGTGCTTCCAGGCTCTGGTTAGGAGCATATCCTGCCCTGCACTAGAGCTAAGGGGAATCTTGACGTGCACTCTACCCTGGCCTACAGCTCTGATTTGCCCTCCAGAAGGGTAGTTGTGCAGCCTTTTCCTTGAGTCCTTAGTCACAGTTCTGCATTAGTTTAAAGGTACTAATCTTCTCAGGACTCCAGTCCCACTCGTGCCAGTACCCGTTTCCGTACAAGAACTCTGAGTACCCCAGGGCTCCCCTGGGCTTGCCGGGCCACACTCACACCCGTAGGCCCTTCACTGTGCCCCTCTGTAGGCCGAGTGAAGCATAACAAACTGCACTCTTTCTTGGGAAAGCTAGATTTCCTCAGCTCACCAGCAGCCTCTGGAACACGGTTCTAGCAAGTCCAGCATACCATGGAAGTCTGCCTCATCGCCCTATTCTGAGCTGTACTGAGCAAAACTCTCTGCTTTGAAGTCCTTCGAGGACCTCATACCTGAAGTCACCGTATCTCAAGGAGAAAGACGGCTTGCAGTCCAACTTCCACTAAAGCACAGTTTTCTGTGTAACACTTCAGGCTTTGGGGACATGCACAGGGCTCTTAGGAGACCTAGGGCAGTCTATTGTCTAGGCACGTCGCTACATGTACAACACCCTGTGCAGAAAACTTGATTCTGGGAAGAGCCAAGTAGCTAGCTAGGTCTCTTTTGTCCTCTTAGAAACCACAGATACTTAGGCTACGTGTCAATCTGGAAACAGGACCTGATGGGACTAGCCTTGTTTCCCATCATGAAAGCTCCTTTTATGCGCCTTGAAGCTAAGTGAAAAACACTGTTGGTGTCGGGCTTATACACACGACAGGCATGGCTGTGAGAGGGAAAAAGAGGTGTCACGAAGAAACATGGTATTCCAGTTTCTGAGTCAGAGCTGATCCTGTCCTGTTCTATAGCTAAAGGGAAACTCAAAGTGAGGCCTAACTTCGAAGGAGGGCCCTGATATGCCTTACAGCGGGTTAGGCGTGCAACAGCTTCCATGAGGCCTTAGTCGCTCTCCTGCTTTAGTTGAACGCTAGTAAGCTTTTCAGGCCGCCTAGATCCCTCGCGGCAGCACTCGTTTCCGTACAAGGATACTGAGTACCCGCAGGCTCCCCTGGGCTTGCTGGGACGCACTCAGACCCGTAGGCCCATCAGGGTGCCCCTGGGTAGGCCGAGTGAAGGGTAACCCGCTGCACTCTTCCTTGGGCGAGCTAGATATCCCCAGCTCACCAACGGCTTCATCAACACGGTTCTAGCAAGGCCAGCATACCATGGAAGTCGTCCTCGTTGCCCTAGTCTGAGCGGTACTGAGAAAAACTCTCTGCTTACAAGTCCTTCCAGGACCTCATCCCTGAAGTCACCGTATCTCTAGGAGAAAGGCAGCTTGCACAGCAACTTCCACTACAGCACAGTTTTGTGTGGAACACTTCAGGTTTTTGGGAGAGGCACAGGACCCTAGGAGACCTAGGGCAGTCTGTCATCGAAGCAGTTCGCTACACGCAGAGCGCCCTATGCAGAAAAGTTGAATCAGGGAAGAGCCAGGGAGGTAGCTAGGTCTCTTTTGACCTGCCAGTACCCACAGACACTTATGCTGCGTGTCAACCTGGTGATGGTGCCTGATGCGACTGGCCTTGTTTTCCCACCTTGAAAGCTCTTCTTCTGCGCCTTGAAGCTCCCTTAAAAACACTGTGGTTGTCAGGCTTATACTCACGGCAGGCATGGCTGTGAGAGGGAAAAAGAGGTTACACGAAGAGACAGGGTATTTCAGTTTCTGAGTCAGAGCTCATCCTGCCTTGTTATGTAGCTAAATGGAAACTCAAAGTGAGCCCTAGCTTCGAAGGAGGGCCCTGATATGCCATGCAGCGGGATAGGCGTACAACAGCTTCTATGAAGCCTTAGTCACTCTTCTGCTTTAGCTGAAGGCTAGTAAGCTTTTCTGGACTCCTAGACCCCTCGCGGCAGCACTCGCTTCCCTACAAAGGCACTGAGCACCCCCAGGCTCTCCTGAGTCGAAGATCAACATTCAGACACGTAGACCCTTCGGAGTACCCGTGTCTGTGCCGAGTGAAGGAGAGCATGATGCACACTTCGTCGCGGGACCTAGATTTTCTCAGCTCACCAATAGCCTCAGGAACATGATTCTAGGAGGTGCAGCATGCCATGCAAGTCTGCCTGCTTACAGTAGTCCGAGCTGTACTGAGAAAAACTCTTTGCTTACAATTCCTTCTACCACCTCATAGCTGAAGTCAACCTACCTCTAGGAGAAAGTCGGCTTGTGGTCCAAGTGCAACTAGAGCACACTTTCTGGTATAATGCTACAGGCTTTTGGAAGATGCCCAGGAGCCAGGACACCTAGGGAATTCTTTCATTTAGGCAGTTCGCTACACGCAGAACACCCGGCATAGGAAAGTGGATTCTCCAAGACCCAGGGAGTAGCTAGGTCTCTTTTGACTTGTTAGAAAGCACAGGTGCTTCTTCTGCGTGTCAACCTGGAAATGGCGGCCTTAGGAGTCAAGCCTTGTTTTCCCGTCTTGAAAGCTCCATTCAAGCGGCCTTAAAGCTACCTGAAAAACACTGTGGTTGTGGGACTTGTATTCACTCCAGGCATGGCTCTGGAAGAACATGAGTTATCTCGAAAGAAAGCGGGTGCTTCCAGGCTCTGGTTAGGAGCATATCCTGCCCTGCACTAGAGCTAAGGGGAATCTTGACGTGCACTCTACCCTGGCCTACAGCTCTGATTTGCCATCCAGAAGGGTAGTTGTGCCGCCTTTTCCTTGAGTCCTTAGTCACAGTTCCGCATTAGTTTAAAGGTACTAATCTTCTCAGGACTCCAGTCCCACTCGTGCCAGTACCCGTTTCCGTACAAGAACTCTGAGTACCCCAGGGCTCCCCTGGGCTTGCCGGGCCACACTCACACCCGTAGGCCCTTCACTGTGCCCCTCTGTAGGCCGAGTGAAGCATAACAAACTGCACTCTTTCTTGGGAAAGCTAGATTTCCTCAGCTCACCAGCAGCCTCTGGAACACGGTTCTAGCAAGTCCAGCATACCATGGAAGTCTGCCTCATCGCCCTATTGTGAGCTGTACTGAGCAAAAGTCTCTGCTTTGAAGTCCTTCGAGGACCTCATACCTGAAGTCACCGTATCTCAAGGAGAAAGACGGCTTGCAGTCCAACTTCCACTAAAGCACAGTTTTCTGTGTAACACTTCAGGCTTTGGGGACATGCACAGGGCTCTTAGGAGACCTAGGGCAGTCTATTGTCTAGGCACGTCGCTACATGTACAACACCCTGTGCAGAAAACTTGATTCTGGGAAGAGCCAAGTAGCTAGCTAGGTCTCTTTTGTCCTCTTAGAAACCACAGATACTTAGGCTACGTGTCAATCTGGAAACAGGACCTGATGGGACTAGCCTTGTTTCCCATCATGAAAGCTCCTTTTATGCGCCTTGAAGCTAAGTGAAAAACACTGTTGGTGTCGGGCTTATACACACGACAGGCATGGCTGTGAGAGGGAAAAAGAGGTGTCACGAAGAAACATGGTATTCCAGTTTCTGAGTCAGAGCTGATCCTGTCCTGTTCTATAGCTAAAGGGAAACTCAAAGTGAGGCCTAACTTCGAAGGAGGGCCCTGATATGCCTTACAGCGGGTTAGGCGTGCAACAGCTTCCATGAGGCCTTAGTCGCTCTCCTGCTTTAGTTGAACGCTAGTAAGCTTTTCAGGCCGCCTAGATCCCTCGCGGCAGCACTCGTTTCCGTACAAGGATACTGAGTACCCGCAGGCTCCCCTGGGCTTGCTGGGACGCACTCAGACCCGTAGGCCCATCAGGGTGCCCCTGGGTAGGCCGAGTGAAGGGTAACCCGCTGCACTCTTCCTTGGGCGAGCTAGATATCCCCAGCTCACCAACGGCTTCATCAACACGGTTCTAGCAAGGCCAGCATACCATGGAAGTCGTCCTCGTTGCCCTAGTCTGAGCGGTACTGAGAAAAACTCTCTGCTTACAAGTCCTTCCAGGACCTCATCCCTGAAGTCACCGTATCTCTAGGAGAAAGGCAGCTTGCACAGCAACTTCCACTACAGCACAGTTTTGTGTGGAACACTTCAGGTTTTTGGGAGAGGCACAGGACCCTAGGAGACCTAGGGCAGTCTGTCATCGAAGCAGTTCGCTACACGCAGAGCGCCCTATGCAGAAAAGTTGAATCAGGGAAGAGCCAGGGAGGTAGCTAGGTCTCTTTTGACCTGCCAGTACCCACAGACACTTATGCTGCGTGTCAACCTGGTGATGGTGCCTGATGCGACTGGCCTTGTTTTCCCACCTTGAAAGCTCTTCTTCTGCGCCTTGAAGCTCCCTTAAAAACACTGTGGTTGTCAGGCTTATACTCACGGCAGGCATGGCTGTGAGAGGGAAAAAGAGGTTACACGAAGAGACAGGGTATTTCAGTTTCTGAGTCAGAGCTCATCCTGCCTTGTTATGTAGCTAAATGGAAACTCAAAGTGAGCCCTAGCTTCGAAGGAGGGCCCTGATATGCCATGCAGCGGGATAGGCGTACAACAGCTTCTATGAAGCCTTAGTCACTCTTCTGCTTTAGCTGAAGGCTAGTAAGCTTTTCTGGACTCCTAGACCCCTCGCGGCAGCACTCGCTTCCCTACAAAGGCACTGAGCACCCCCAGGCTCTCCTGAGTCGAAGATCAACATTCAGACACGTAGACCCTTCGGAGTACCCGTGTCTGTGCCGAGTGAAGGAGAGCATGATGCACACTTCGTCGCGGGACCTAGATTTTCTCAGCTCACCAATAGCCTCAGGAACATGATTCTAGGAGGTGCAGCATGCCATGCAAGTCTGCCTGCTTACAGTAGTCCGAGCTGTACTGAGAAAAACTCTTTGCTTACAATTCCTTCTACCACCTCATAGCTGAAGTCAACCTACCTCTAGGAGAAAGTCGGCTTGTGGTCCAAGTGCAACTAGAGCACACTTTCTGGTATAATGCTACAGGCTTTTGGAAGATGCCCAGGAGCCAGGACACCTAGGGAATTCTTTCATTTAGGCAGTTCGCTACACGCAGAACACCCGGCATAGGAAAGTGGATTCTCCAAGACCCAGGGAGTAGCTAGGTCTCTTTTGACTTGTTAGAAAGCACAGATGCTTCTTCTGCGTGTCAACCTGGAAATGGCGGCCTTAGGAGTCAAGCCCTGTTTTCCCGTCTTGAAAGTTCCATTCAAGCGGCCTTAAAGCTACCTGAAAAACACTGTGGTTGTGGGACTTGTATTCACTCCAGGCATGGCTCTGGAAGAACATGAGTTATCTCGAAAGAAAGCGGGTGCTTCCAGGCTCTGGTTAGGAGCATATCCTGCCCTGCACTAGAGCTAAGGGGAATCTTGACGTGCACTCTACCCTGGCCTACAGCTCTGATTTGCCATCCAGAAGGGTAGTTGTGCCGCCTTTTCCTTGAGTCCTTAGTCACAGTTCTGCATTAGTTTAAAGGTACTAATCTTCTCAGGACTCCAGTCCCACTCGTGCCAGTACCCGTTTCCGTACAAGAACTCTGAGTACCCCAGGGCTCCCCTGGGCTTGCCGGGCCACACTCACACCCGTAGGCCCTTCACTGTGCCCCTCTGTAGGCCGAGTGAAGCATAACAAACTGCACTCTTTCTTGGGAAAGCTAGATTTCCTCAGCTCACCAGCAGCCTCTGGAACACGGTTCTAGCAAGTCCAGCATACCATGGAAGTCTGCCTCATCGCCCTATTCTGAGCTGTACTGAGCAAAACTCTCTGCTTTGAAGTCCTTCGAGGACCTCATACCTGAAGTCACCGTATCTCAAGGAGAAAGACGGCTTGCAGTCCAACTTCCACTAAAGCACAGTTTTCTGTGTAACACTTCAGGCTTTGGGGACATGCACAGGGCTCTTAGGAGACCTAGGGCAGTCTATTGTCTAGGCACGTCGCTACATGTACAACACCCTGTGCAGAAAACTTGATTCTGGGAAGAGCCAAGTAGCTAGCTAGGTCTCTTTTGTCCTCTTAGAAACCACAGATACTTACGCTACGTGTCAATCTGGAAACAGGACCTGATGGGACTAGCCTTGTTTCCCATCATGAAAGCTCCTTTTATGCGCCTTGAAGCTAAGTGAAAAACACTGTTGGTGTCGGGCTTATACACACGACAGGCATGGCTGTGAGAGGGAAAAAGAGGTGTCACGAAGAAACATGGTATTCCAGTTTCTGAGTCAGAGCTGATCCTGTCCTGTTCTATAGCTAAAGGGAAACTCAAAGTGAGGCCTAACTTCGAAGGAGGGCCCTGATATGCCTTACAGCGGGTTAGGCGTGCAACAGCTTCCATGAGGCCTTAGTCGCTCTCCTGCTTTAGTTGAACGCTAGTAAGCTTTTCAGGCCGCCTAGATCCCTCGCGGCAGCACTCGTTTCCGTACAAGGATACTGAGTACCCGCAGGCTCCCCTGGGCTTGCTGGGCCGCACTCAGACCCGTAGGCCCATCAGGGTGCCCCTGGGTAGGCCGAGTGAAGGGTAACCCGCTGCACTCTTCCTTGGGCGAGCTAGATATCCCCAGCTCACCAACGGCTTCATCAACACGGTTCTAGCAAGGCCAGCATACCATGGAAGTCGTCCTCGTTGCCCTAGTCTGAGCGGTACTGAGAAAAACTCTCTGCTTACAAGTCCTTCCAGGACCTCATCCCTGAAGTCACCGTATCTCTAGGAGAAAGGCAGCTTGCACAGCAACTTCCACTACAGCACAGTTTTGTGTGGAACACTTCAGGTTTTTGGGAGAGGCACAGGACCCTAGGAGACCTAGGGCAGTCTGTCATCGAAGCAGTTCGCTACACGCAGAGCGCCCTATGCAGAAAAGTTGAATCAGGGAAGAGCCAGGGAGGTAGCTAGGTCTCTTTTGACCTGCCAGTACCCACAGACACTTATGCTGCGTGTCAACCTGGTGATGGTGCCTGATGCGACTGGCCTTGTTTTCCCACCTTGAAAGCTCTTCTTCTGCGCCTTGAAGCTCCCTTAAAAACACTGTGGTTGTCAGGCTTATACTCACGGCAGGCATGGCTGTGAGAGGGAAAAAGAGGTTACACGAAGAGACAGGGTATTTCAGTTTCTGAGTCAGAGCTCATCCTGCCTTGTTATGTAGCTAAATGGAAACTCAAAGTGAGCCCTAGCTTCGAAGGAGGGCCCTGATATGCCATGCAGCGGGATAGGCGTACAACAGCTTCTATGAAGCCTTAGTCACTCTTCTGCTTTAGCTGAAGGCTAGTAAGCTTTTCTGGACTCCTAGACCCCTCGCGGCAGCACTCGCTTCCCTACAAAGGCACTGAGCACCCCCAGGCTCTCCTGAGTCGAAGATCAACATTCAGACACGTAGACCCTTCGGAGTACCCGTGTCTGTGCCGAGTGAAGGAGAGCATGATGCACACTTCGTCGCGGGACCTAGATTTTCTCAGCTCACCAATAGCCTCAGGAACATGATTCTAGGAGGTGCAGCATGCCATGCAAGTCTGCCTGCTTACAGTAGTCCGAGCTGTACTGAGAAAAACTCTTTGCTTACAATTCCTTCTACCACCTCATAGCTGAAGTCAACCTACCTCTAGGAGAAAGTCGGCTTGTGGTCCAAGTGCAACTAGAGCACACTTTCTGGTATAATGCTACAGGCTTTTGGAAGATGCCCAGGAGCCAGGACACCTAGGGAATTCTTTCATTTAGGCAGTTCGCTACACGCAGAACACCCGGCATAGGAAAGTGGATTCTCCAAGACCCAGGGAGTAGCTAGGTCTCTTTTGACTTGTTAGAAAGCACAGATGCTTCTTCTGCGTGTCAACCTGGAAATGGCGGCCTTAGGAGTCAAGCCCTGTTTTCCCGTCTTGAAAGTTCCATTCAAGCGGCCTTAAAGCTACCTGAAAAACACTGTGGTTGTGGGACTTGTATTCACTCCAGGCATGGCTCTGGAAGAACATGAGTTATCTCGAAAGAAAGCGGGTGCTTCCAGGCTCTGGTTAGGAGCATATCCTGCCCTGCACTAGAGCTAAGGGGAATCTTGACGTGCACTCTACCCTGGCCTACAGCTCTGATTTGCCATCCAGAAGGGTAGTTGTGCCGCCTTTTCCTTGAGTCCTTAGTCACAGTTCCGCATTAGTTTAAAGGTACTAATCTTCTCAGGACTCCAGTCCCACTCGTGCCAGTACCCGTTTCCGTACAAGAACTCTGAGTACCCCAGGGCTCCCCTGGGCTTGCCGGGCCACACTCACACCCGTAGGCCCTTCACTGTGCCCCTCTGTAGGCCGAGTGAAGCATAACAAACTGCACTCTTTCTTGGGAAAGCTAGATTTCCTCAGCTCACCAGCAGCCTCTGGAACACGGTTCTAGCAAGTCCAGCATACCATGGAAGTCTGCCTCATCGCCCTATTCTGAGCTGTACTGAGCAAAACTCTCTGCTTTGAAGTCCTTCGAGGACCTCATACCTGAAGTCACCGTATCTCAAGGAGAAAGACGGCTTGCAGTCCAACTTCCACTAAAGCACAGTTTTCTGTGTAACACTTCAGGCTTTGGGGACATGCACAGGGCTCTTAGGAGACCTAGGGCAGTCTATTGTCTAGGCACGTCGCTACATGTACAACACCCTGTGCAGAAAACTTGATTCTGGGAAGAGCCAAGTAGCTAGCTAGGTCTCTTTTGTCCTCTTAGAAACCACAGATACTTACGCTACGTGTCAATCTGGAAACAGGACCTGATGGGACTAGCCTTGTTTCCCATCATGAAAGCTCCTTTTATGCGCCTTGAAGCTAAGTGAAAAACACTGTTGGTGTCGGGCTTATACACACGACAGGCATGGCTGTGAGAGGGAAAAAGAGGTGTCACGAAGAAACATGGTATTCCAGTTTCTGAGTCAGAGCTGATCCTGTCCTGTTCTATAGCTAAAGGGAAACTCAAAGTGAGGCCTAACTTCGAAGGAGGGCCCTGATATGCCTTACAGCGGGTTAGGCGTGCAACAGCTTCCATGAGGCCTTAGTCGCTCTCCTGCTTTAGTTGAACGCTAGTAAGCTTTTCAGGCCGCCTAGATCCCTCGCGGCAGCACTCGTTTCCGTACAAGGATACTGAGTACCCGCAGGCTCCCCTGGGCTTGCTGGGCCGCACTCAGACCCGTAGGCCCATCAGGGTGCCCCTGGGTAGGCCGAGTGAAGGGTAACCCGCTGCACTCTTCCTTGGGCGAGCTAGATATCCCCAGCTCACCAACGGCTTCATCAACACGGTTCTAGCAAGGCCAGCATACCATGGAAGTCGTCCTCGTTGCCCTAGTCTGAGCGGTACTGAGAAAAACTCTCTGCTTACAAGTCCTTCCAGGACCTCATCCCTGAAGTCACCGTATCTCTAGGAGAAAGGCAGCTTGCACAGCAACTTCCACTACAGCACAGTTTTGTGTGGAACACTTCAGGTTTTTGGGAGAGGCACAGGACCCTAGGAGACCTAGGGCAGTCTGTCATCGAAGCAGTTCGCTACACGCAGAGCGCCCTATGCAGAAAAGTTGAATCAGGGAAGAGCCAGGGAGGTAGCTAGGTCTCTTTTGACCTGCCAGTACCCACAGACACTTATGCTGCGTGTCAACCTGGTGATGGTGCCTGATGCGACTGGCCTTGTTTTCCCACCTTGAAAGCTCTTCTTCTGCGCCTTGAAGCTCCCTTAAAAACACTGTGGTTGTCAGGCTTATACTCACGGCAGGCATGGCTGTGAGAGGGAAAAAGAGGTTACACGAAGAGACAGGGTATTTCAGTTTCTGAGTCAGAGCTCATCCTGCCTTGTTATGTAGCTAAATGGAAACTCAAAGTGAGCCCTAGCTTCGAAGGAGGGCCCTGATATGCCATGCAGCGGGATAGGCGTACAACAGCTTCTATGAAGCCTTAGTCACTCTTCTGCTTTAGCTGAAGGCTAGTAAGCTTTTCTGGACTCCTAGACCCCTCGCGGCAGCACTCGCTTCCCTACAAAGGCACTGAGCACCCCCAGGCTCTCCTGAGTCGAAGATCAACATTCAGACACGTAGACCCTTCGGAGTACCCGTGTCTGTGCCGAGTGAAGGAGAGCATGATGCACACTTCGTCGCGGGACCTAGATTTTCTCAGCTCACCAATAGCCTCAGGAACATGATTCTAGGAGGTGCAGCATGCCATGCAAGTCTGCCTGCTTACAGTAGTCCGAGCTGTACTGAGAAAAACTCTTTGCTTACAATTCCTTCTACCACCTCATAGCTGAAGTCAACCTACCTCTAGGAGAAAGTCGGCTTGTGGTCCAAGTGCAACTAGAGCACACTTTCTGGTATAATGCTACAGGCTTTTGGAAGATGCCCAGGAGCCAGGACACCTAGGGAATTCTTTCATTTAGGCAGTTCGCTACACGCAGAACACCCGGCATAGGAAAGTGGATTCTCCAAGACCCAGGGAGTAGCTAGGTCTCTTTTGACTTGTTAGAAAGCACAGATGCTTCTTCTGCGTGTCAACCTGGAAATGGCGGCCTTAGGAGTCAAGCCCTGTTTTCCCGTCTTGAAAGTTCCATTCAAGCGGCCTTAAAGCTACCTGAAAAACACTGTGGTTGTGGGACTTGTATTCACTCCAGGCATGGCTCTGGAAGAACATGAGTTATCTCGAAAGAAAGCGGGTGCTTCCAGGCTCTGGTTAGGAGCATATCCTGCCCTGCACTAGAGCTAAGGGGAATCTTGACGTGCACTCTACCCTGGCCTACAGCTCTGATTTGCCATCCAGAAGGGTAGTTGTGCCGCCTTTTCCTTGAGTCCTTAGTCACAGTTCTGCATTAGTTTAAAGGTACTAATCTTCTCAGGACTCCAGTCCCACTCGTGCCAGTACCCGTTTCCGTACAAGAACTCTGAGTACCCCAGGGCTCCCCTGGGCTTGCCGGGCCACACTCACACCCGTAGGCCCTTCACTGTGCCCCTCTGTAGGCCGAGTGAAGCATAACAAACTGCACTCTTTCTTGGGAAAGCTAGATTTCCTCAGCTCACCAGCAGCCTCTGGAACACGGTTCTAGCAAGTCCAGCATACCATGGAAGTCTGCCTCATCGCCCTATTCTGAGCTGTACTGAGCAAAACTCTCTGCTTTGAAGTCCTTCGAGGACCTCATACCTGAAGTCACCGTATCTCAAGGAGAAAGACGGCTTGCAGTCCAACTTCCACTAAAGCACAGTTTTCTGTGTAACACTTCAGGCTTTGGGGACATGCACAGGGCTCTTAGGAGACCTAGGGCAGTCTATTGTCTAGGCACGTCGCTACATGTACAACACCCTGTGCAGAAAACTTGATTCTGGGAAGAGCCAAGTAGCTAGCTAGGTCTCTTTTGTCCTCTTAGAAACCACAGATACTTACGCTACGTGTCAGTCTGGAAACAGGACCTGATGGGACTAGCCTTGTTTCCCATCATGAAAGCTCCTTTTATGCGCCTTGAAGCTAAGTGAAAAACACTGTTGGTGTCGGGCTTATACACACGACAGGCATGGCTGTGAGAGGGAAAAAGAGGTGTCACGAAGAAACATGGTATTCCAGTTTCTGAGTCAGAGCTGATCCTGTCCTGTTCTATAGCTAAAGGGAAACTCAAAGTGAGGCCTAACTTCGAAGGAGGGCCCTGATATGCCTTACAGCGGGTTAGGCGTGCAACAGCTTCCATGAGGCCTTAGTCGCTCTCCTGCTTTAGTTGAACGCTAGTAAGCTTTTCAGGCCGCCTAGATCCCTCGCGGCAGCACTCGTTTCCGTACAAGGATACTGAGTACCCGCAGGCTCCCCTGGGCTTGCTGGGCCGCACTCAGACCCGTAGGCCCATCAGGGTGCCCCTGGGTAGGCCGAGTGAAGGGTAACCCGCTGCACTCTTCCTTGGGCGAGCTAGATATCCCCAGCTCACCAACGGCTTCATCAACACGGTTCTAGCAAGGCCAGCATACCATGGAAGTCGTCCTCGTTGCCCTAGTCTGAGCGGTACTGAGAAAAACTCTCTGCTTACAAGTCCTTCCAGGACCTCATCCCTGAAGTCACCGTATCTCTAGGAGAAAGGCAGCTTGCACAGCAACTTCCACTACAGCACAGTTTTGTGTGGAACACTTCAGGTTTTTGGGAGAGGCACAGGACCCTAGGAGACCTAGGGCAGTCTGTCATCGAAGCAGTTCGCTACACGCAGAGCGCCCTATGCAGAAAAGTTGAATCAGGGAAGAGCCAGGGAGGTAGCTAGGTCTCTTTTGACCTGCCAGTACCCACAGACACTTATGCTGCGTGTCAACCTGGTGATGGTGCCTGATGCGACTGGCCTTGTTTTCCCACCTTGAAAGCTCTTCTTCTGCGCCTTGAAGCTCCCTTAAAAACACTGTGGTTGTCAGGCTTATACTCACGGCAGGCATGGCTGTGAGAGGGAAAAAGAGGTTACACGAAGAGACAGGGTATTTCAGTTTCTGAGTCAGAGCTCATCCTGCCTTGTTATGTAGCTAAATGGAAACTCAAAGTGAGCCCTAGCTTCGAAGGAGGGCCCTGATATGCCATGCAGCGGGATAGGCGTACAACAGCTTCTATGAAGCCTTAGTCACTCTTCTGCTTTAGCTGAACGCTAGTAAGCTTTTCTGGACTCCTAGACCCCTCGCGGCAGCACTCGCTTCCCTACAAAGGCACTGAGCACCCCCAGGCTCTCCTGAGTCGAAGATCAACATTCAGACACGTAGACCCTTCGGAGTACCCGTGTCTGTGCCGAGTGAAGGAGAGCATGATGCACACTTCGTCGCGGGACCTAGATTTTCTCAGCTCACCAATAGCCTCAGGAACATGATTCTAGGAGGTGCAGCATGCCATGCAAGTCTGCCTGCTTACAGTAGTCCGAGCTGTACTGAGAAAAACTCTTTGCTTACAATTCCTTCTACCACCTCATAGCTGAAGTCAACCTACCTCTAGGAGAAAGTCGGCTTGTGGTCCAAGTGCAACTAGAGCACACTTTCTGGTATAATGCTACAGGCTTTTGGAAGATGCCCAGGAGCCAGGACACCTAGGGAATTCTTTCATTTAGGCAGTTCGCTACACGCAGAACACCCGGCATAGGAAAGTGGATTCTCCAAGACCCAGGGAGTAGCTAGGTCTCTTTTGACTTGTTAGAAAGCACAGATGCTTCTTCTGCGTGTCAACCTGGAAATGGCGGCCTTAGGAGTCAAGCCCTGTTTTCCCGTCTTGAAAGTTCCATTCAAGCGGCCTTAAAGCTACCTGAAAAACACTGTGGTTGTGGGACTTGTATTCACTCCAGGCATGGCTCTGGAAGAACATGAGTTATCTCGAAAGAAAGCGGGTGCTTCCAGGCTCTGGTTAGGAGCATATCCTGCCCTGCACTAGAGCTAAGGGGAATCTTGACGTGCACTCTACCCTGGCCTACAGCTCTGATTTGCCATCCAGAAGGGTAGTTGTGCCGCCTTTTCCTTGAGTCCTTAGTCACAGTTCTGCATTAGTTTAAAGGTACTAATCTTCTCAGGACTCCAGTCCCACTCGTGCCAGTACCCGTTTCCGTACAAGAACTCTGAGTACCCCAGGGCTCCCCTGGGCTTGCCGGGCCACACTCACACCCGTAGGCCCTTCACTGTGCCCCTCTGTAGGCCGAGTGAAGCATAACAAACTGCACTCTTTCTTGGGAAAGCTAGATTTCCTCAGCTCACCAGCAGCCTCTGGAACACGGTTCTAGCAAGTCCAGCATACCATGGAAGTCTGCCTCATCGCCCTATTCTGAGCTGTACTGAGCAAAACTCTCTGCTTTGAAGTCCTTCGAGGACCTCATACCTGAAGTCACCGTATCTCAAGGAGAAAGACGGCTTGCAGTCCAACTTCCACTAAAGCACAGTTTTCTGTGTAACACTTCAGGCTTTGGGGACATGCACAGGGCTCTTAGGAGACCTAGGGCAGTCTATTGTCTAGGCACGTCGCTACATGTACAACACCCTGTGCAGAAAACTTGATTCTGGGAAGAGCCAAGTAGCTAGCTAGGTCTCTTTTGTCCTCTTAGAAACCACAGATACTTACGCTACGTGTCAGTCTGGAAACAGGACCTGATGGGACTAGCCTTGTTTCCCATCATGAAAGCTCCTTTTATGCGCCTTGAAGCTAAGTGAAAAACACTGTTGGTGTCGGGCTTATACACACGACAGGCATGGCTGTGAGAGGGAAAAAGAGGTGTCACGAAGAAACATGGTATTCCAGTTTCTGAGTCAGAGCTGATCCTGTCCTGTTCTATAGCTAAAGGGAAACTCAAAGTGAGGCCTAACTTCGAAGGAGGGCCCTGATATGCCTTACAGCGGGTTAGGCGTGCAACAGCTTCCATGAGGCCTTAGTCGCTCTCCTGCTTTAGTTGAACGCTAGTAAGCTTTTCAGGCCGCCTAGATCCCTCGCGGCAGCACTCGTTTCCGTACAAGGATACTGAGTACCCGCAGGCTCCCCTGGGCTTGCTGGGCCGCACTCAGACCCGTAGGCCCATCAGGGTGCCCCTGGGTAGGCCGAGTGAAGGGTAACCCGCTGCACTCTTCCTTGGGCGAGCTAGATATCCCCAGCTCACCAACGGCTTCATCAACACGGTTCTAGCAAGGCCAGCATACCATGGAAGTCGTCCTCGTTGCCCTAGTCTGAGCGGTACTGAGAAAAACTCTCTGCTTACAAGTCCTTCCAGGACCTCATCCCTGAAGTCACCGTATCTCTAGGAGAAAGGCAGCTTGCACAGCAACTTCCACTACAGCACAGTTTTGTGTGGAACACTTCAGGTTTTTGGGAGAGGCACAGGACCCTAGGAGACCTAGGGCAGTCTGTCATCGAAGCAGTTCGCTACACGCAGAGCGCCCTATGCAGAAAAGTTGAATCAGGGAAGAGCCAGGGAGGTAGCTAGGTCTCTTTTGACCTGCCAGTACCCACAGACACTTATGCTGCGTGTCAACCTGGTGATGGTGCCTGATGCGACTGGCCTTGTTTTCCCACCTTGAAAGCTCTTCTTCTGCGCCTTGAAGCTCCCTTAAAAACACTGTGGTTGTCAGGCTTATACTCACGGCAGGCATGGCTGTGAGAGGGAAAAAGAGGTTACACGAAGAGACAGGGTATTTCAGTTTCTGAGTCAGAGCTCATCCTGCCTTGTTATGTAGCTAAATGGAAACTCAAAGTGAGCCCTAGCTTCGAAGGAGGGCCCTGATATGCCATGCAGCGGGATAGGCGTACAACAGCTTCTATGAAGCCTTAGTCACTCTTCTGCTTTAGCTGAAGGCTAGTAAGCTTTTCTGGACTCCTAGACCCCTCGCGGCAGCACTCGCTTCCCTACAAAGGCACTGAGCACCCCCAGGCTCTCCTGAGTCGAAGATCAACATTCAGACACGTAGACCCTTCGGAGTACCCGTGTCTGTGCCGAGTGAAGGAGAGCATGATGCACACTTCGTCGCGGGACCTAGATTTTCTCAGCTCACCAATAGCCTCAGGAACATGATTCTAGGAGGTGCAGCATGCCATGCAAGTCTGCCTGCTTACAGTAGTCCGAGCTGTACTGAGAAAAACTCTTTGCTTACAATTCCTTCTACCACCTCATAGCTGAAGTCAACCTACCTCTAGGAGAAAGTCGGCTTGTGGTCCAAGTGCAACTAGAGCACACTTTCTGGTATAATGCTACAGGCTTTTGGAAGATGCCCAGGAGCCAGGACACCTAGGGAATTCTTTCATTTAGGCAGTTCGCTACACGCAGAACACCCGGCATAGGAAAGTGGATTCTCCAAGACCCAGGGAGTAGCTAGGTCTCTTTTGACTTGTTAGAAAGCACAGATGCTTCTTCTGCGTGTCAACCTGGAAATGGCGGCCTTAGGAGTCAAGCCCTGTTTTCCCGTCTTGAAAGCTCCATTCAAGCGGCCTTAAAGCTACCTGAAAAACACTGTGGTTGTGGGACTTGTATTCACTCCAGGCATGGCTCTGGAAGAACATGAGTTATCTCGAAAGAAAGCGGGTGCTTCCAGGCTCTGGTTAGGAGCATATCCTGCCCTGCACTAGAGCTAAGGGGAATCTTGACGTGCACTCTACCCTGGCCTACAGCTCTGATTTGCCATCCAGAAGGGTAGTTGTGCCGCCTTTTCCTTGAGTCCTTAGTCACAGTTCTGCATTAGTTTAAAGGTACTAATCTTCTCAGGACTCCAGTCCCACTCGTGCCAGTACCCGTTTCCGTACAAGAACTCTGAGTACCCCAGGGCTCCCCTGGGCTTGCCGGGCCACACTCACACCCGTAGGCCCTTCACTGTGCCCCTCTGTAGGCCGAGTGAAGCATAACAAACTGCACTCTTTCTTGGGAAAGCTAGATTTCCTCAGCTCACCAGCAGCCTCTGGAACACGGTTCTAGCAAGTCCAGCATACCATGGAAGTCTGCCTCATCGCCCTATTCTGAGCTGTACTGAGCAAAACTCTCTGCTTTGAAGTCCTTCGAGGACCTCATACCTGAAGTCACCGTATCTCAAGGAGAAAGACGGCTTGCAGTCCAACTTCCACTAAAGCACAGTTTTCTGTGTAACACTTCAGGCTTTGGGGACATGCACAGGGCTCTTAGGAGACCTAGGGCAGTCTATTGTCTAGGCACGTCGCTACATGTACAACACCCTGTGCAGAAAACTTGATTCTGGGAAGAGCCAAGTAGCTAGCTAGGTCTCTTTTGTCCTCTTAGAAACCACAGATACTTAGGCTACGTGTCAATCTGGAAACAGGACCTGATGGGACTAGCCTTGTTTCCCATCATGAAAGCTCCTTTTATGCGCCTTGAAGCTAAGTGAAAAACACTGTTGGTGTCGGGCTTATACACACGACAGGCATGGCTGTGAGAGGGAAAAAGAGGTGTCACGAAGAAACATGGTATTCCAGTTTCTGAGTCAGAGCTGATCCTGTCCTGTTCTATAGCTAAAGGGAAACTCAAAGTGAGGCCTAACTTCGAAGGAGGGCCCTGATATGCCTTACAGCGGGTTAGGCGTGCAACAGCTTCCATGAGGCCTTAGTCGCTCTCCTGCTTTAGTTGAACGCTAGTAAGCTTTTCAGGCCGCCTAGATCCCTCGCGGCAGCACTCGTTTCCGTACAAGGATACTGAGTACCCGCAGGCTCCCCTGGGCTTGCTGGGCCGCACTCAGACCCGTAGGCCCATCAGGGTGCCCCTGGGTAGGCCGAGTGAAGGGTAACCCGCTGCACTCTTCCTTGGGCGAGCTAGATATCCCCAGCTCACCAACGGCTTCATCAACACGGTTCTAGCAAGGCCAGCATACCATGGAAGTCGTCCTCGTTGCCCTAGTCTGAGCGGTACTGAGAAAAACTCTCTGCTTACAAGTCCTTCCAGGACCTCATCCCTGAAGTCACCGTATCTCTAGGAGAAAGGCAGCTTGCACTGCAACTTCCACTACAGCACAGTTTTGTGTGGAACACTTCAGGTTTTTGGGAGAGGCACAGGACCCTAGGAGACCTAGGGCAGTCTGTCATCGAAGCAGTTCGCTACACGCAGAGCGCCCTATGCAGAAAAGTTGAATCAGGGAAGAGCCAGGGAGGTAGCTAGGTCTCTTTTGACCTGCCAGTACCCACGGACACTTATGCTGCGTGTCAACCTGGTGATGGTGCCTGATGCGACTGGCCTTGTTTTCCCACCTTGAAAGCTCTTCTTCTGCGCCTTGAAGCTCCCTTAAAAACACTGTGGTTGTCAGGCTTATACTCACGGCAGGCATGGCTGTGAGAGGGAAAAAGAGGTTACACGAAGAGACAGGGTATTTCAGTTTCTGAGTCAGAGCTCATCCTGCCTTGTTATGTAGCTAAATGGAAACTCAAAGTGAGCCCTAGCTTCGAAGGAGGGCCCTGATATGCCATGCAGCGGGATAGGCGTACAACAGCTTCTATGAAGCCTTAGTCACTCTTCTGCTTTAGCTGAAGGCTAGTAAGCTTTTCTGGACTCCTAGACCCCTCGCGGCAGCACTCGCTTCCCTACAAAGGCACTGAGCACCCCCAGGCTCTCCTGAGTCGAAGATCAACATTCAGACACGTAGACCCTTCGGAGTACCCGTGTCTGTGCCGAGTGAAGGAGAGCATGATGCACACTTCGTCGCGGGACCTAGATTTTCTCAGCTCACCAATAGCCTCAGGAACATGATTCTAGGAGGTGCAGCATGCCATGCAAGTCTGCCTGCTTACAGTAGTCCGAGCTGTACTGAGAAAAACTCTTTGCTTACAATTCCTTCTACCACCTCATAGCTGAAGTCAACCTACCTCTAGGAGAAAGTCGGCTTGTGGTCCAAGTGCAACTAGAGCACACTTTCTGGTATAATGCTACAGGCTTTTGGAAGATGCCCAGGAGCCAGGACACCTAGGGAATTCTTTCATTTAGGCAGTTCGCTACACGCAGAACACCCGGCATAGGAAAGTGGATTCTCCAAGACCCAGGGAGTAGCTAGGTCTCTTTTGACTTGTTAGAAAGCACAGATGCTTCTTCTGCGTGTCAACCTGGAAATGGCGGCCTTAGGAGTCAAGCCCTGTTTTCCCGTCTTGAAAGCTCCATTCAAGCGGCCTTAAAGCTACCTGAAAAACACTGTGGTTGTGGGACTTGTATTCACTCCAGGCATGGCTCTGGAAGAACATGAGTTATCTCGAAAGAAAGCGGGTGCTTCCAGGCTCTGGTTAGGAGCATATCCTGCCCTGCACTAGAGCTAAGGGGAATCTTGACGTGCACTCTACCCTGGCCTACAGCTCTGATTTGCCATCCAGAAGGGTAGCTGTGCCGCCTTTTCCTTGAGTCCTTAGTCACAGTTCTGCATTAGTTTAAAGGTACTAATCTTCTCAGGACTCCAGTCCCACTCGTGCCAGTACCCGTTTCCGTACAAGAACTCTGAGTACCCCAGGGCTCCCCTGGGCTTGCCGGGCCACACTCACACCCGTAGGCCCTTCACTGTGCCCCTCTGTAGGCCGAGTGAAGCATAACAAACTGCACTCTTTCTTGGGAAAGCTAGATTTCCTCAGCTCACCAGCAGCCTCTGGAACACGGTTCTAGCAAGTCCAGCATACCATGGAAGTCTGCCTCATCGCCCTATTCTGAGCTGTACTGAGCAAAACTCTCTGCTTTGAAGTCCTTCGAGGACCTCATACCTGAAGTCACCGTATCTCAAGGAGAAAGACGGCTTGCAGTCCAACTTCCACTAAAGCACAGTTTTCTGTGTAACACTTCAGGCTTTGGGGACATGCACAGGGCTCTTAGGAGACCTAGGGCAGTCTATTGTCTAGGCACGTCGCTACATGTACAACACCCTGTGCAGAAAACTTGATTCTGGGAAGAGCCAAGTAGCTAGCTAGGTCTCTTTTGTCCTCTTAGAAACCACAGATACTTAGGCTACGTGTCAATCTGGAAACAGGACCTGATGGGACTAGCCTTGTTTCCCATCATGAAAGCTCCTTTTATGCGCCTTGAAGCTAAGTGAAAAACACTGTTGGTGTCGGGCTTATACACACGACAGGCATGGCTGTGAGAGGGAAAAAGAGGTGTCACGAAGAAACATGGTATTCCAGTTTCTGAGTCAGAGCTGATCCTGTCCTGTTCTATAGCTAAAGGGAAACTCAAAGTGAGGCCTAACTTCGAAGGAGGGCCCTGATATGCCTTACAGCGGGTTAGGCGTGCAACAGCTTCCATGAGGCCTTAGTCGCTCTCCTGCTTTAGTTGAACGCTAGTAAGCTTTTCAGGCCGCCTAGATCCCTCGCGGCAGCACTCGTTTCCGTACAAGGATACTGAGTACCCGCAGGCTCCCCTGGGCTTGCTGGGCCGCACTCAGACCCGTAGGCCCATCAGGGTGCCCCTGGGTAGGCCGAGTGAAGGGTAACCCGCTGCACTCTTCCTTGGGCGAGCTAGATATCCCCAGCTCACCAACGGCTTCATCAACACGGTTCTAGCAAGGCCAGCATACCATGGAAGTCGTCCTCGTTGCCCTAGTCTGAGCGGTACTGAGAAAAACTCTCTGCTTACAAGTCCTTCCAGGACCTCATCCCTGAAGTCACCGTATCTCTAGGAGAAAGGCAGCTTGCACTGCAACTTCCACTACAGCACAGTTTTGTGTGGAACACTTCAGGTTTTTGGGAGAGGCACAGGACCCTAGGAGACCTAGGGCAGTCTGTCATCGAAGCAGTTCGCTACACGCAGAGCGCCCTATGCAGAAAAGTTGAATCAGGGAAGAGCCAGGGAGGTAGCTAGGTCTCTTTTGACCTGCCAGTACCCACGGACACTTATGCTGCGTGTCAACCTGGTGATGGTGCCTGATGCGACTGGCCTTGTTTTCCCACCTTGAAAGCTCTTCTTCTGCGCCTTGAAGCTCCCTTAAAAACACTGTGGTTGTCAGGCTTATACTCACGGCAGGCATGGCTGTGAGAGGGAAAAAGAGGTTACACGAAGAGACAGGGTATTTCAGTTTCTGAGTCAGAGCTCATCCTGCCTTGTTATGTAGCTAAATGGAAACTCAAAGTGAGCCCTAGCTTCGAAGGAGGGCCCTGATATGCCATGCAGCGGGATAGGCGTACAACAGCTTCTATGAAGCCTTAGTCACTCTTCTGCTTTAGCTGAAGGCTAGTAAGCTTTTCTGGACTCCTAGACCCCTCGCGGCAGCACTCGCTTCCCTACAAAGGCACTGAGCACCCCCAGGCTCTCCTGAGTCGAAGATCAACATTCAGACACGTAGACCCTTCGGAGTACCCGTGTCTGTGCCGAGTGAAGGAGAGCATGATGCACACTTCGTCGCGGGACCTAGATTTTCTCAGCTCACCAATAGCCTCAGGAACATGATTCTAGGAGGTGCAGCATGCCATGCAAGTCTGCCTGCTTACAGTAGTCCGAGCTGTACTGAGAAAAACTCTTTGCTTACAATTCCTTCTACCACCTCATAGCTGAAGTCAACCTACCTCTAGGAGAAAGTCGGCTTGTGGTCCAAGTGCAACTAGAGCACACTTTCTGGTATAATGCTACAGGCTTTTGGAAGATGCCCAGGAGCCAGGACACCTAGGGAATTCTTTCATTTAGGCAGTTCGCTACACGCAGAACACCCGGCATAGGAAAGTGGATTCTCCAAGACCCAGGGAGTAGCTAGGTCTCTTTTGACTTGTTAGAAAGCACAGATGCTTCTTCTGCGTGTCAACCTGGAAATGGCGGCCTTAGGAGTCAAGCCTTGTTTTCCCGTCTTGAAAGCTCCATTCAAGCGGCCTTAAAGCTACCTGAAAAACACTGTGGTTGTGGGACTTGTATTCACTCCAGGCATGGCTCTGGAAGAACATGAGTTATCTCGAAAGAAAGCGGGTGCTTCCAGGCTCTGGTTAGGAGCATATCCTGCCCTGCACTAGAGCTAAGGGGAATCTTGACGTGCACTCTACCCTGGCCTACAGCTCTGATTTGCCCTCCAGAAGGGTAGTTGTGCCGCCTTTTCCTTGAGTCCTTAGTCACAGTTCTGCATTAGTTTAAAGGTACTAATCTTCTCAGGACTCCAGTCCCACTCGTGCCAGTACCCGTTTCCGTACAAGAACTCTGAGTACCCCAGGGCTCCCCTGGGCTTGCCGGGCCACACTCACACCCGTAGGCCCTTCACTGTGCCCCTCTGTAGGCCGAGTGAAGCATAACAAACTGCACTCTTTCTTGGGAAAGCTAGATTTCCTCAGCTCACCAGCAGCCTCTGGAACACGGTTCTAGCAAGTCCAGCATACCATGGAAGTCTGCCTCATCGCCCTATTCTGAGCTGTACTGAGCAAAACTCTCTGCTTTGAAGTCCTTCGAGGACCTCATACCTGAAGTCACCGTATCTCAAGGAGAAAGACGGCTTGCAGTCCAACTTCCACTAAAGCACAGTTTTCTGTGTAACACTTCAGGCTTTGGGGACATGCACAGGGCTCTTAGGAGACCTAGGGCAGTCTATTGTCTAGGCACGTCGCTACATGTACAACACCCTGTGCAGAAAACTTGATTCTGGGAAGAGCCAAGTAGCTAGCTAGGTCTCTTTTGTCCTCTTAGAAACCACAGATACTTAGGCTACGTGTCAATCTGGAAACAGGACCTGATGGGACTAGCCTTGTTTCCCATCATGAAAGCTCCTTTTATGCGCCTTGAAGCTAAGTGAAAAACACTGTTGGTGTCGGGCTTATACACACGACAGGCATGGCTGTGAGAGGGAAAAAGAGGTGTCACGAAGAAACATGGTATTCCAGTTTCTGAGTCAGAGCTGATCCTGTCCTGTTCTATAGCTAAAGGGAAACTCAAAGTGAGGCCTAACTTCGAAGGAGGGCCCTGATATGCCTTACAGCGGGTTAGGCGTGCAACAGCTTCCATGAGGCCTTAGTCGCTCTCCTGCTTTAGTTGAACGCTAGTAAGCTTTTCAGGCCGCCTAGATCCCTCGCGGCAGCACTCGTTTCCGTACAAGGATACTGAGTACCCGCAGGCTCCCCTGGGCTTGCTGGGCCGCACTCAGACCCGTAGGCCCATCAGGGTGCCCCTGGGTAGGCCGAGTGAAGGGTAACCCGCTGCACTCTTCCTTGGGCGAGCTAGATATCCCCAGCTCACCAACGGCTTCATCAACACGGTTCTAGCAAGGCCAGCATACCATGGAAGTCGTCCTCGTTGCCCTAGTCTGAGCGGTACTGAGAAAAACTCTCTGCTTACAAGTCCTTCCAGGACCTCATCCCTGAAGTCACCGTATCTCTAGGAGAAAGGCAGCTTGCACTGCAACTTCCACTACAGCACAGTTTTGTGTGGAACACTTCAGGTTTTTGGGAGAGGCACAGGACCCTAGGAGACCTAGGGCAGTCTGTCATCGAAGCAGTTCGCTACACGCAGAGCGCCCTATGCAGAAAAGTTGAATCAGGGAAGAGCCAGGGAGGTAGCTAGGTCTCTTTTGACCTGCCAGTACCCACGGACACTTATGCTGCGTGTCAACCTGGTGATGGTGCCTGATGCGACTGGCCTTGTTTTCCCACCTTGAAAGCTCTTCTTCTGCGCCTTGAAGCTCCCTTAAAAACACTGTGGTTGTCAGGCTTATACTCACGGCAGGCATGGCTGTGAGAGGGAAAAAGAGGTTACACGAAGAGACAGGGTATTTCAGTTTCTGAGTCAGAGCTCATCCTGCCTTGTTATGTAGCTAAATGGAAACTCAAAGTGAGCCCTAGCTTCGAAGGAGGGCCCTGATATGCCATGCAGCGGGATAGGCGTACAACAGCTTCTATGAAGCCTTAGTCACTCTTCTGCTTTAGCTGAAGGCTAGTAAGCTTTTCTGGACTCCTAGACCCCTCGCGGCAGCACTCGCTTCCCTACAAAGGCACTGAGCACCCCCAGGCTCTCCTGAGTCGAAGATCAACATCCAGACACGTAGACCCTTCGGAGTACCCGTGTCTGTGCCGAGTGAAGGAGAGCATGATGCACACTTCGTCGCGGGACCTAGATTTTCTCAGCTCACCAATAGCCTCAGGAACATGATTCTAGGAGGTGCAGCATGCCATGCAAGTCTGCCTGCTTACAGTAGTCCGAGCTGTACTGAGAAAAACTCTTTGCTTACAATTCCTTCTACCACCTCATAGCTGAAGTCAACCTACCTCTAGGAGAAAGTCGGCTTGTGGTCCAAGTGCAACTAGAGCACACTTTCTGGTATAATGCTACAGGCTTTTGGAAGATGCCCAGGAGCCAGGACACCTAGGGAATTCTTTCATTTAGGCAGTTCGCTACACGCAGAACACCCGGCATAGGAAAGTGGATTCTCCAAGACCCAGGGAGTAGCTAGGTCTCTTTTGACTTGTTAGAAAGCACAGATGCTTCTTCTGCGTGTCAACCTGGAAATGGCGGCCTTAGGAGTCAAGCCTTGTTTTCCCGTCTTGAAAGCTCCATTCAAGCGGCCTTAAAGCTACCTGAAAAACACTGTGGTTGTGGGACTTGTATTCACTCCAGGCATGGCTCTGGAAGAACATGAGTTATCTCGAAAGAAAGCGGGTGCTTCCAGGCTCTGGTTAGGAGCATATCCTGCCCTGCACTAGAGCTAAGGGGAATCTTGACGTGCACTCT
This sequence comes from Eubalaena glacialis, assembly GCF_028564815.1. NCBI lineage: Eukaryota > Metazoa > Chordata > Mammalia > Artiodactyla > Balaenidae > Eubalaena > Eubalaena glacialis. The sequence continues at coordinate 94,796,129 of NC_083724.1, forward strand.
ACCCTGGCCTACAGCTCTGATTTGCCCTCCAGAAGGGTAGTTGTGCCGCCTTTTCCTTGAGTCCTTAGTCACAGTTCTGCATTAGTTTAAAGGTACTAATCTTCTCAGGACTCCAGTCCCACTCGTGCCAGTACCCGTTTCCGTACAAGAACTCTGAGTACCCCAGGGCTCCCCTGGGCTTGCCGGGCCACACTCACACCCGTAGGCCCTTCACTGTGCCCCTCTGTAGGCCGAGTGAAGCATAACAAACTGCACTCTTTCTTGGGAAAGCTAGATTTCCTCAGCTCACCAGCAGCCTCTGGAACACGGTTCTAGCAAGTCCAGCATACCATGGAAGTCTGCCTCATCGCCCTATTCTGAGCTGTACTGAGCAAAACTCTCTGCTTTGAAGTCCTTCGAGGACCTCATACCTGAAGTCACCGTATCTCAAGGAGAAAGACGGCTTGCAGTCCAACTTCCACTAAAGCACAGTTTTCTGTGTAACACTTCAGGCTTTGGGGACATGCACAGGGCTCTTAGGAGACCTAGGGCAGTCTATTGTCTAGGCACGTCGCTACATGTACAACACCCTGTGCAGAAAACTTGATTCTGGGAAGAGCCAAGTAGCTAGCTAGGTCTCTTTTGTCCTCTTAGAAACCACAGATACTTAGGCTACGTGTCAATCTGGAAACAGGACCTGATGGGACTAGCCTTGTTTCCCATCATGAAAGCTCCTTTTATGCGCCTTGAAGCTAAGTGAAAAACACTGTTGGTGTCGGGCTTATACACACGACAGGCATGGCTGTGAGAGGGAAAAAGAGGTGTCACGAAGAAACATGGTATTCCAGTTTCTGAGTCAGAGCTGATCCTGTCCTGTTCTATAGCTAAAGGGAAACTCAAAGTGAGGCCTAACTTCGAAGGAGGGCCCTGATATGCCTTACAGCGGGTTAGGCGTGCAACAGCTTCCATGAGGCCTTAGTCGCTCTCCTGCTTTAGTTGAACGCTAGTAAGCTTTTCAGGCCGCCTAGATCCCTCGCGGCAGCACTCGTTTCCGTACAAGGATACTGAGTACCCGCAGGCTCCCCTGGGCTTGCTGGGCCGCACTCAGACCCGTAGGCCCATCAGGGTGCCCCTGGGTAGGCCGAGTGAAGGGTAACCCGCTGCACTCTTCCTTGGGCGAGCTAGATATCCCCAGCTCACCAACGGCTTCATCAACACGGTTCTAGCAAGGCCAGCATACCATGGAAGTCGTCCTCGTTGCCCTAGTCTGAGCGGTACTGAGAAAAACTCTCTGCTTACAAGTCCTTCCAGGACCTCATCCCTGAAGTCACCGTATCTCTAGGAGAAAGGCAGCTTGCACTGCAACTTCCACTACAGCACAGTTTTGTGTGGAACACTTCAGGTTTTTGGGAGAGGCACAGGACCCTAGGAGACCTAGGGCAGTCTGTCATCGAAGCAGTTCGCTACACGCAGAGCGCCCTATGCAGAAAAGTTGAATCAGGGAAGAGCCAGGGAGGTAGCTAGGTCTCTTTTGACCTGCCAGTACCCACGGACACTTATGCTGCGTGTCAACCTGGTGATGGTGCCTGATGCGACTGGCCTTGTTTTCCCACCTTGAAAGCTCTTCTTCTGCGCCTTGAAGCTCCCTTAAAAACACTGTGGTTGTCAGGCTTATACTCACGGCAGGCATGGCTGTGAGAGGGAAAAAGAGGTTACACGAAGAGACAGGGTATTTCAGTTTCTGAGTCAGAGCTCATCCTGCCTTGTTATGTAGCTAAATGGAAACTCAAAGTGAGCCCTAGCTTCGAAGGAGGGCCCTGATATGCCATGCAGCGGGATAGGCGTACAACAGCTTCTATGAAGCCTTAGTCACTCTTCTGCTTTAGCTGAAGGCTAGTAAGCTTTTCTGGACTCCTAGACCCCTCGCGGCAGCACTCGCTTCCCTACAAAGGCACTGAGCACCCCCAGGCTCTCCTGAGTCGAAGATCAACATTCAGACACGTAGACCCTTCGGAGTACCCGTGTCTGTGCCGAGTGAAGGAGAGCATGATGCACACTTCGTCGCGGGACCTAGATTTTCTCAGCTCACCAATAGCCTCAGGAACATGATTCTAGGAGGTGCAGCATGCCATGCAAGTCTGCCTGCTTACAGTAGTCCGAGCTGTACTGAGAAAAACTCTTTGCTTACAATTCCTTCTACCACCTCATAGCTGAAGTCAACCTACCTCTAGGAGAAAGTCGGCTTGTGGTCCAAGTGCAACTAGAGCACACTTTCTGGTATAATGCTACAGGCTTTTGGAAGATGCCCAGGAGCCAGGACACCTAGGGAATTCTTTCATTTAGGCAGTTCGCTACACGCAGAACACCCGGCATAGGAAAGTGGATTCTCCAAGACCCAGGGAGTAGCTAGGTCTCTTTTGACTTGTTAGAAAGCACAGATGCTTCTTCTGCGTGTCAACCTGGAAATGGCGGCCTTAGGAGTCAAGCCTTGTTTTCCCGTCTTGAAAGCTCCATTCAAGCGGCCTTAAAGCTACCTGAAAAACACTGTGGTTGTGGGACTTGTATTCACTCCAGGCATGGCTCTGGAAGAACATGAGTTATCTCGAAAGAAAGCGGGTGCTTCCAGGCTCTGGTTAGGAGCATATCCTGCCCTGCACTAGAGCTAAGGGGAATCTTGACGTGCACTCTACCCTGGCCTACAGCTCTGATTTGCCATCCAGAAGGGTAGTTGTGCCGCCTTTTCCTTGAGTCCTTAGTCACAGTTCTGCATTAGTTTAAAGGTACTAATCTTCTCAGGACTCCAGTCCCACTCGTGCCAGTACCCGTTTCCGTACAAGAACTCTGAGTACCCCAGGGCTCCCCTGGGCTTGCCGGGCCACACTCACACCCGTAGGCCCTTCACTGTGCCCCTCTGTAGGCCGAGTGAAGCATAACAAACTGCACTCTTTCTTGGGAAAGCTAGATTTCCTCAGCTCACCAGCAGCCTCTGGAACACGGTTCTAGCAAGTCCAGCATACCATGGAAGTCTGCCTCATCGCCCTATTCTGAGCTGTACTGAGCAAAACTCTCTGCTTTGAAGTCCTTCGAGGACCTCATACCTGAAGTCACCGTATCTCAAGGAGAAAGACGGCTTGCAGTCCAACTTCCACTAAAGCACAGTTTTCTGTGTAACACTTCAGGCTTTGGGGACATGCACAGGGCTCTTAGGAGACCTAGGGCAGTCTATTGTCTAGGCACGTCGCTACATGTACAACACCCTGTGCAGAAAACTTGATTCTGGGAAGAGCCAAGTAGCTAGCTAGGTCTCTTTTGTCCTCTTAGAAACCACAGATACTTAGGCTACGTGTCAATCTGGAAACAGGACCTGATGGGACTAGCCTTGTTTCCCATCATGAAAGCTCCTTTTATGCGCCTTGAAGCTAAGTGAAAAACACTGTTGGTGTCGGGCTTATACACACGACAGGCATGGCTGTGAGAGGGAAAAAGAGGTGTCACGAAGAAACATGGTATTCCAGTTTCTGAGTCAGAGCTGATCCTGTCCTGTTCTATAGCTAAAGGGAAACTCAAAGTGAGGCCTAACTTCGAAGGAGGGCCCTGATATGCCTTACAGCGGGTTAGGCGTGCAACAGCTTCCATGAGGCCTTAGTCGCTCTCCTGCTTTAGTTGAACGCTAGTAAGCTTTTCAGGCCTCCTAGATCCCTCGCGGCAGCACTCGTTTCCGTACAAGGATACTGAGTACCCGCAGGCTCCCCTGGGCTTGCTGGGCCGCACTCAGACCCGTAGGCCCATCAGGGTGCCCCTGGGTAGGCCGAGTGAAGGGTAACCCGCTGCACTCTTCCTTGGGCGAGCTAGATATCCCCAGCTCACCAACGGCTTCATCAACACGGTTCTAGCAAGGCCAGCATACCATGGAAGTCGTCCTCGTTGCCCTAGTCTGAGCGGTACTGAGAAAAACTCTCTGCTTACAAGTCCTTCCAGGACCTCATCCCTGAAGTCACCGTATCTCTAGGAGAAAGGCAGCTTGCACTGCAACTTCCACTACAGCACAGTTTTGTGTGGAACACTTCAGGTTTTTGGGAGAGGCACAGGACCCTAGGAGACCTAGGGCAGTCTGTCATCGAAGCAGTTCGCTACACGCAGAGCGCCCTATGCAGAAAAGTTGAATCAGGGAAGAGCCAGGGAGGTAGCTAGGTCTCTTTTGACCTGCCAGTACCCACGGACACTTATGCTGCGTGTCAACCTGGTGATGGTGCCTGATGCGACTGGCCTTGTTTTCCCACCTTGAAAGCTCTTCTTCTGCGCCTTGAAGCTCCCTTAAAAACACTGTGGTTGTCAGGCTTATACTCACGGCAGGCATGACTGTGAGAGGGAAAAAGAGGTTACACGAAGAGACAGGGTATTTCAGTTTCTGAGTCAGAGCTCATCCTGCCTTGTTATGTAGCTAAATGGAAACTCAAAGTGAGCCCTAGCTTCGAAGGAGGGCCCTGATATGCCATGCAGCGGGATAGGCGTACAACAGCTTCTATGAAGCCTTAGTCACTCTTCTGCTTTAGCTGAAGGCTAGTAAGCTTTTCTGGACTCCTAGACCCCTCGCGGCAGCACTCGCTTCCCTACAAAGGCACTGAGCACCCCCAGGCTCTCCTGAGTCGAAGATCAACATTCAGACACGTAGACCCTTCGGAGTACCCGTGTCTGTGCCGAGTGAAGGAGAGCATGATGCACACTTCGTCGCGGGACCTAGATTTTCTCAGCTCACCAATAGCCTCAGGAACATGATTCTAGGAGGTGCAGCATGCCATGCAAGTCTGCCTGCTTACAGTAGTCCGAGCTGTACTGAGAAAAACTCTTTGCTTACAATTCCTTCTACCACCTCATAGCTGAAGTCAACCTACCTCTAGGAGAAAGTCGGCTTGTGGTCCAAGTGCAACTAGAGCACACTTTCTGGTATAATGCTACAGGCTTTTGGAAGATGCCCAGGAGCCAGGACACCTAGGGAATTCTTTCATTTAGGCAGTTCGCTACACGCAGAACACCCGGCATAGGAAAGTGGATTCTCCAAGACCCAGGGAGTAGCTAGGTCTCTTTTGACTTGTTAGAAAGCACAGATGCTTCTTCTGCGTGTCAACCTGGAAATGGCGGCCTTAGGAGTCAAGCCTTGTTTTCCCGTCTTGAAAGCTCCATTCAAGCGGCCTTAAAGCTACCTGAAAAACACTGTGGTTGTGGGACTTGTATTCACTCCAGGCATGGCTCTGGAAGAACATGAGTTATCTCGAAAGAAAGCGGGTGCTTCCAGGCTCTGGTTAGGAGCATATCCTGCCCTGCACTAGAGCTAAGGGGAATCTTGACGTGCACTCTACCCTGGCCTACAGCTCTGATTTGCCATCCAGAAGGGTAGTTGTGCCGCCTTTTCCTTGAGTCCTTAGTCACAGTTCTGCATTAGTTTAAAGGTACTAATCTTCTCAGGACTCCAGTCCCACTCGTGCCAGTACCCGTTTCCGTACAAGAACTCTGAGTACCCCAGGGCTCCCCTGGGCTTGCCGGGCCACACTCACACCCGTAGGCCCTTCACTGTGCCCCTCTGTAGGCCGAGTGAAGCATAACAAACTGCACTCTTTCTTGGGAAAGCTAGATTTCCTCAGCTCACCAGCAGCCTCTGGAACACGGTTCTAGCAAGTCCAGCATACCATGGAAGTCTGCCTCATCGCCCTATTCTGAGCTGTACTGAGCAAAACTCTCTGCTTTGAAGTCCTTCGAGGACCTCATACCTGAAGTCACCGTATCTCAAGGAGAAAGACGGCTTGCAGTCCAACTTCCACTAAAGCACAGTTTTCTGTGTAACACTTCAGGCTTTGGGGACATGCACAGGGCTCTTAGGAGACCTAGGGCAGTCTATTGTCTAGGCACGTCGCTACATGTACAACACCCTGTGCAGAAAACTTGATTCTGGGAAGAGCCAAGTAGCTAGCTAGGTCTCTTTTGTCCTCTTAGAAACCACAGATACTTAGGCTACGTGTCAATCTGGAAACAGGACCTGATGGGACTAGCCTTGTTTCCCATCATGAAAGCTCCTTTTATGCGCCTTGAAGCTAAGTGAAAAACACTGTTGGTGTCGGGCTTATACACACGACAGGCATGGCTGTGAGAGGGAAAAAGAGGTGTCACGAAGAAACATGGTATTCCAGTTTCTGAGTCAGAGCTGATCCTGTCCTGTTCTATAGCTAAAGGGAAACTCAAAGTGAGGCCTAACTTCGAAGGAGGGCCCTGATATGCCTTACAGCGGGTTAGGCGTGCAACAGCTTCCATGAGGCCTTAGTCGCTCTCCTGCTTTAGTTGAACGCTAGTAAGCTTTTCAGGCCGCCTAGATCCCTCGCGGCAGCACTCGTTTCCGTACAAGGATACTGAGTACCCGCAGGCTCCCCTGGGCTTGCTGGGCCGCACTCAGACCCGTAGGCCCATCAGGGTGCCCCTGGGTAGGCCGAGTGAAGGGTAACCCGCTGCACTCTTCCTTGGGCGAGCTAGATATCCCCAGCTCACCAACGGCTTCATCAACACGGTTCTAGCAAGGCCAGCATACCATGGAAGTCGTCCTCGTTGCCCTAGTCTGAGCGGTACTGAGAAAAACTCTCTGCTTACAAGTCCTTCCAGGACCTCATCCCTGAAGTCACCGTATCTCTAGGAGAAAGGCAGCTTGCACTGCAACTTCCACTACAGCACAGTTTTGTGTGGAACACTTCAGGTTTTTGGGAGAGGCACAGGACCCTAGGAGACCTAGGGCAGTCTGTCATCGAAGCAGTTCGCTACACGCAGAGCGCCCTATGCAGAAAAGTTGAATCAGGGAAGAGCCAGGGAGGTAGCTAGGTCTCTTTTGACCTGCCAGTACCCACGGACACTTATGCTGCGTGTCAACCTGGTGATGGTGCCTGATGCGACTGGCCTTGTTTTCCCACCTTGAAAGCTCTTCTTCTGCGCCTTGAAGCTCCCTTAAAAACACTGTGGTTGTCAGGCTTATAGTCACGGCAGGCATGGCTGTGAGAGGGAAAAAGAGGTTACACGAAGAGACAGGGTATTTCAGTTTCTGAGTCAGAGCTCATCCTGCCTTGTTATGTAGCTAAATGGAAACTCAAAGTGAGCCCTAGCTTCGAAGGAGGGCCCTGATATGCCATGCAGCGGGATAGGCGTACAACAGCTTCTATGAAGCCTTAGTCACTCTTCTGCTTTAGCTGAAGGCTAGTAAGCTTTTCTGGACTCCTAGACCCCTCGCGGCAGCACTCGCTTCCCTACAAAGGCACTGAGCACCCCCAGGCTCTCCTGAGTCGAAGATCAACATTCAGACACGTAGACCCTTCGGAGTACCCGTGTCTGTGCCGAGTGAAGGAGAGCATGATGCACACTTCGTCGCGGGACCTAGATTTTCTCAGCTCACCAATAGCCTCAGGAACATGATTCTAGGAGGTGCAGCATGCCATGCAAGTCTGCCTGCTTACAGTAGTCCGAGCTGTACTGAGAAAAACTCTTTGCTTACAATTCCTTCTACCACCTCATAGCTGAAGTCAACCTACCTCTAGGAGAAAGTCGGCTTGTGGTCCAAGTGCAACTAGAGCACACTTTCTGGTATAATGCTACAGGCTTTTGGAAGATGCCCAGGAGCCAGGACACCTAGGGAATTCTTTCATTTAGGCAGTTCGCTACACGCAGAACACCCGGCATAGGAAAGTGGATTCTCCAAGACCCAGGGAGTAGCTAGGTCTCTTTTGACTTGTTAGAAAGCACAGATGCTTCTTCTGCGTGTCAACCTGGAAATGGCGGCCTTAGGAGTCAAGCCTTGTTTTCCCGTCTTGAAAGCTCCATTCAAGCGGCCTTAAAGCTACCTGAAAAACACTGTGGTTGTGGGACTTGTATTCACTCCAGGCATGGCTCTGGAAGAACATGAGTTATCTCGAAAGAAAGCGGGTGCTTCCAGGCTCTGGTTAGGAGCATATCCTGCCCTGCACTAGAGCTAAGGGGAATCTTGACGTGCACTCTACCCTGGCCTACAGCTCTGATTTGCCATCCAGAAGGGTAGTTGTGCCGCCTTTTCCTTGAGTCCTTAGTCACAGTTCTGCATTAGTTTAAAGGTACTAATCTTCTCAGGACTCCAGTCCCACTCGTGCCAGTACCCGTTTCCGTACAAGAACTCTGAGTACCCCAGGGCTCCCCTGGGCTTGCCGGGCCACACTCACACCCGTAGGCCCTTCACTGTGCCCCTCTGTAGGCCGAGTGAAGCATAACAAACTGCACTCTTTCTTGGGAAAGCTAGATTTCCTCAGCTCACCAGCAGCCTCTGGAACACGGTTCTAGCAAGTCCAGCATACCATGGAAGTCTGCCTCATCGCCCTATTCTGAGCTGTACTGAGCAAAACTCTCTGCTTTGAAGTCCTTCGAGGACCTCATACCTGAAGTCACCGTATCTCAAGGAGAAAGACGGCTTGCAGTCCAACTTCCACTAAAGCACAGTTTTCTGTGTAACACTTCAGGCTTTGGGGACATGCACAGGGCTCTTAGGAGACCTAGGGCAGTCTATTGTCTAGGCACGTCGCTACATGTACAACACCCTGTGCAGAAAACTTGATTCTGGGAAGAGCCAAGTAGCTAGCTAGGTCTCTTTTGTCCTCTTAGAAACCACAGATACTTAGGCTACGTGTCAATCTGGAAACAGGACCTGATGGGACTAGCCTTGTTTCCCATCATGAAAGCTCCTTTTATGCGCCTTGAAGCTAAGTGAAAAACACTGTTGGTGTCGGGCTTATACACACGACAGGCATGGCTGTGAGAGGGAAAAAGAGGTGTCACGAAGAAACATGGTATTCCAGTTTCTGAGTCAGAGCTGATCCTGTCCTGTTCTATAGCTAAAGGGAAACTCAAAGTGAGGCCTAACTTCGAAGGAGGGCCCTGATATGCCTTACAGCGGGTTAGGCGTGCAACAGCTTCCATGAGGCCTTAGTCGCTCTCCTGCTTTAGTTGAACGCTAGTAAGCTTTTCAGGCCGCCTAGATCCCTCGCGGCAGCACTCGTTTCCGTACAAGGATACTGAGTACCCGCAGGCTCCCCTGGGCTTGCTGGGCCGCACTCAGACCCGTAGGCCCATCAGGGTGCCCCTGGGTAGGCCGAGTGAAGGGTAACCCGCTGCACTCTTCCTTGGGCGAGCTAGATATCCCCAGCTCACCAACGGCTTCATCAACACGGTTCTAGCAAGGCCAGCATACCATGGAAGTCGTCCTCGTTGCCCTAGTCTGAGCGGTACTGAGAAAAACTCTCTGCTTACAAGTCCTTCCAGGACCTCATCCCTGAAGTCACCGTATCTCTAGGAGAAAGGCAGCTTGCACTGCAACTTCCACTACAGCACAGTTTTGTGTGGAACACTTCAGGTTTTTGGGAGAGGCACAGGACCCTAGGAGACCTAGGGCAGTCTGTCATCGAAGCAGTTCGCTACACGCAGAGCGCCCTATGCAGAAAAGTTGAATCAGGGAAGAGCCAGGGAGGTAGCTAGGTCTCTTTTGACCTGCCAGTACCCACGGACACTTATGCTGCGTGTCAACCTGGTGATGGTGCCTGATGCGACTGGCCTTGTTTTCCCACCTTGAAAGCTCTTCTTCTGCGCCTTGAAGCTCCCTTAAAAACACTGTGGTTGTCAGGCTTATAGTCACGGCAGGCATGGCTGTGAGAGGGAAAAAGAGGTTACACGAAGAGACAGGGTATTTCAGTTTCTGAGTCAGAGCTCATCCTGCCTTGTTATGTAGCTAAATGGAAACTCAAAGTGAGCCCTAGCTTCGAAGGAGGGCCCTGATATGCCATGCAGCGGGATAGGCGTACAACAGCTTCTATGAAGCCTTAGTCACTCTTCTGCTTTAGCTGAAGGCTAGTAAGCTTTTCTGGACTCCTAGACCCCTCGCGGCAGCACTCGCTTCCCTACAAAGGCACTGAGCACCCCCAGGCTCTCCTGAGTCGAAGATCAACATTCAGACACGTAGACCCTTCGGAGTACCCGTGTCTGTGCCGAGTGAAGGAGAGCATGATGCACACTTCGTCGCGGGACCTAGATTTTCTCAGCTCACCAATAGCCTCAGGAACATGATTCTAGGAGGTGCAGCATGCCATGCAAGTCTGCCTGCTTACAGTAGTCCGAGCTGTACTGAGAAAAACTCTTTGCTTACAATTCCTTCTACCACCTCATAGCTGAAGTCAACCTACCTCTAGGAGAAAGTCGGCTTGTGGTCCAAGTGCAACTAGAGCACACTTTCTGGTATAATGCTACAGGCTTTTGGAAGATGCCCAGGAGCCAGGACACCTAGGGAATTCTTTCATTTAGGCAGTTCGCTACACGCAGAACACCCGGCATAGGAAAGTGGATTCTCCAAGACCCAGGGAGTAGCTAGGTCTCTTTTGACTTGTTAGAAAGCACAGATGCTTCTTCTGCGTGTCAACCTGGAAATGGCGGCCTTAGGAGTCAAGCCTTGTTTTCCCGTCTTGAAAGCTCCATTCAAGCGGCCTTAAAGCTACCTGAAAAACACTGTGGTTGTGGGACTTGTATTCACTCCAGGCATGGCTCTGGAAGAACATGAGTTATCTCGAAAGAAAGCGGGTGCTTCCAGGCTCTGGTTAGGAGCATATCCTGCCCTGCACTAGAGCTAAGGGGAATCTTGACGTGCACTCTACCCTGGCCTACAGCTCTGATTTGCCATCCAGAAGGGTAGTTGTGCCGCCTTTTCCTTGAGTCCTTAGTCACAGTTCTGCATTAGTTTAAAGGTACTAATCTTCTCAGGACTCCAGTCCCACTCGTGCCAGTACCCGTTTCCGTACAAGAACTCTGAGTACCCCAGGGCTCCCCTGGGCTTGCCGGGCCACACTCACACCCGTAGGCCCTTCACTGTGCCCCTCTGTAGGCCGAGTGAAGCATAACAAACTGCACTCTTTCTTGGGAAAGCTAGATTTCCTCAGCTCACCAGCAGCCTCTGGAACACGGTTCTAGCAAGTCCAGCATACCATGGAAGTCTGCCTCATCGCCCTATTCTGAGCTGTACTGAGCAAAACTCTCTGCTTTGAAGTCCTTCGAGGACCTCATACCTGAAGTCACCGTATCTCAAGGAGAAAGACGGCTTGCAGTCCAACTTCCACTAAAGCACAGTTTTCTGTGTAACACTTCAGGCTTTGGGGACATGCACAGGGCTCTTAGGAGACCTAGGGCAGTCTATTGTCTAGGCACGTCGCTACATGTACAACACCCTGTGCAGAAAACTTGATTCTGGGAAGAGCCAAGTAGCTAGCTAGGTCTCTTTTGTCCTCTTAGAAACCACAGATACTTAGGCTACGTGTCAATCTGGAAACAGGACCTGATGGGACTAGCCTTGTTTCCCATCATGAAAGCTCCTTTTATGCGCCTTGAAGCTAAGTGAAAAACACTGTTGGTGTCGGGCTTATACACACGACAGGCATGGCTGTGAGAGGGAAAAAGAGGTGTCACGAAGAAACATGGTATTCCAGTTTCTGAGTCAGAGCTGATCCTGTCCTGTTCTATAGCTAAAGGGAAACTCAAAGTGAGGCCTAACTTCGAAGGAGGGCCCTGATATGCCTTACAGCGGGTTAGGCGTGCAACAGCTTCCATGAGGCCTTAGTCGCTCTCCTGCTTTAGTTGAACGCTAGTAAGCTTTTCAGGCCGCCTAGATCCCTCGCGGCAGCACTCGTTTCCGTACAAGGATACTGAGTACCCGCAGGCTCCCCTGGGCTTGCTGGGCCGCACTCAGACCCGTAGGCCCATCAGGGTGCCCCTGGGTAGGCCGAGTGAAGGGTAACCCGCTGCACTCTTCCTTGGGCGAGCTAGATATCCCCAGCTCACCAACGGCTTCATCAACACGGTTCTAGCAAGGCCAGCATACCATGGAAGTCGTCCTCGTTGCCCTAGTCTGAGCGGTACTGAGAAAAACTCTCTGCTTACAAGTCCTTCCAGGACCTCATCCCTGAAGTCACCGTATCTCTAGGAGAAAGGCAGCTTGCACTGCAACTTCCACTACAGCACAGTTTTGTGTGGAACACTTCAGGTTTTTGGGAGAGGCACAGGACCCTAGGAGACCTAGGGCAGTCTGTCATCGAAGCAGTTCGCTACACGCAGAGCGCCCTATGCAGAAAAGTTGAATCAGGGAAGAGCCAGGGAGGTAGCTAGGTCTCTTTTGACCTGCCAGTACCCACGGACACTTATGCTGCGTGTCAACCTGGTGATGGTGCCTGATGCGACTGGCCTTGTTTTCCCACCTTGAAAGCTCTTCTTCTGCGCCTTGAAGCTCCCTTAAAAACACTGTGGTTGTCAGGCTTATAGTCACGGCAGGCATGGCTGTGAGAGGGCAAAAGAGGTTACACGAAGAGACAGGGTATTTCAGTTTCTGAGTCAGAGCTCATCCTGCCTTGTTATGTAGCTAAATGGAAACTCAAAGTGAGCCCTAGCTTCGAAGGAGGGCCCTGATATGCCATGCAGCGGGATAGGCGTACAACAGCTTCTATGAAGCCTTAGTCACTCTTCTGCTTTAGCTGAAGGCTAGTAAGCTTTTCTGGACTCCTAGACCCCTCGCGGCAGCACTCGCTTCCCTACAAAGGCACTGAGCACCCCCAGGCTCTCCTGAGTCGAAGATCAACATTCAGACACGTAGACCCTTCGGAGTACCCGTGTCTGTGCCGAGTGAAGGAGAGCATGATGCACACTTCGTCGCGGGACCTAGATTTTCTCAGCTCACCAATAGCCTCAGGAACATGATTCTAGGAGGTGCAGCATGCCATGCAAGTCTGCCTGCTTACAGTAGTCCGAGCTGTACTGAGAAAAACTCTTTGCTTACAATTCCTTCTACCACCTCATAGCTGAAGTCAACCTACCTCTAGGAGAAAGTCGGCTTGTGGTCCAAGTGCAACTAGAGCACACTTTCTGGTATAATGCTACAGGCTTTTGGAAGATGCCCAGGAGCCAGGACACCTAGGGAATTCTTTCATTTAGGCAGTTCGCTACACGCAGAACACCCGGCATAGGAAAGTGGATTCTCCAAGACCCAGGGAGTAGCTAGGTCTCTTTTGACTTGTTAGAAAGCACAGATGCTTCTTCTGCGTGTCAACCTGGAAATGGCGGCCTTAGGAGTCAAGCCTTGTTTTCCCGTCTTGAAAGCTCCATTCAAGCGGCCTTAAAGCTACCTGAAAAACACTGTGGTTGTGGGACTTGTATTCACTCCAGGCATGGCTCTGGAAGAACATGAGTTATCTCGAAAGAAAGCGGGTGCTTCCAGGCTCTGGTTAGGAGCATATCCTGCCCTGCACTAGAGCTAAGGGGAATCTTGACGTGCACTCTACCCTGGCCTACAGCTCTGATTTGCCATCCAGAAGGGTAGTTGTGCCGCCTTTTCCTTGAGTCCTTAGTCACAGTTCTGCATTAGTTTAAAGGTACTAATCTTCTCAGGACTCCAGTCCCACTCGTGCCAGTACCCGTTTCCGTACAAGAACTCTGAGTACCCCAGGGCTCCCCTGGGCTTGCCGGGCCACACTCACACCCGTAGGCCCTTCACTGTGCCCCTCTGTAGGCCGAGTGAAGCATAACAAACTGCACTCTTTCTTGGGAAAGCTAGATTTCCTCAGCTCACCAGCAGCCTCTGGAACACGGTTCTAGCAAGTCCAGCATACCATGGAAGTCTGCCTCATCGCCCTATTCTGAGCTGTACTGAGCAAAACTCTCTGCTTTGAAGTCCTTCGAGGACCTCATACCTGAAGTCACCGTATCTCAAGGAGAAAGACGGCTTGCAGTCCAACTTCCACTAAAGCACAGTTTTCTGTGTAACACTTCAGGCTTTGGGGACATGCACAGGGCTCTTAGGAGACCTAGGGCAGTCTATTGTCTAGGCACGTCGCTACATGTACAACACCCTGTGCAGAAAACTTGATTCTGGGAAGAGCCAAGTAGCTAGCTAGGTCTCTTTTGTCCTCTTAGAAACCACAGATACTTAGGCTACGTGTCAATCTGGAAACAGGACCTGATGGGACTAGCCTTGTTTCCCATCATGAAAGCTCCTTTTATGCGCCTTGAAGCTAAGTGAAAAACACTGTTGGTGTCGGGCTTATACACACGACAGGCATGGCTGTGAGAGGGAAAAAGAGGTGTCACGAAGAAACATGGTATTCCAGTTTCTGAGTCAGAGCTGATCCTGTCCTGTTCTATAGCTAAAGGGAAACTCAAAGTGAGGCCTAACTTCGAAGGAGGGCCCTGATATGCCTTACAGCGGGTTAGGCGTGCAACAGCTTCCATGAGGCCTTAGTCGCTCTCCTGCTTTAGTTGAACGCTAGTAAGCTTTTCAGGCCGCCTAGATCCCTCGCGGCAGCACTCGTTTCCGTACAAGGATACTGAGTACCCGCAGGCTCCCCTGGGCTTGCTGGGCCGCACTCAGACCCGTAGGCCCATCAGGGTGCCCCTGGGTAGGCCGAGTGAAGGGTAACCCGCTGCACTCTTCCTTGGGCGAGCTAGATATCCCCAGCTCACCAACGGCTTCATCAACACGGTTCTAGCAAGGCCAGCATACCATGGAAGTCGTCCTCGTTGCCCTAGTCTGAGCGGTACTGAGAAAAACTCTCTGCTTACAAGTCCTTCCAGGACCTCATCCCTGAAGTCACCGTATCTCTAGGAGAAAGGCAGCTTGCACTGCAACTTCCACTACAGCACAGTTTTGTGTGGAACACTTCAGGTTTTTGGGAGAGGCACAGGACCCTAGGAGACCTAGGGCAGTCTGTCATCGAAGCAGTTCGCTACACGCAGAGCGCCCTATGCAGAAAAGTTGAATCAGGGAAGAGCCAGGGAGGTAGCTAGGTCTCTTTTGACCTGCCAGTACCCACGGACACTTATGCTGCGTGTCAACCTGGTGATGGTGCCTGATGCGACTGGCCTTGTTTTCCCACCTTGAAAGCTCTTCTTCTGCGCCTTGAAGCTCCCTTAAAAACACTGTGGTTGTCAGGCTTATACTCACGGCAGGCATGGCTGTGAGAGGGCAAAAGAGGTTACACGAAGAGACAGGGTATTTCAGTTTCTGAGTCAGAGCTCATCCTGCCTTGTTATGTAGCTAAATGGAAACTCAAAGTGAGCCCTAGCTTCGAAGGAGGGCCCTGATATGCCATGCAGCGGGATAGGCGTACAACAGCTTCTATGAAGCCTTAGTCACTCTTCTGCTTTAGCTGAACGCTAGTAAGCTTTTCTGGACTCCTAGACCCCTCGCGGCAGCACTCGCTTCCCTACAAAGGCACTGAGCACCCCCAGGCTCTCCTGAGTCGAAGATCAACATTCAGACACGTAGACCCTTCGGAGTACCCGTGTCTGTGCCGAGTGAAGGAGAGCATGATGCACACTTCGTCGCGGGACCTAGATTTTCTCAGCTCACCAATAGCCTCAGGAACATGATTCTAGGAGGTGCAGCATGCCATGCAAGTCTGCCTGCTTACAGTAGTCCGAGCTGTACTGAGAAAAACTCTTTGCTTACAATTCCTTCTACCACCTCATAGCTGAAGTCAACCTACCTCTAGGAGAAAGTCGGCTTGTGGTCCAAGTGCAACTAGAGCACACTTTCTGGTATAATGCTACAGGCTTTTGGAAGATGCCCAGGAGCCAGGACACCTAGGGAATTCTTTCATTTAGGCAGTTCGCTACACGCAGAACACCCGGCATAGGAAAGTGGATTCTCCAAGACCCAGGGAGTAGCTAGGTCTCTTTTGACTTGTTAGAAAGCACAGATGCTTCTTCTGCGTGTCAACCTGGAAATGGCGGCCTTAGGAGTCAAGCCTTGTTTTCCCGTCTTGAAAGCTCCATTCAAGCGGCCTTAAAGCTACCTGAAAAACACTGTGGTTGTGGGACTTGTATTCACTCCAGGCATGGCTCTGGAAGAACATGAGTTATCTCGAAAGAAAGCGGGTGCTTCCAGGCTCTGGTTAGGAGCATATCCTGCCCTGCACTAGAGCTAAGGGGAATCTTGACGTGCACTCTACCCTGGCCTACAGCTCTGATTTGCCATCCAGAAGGGTAGTTGTGCCGCCTTTTCCTTGAGTCCTTAGTCACAGTTCTGCATTAGTTTAAAGGTACTAATCTTCTCAGGACTCCAGTCCCACTCGTGCCAGTACCCGTTTCCGTACAAGAACTCTGAGTACCCCAGGGCTCCCCTGGGCTTGCCGGGCCACACTCACACCCGTAGGCCCTTCACTGTGCCCCTCTGTAGGCCGAGTGAAGCATAACAAACTGCACTCTTTCTTGGGAAAGCTAGATTTCCTCAGCTCACCAGCAGCCTCTGGAACACGGTTCTAGCAAGTCCAGCATACCATGGAAGTCTGCCTCATCGCCCTATTCTGAGCTGTACTGAGCAAAACTCTCTGCTTTGAAGTCCTTCGAGGACCTCATACCTGAAGTCACCGTATCTCAAGGAGAAAGACGGCTTGCAGTCCAACTTCCACTAAAGCACAGTTTTCTGTGTAACACTTCAGGCTTTGGGGACATGCACAGGGCTCTTAGGAGACCTAGGGCAGTCTATTGTCTAGGCACGTCGCTACATGTACAACACCCTGTGCAGAAAACTTGATTCTGGGAAGAGCCAAGTAGCTAGCTAGGTCTCTTTTGTCCTCTTAGAAACCACAGATACTTAGGCTACGTGTCAATCTGGAAACAGGACCTGATGGGACTAGCCTTGTTTCCCATCATGAAAGCTCCTTTTATGCGCCTTGAAGCTAAGTGAAAAACACTGTTGGTGTCGGGCTTATACACACGACAGGCATGGCTGTGAGAGGGAAAAAGAGGTGTCACGAAGAAACATGGTATTCCAGTTTCTGAGTCAGAGCTGATCCTGTCCTGTTCTATAG
Source organism: Eubalaena glacialis (assembly GCF_028564815.1). Lineage (NCBI taxonomy): Eukaryota > Metazoa > Chordata > Mammalia > Artiodactyla > Balaenidae > Eubalaena > Eubalaena glacialis. The sequence continues at coordinate 94,812,994 of NC_083724.1, forward strand.
CTAAAGGGAAACTCAAAGTGAGGCCTAACTTCGAAGGAGGGCCCTGATATGCCTTACAGCGGGTTAGGCGTGCAACAGCTTCCATGAGGCCTTAGTCGCTCTCCTGCTTTAGTTGAACGCTAGTAAGCTTTTCAGGCCGCCTAGATCCCTCGCGGCAGCACTCGTTTCCGTACAAGGATACTGAGTACCCGCAGGCTCCCCTGGGCTTGCTGGGCCGCACTCAGACCCGTAGGCCCATCAGGGTGCCCCTGGGTAGGCCGAGTGAAGGGTAACCCGCTGCACTCTTCCTTGGGCGAGCTAGATATCCCCAGCTCACCAACGGCTTCATCAACACGGTTCTAGCAAGGCCAGCATACCATGGAAGTCGTCCTCGTTGCCCTAGTCTGAGCGGTACTGAGAAAAACTCTCTGCTTACAAGTCCTTCCAGGACCTCATCCCTGAAGTCACCGTATCTCTAGGAGAAAGGCAGCTTGCACTGCAACTTCCACTACAGCACAGTTTTGTGTGGAACACTTCAGGTTTTTGGGAGAGGCACAGGACCCTAGGAGACCTAGGGCAGTCTGTCATCGAAGCAGTTCGCTACACGCAGAGCGCCCTATGCAGAAAAGTTGAATCAGGGAAGAGCCAGGGAGGTAGCTAGGTCTCTTTTGACCTGCCAGTACCCACGGACACTTATGCTGCGTGTCAACCTGGTGATGGTGCCTGATGCGACTGGCCTTGTTTTCCCACCTTGAAAGCTCTTCTTCTGCGCCTTGAAGCTCCCTTAAAAACACTGTGGTTGTCAGGCTTATACTCACGGCAGGCATGGCTGTGAGAGGGAAAAAGAGGTTACACGAAGAGACAGGGTATTTCAGTTTCTGAGTCAGAGCTCATCCGGCCTTGTTATGTAGCTAAATGGAAACTCAAAGTGAGCCCTAGCTTCGAAGGAGGGCCCTGATATGCCATGCAGCGGGATAGGCGTACAACAGCTTCTATGAAGCCTTAGTCACTCTTCTGCTTTAGCTGAACGCTAGTAAGCTTTTCTGGACTCCTAGACCCCTCGCGGCAGCACTCGCTTCCCTACAAAGGCACTGAGCACCCCCAGGCTCTCCTGAGTCGAAGATCAACATTCAGACACGTAGACCCTTCGGAGTACCCGTGTCTGTGCCGAGTGAAGGAGAGCATGATGCACACTTCGTCGCGGGACCTAGATTTTCTCAGCTCACCAATAGCCTCAGGAACATGATTCTAGGAGGTGCAGCATGCCATGCAAGTCTGCCTGCTTACAGTAGTCCGAGCTGTACTGAGAAAAACTCTTTGCTTACAATTCCTTCTACCACCTCATAGCTGAAGTCAACCTACCTCTAGGAGAAAGTCGGCTTGTGGTCCAAGTGCAACTAGAGCACACTTTCTGGTATAATGCTACAGGCTTTTGGAAGATGCCCAGGAGCCAGGACACCTAGGGAATTCTTTCATTTAGGCAGTTCGCTACACGCAGAACACCCGGCATAGGAAAGTGGATTCTCCAAGACCCAGGGAGTAGCTAGGTCTCTTTTGACTTGTTAGAAAGCACAGATGCTTCTTCTGCGTGTCAACCTGGAAATGGCGGCCTTAGGAGTCAAGCCTTGTTTTCCCGTCTTGAAAGCTCCATTCAAGCGGCCTTAAAGCTACCTGAAAAACACTGTGGTTGTGGGACTTGTATTCACTCCAGGCATGGCTCTGGAAGAACATGAGTTATCTCGAAAGAAAGCGGGTGCTTCCAGGCTCTGGTTAGGAGCATATCCTGCCCTGCACTAGAGCTAAGGGGAATCTTGACGTGCACTCTACCCTGGCCTACAGCTCTGATTTGCCATCCAGAAGGGTAGTTGTGCCGCCTTTTCCTTGAGTCCTTAGTCACAGTTCTGCATTAGTTTAAAGGTACTAATCTTCTCAGGACTCCAGTCCCACTCGTGCCAGTACCCGTTTCCGTACAAGAACTCTGAGTACCCCAGGGCTCCCCTGGGCTTGCCGGGCCACACTCACACCCGTAGGCCCTTCACTGTGCCCCTCTGTAGGCCGAGTGAAGCATAACAAACTGCACTCTTTCTTGGGAAAGCTAGATTTCCTCAGCTCACCAGCAGCCTCTGGAACACGGTTCTAGCAAGTCCAGCATACCATGGAAGTCTGCCTCATCGCCCTATTCTGAGCTGTACTGAGCAAAACTCTCTGCTTTGAAGTCCTTCGAGGACCTCATACCTGAAGTCACCGTATCTCAAGGAGAAAGACGGCTTGCAGTCCAACTTCCACTAAAGCACAGTTTTCTGTGTAACACTTCAGGCTTTGGGGACATGCACAGGGCTCTTAGGAGACCTAGGGCAGTCTATTGTCTAGGCACGTCGCTACATGTACAACACCCTGTGCAGAAAACTTGATTCTGGGAAGAGCCAAGTAGCTAGCTAGGTCTCTTTTGTCCTCTTAGAAACCACAGATACTTAGGCTACGTGTCAATCTGGAAACAGGACCTGATGGGACTAGCCTTGTTTCCCATCATGAAAGCTCCTTTTATGCGCCTTGAAGCTAAGTGAAAAACACTGTTGGTGTCGGGCTTATACACACGACAGGCATGGCTGTGAGAGGGAAAAAGAGGTGTCACGAAGAAACATGGTATTCCAGTTTCTGAGTCAGAGCTGATCCTGTCCTGTTCTATAGCTAAAGGGAAACTCAAAGTGAGGCCTAACTTCGAAGGAGGGCCCTGATATGCCTTACAGCGGGTTAGGCGTGCAACAGCTTCCATGAGGCCTTAGTCGCTCTCCTGCTTTAGTTGAACGCTAGTAAGCTTTTCAGGCCGCCTAGATCCCTCGCGGCAGCACTCGTTTCCGTACAAGGATACTGAGTACCCGCAGGCTCCCCTGGGCTTGCTGGGCCGCACTCAGACCCGTAGGCCCATCAGGGTGCCCCTGGGTAGGCCGAGTGAAGGGTAACCCGCTGCACTCTTCCTTGGGCGAGCTAGATATCCCCAGCTCACCAACGGCTTCATCAACACGGTTCTAGCAAGGCCAGCATACCATGGAAGTCGTCCTCGTTGCCCTAGTCTGAGCGGTACTGAGAAAAACTCTCTGCTTACAAGTCCTTCCAGGACCTCATCCCTGAAGTCACCGTATCTCTAGGAGAAAGGCAGCTTGCACTGCAACTTCCACTACAGCACAGTTTTGTGTGGAACACTTCAGGTTTTTGGGAGAGGCACAGGACCCTAGGAGACCTAGGGCAGTCTGTCATCGAAGCAGTTCGCTACACGCAGAGCGCCCTATGCAGAAAAGTTGAATCAGGGAAGAGCCAGGGAGGTAGCTAGGTCTCTTTTGACCTGCCAGTACCCACGGACACTTATGCTGCGTGTCAACCTGGTGATGGTGCCTGATGCGACTGGCCTTGTTTTCCCACCTTGAAAGCTCTTCTTCTGCGCCTTGAAGCTCCCTTAAAAACACTGTGGTTGTCAGGCTTATACTCACGGCAGGCATGGCTGTGAGAGGGCAAAAGAGGTTACACGAAGAGACAGGGTATTTCAGTTTCTGAGTCAGAGCTCATCCTGCCTTGTTATGTAGCTAAATGGAAACTCAAAGTGAGCCCTAGCTTCGAAGGAGGGCCCTGATATGCCATGCAGCGGGATAGGCGTACAACAGCTTCTATGAAGCCTTAGTCACTCTTCTGCTTTAGCTGAACGCTAGTAAGCTTTTCTGGACTCCTAGACCCCTCGCGGCAGCACTCGCTTCCCTACAAAGGCACTGAGCACCCCCAGGCTCTCCTGAGTCGAAGATCAACATTCAGACACGTAGACCCTTCGGAGTACCCGTGTCTGTGCCGAGTGAAGGAGAGCATGATGCACACTTCGTCGCGGGACCTAGATTTTCTCAGCTCACCAATAGCCTCAGGAACATGATTCTAGGAGGTGCAGCATGCCATGCAAGTCTGCCTGCTTACAGTAGTCCGAGCTGTACTGAGAAAAACTCTTTGCTTACAATTCCTTCTACCACCTCATAGCTGAAGTCAACCTACCTCTAGGAGAAAGTCGGCTTGTGGTCCAAGTGCAACTAGAGCACACTTTCTGGTCTAATGCTACAGGCTTTTGGAAGATGCCCAGGAGCCAGGACACCTAGGGAATTCTTTCATTTAGGCAGTTCGCTACACGCAGAACACCCGGCATAGGAAAGTGGATTCTCCAAGACCCAGGGAGTAGCTAGGTCTCTTTTGACTTGTTAGAAAGCACAGATGCTTCTTCTGCGTGTCAACCTGGAAATGGCGGCCTTAGGAGTCAAGCCCTGTTTTCCCGTCTTGAAAGCTCCATTCAAGCGGCCTTAAAGCTACCTGAAAAACACTGTGGTTGTGGGACTTGTATTCACTCCAGGCATGGCTCTGGAAGAACATGAGTTATCTCGAAAGAAAGCGGGTGCTTCCAGGCTCTGGTTAGGAGCATATCCTGCCCTGCACTAGCGCTAAGGGGAATCTTGACGTGCACTCTACCCTGGCCTACAGCTCTGATTTGCCATCCAGAAGGGTAGTTGTGCCGCCTTTTCCTTGAGTCCTTAGTCACAGTTCTGCATTAGTTTAAAGGTACTAATCTTCTCAGGACTCCAGTCCCACTCGTGCCAGTACCCGTTTCCGTACAAGAACTCTGAGTACCCCAGGGCTCCCCTGGGCTTGCCGGGCCACACTCACACCCGTAGGCCCTTCACTGTGCCCCTCTGTAGGCCGAGTGAAGCATAACAAACTGCACTCTTTCTTGGGAAAGCTAGATTTCCTCAGCTCACCAGCAGCCTCTGGAACACGGTTCTAGCAAGGCCAGCATACCATGGAAGTCTGCCTCATCGCCCTATTCTGAGCTGTACTGAGCAAAACTCTCTGCTTTGAAGTCCTTCGAGGACCTCATACCTGAAGTCACCGTATCTCAAGGAGAAAGACGGCTTGCAGTCCAACTTCCACTAAAGCACAGTTTTCTGTGTAACACTTCAGGCTTTGGGGACATGCACAGGGCTCTTAGGAGACCTAGGGCAGTCTATTGTCTAGGCACGTCGCTACATGTACAACACCCTGTGCAGAAAACTTGATTCTGGGAAGAGCCAAGTAGCTAGCTAGGTCTCTTTTGTCCTCTTAGAAACCACAGATACTTAGGCTACGTGTCAATCTGGAAACAGGACCTGATGGGTCTAGCCTTGTTTCCCATCATGAAAGCTCCTTTTATGCGCCTTGAAGCTAAGTGAAAAACACTGTTGGTGTCGGGCTTATACACACGACAGGCATGGCTGTGAGAGGGAAAAAGAGGTGTCACGAAGAAACATGGTATTCCAGTTTCTGAGTCAGAGCTGATCCTGTCCTGTTCTATAGCTAAAGGGAAACTCAAAGTGAGGCCTAACTTCGAAGGAGGGCCCTGATATGCCTTACAGCGGGTTAGGCGTGCAACAGCTTCCATGAGGCCTTAGTCGCTCTCCTGCTTTAGTTGAACGCTAGTAAGCTTTTCAGGCCGCCTAGATCCCTCGCGGCAGCACTCGTTTCCGTACAAGGATACTGAGTACCCGCAGGCTCCCCTGGGCTTGCTGGGCCGCACTCAGACCCGTAGGCCCATCAGGGTGCCCCTGGGTAGGCCGAGTGAAGGGTAACCCGCTGCACTCTTCCTTGGGCGAGCTAGATATCCCCAGCTCACCAACGGCTTCATCAACACGGTTCTAGCAAGGCCAGCATACCATGGAAGTCGTCCTCGTTGCCCTAGTCTGAGCGGTACTGAGAAAAACTCTCTGCTTACAAGTCCTTCCAGGACCTCATCCCTGAAGTCACCGTATCTCTAGGAGAAAGGCAGCTTGCACTGCAACTTCCACTACAGCACAGTTTTGTGTGGAACACTTCAGGTTTTTGGGAGAGGCACAGGACCCTAGGAGACCTAGGGCAGTCTGTCATCGAAGCAGTTCGCTACACGCAGAGCGCCCTATGCAGAAAAGTTGAATCAGGGAAGAGCCAGGGAGGTAGCTAGGTCTCTTTTGACCTGCCAGTACCCACGGACACTTATGCTGCGTGTCAACCTGGTGATGGTGCCTGATGCGACTGGCCTTGTTTTCCCACCTTGAAAGCTCTTCTTCTGCGCCTTGAAGCTCCCTTAAAAACACTGTGGTTGTCAGGCTTATACTCACGGCAGGCATGGCTGTGAGAGGGCAAAAGAGGTTACACGAAGAGACAGGGTATTTCAGTTTCTGAGTCAGAGCTCATCCTGCCTTGTTATGTAGCTAAATGGAAACTCAAAGTGAGCCCTAGCTTCGAAGGAGGGCCCTGATATGCCATGCAGCGGGATAGGCGTACAACAGCTTCTATGAAGCCTTAGTCACTCTTCTGCTTTAGCTGAACGCTAGTAAGCTTTTCTGGACTCCTAGACCCCTCGCGGCAGCACTCGCTTCCCTACAAAGGCACTGAGCACCCCCAGGCTCTCCTGAGTCGAAGATCAACATTCAGACACGTAGACCCTTCGGAGTACCCGTGTCTGTGCCGAGTGAAGGAGAGCATGATGCACACTTCGTCGCGGGACCTAGATTTTCTCAGCTCACCAATAGCCTCAGGAACATGATTCTAGGAGGTGCAGCATGCCATGCAAGTCTGCCTGCTTACAGTAGTCCGAGCTGTACTGAGAAAAACTCTTTGCTTACAATTCCTTCTACCACCTCATAGCTGAAGTCAACCTACCTCTAGGAGAAAGTCGGCTTGTGGTCCAAGTGCAACTAGAGCACACTTTCTGGTCTAATGCTACAGGCTTTTGGAAGATGCCCAGGAGCCAGGACACCTAGGGAATTCTTTCATTTAGGCAGTTCGCTACACGCAGAACACCCGGCATAGGAAAGTGGATTCTCCAAGACCCAGGGAGTAGCTAGGTCTCTTTTGACTTGTTAGAAAGCACAGATGCTTCTTCTGCGTGTCAACCTGGAAATGGCGGCCTTAGGAGTCAAGCCCTGTTTTCCCGTCTTGAAAGCTCCATTCAAGCGGCCTTAAAGCTACCTGAAAAACACTGTGGTTGTGGGACTTGTATTCACTCCAGGCATGGCTCTGGAAGAACATGAGTTATCTCGAAAGAAAGCGGGTGCTTCCAGGCTCTGGTTAGGAGCATATCCTGCCCTGCACTAGCGCTAAGGGGAATCTTGACGTGCACTCTACCCTGGCCTACAGCTCTGATTTGCCATCCAGAAGGGTAGTTGTGCAGCCTTTTCCTTGAGTCCTTAGTCACAGTTCTGCATTAGTTTAAAGGTACTAATCTTCTCAGGACTCCAGTCCCACTCGTGCCAGTACCCGTTTCCGTACAAGAACTCTGAGTACCCCAGGGCTCCCCTGGGCTTGCCGGGCCACACTCACACCCGTAGGCCCTTCACTGTGCCCCTCTGTAGGCCGAGTGAAGCATAACAAACTGCACTCTTTCTTGGGAAAGCTAGATTTCCTCAGCTCACCAGCAGCCTCTGGAACACGGTTCTAGCAAGGCCAGCATACCATGGAAGTCTGCCTCATCGCCCTATTCTGAGCTGTACTGAGCAAAACTCTCTGCTTTGAAGTCCTTCGAGGACCTCATACCTGAAGTCACCGTATCTCAAGGAGAAAGACGGCTTGCAGTCCAACTTCCACTAAAGCACAGTTTTCTCTGTAACACTTCAGGCTTTGGGGACATGCACAGGGCTCTTAGGAGACCTAGGGCAGTCTATTGTCTAGGCACGTCGCTACATGTACAACACCCTGTGCAGAAAACTTGATTCTGGGAAGAGCCAAGTAGCTAGCTAGGTCTCTTTTGTCCTCTTAGAAACCACAGATACTTAGGCTACGTGTCAATCTGGAAACAGGACCTGATGGGTCTAGCCTTGTTTCCCATCATGAAAGCTCCTTTTATGCGCCTTGAAGCTAAGTGAAAAACACTGTTGGTGTCGGGCTTATACACACGACAGGCATGGCTGTGAGAGGGAAAAAGAGGTGTCACGAAGAAACATGGTATTCCAGTTTCTGAGTCAGAGCTGATCCTGTCCTGTTCTATAGCTAAAGGGAAACTCAAAGTGAGGCCTAACTTCGAAGGAGGGCCCTGATATGCCTTACAGCGGGTTAGGCGTGCAACAGCTTCCATGAGGCCTTAGTCGCTCTCCTGCTTTAGTTGAACGCTAGTAAGCTTTTCAGGCCGCCTAGATCCCTCGCGGCAGCACTCGTTTCCGTACAAGGATACTGAGTACCCGCAGGCTCCCCTGGGCTTGCTGGGCCGCACTCAGACCCGTAGGCCCATCAGGGTGCCCCTGGGTAGGCCGAGTGAAGGGTAACCCGCTGCACTCTTCCTTGGGCGAGCTAGATATCCCCAGCTCACCAACGGCTTCATCAACACGGTTCTAGCAAGGCCAGCATACCATGGAAGTCGTCCTCGTTGCCCTAGTCTGAGCGGTACTGAGAAAAACTCTCTGCTTACAAGTCCTTCCAGGACCTCATCCCTGAAGTCACCGTATCTCTAGGAGAAAGGCAGCTTGCACTGCAACTTCCACTACAGCACAGTTTTGTGTGGAACACTTCAGGTTTTTGGGAGAGGCACAGGACCCTAGGAGACCTAGGGCAGTCTGTCATCGAAGCAGTTCGCTACACGCAGAGCGCCCTATGCAGAAAAGTTGAATCAGGGAAGAGCCAGGGAGGTAGCTAGGTCTCTTTTGACCTGCCAGTACCCACGGACACTTATGCTGCGTGTCAACCTGGTGATGGTGCCTGATGCGACTGGCCTTGTTTTCCCACCTTGAAAGCTCTTCTTCTGCGCCTTGAAGCTCCCTTAAAAACACTGTGGTTGTCAGGCTTATACTCACGGCAGGCATGGCTGTGAGAGGGCAAAAGAGGTTACACGAAGAGACAGGGTATTTCAGTTTCTGAGTCAGAGCTCATCCTGCCTTGTTATGTAGCTAAATGGAAACTCAAAGTGAGCCCTAGCTTCGAAGGAGGGCCCTGATATGCCATGCAGCGGGATAGGCGTACAACAGCTTCTATGAAGCCTTAGTCACTCTTCTGCTTTAGCTGAAGGCTAGTAAGCTTTTCTGGACTCCTAGACCCCTCGCGGCAGCACTCGCTTCCCTACAAAGGCACTGAGCACCCCCAGGCTCTCCTGAGTCGAAGATCAACATTCAGACACGTAGACCCTTCGGAGTACCCGTGTCTGTGCCGAGTGAAGGAGAGCATGATGCACACTTCGTCGCGGGACCTAGATTTTCTCAGCTCACCAATAGCCTCAGGAACATGATTCTAGGAGGTGCAGCATGCCATGCAAGTCTGCCTGCTTACAGTAGTCCGAGCTGTACTGAGAAAAACTCTTTGCTTACAATTCCTTCTACCACCTCATAGCTGAAGTCAACCTACCTCTAGGAGAAAGTCGGCTTGTGGTCCAAGTGCAACTAGAGCACACTTTCTGGTATAATGCTACAGGCTTTTGGAAGATGCCCAGGAGCCAGGACACCTAGGGAATTCTTTCATTTAGGCAGTTCGCTACACGCAGAACACCCGGCATAGGAAAGTGGATTCTCCAAGACCCAGGGAGTAGCTAGGTCTCTTTTGACTTGTTAGAAAGCACAGATGCTTCTTCTGCGTGTCAACCTGGAAATGGCGGCCTTAGGAGTCAAGCCTTGTTTTCCCGTCTTGAAAGCTCCATTCAAGCGGCCTTAAAGCTACCTGAAAAACACTGTGGTTGTGGGACTTGTATTCACTCCAGGCATGGCTCTGGAAGAACATGAGTTATCTCGAAAGAAAGCGGGTGCTTCCAGGCTCTGGTTAGGAGCATATCCTGCCCTGCACTAGAGCTAAGGGGAATCTTGACGTGCACTCTACCCTGGCCTACAGCTCTGATTTGCCATCCAGAAGGGTAGTTGTGCAGCCTTTTCCTTGAGTCCTTAGTCACAGTTCTGCATTAGTTTAAAGGTACTAATCTTCTCAGGACTCCAGTCCCACTCGTGCCAGTACCCGTTTCCGTACAAGAACTCTGAGTACCCCAGGGCTCCCCTGGGCTTGCCGGGCCACACTCACACCCGTAGGCCCTTCACTGTGCCCCTCTGTAGGCCGAGTGAAGCATAACAAACTGCACTCTTTCTTGGGAAAGCTAGATTTCCTCAGCTCACCAGCAGCCTCTGGAACACGGTTCTAGCAAGTCCAGCATACCATGGAAGTCTGCCTCATCGCCCTATTCTGAGCTGTACTGAGCAAAAGTCTCTGCTTTGAAGTCCTTCGAGGACCTCATACCTGAAGTCACCGTATCTCAAGGAGAAAGACGGCTTGCAGTCCAACTTCCACTAAAGCACAGTTTTCTGTGTAACACTTCAGGCTTTGGGGACATGCACAGGGTTCTTAGGAGACCTAGGGCAGTCTATTGTCTAGGCACGTCGCTACATGTACAACACCCTGTGCAGAAAACTTGATTCTGGGAAGAGCCAAGTAGCTAGCTAGGTCTCTTTTGTCCTCTTAGAAACCACAGATACTTACGCTACGTGTCAATCTGGAAACAGGACCTGATGGGACTAGCCTTGTTTCCCATCATGAAAGCTCCTTTTATGCGCCTTGAAGCTAAGTGAAAAACACTGTTGGTGTCGGGCTTATACACACGACAGGCATGGCTGTGAGAGGGAAAAAGAGGTGTCACGAAGAAACATGGTATTCCAGTTTCTGAGTCAGAGCTGATCCTGTCCTGTTCTATAGCTAAAGGGAAACTCAAAGTGAGGCCTAACTTCGAAGGAGGGCCCTGATATGCCTTACAGCGGGTTAGGCGTGCAACAGCTTCCATGAGGCCTTAGTCGCTCTCCTGCTTTAGTTGAACGCTAGTAAGCTTTTCAGGCCGCCTAGATCCCTCGCGGCAGCACTCGTTTCCGTACAAGGATACTGAGTACCCGCAGGCTCCCCTGGGCTTGCTGGGCCGCACTCAGACCCGTAGGCCCATCAGGGTGCCCCTGGGTAGGCCGAGTGAAGGGTAACCCGCTGCACTCTTCCTTGGGCGAGCTAGATATCCCCAGCTCACCAACGGCTTCATCAACACGGTTCTAGCAAGGCCAGCATACCATGGAAGTCGTCCTCGTTGCCCTAGTCTGAGCGGTACTGAGAAAAACTCTCTGCTTACAAGTCCTTCTAGGACCTCATCCCTGAAGTCACCGTATCTCTAGGAGAAAGGCAGCTTGCACAGCAACTTCCACTACAGCACAGTTTTGTGTGGAACACTTCAGGTTTTTGGGAGAGGCACAGGACCCTAGGAGACCTAGGGCAGTCTGTCATCGAAGCAGTTCGCTACACGCAGAGCGCCCTATGCAGAAAAGTTCAATCAGGGAAGAGCCAGGGAGGTAGCTAGGTCTCTTTTGACCTGCCAGTACCCACAGACACTTATGCTGCATGTCAATCTGGTGATGGTGCCTGATGCGACTGGCCTTGTTTTCCCACCTTGAAAGCTCTTCTTATGCGCCTTGAAGCTCCCTTAAAAACACTGTGGTTGTCAGGCTTATACTCACGGCAGGCATGGCTGTGAGAGGGAAAAAGAGGTTACACGAAGAGACAGGGTATTTCAGTTTCTGAGTCAGAGCTCATCCTGCCTTGTTATGTAGCTAAATGGAAACTCAAAGTGAGCCCTAGCTTCGAAGGAGGGCCCTGATATGCCATGCAGCGGGATAGGCGTACAACAGCTTCTATGAAGCCTTAGTCACTCTTCTGCTTTAGCTGAAGGCTAGTAAGCTTTTCTGGACTCCTAGACCCCTCGCGGCAGCACTCGCTTCCCTACAAAGGCACTGAGCACCCCCAGGCTCTCCTGAGTCGAAGATCAACATTCAGACACGTAGACCCTTCGGAGTACCCGTGTCTGTGCCGAGTGAAGGAGAGCATGATGCACACTTCGTCGCGGGACCTAGATTTTCTCAGCTCACCAATAGCCTCAGGAACATGATTCTAGGAGGTGCAGCATGCCATGCAAGTCTGCCTGCTTACAGTAGTCCGAGCTGTACTGAGAAAAACTCTTTGCTTACAATTCCTTCTACCACCTCATAGCTGAAGTCAACCTACCTCTAGGAGAAAGTCGGCTTGTGGTCCAAGTGCAACTAGAGCACACTTTCTGGTATAATGCTACAGGCTTTTGGAAGATGCCCAGGAGCCAGGACACCTAGGGAATTCTTTCATTTAGGCAGTTCGCTACACGCAGAACACCCGGCATAGGAAAGTGGATTCTCCAAGACCCAGGGAGTAGCTAGGTCTCTTTTGACTTGTTAGAAAGCACAGATGCTTCTTCTGCGTGTCAACCTGGAAATGGCGGCCTTAGGAGTCAAGCCTTGTTTTCCCGTCTTGAAAGCTCCATTCAAGCGGCCTTAAAGCTACCTGAAAAACACTGTGGTTGTGGGACTTGTATTCACTCCAGGCATGGCTCTGGAAGAACATGAGTTATCTCGAAAGAAAGCGGGTGCTTCCAGGCTCTGGTTAGGAGCATATCCTGCCCTGCACTAGAGCTAAGGGGAATCTTGACGTGCACTCTACCCTGGCCTACAGCTCTGATTTGCCCTCCAGAAGGGTAGTTGTGCAGCCTTTTCCTTGAGTCCTTAGTCACAGTTCTGCATTAGTTTAAAGGTACTAATCTTCTCAGGACTCCAGTCCCACTCGTGCCAGTACCCGTTTCCGTACAAGAACTCTGAGTACCCCAGGGCTCCCCTGGGCTTGCCGGGCCACACTCACACCCATAGGCCCTTCACTGTGCCCCTCTGTAGGCCGAGTGAAGCATAACAAACTGCACTCTTTCTTGGGAAAGCTAGATTTCCTCAGCTCACCAGCAGCCTCTGGAACACGGTTCTAGCAAGTCCAGCATACCATGGAAGTCTGCCTCATCGCCCTATTCTGAGCTGTACTGAGCAAAAGTCTCTGCTTTGAAGTCCTTCGAGGACCTCATACCTGAAGTCACCGTATCTCAAGGAGAAAGACGGCTTGCATTCCAACTTCCACTAAAGCACAGTTTTCTGTGTAACACTTCAGGCTTTGGGGACATGCACAGGGCTCTTAGGAGACCTAGGGCAGTCTATTGTCTAGGCACGTCGCTACATGTACAACACCCTGTGCAGAAAACTTGATTCTGGGAAGAGCCAAGTAGCTAGCTAGGTCTCTTTTGTCCTCTTAGAAACCACAGATACTTACGCTACGTGTCAATCTGGAAACAGGACCTGATGGGACTAGCCTTGTTTCCCATCATGAAAGCTCCTTTTATGCGCCTTGAAGCTAAGTGAAAAACACTGTTGGTGTCGGGCTTATACACACGACAGGCATGGCTGTGAGAGGGAAAAAGAGGTGTCACGAAGAAACATGGTATTCCAGTTTCTGAGTCAGAGCTGATCCTGTCCTGTTCTATAGCTAAAGGGAAACTCAAAGTGAGGCCTAACTTCGAAGGAGGGCCCTGATATGCCTTACAGCGGGTTAGGCGTGCAACAGCTTCCATGAGGCCTTAGTCGCTCTCCTGCTTTAGTTGAACGCTAGTAAGCTTTTCAGGCCGCCTAGATCCCTCGCGGCAGCACTCGTTTCCGTACAAGGATACTGAGTACCCGCAGGCTCCCCTGGGCTTGCTGGGCCGCACTCAGACCCGTAGGCCCATCAGGGTGCCCCTGGGTAGGCCGAGTGAAGGGTAACCCGCTGCACTCTTCCTTGGGCGAGCTAGATATCCCCAGCTCACCAACGGCTTCATCAACACGGTTCTAGCAAGGCCAGCATACCATGGAAGTCGTCCTCGTTGCCCTAGTCTGAGCGGTACTGAGAAAAACTCTCTGCTTACAAGTCCTTCTAGGACCTCATCCCTGAAGTCACCGTATCTCTAGGAGAAAGGCAGCTTGCACAGCAACTTCCACTACAGCACAGTATTGTGTGGAACACTTCAGGTTTTTGGGAGAGGCACAGGACCCTAGGAGACCTAGGGCAGTCTGTCATCGAAGCAGTTCGCTACACGCAGAGCGCCCTATGCAGAAAAGTTCAATCAGGGAAGAGCCAGGGAGGTAGCTAGGTCTCTTTTGACCTGCCAGTACCCACAGACACTTATGCTGCATGTCAATCTGGTGATGGTGCCTGATGCGACTGGCCTTGTTTTCCCACCTTGAAAGCTCTTCTTCTGCGCCTTGAAGCTCCCTTAAAAACACTGTGGTTGTCAGGCTTATACTCACGGCAGGCATGGCTGTGAGAGGGAAAAAGAGGTTACACGAAGAGACAGGGTATTTCAGTTTCTGAGTCAGAGCTCATCCTGCCTTGTTATGTAGCTAAATGGAAACTCAAAGTGAGCCCTAGCTTCGAAGGAGGGCCCTGATATGCCATGCAGCGGGATAGGCGTACAACAGCTTCTATGAAGCCTTAGTCACTCTTCTGCTTTAGCTGAACGCTAGTAAGCTTTTCTGGACTCCTAGACCCCTCGCGGCAGCACTCGCTTCCCTACAAAGGCACTGAGCACCCCCAGGCTCTCCTGAGTCGAAGATCAACATTCAGACACGTAGACCCTTCGGAGTACCCGTGTCTGTGCCGAGTGAAGGAGAGCATGATGCACACTTCGTCGCGGGACCTAGATTTTCTCAGCTCACCAATAGCCTCAGGAACATGATTCTAGGAGGTGCAGCATGCCATGCAAGTCTGCCTGCTTACAGTAGTCCGAGCTGTACTGAGAAAAACTCTTTGCTTACAATTCCTTCTACCACCTCATAGCTGAAGTCAACCTACCTCTAGGAGAAAGTCGGCTTGTGGTCCAAGTGCAACTAGAGCACACTTTCTGGTATAATGCTACAGGCTTTTGGAAGATGCCCAGGAGCCAGGACACCTAGGGAATTCTTTCATTTAGGCAGTTCGCTACACGCAGAACACCCGGCATAGGAAAGTGGATTCTCCAAGACCCAGGGAGTAGCTAGGTCTCTTTTGACTTGTTAGAAAGCACAGATGCTTCTTCTGCGTGTCAACCTGGAAATGGCGGCCTTAGGTGTCAAGCCTTGTTTTCCCGTCTTGAAAGCTCCATTCAAGCGGCCTTAAAGCTACCTGAAAAACACTGTGATTGTGGGACTTGTATTCACTCCAGGCATGGCTCTGGAAGAACATGAGTTATCTCGAAAGAAAGCGGGTGCTTCCAGGCTCTGGTTAGGAGCATATCCTGCCCTGCACTAGAGCTAAGGGGAATCTTGACGTGCACTCTACCCTGGCCTACAGCTCTGATTTGCCCTCCAGAAGGGTAGTTGTGCCGCCTTTTCCTTGAGTCCTTAGTCACAGTTCTGCATTAGTTTAAAGGTACTAATCTTCTCAGGACTCCAGTCCCACTCGTGCCAGTACCCGTTTCCGTACAAGAACTCTGAGTACCCCAGGGCTCCCCTGGGCTTGCCGGGCCACACTCACACCCGTAGGCCCTTCACTGTGCCCCTCTGTAGGCCGAGTGAAGCATAACAAACTGCACTCTTTCTTGGGAAAGCTAGATTTCCTCAGCTCACCAGCAGCCTCTGGAACACGGTTCTAGCAAGTCCAGCATACCATGGAAGTCTGCCTCATCGCCCTATTCTGAGCTGTACTGAGCAAAACTCTCTGCTTTGAAGTCCTTCGAGGACCTCATACCTGAAGTCACCGTATCTCAAGGAGAAAGACGGCTTGCATTCCAACTTCCACTAAAGCACAGTTTTCTGTGTAACACTTCAGGCTTTGGGGACATGCACAGGGCTCTTAGGAGACCTAGGGCAGTCTATTGTCTAGGCACGTCGCTACATGTACAACACCCTGTGCAGAAAACTTGATTCTGGGAAGAGCCAAGTAGCTAGCTAGGTCTCTTTTGTCCTCTTAGAAACCACAGATACTTACGCTACGTGTCAATCTGGAAACAGGACCTGATGGGACTAGCCTTGTTTCCCACCATGAAAGCTCCTTTTATGCGCCTTGAAGCTAAGTGAAAAACACTGTTGGTGTCGGGCTTATACACACGACAGGCATGGCTGTGAGAGGGAAAAAGAGGTGTCACGAAGAAACATGGTATTCCAGTTTCTGAGTCAGAGCTGATCCTGTCCTGTTCTATAGCTAAAGGGAAACTCAAAGTGAGGCCTAACTTCGAAGGAGGGCCCTGATATGCCTTACAGCGGGTTAGGCGTGCAACAGCTTCCATGAGGCCTTAGTCGCTCTCCTGCTTTAGTTGAACGCTAGTAAGCTTTTCAGGCCGCCTAGATCCCTCGCGGCAGCACTCGTTTCCGTACAAGGATACTGAGTACCCGCAGGCTCCCCTGGGCTTGCTGGGCCGCACTCAGACCCGTAGGCCCATCAGGGTGCCCCTGGGTAGGCCGAGTGAAGGGTAACCCGCTGCACTCTTCCTTGGGCGAGCTAGATATCCCCAGCTCACCAACGGCTTCATCAACACGGTTCTAGCAAGGCCAGCATACCATGGAAGTCGTCCTCGTTGCCCTAGTCTGAGCGGTACTGAGAAAAACTCTCTGCTTACAAGTCCTTCTAGGACCTCATCCCTGAAGTCACCGTATCTCTAGGAGAAAGGCAGCTTGCACAGCAACTTCCACTACAGCACAGTATTGTGTGGAACACTTCAGGTTTTTGGGAGAGGCACAGGACCCTAGGAGACCTAGGGCAGTCTGTCATCGAAGCAGTTCGCTACACGCAGAGCGCCCTATGCACAAAAGTTCAATCAGGGAAGAGCCAGGGAGGTAGCTAGGTCTCTTTTGACCTGCCAGTACCCACAGACACTTATGCTGCATGTCAATCTGGTGATGGTGCCTGATGCGACTGGCCTTGTTTTCCCACCTTGAAAGCTCTTCTTCTGCGCCTTGAAGCTCCCTTAAAAACACTGTGGTTGTCAGGCTTATACTCACGGCAGGCATGGCTGTGAGAGGGAAAAAGAGGTTACACGAAGAGACAGGGTATTTCAGTTTCTGAGTCAGAGCTCATCCGGCCTTGTTATGTAGCTAAATGGAAACTCAAAGTGAGCCCTAGCTTCGAAGGAGGGCCCTGATATGCCATGCAGCGGGATAGGCGTACAACAGCTTCTATGAAGCCTTAGTCACTCTTCTGCTTTAGCTGAAGGCTAGTAAGCTTTTCTGGACTCCTAGACCCCTCGCGGCAGCACTCGCTTCCCTACAAAGGCACTGAGCACCCCCAGGCTCTCCTGAGTCGAAGATCAACATTCAGACACGTAGACCCTTCGCAGTACCCGTGTCTGTGCCGAGTGAAGGAGAGCATGATGCACACTTCGTCGCGGGACCTAGATTTTCTCAGCTCACCAATAGCCTCAGGAACATGATTCTAGGAGGTGCAGCATGCCATGCAAGTCTGCCTGCTTACAGTAGTCCGAGCTGTACTGAGAAAAACTCTTTGCTTACAATTCCTTCTACCACCTCATAGCTGAAGTCAACCTACCTCTAGGAGAAAGTCGGCTTGTGGTCCAAGTGCAACTAGAGCACACTTTCTGGTATAATGCTACAGGCTTTTGGAAGATGCCCAGGAGCCAGGACACCTAGGGAATTCTTTCATTTAGGCAGTTCGCTACACGCAGAACACCCGGCATAGGAAAGTGGATTCTCCAAGACCCAGGGAGTAGCTAGGTCTCTTTTGACTTGTTAGAAAGCACAGATGCTTCTTCTGCGTGTCAACCTGGAAATGGCGGCCTTAGGTGTCAAGCCTTGTTTTCCCGTCTTGAAAGCTCCATTCAAGCGGCCTTAAAGCTACCTGAAAAACACTGTGATTGTGGGACTTGTATTCACTCCAGGCATGGCTCTGGAAGAACATGAGTTATCTCGAAAGAAAGCGGGTGCTTCCAGGCTCTGGTTAGGAGCATATCCTGCCCTGCACTAGAGCTAAGGGGAATCTTGACGTGCACTCTACCCTGGCCTACAGCTCTGATTTGCCATCCAGAAGGGTAGTTGTGCCGCCTTTTCCTTGAGTCCTTAGTCACAGTTCTGCATTAGTTTAAAGGTACTAATCTTCTCAGGACTCCAGTCCCACTCGTGCCAGTACCCGTTTCCGTACAAGAACTCTGAGTACCCCAGGGCTCCCCTGGGCTTGCCGGGCCACACTCACACCCGTAGGCCCTTCACTGTGCCCCTCTGTAGGCCGAGTGAAGCATAACAAACTGCACTCTTTCTTGGGAAAGCTAGATTTCCTCAGCTCACCAGCAGCCTCTGGAACACGGTTCTAGCAAGTCCAGCATACCATGGAAGTCTGCCTCATCGCCCTATTCTGAGCTGTACTGAGCAAAACTCTCTGCTTTGAAGTCCTTCGAGGACCTCATACCTGAAGTCACCGTATCTCAAGGAGAAAGACGGCTTGCATTCCAACTTCCACTAAAGCACAGTTTTCTGTGTAACACTTCAGGCTTTGGGGACATGCACAGGGCTCTTAGGAGACCTAGGGCAGTCTATTGTCTAGGCACGTCGCTACATGTACAACACCCTGTGCAGAAAACTTGATTCTGGGAAGAGCCAAGTAGCTAGCTAGGTCTCTTTTGTCCTCTTAGAAACCACAGATACTTAGGCTACGTGTCAATCTGGAAACAGGACCTGATGGGACTAGCCTTGTTTCCCATCATGAAAGCTCCTTTTATGCGCCTTGAAGCTAAGTGAAAAACACTGTTGGTGTCGGGCTTATACACACGACAGGCATGGCTGTGAGAGGGAAAAAGAGGTGTCACGAAGAAACATGGTATTCCAGTTTCTGAGTCAGAGCTGATCCTGTCCTGTTCTATAGCTAAAGGGAAACTCAAAGTGAGGCCTAACTTCGAAGGAGGGCCCTGATATGCCTTACAGTGGGTTAGGCGTGCAACAGCTTCCATGAGGCCTTAGTCGCTCTCCTGCTTTAGTTGAACGCTAGTAAGCTTTTCAGGCCGCCTAGATCCCTCGCGGCAGCACTCGTTTCCGTACAAGGATACTGAGTACCCGCAGGCTCCCCTGGGCTTGCTGGGCCGCACTCAGACCCGTAGGCCCATCAGGGTGCCCCTGGGTAGGCCGAGTGAAGGGTAACCCGCTGCACTCTTCCTTGGGCGAGCTAGATATCCCCAGCTCACCAACGGCTTCATCAACACGGTTCTAGCAAGGCCAGCATACCATGGAAGTCGTCCTCGTTGCCCTAGTCTGAGCGGTACTGAGAAAAACTCTCTGCTTACAAGTCCTTCTAGGACCTCATCCCTGAAGTCACCGTATCTCTAGGAGAAAGGCAGCTTGCACAGCAACTTCCACTACAGCACAGTTTTGTGTGGAACACTTCAGGTTTTTGGTAGAGGCACAGGACCCTAGGAGACCTAGGGCAGTCTGTCATCGAAGCAGTTCGCTACACGCAGAGCGCCCTATGCAGAAAAGTTCAATCAGGGAAGAGCCAGGGAGGTAGCTAGGTCTCTTTTGACCTGCCAGTACCCACAGACACTTATGCTGCATGTCAATCTGGTGATGGTGCCTGATGCGACTGGCCTTGTTTTCCCACCTTGAAAGCTCTTCTTCTGCGCCTTGAAGCTCCCTTAAAAACACTGTGGTTGTCAGGCTTATACTCACGGCAGGCATGGCTGTGAGAGGGAAAAAGAGGTTACACGAAGAGACAGGGTATTTCAGTTTCTGAGTCAGAGCTCATCCTGCCTTGTTATGTAGCTAAATGGAAACTCAAAGTGAGCCCTAGCTTCGAAGGAGGGCCCTGATATGCCATGCAGCGGGATAGGCGTACAACAGCTTCTATGAAGCCTTAGTCACTCTTCTGCTTTAGCTGAAGGCTAGTAAGCTTTTCTGGACTCCTAGACCCCTCGCGGCAGCACTCGCTTCCCTACAAAGGCACTGAGCACCCCCAGGCTCTCCTGAGTCGAAGATCAACATTCAGACACGTAGACCCTTCGCAGTACCCGTGTCTGTGCCGAGTGAAGGAGAGCATGATGCACACTTCGTCGCGGGACCTAGATTTTCTCAGCTCACCAATAGCCTCAGGAACATGATTCTAGGAGGTGCAGCATGCCATGCAAGTCTGCCTGCTTACAGTAGTCCGAGCTGTACTGAGAAAAACTCTTTGCTTACAATTCCTTCTACCACCTCATAGCTGAAGTCAACCTACCTCTAGGAGAAAGTCGGCTTGTGGTCCAAGTGCAACTAGAGCACACTTTCTGGTATAATGCTACAGGCTTTTGGAAGATGCCCAGGAGCCAGGACACCTAGGGAATTCTTTCATTTAGGCAGTTCGCTACACGCAGAACACCCGGCATAGGAAAGTGGATTCTCCAAGACCCAGGGAGTAGCTAGGTCTCTTTTGACTTGTTAGAAAGCACAGATGCTTCTTCTGCGTGTCAACCTGGAAATGGCGGCCTTAGGAGTCAAGCCTTGTTTTCCCGTCTTGAAAGCTCCATTCAAGCGGCCTTAAAGCTACCTGAAAAACACTGTGATTGTGGGACTTGTATTCACTCCAGGCATGGCTCTGGAAGAACATGAGTTATCTCGAAAGAAAGCGGGTGCTTCCAGGCTCTGGTTAGGAGCATATCCTGCCCTGCACTAGAGCTAAGGGGAATCTTGACGTGCACTCTACCCTGGCCTACAGCTCTGATTTGCCATCCAGAAGGGTAGTTGTGCCGCCTTTTCCTTGAGTCCTTAGTCACAGTTCTGCATTAGTTTAAAGGTACTAATCTTCTCAGGACTCCAGTCCCACTCGTGCCAGTACCCGTTTCCGTACAAGAACTCTGAGTACCCCAGGGCTCCCCTGGGCTTGCCGGGCCACACTCACACCCGTAGGCCCTTCACTGTGCCCCTCTGTAGGCCGAGTGAAGCATAACAAACTGCACTCTTTCTTGGGAAAGCTAGATTTCCTCAGCTCACCAGCAGCCTCTGGAACACGGTTCTAGCAAGTCCAGCATACCATGGAAGTCTGCCTCATCGCCCTATTCTGAGCTGTACTGAGCAAAACTCTCTGCTTTGAAGTCCTTCGAGGACCTCATACCTGAAGTCACCGTATCTCAAGGAGAAAGACGGCTTGCAGTCCAACTTCCACTAAAGCACAGTTTTCTGTGTAACACTTCAGGCTTTGGGGACATGCACAGGGCTCTTAGGAGACCTAGGGCAGTCTATTGTCTAGGCACGTCGCTACATGTACAACACCCTGTGCAGAAAACTTGATTCTGGGAAGAGCCAAGTAGCTAGCTAGGTCTCTTTTGTCCTCTTAGAAACCACAGATACTTAGGCTACGTGTCAATCTGGAAACAGGACCTGATGGGACTAGCCTTGTTTCCCATCATGAAAGCTCCTTTTATGCGCCTTGAAGCTAAGTGAAAAACACTGTTGGTGTCGGGCTTATACACACGACAGGCATGGCTGTGAGAGGGAAAAAGAGGTGTCACGAAGAAACATGGTATTCCAGTTTCTGAGTCAGAGCTGATCCTGTCCTGTTCTATAGCTAAAGGGAAACTCAAAGTGAGGCCTAACTTCGAAGGAGGGCCCTGATATGCCTTACAGTGGGTTAGGCGTGCAACAGCTTCCATGAGGCCTTAGTCGCTCTCCTGCTTTAGTTGAACGCTAGTAAGCTTTTCAGGCCGCCTAGATCCCTCGCGGCAGCACTCGTTTCCGTACAAGGATACTGAGTACCCGCAGGCTCCCCTGGGCTTGCTGGGCCGCACTCAGACCCGTAGGCCCATCAGGGTGCCCCTGGGTAGGCCGAGTGAAGGGTAACCCGCTGCACTCTTCCTTGGGCGAGCTAGATATCCCCAGCTCACCAACGGCTTCATCAACACGGTTCTAGCAAGGCCAGCATACCATGGAAGTCGTCCTCGTTGCCCTAGTCTGAGCGGTACTGAGAAAAACTCTCTGCTTACAAGTCCTTCTAGGACCTCATCCCTGAAGTCACCGTATCTCTAGGAGAAAGGCAGCTTGCACAGCAACTTCCACTACAGCACAGTTTTGTGTGGAACACTTCAGGTTTTTGGTAGAGGCACAGGACCCTAGGAGACCTAGGGCAGTCTGTCATCGAAGCAGTTCGCTACACGCAGAGCGCCCTATGCAGAAAAGTTCAATCAGGGAAGAGCCAGGGAGGTAGCTAGGTCTCTTTTGACCTGCCAGTACCCACAGACACTTATGCTGCATGTCAATCTGGTGATGGTGCCTGATGCGACTGGCCTTGTTTTCCCACCTTGAAAGCTCTTCTTCTGCGCCTTGAAGCTCCCTTAAAAACACTGTGGTTGTCAGGCTTATACTCACGGCAGGCATGGCTGTGAGAGGGAAAAAGAGGTTACACGAAGAGACAGGGTATTTCAGTTTCTGAGTCAGAGCTCATCCTGCCTTGTTATGTAGCTAAATGGAAACTCAAAGTGAGCCCTAGCTTCGAAGGAGGGCCCTGATATGCCATGCAGCGGGATAGGCGTACAACAGCTTCTATGAAGCCTTAGTCACTCTTCTGCTTTAGCTGAACGCTAGTAAGCTTTTCTGGACTCCTAGACCCCTCGCGGCAGCACTCGCTTCCCTACAAAGGCACTGAGCACCCCCAGGCTCTCCTGAGTCGAAGATCAACATTCAGACACGTAGACCCTTCGGAGTACCCGTGTCTGTGCCGAGTGAAGGAGAGCATGATGCACACTTCGTCGCGGGACCTAGATTTTCTCAGCTCACCAATAGCCTCAGGAACATGATTCTAGGAGGTGCAGCATGCCATGCAAGTCTGCCTGCTTACAGTAGTCCGAGCTGTACTGAGAAAAACTCTTTGCTTACAATTCCTTCTACCACCTCATAGCTGAAGTCAACCTACCTCTAGGAGAAAGTCGGCTTGTGGTCCAAGTGCAACTAGAGCACACTTTCTGGTATAATGCTACAGGCTTTTGGAAGATGCCCAGGAGCCAGGACACCTAGGGAATTCTTTCATTTAGGCAGTTCGCTACACGCAGAACACCCGGCATAGGAAAGTGGATTCTCCAAGACCCAGGGAGTAGCTAGGTCTCTTTTGACTTGTTAGAAAGCACAGATGCTTCTTCTGCGTGTCAACCTGGAAATGGCGGCCTTAGGAGTCAAGCCTTGTTTTCCCGTCTTGAAAGCTCCATTCAAGCGGCCTTAAAGCTACCTGAAAAACACTGTGGTTGTGGGACTTGTATTCACTCCAGGCATGGCTCTGGAAGAACATGAGTTATCTCGAAAGAAAGCGGGTGCTTCCAGGCTCTGGTTAGGAGCATATCCTGCCCTGCACTAGAGCTAAGGGGAATCTTGACGTGCACTCTACCCTGGCCTACAGCTCTGATTTGCCATCCAGAAGGGTAGTTGTGCCGCCTTTTCCTTGAGTCCTTAGTCACAGTTCTGCATTAGTTTAAAGGTACTAATCTTCTCAGGACTCCAGTCCCACTCGTGCCAGTACCCGTTTCCGTACAAGAACTCTGAGTACCCCAGGGCTCCCCTGGGCTTGCCGGGCCACACTCACACCCGTAGGCCCTTCACTGTGCCCCTCTGTAGGCCGAGTGAAGCATAACAAACTGCACTCTTTCTTGGGAAAGCTAGATTTCCTCAGCTCACCAGCAGCCTCTGGAACACGGTTCTAGCAAGTCCAGCATACCATGGAAGTCTGCCTCATCGCCCTATTCTGAGCTGTACTGAGCAAAACTCTCTGCTTTGAAGTCCTTCGAGGACCTCATACCTGAAGTCACCGTATCTCAAGGAGAAAGACGGCTTGCAGTCCAACTTCCACTAAAGCACAGTTTTCTGTGTAACACTTCAGGCTTTGGGGACATGCACAGGGCTCTTAGGAGACCTAGGGCAGTCTATTGTCTAGGCACGTCGCTACATGTACAACACCCTGTGCAGAAAACTTGATTCTGGGAAGAGCCAAGTAGCTAGCTAGGTCTCTTTTGTCCTCTTAGAAACCACAGATACTTAGGCTACGTGTCAATCTGGAAACAGGACCTGATGGGACTAGCCTTGTTTCCCATCATGAAAGCTCCTTTTATGCGCCTTGAAGCTAAGTGAAAAACACTGTTGGTGTCGGGCTTATACACACGACAGGCATGGCTGTGAGAGGGAAAAAGAGGTGTCACGAAGAAACATGGTATTCCAGTTTCTGAGTCAGAGCTGATCCTGTCCTGTTCTATAGCTAAAGGGAAACTCAAAGTGAGGCCTAACTTCGACGGAGGGCCCTGATATGCCTTACAGCGGGTTAGGCGTGCAACAGCTTCCATGAGGCCTTAGTCGCTCTCCTGCTTTAGTTGAACGCTAGTAAGCTTTTCAGGCCGCCTAGATCCCTCGCGGCAGCACTCGTTTCCGTACAAGGATACTGAGTACCCGCAGGCTCCCCTGGGCTTGCTGGGCCGCACTCAGACCCGTAGGCCCATCAGGGTGCCCCTGGGTAGGCCGAGTGAAGGGTAACCCGCTGCACTCTTCCTTGGGCGAGCTAGATATCCCCAGCTCACCAACGGCTTCATCAACACGGTTCTAGCAAGGCCAGCATACCATGGAAGTCGTCCTCGTTGCCCTAGTCTGAGCGGTACTGAGAAAAACTCTCTGCTTACAAGTCCTTCTAGGACCTCATCCCTGAAGTCACCGTATCTCTAGGAGAAAGGCAGCTTGCACAGCAACTTCCACTACAGCACAGTTTTGTGTGGAACACTTCAGGTTTTTGGTAGAGGCACAGGACCCTAGGAGACCTAGGGCAGTCTGTCATCGAAGCAGTTCGCTACACGCAGAGCGCCCTATGCAGAAAAGTTCAATCAGGGAAGAGCCAGGGAGGTAGCTAGGTCTCTTTTGACCTGCCAGTACCCACAGACACTTATGCTGCATGTCAATCTGGTGATGGTGCCTGATGCGACTGGCCTTGTTTTCCCACCTTGAAAGCTCTTCTTCTGCGCCTTGAAGCTCCCTTAAAAACACTGTGGTTGTCAGGCTTATACTCACGGCAGGCATGGCTGTGAGAGGGAAAAAGAGGTTACACGAAGAGACAGGGTATTTCAGTTTCTGAGTCAGAGCTCATCCTGCCTTGTTATGTAGCTAAATGGAAACTCAAAGTGAGCCCTAGCTTCGAAGGAGGGCCCTGATATGCCATGCAGCGGGATAGGCGTACAACAGCTTCTATGAAGCCTTAGTCACTCTTCTGCTTTAGCTGAAGGCTAGTAAGCTTTTCTGGACTCCTAGACCCCTCGCGGCAGCACTCGCTTCCCTACAAAGGCACTGAGCACCCCCAGGCTCTCCTGAGTCGAA
This sequence comes from Eubalaena glacialis, assembly GCF_028564815.1. NCBI lineage: Eukaryota > Metazoa > Chordata > Mammalia > Artiodactyla > Balaenidae > Eubalaena > Eubalaena glacialis. Next base: position 94,838,097 of record NC_083724.1, read on the forward strand.
GATCAACATTCAGACACGTAGACCCTTCGGAGTACCCGTGTCTGTGCCGAGTGAAGGAGAGCATGATGCACACTTCGTCGCGGGACCTAGATTTTCTCAGCTCACCAATAGCCTCAGGAACATGATTCTAGGAGGTGCAGCATGCCATGCAAGTCTGCCTGCTTACAGTAGTCCGAGCTGTACTGAGAAAAACTCTTTGCTTACAATTCCTTCTACCACCTCATAGCTGAAGTCAACCTACCTCTAGGAGAAAGTCGGCTTGTGGTCCAAGTGCAACTAGAGCACACTTTCTGGTATAATGCTACAGGCTTTTGGAAGATGCCCAGGAGCCAGGACACCTAGGGAATTCTTTCATTTAGGCAGTTCACTACACGCAGAACACCCGGCATAGGAAAGTGGATTCTCCAAGACCCAGGGAGTAGCTAGGTCTCTTTTGACTTGTTAGAAAGCACAGATGCTTCTTCTGCGTGTCAACCTGGAAATGGCGGCCTTAGGAGTCAAGCCTTGTTTTCCCGTCTTGAAAGCTCCATTCAAGCGGCCTTAAAGCTACCTGAAAAACACTGTGGTTGTGGGACTTGTATTCACTCCAGGCATGGCTCTGGAAGAACATGAGTTATCTCGAAAGAAAGCGGGTGCTTCCAGGCTCTGGTTAGGAGCATATCCTGCCCTGCACTAGAGCTAAGGGGAATCTTGACGTGCACTCTACCCTGGCCTACAGCTCTGATTTGCCATCCAGAAGGGTAGTTGTGCAGCCTTTTCCTTGAGTCCTTAGTCACAGTTCTGCATTAGTTTAAAGGTACTAATCTTCTCAGGACTCCAGTCCCACTCGTGCCAGTACCCGTTTCCGTACAAGAACTCTGAGTACCCCAGGGCTCCCCTGGGCTTGCCGGGCCACACTCACACCCGTAGGCCCTTCACTGTGCCCCTCTGTAGGCCGAGTGAAGCATAACAAACTGCACTCTTTCTTGGGAAAGCTAGATTTCCTCAGCTCACCAGCAGCCTCTGGAACACGGTTCTAGCAAGTCCAGCATACCATGGAAGTCTGCCTCATCGCCCTATTCTGAGCTGTACTGAGCAAAACTCTCTGCTTTGAAGTCCTTCGAGGACCTCATACCTGAAGTCACCGTATCTCAAGGAGAAAGACGGCTTGCAGTCCAACTTCCACTAAAGCACAGTTTTCTGTGTAACACTTCAGGCTTTGGGGACATGCACAGGGCTCTTAGGAGACCTAGGGCAGTCTATTGTCTAGGCACGTCGCTACATGTACAACACCCTGTGCAGAAAACTTGATTCTGGGAAGAGCCAAGTAGCTAGCTAGGTCTCTTTTGTCCTCTTAGAAACCACAGATACTTAGGCTACGTGTCAATCTGGCAACAGGACCTGATGGGACTAGCCTTGTTTCCCATCATGAAAGCTCCTTTTATGCGCCTTGAAGCTAAGTGAAAAACACTGTTGGTGTCGGGCTTATACACACGACAGGCATGGCTGTGAGAGGGAAAAAGAGGTGTCACGAAGAAACATGGTATTCCAGTTTCTGAGTCAGAGCTGATCCTGTCCTGTTCTATAGCTAAAGGGAAACTCAAAGTGAGGCCTAACTTCGAAGGAGGGCCCTGATATGCCTTACAGCGGGTTAGGCGTGCAACAGCTTCCATGAGGCCTTAGTCGCTCTCCTGCTTTAGTTGAACGCTAGTAAGCTTTTCAGGCCGCCTAGATCCCTCGCGGCAGCACTCGTTTCCGTACAAGGATACTGAGTACCCGCAGGCTCCCCTGGGCTTGCTGGGCCGCACTCAGACCCGTAGGCCCATCAGGGTGCCCCTGGGTAGGCCGAGTGAAGGGTAACCCGCTGCACTCTTCCTTGGGCGAGCTAGATATCCCCAGCTCACCAACGGCTTCATCAACACGGTTCTAGCAAGGCCAGCATACCATGGAAGTCGTCCTCGTTGCCCTAGTCTGAGCGGTACTGAGAAAAACTCTCTGCTTACAAGTCCTTCTAGGACCTCATCCCTGAAGTCACCGTATCTCTAGGAGAAAGGCAGCTTGCACAGCAACTTCCACTACAGCACAGTTTTGTGTGGAACACTTCAGGTTTTTGATAGAGGCACAGGACCCTAGGAGACCTAGGGCAGTCTGTCATCGAAGCAGTTCGCTACACGCAGAGCGCCCTATGCAGAAAAGTTGAATCAGGGAAGAGCCAGGGAGGTAGCTAGGTCTCTTTTGACCTGCCAGTACCCACAGACACTTATGCTGCATGTCAATCTGGTGATGGTGCCTGATGCGACTGGCCTTGTTTTCCCACCTTGAAAGCTCTTCTTCTGCGCCTTGAAGCTCCCTTAAAAACACTGTGGTTGTCAGGCTTATACTCACGGCAGGCATGGCTGTGAGAGGGAAAAAGAGGTTACACGAAGAGACAGGGTATTTCAGTTTCTGAGTCAGAGCTCATCCTGCCTTGTTATGTAGCTAAATGGAAACTCAAAGTGAGCCCTAGCTTCGAAGGAGGGCCCTGATATGCCATGCAGCGGGATAGGCGTACAACAGCTTCTATGAAGCCTTAGTCACTCTTCTGCTTTAGCTGAAGGCTAGTAAGCTTTTCTGGACTCCTAGACCCCTCGCGGCAGCACTCGCTTCCCTACAAAGGCACTGAGCACCCCCAGGCTCTCCTGAGTCGAAGATCAACATTCAGACACGTAGACCCTTCGGAGTACCCGTGTCTGTGCCGAGTGAAGGAGAGCATGATGCACACTTCGTCGCGGGACCTAGATTTTCTCAGCTCACCAATAGCCTCAGGAACATGATTCTAGGAGGTGCAGCATGCCATGCAAGTCTGCCTGCTTACAGTAGTCCGAGCTGTACTGAGAAAAACTCTTTGCTTACAATTCCTTCTACCACCTCATAGCTGAAGTCAACCTACCTCTAGGAGAAAGTCGGCTTGTGGTCCAAGTGCAACTAGAGCACACTTTCTGGTATAATGCTACAGGCTTTTGGAAGATGCCCAGGAGCCAGGACACCTAGGGAATTCTTTCATTTAGGCAGTTCGCTACACGCAGAACACCCGGCATAGGAAAGTGGATTCTCCAAGACCCAGGGAGTAGCTAGGTCTCTTTTGACTTGTTAGAAAGCACAGATGCTTCTTCTGCGTGTCAACCTGGAAATGGCGGCCTTAGGAGTCAAGCCCTGTTTTCCCGTCTTGAAAGCTCCATTCAAGCGGCCTTAAAGCTACCTGAAAAACACTGTGGTTGTGGGACTTGTATTCACTCCAGGCATGGCTCTGGAAGAACATGAGTTATCTCGAAAGAAAGCGGGTGCTTCCAGGCTCTGGTTAGGAGCATATCCTGCCCTGCACTAGAGCTAAGGGGAATCTTGACGTGCACTCTACCCTGGCCTACAGCTCTGATTTGCCATCCAGAAGGGTAGTTGTGCCGCCTTTTCCTTGAGTCCTTAGTCACAGTTCTGCATTAGTTTAAAGGTACTAATCTTCTCAGGACTCCAGTCCCACTCATGCCAGTACCCGTTTCCGTACAAGAACTCTGAGTACCCCAGGGCTCCCCTGGGCTTGCCGGGCCACACTCACACCCGTAGGCCCTTCACTGTGCCCCTCTGTAGGCCGAGTGAAGCATAACAAACTGCACTCTTTCTTGGGAAAGCTAGATTTCCTCAGCTCACCAGCAGCCTCTGGAACACGGTTCTAGCAAGTCCAGCATACCATGGAAGTCTGCCTCATCGCCCTATTCTGAGCTGTACTGAGCAAAACTCTCTGCTTTGAAGTCCTTCGAGGACCTCATACCTGAAGTCACCGTATCTCAAGGAGAAAGACGGCTTGCAGTCCAACTTCCACTAAAGCACAGTTTTCTGTGTAACACTTCAGGCTTTGGGGACATGCACAGGGCTCTTAGGAGACCTAGGGCAGTCTATTGTCTAGGCACGTCGCTACATGTACAACACCCTGTGCAGAAAACTTGATTCTGGGAAGAGCCAAGTAGCTAGCTAGGTCTCTTTTGTCCTCTTAGAAACCACAGATACTTACGCTACGTGTCAATCTGGAAACAGGACCTGATGGGACTAGCCTTGTTTCCCATCATGAAAGCTCCTTTTATGCGCCTTGAAGCTAAGTGAAAAACACTGTTGGTGTCGGGCTTATACACACGACAGGCATGGCTGTGAGAGGGAAAAAGAGGTGTCACGAAGAAACATGGTATTCCAGTTTCTGAGTCAGAGCTGATCCTGTCCTGTTCTATAGCTAAAGGGAAACTCAAAGTGAGGCCTAACTTCGAAGGAGGGCCCTGATATGCCTTACAGCGGGTTAGGCGTGCAACAGCTTCCATGAGGCCTTAGTCGCTCTCCTGCTTTAGTTGAACGCTAGTAAGCTTTTCAGGCCGCCTAGATCCCTCGCGGCAGCACTCGTTTCCGTACAAGGATACTGAGTACCCGCAGGCTCCCCTGGGCTTGCTGGGCCGCACTCAGACCCGTAGGCCCATCAGGGTGCCCCTGGGTAGGCCGAGTGAAGGGTAACCCGCTGCACTCTTCCTTGGGCGAGCTAGATATCCCCAGCTCACCAACGGCTTCATCAACACGGTTCTAGCAAGGCCAGCATACCATGGAAGTCGTCCTCGTTGCCCTAGTCTGAGCGGTACTGAGAAAAACTCTCTGCTTACAAGTCCTTCTAGGACCTCATCCCTGAAGTCACCGTATCTCTAGGAGAAAGGCAGCTTGCACAGCAACTTCCACTACAGCACAGTTTTGTGTGGAACACTTCAGGTTTTTGATAGAGGCACAGGACCCTAGGAGACCTAGGGCAGTCTGTCATCGAAGCAGTTCGCTACACGCAGAGCGCCCTATGCAGAAAAGTTGAATCAGGGAAGAGCCAGGGAGGTAGCTAGGTCTCTTTTGACCTGCCAGTACCCACAGACACTTATGCTGCATGTCAATCTGGTGATGGTGCCTGATGCGACTGGCCTTGTTTTCCCACCTTGAAAGCTCTTCTTCTGCGCCTTGAAGCTCCCTTAAAAACACTGTGGTTGTCAGGCTTATACTCACGGCAGGCATGGCTGTGAGAGGGAAAAAGAGGTTACACGAAGAGACAGGGTATTTCAGTTTCTGAGTCAGAGCTCATCCTGCCTTGTTATGTAGCTAAATGGAAACTCAAAGTGAGCCCTAGCTTCGAAGGAGGGCCCTGATATGCCATGCAGCGGGATAGGCGTACAACAGCTTCTATGAAGCCTTAGTCACTCTTCTGCTTTAGCTGAAGGCTAGTAAGCTTTTCTGGACTCCTAGACCCCTCGCGGCAGCACTCGCTTCCCTACAAAGGCACTGAGCACCCCCAGGCTCTCCTGAGTCGAAGATCAACATTCAGACACGTAGACCCTTCGGAGTACCCGTGTCTGTGCCGAGTGAAGGAGAGCATGATGCACACTTCGTCGCGGGACCTAGATTTTCTCAGCTCACCAATAGCCTCAGGAACATGATTCTAGGAGGTGCAGCATGCCATGCAAGTCTGCCTGCTTACAGTAGTCCGAGCTGTACTGAGAAAAACTCTTTGCTTACAATTCCTTCTACCACCTCATAGCTGAAGTCAACCTACCTCTAGGAGAAAGTCGGCTTGTGGTCCAAGTGCAACTAGAGCACACTTTCTGGTATAATGCTACAGGCTTTTGGAAGATGCCCAGGAGCCAGGACACCTAGGGAATTCTTTCATTTAGGCAGTTCGCTACACGCAGAACACCCGGCATAGGAAAGTGGATTCTCCAAGACCCAGGGAGTAGCTAGGTCTCTTTTGACTTGTTAGAAAGCACAGATGCTTCTTCTGCGTGTCAACCTGGAAATGGCGGCCTTAGGAGTCAAGCCCTGTTTTCCCGTCTTGAAAGTTCCATTCAAGCGGCCTTAAAGCTACCTGAAAAACACTGTGGTTGTGGGACTTGTATTCACTCCAGGCATGGCTCTGGAAGAACATGAGTTATCTCGAAAGAAAGCGGGTGCTTCCAGGCTCTGGTTAGGAGCATATCCTGCCCTGCACTAGAGCTAAGGGGAATCTTGACGTGCACTCTACCCTGGCCTACAGCTCTGATTTGCCATCCAGAAGGGTAGTTGTGCCGCCTTTTCCTTGAGTCCTTAGTCACAGTTCTGCATTAGTTTAAAGGTACTAATCTTCTCAGGACTCCAGTCCCACTCGTGCCAGTACCCGTTTCCGTACAAGAACTCTGAGTACCCCAGGGCTCCCCTGGGCTTGCCGGGCCACACTCACACCCGTAGGCCCTTCACTGTGCCCCTCTGTAGGCCGAGTGAAGCATAACAAACTGCACTCTTTCTTGGGAAAGCTAGATTTCCTCAGCTCACCAGCAGCCTCTGGAACACGGTTCTAGCAAGGCCAGCATACCATGGAAGTCTGCCTCATCGCCCTATTCTGAGCTGTACTGAGCAAAACTCTCTGCTTTGAAGTCCTTCGAGGACCTCATACCTGAAGTCACCGTATCTCAAGGAGAAAGACGGCTTGCATTCCAACTTCCACTAAAGCACAGTTTTCTGTGTAACACTTCAGGCTTTGGGGACATGCACAGGGCTCTTAGGAGACCTAGGGCAGTCTATTGTCTAGGCACGTCGCTACATGTACAACACCCTGTGCAGAAAACTTGATTCTGGGAAGAGCCAAGTAGCTAGCTAGGTCTCTTTTGTCCTCTTAGAAACCACAGATACTTACGCTACGTGTCAATCTGGAAACAGGACCTGATGGGACTAGCCTTGTTTCCCATCATGAAAGCTCCTTTTATGCGCCTTGAAGCTAAGTGAAAAACACTGTTGGTGTCGGGCTTATACACACGACAGGCATGGCTGTGAGAGGGAAAAAGAGGTGTCACGAAGAAACATGGTATTCCAGTTTCTGAGTCAGAGCTGATCCTGTCCTGTTCTATAGCTAAAGGGAAACTCAAAGTGAGGCCTAACTTCGAAGGAGGGCCCTGATATGCCTTACAGCGGGTTAGGCGTGCAACAGCTTCCATGAGGCCTTAGTCGCTCTCCTGCTTTAGTTGAACGCTAGTAAGCTTTTCAGGCCGCCTAGATCCCTCGCGGCAGCACTCGTTTCCGTACAAGGATACTGAGTACCCGCAGGCTCCCCTGGGCTTGCTGGGCCGCACTCAGACCCGTAGGCCCATCAGGGTGCCCCTGGGTAGGCCGAGTGAAGGGTAACCCGCTGCACTCTTCCTTGGGCGAGCTAGATATCCCCAGCTCACCAACGGCTTCATCAACACGGTTCTAGCAAGGCCAGCATACCATGGAAGTCGTCCTCGTTGCCCTAGTCTGAGCGGTACTGAGAAAAACTCTCTGCTTACAAGTCCTTCTAGGACCTCATCCCTGAAGTCACCGTATCTCTAGGAGAAAGGCAGCTTGCACAGCAACTTCCACTACAGCACAGTTTTGTGTGGAACACTTCAGGTTTTTGGTAGAGGCACAGGACCCTAGGAGACCTAGGGCAGACTGTCATCGAAGCAGTTCGCTACACGCAGAGCGCCCTATGCAGAAAAGTTGAATCAGGGAAGAGCCAGGGAGGTAGCTAGGTCTCTTTTGACCTGCCAGTACCCACAGACACTTATGCTGCATGTCAATCTGGTGATGGTGCCTGATGCGACTGGCCTTGTTTTCCCACCTTGAAAGCTCTTCTTCTGCGCCTTGAAGCTCCCTTAAAAACACTGTGGTTGTCAGGCTTATACTCACGGCAGGCATGGCTGTGAGAGGGAAAAAGAGGTTACACGAAGAGACAGGGTATTTCAGTTTCTGAGTCAGAGCTCATCCTGCCTTGTTATGTAGCTAAATGGAAACTCAAAGTGAGCCCTAGCTTCGAAGGAGGGCCCTGATATGCCATGCAGCGGGATAGGCGTACAACAGCTTCTATGAAGCCTTAGTCACTCTTCTGCTTTAGCTGAAGGCTAGTAAGCTTTTCTGGACTCCTAGACCCCTCGCGGCAGCACTCGCTTCCCTACAAAGGCACTGAGCACCCCCAGGCTCTCCTGAGTCGAAGATCAACATTCAGACACGTAGACCCTTCGGAGTACCCGTGTCTGTGCCGAGTGAAGGAGAGCATGATGCACACTTCGTCGCGGGACCTAGATTTTCTCAGCTCACCAATAGCCTCAGGAACATGATTCTAGGAGGTGCAGCATGCCATGCAAGTCTGCCTGCTTACAGTAGTCCGAGCTGTACTGAGAAAAACTCTTTGCTTACAATTCCTTCTACCACCTCATAGCTGAAGTCAACCTACCTCTAGGAGAAAGTCGGCTTGTGGTCCAAGTGCAACTAGAGCACACTTTCTGGTATAATGCTACAGGCTTTTGGAAGATGCCCAGGAGCCAGGACACCTAGGGAATTCTTTCATTTAGGCAGTTCGCTACACGCAGAACACCCGGCATAGGAAAGTGGATTCTCCAAGACCCAGGGAGTAGCTAGGTCTCTTTTGACTTGTTAGAAAGCACAGATGCTTCTTCTGCGTGTCAACCTGGAAATGGCGGCCTTAGGAGTCAAGCCTTGTTTTCCCGTCTTGAAAGCTCCATTCAAGCGGGCTTAAAGCTACCTGAAAAACACTGTGGTTGTGGGACTTGTATTCACTCCAGGCATGGCTCTGGAAGAACATGAGTTATCTCGAAAGAAAGCGGGTGCTTCCAGGCTCTGGTTAGGAGCATATCCTGCCCTGCACTAGAGCTAAGGGGAATCTTGACGTGCACTCTACCCTGGCCTACAGCTCTGATTTGCCATCCAGAAGGGTAGTTGTGCAGCCTTTTCCTTGAGTCCTTAGTCACAGTTCTGCATTAGTTTAAAGGTACTAATCTTCTCAGGACTCCAGTCCCACTCGTGCCAGTACCCGTTTCCGTACAAGAACTCTGAGTACCCCAGGGCTCCCCTGGGCTTGCCGGGCCACACTCACACCCGTAGGCCCTTCACTGTGCCCCTCTGTAGGCCGAGTGAAGCATAACAAACTGCACTCTTTCTTGGGAAAGCTAGATTTCCTCAGCTCACCAGCAGCCTCTGGAACACGGTTCTAGCAAGGCCAGCATACCATGGAAGTCTGCCTCATCGCCCTATTCTGAGCTGTACTGAACAAAACTCTCTGCTTTGAAGTCCTTCGAGGACCTCATACCTGAAGTCACCGTATCTCAAGGAGAAAGACGGCTTGCATTCCAACTTCCACTAAAGCACAGTTTTCTGTGTAACACTTCAGGCTTTGGGGACATGCACAGGGCTCTTAGGAGACCTAGGGCAGTCTATTGTCTAGGCACGTCGCTACATGTACAACACCCTGTGCAGAAAACTTGATTCTGGGAAGAGCCAAGTAGCTAGCTAGGTCTCTTTTGTCCTCTTAGAAACCACAGATACTTACGCTACGTGTCAATCTGGAAACAGGACCTGATGGGACTAGCCTTGTTTCCCATCATGAAAGCTCCTTTTATGCGCCTTGAAGCTAAGTGAAAAACACTGTTGGTGTCGGGCTTATACACACGACAGGCATGGCTGTGAGAGGGAAAAAGAGGTGTCACGAAGAAACATGGTATTCCAGTTTCTGAGTCAGAGCTGATCCTGTCCTGTTCTATAGCTAAAGGGAAACTCAAAGTGAGGCCTAACTTCGAAGGAGGGCCCTGATATGCCTTACAGCGGGTTAGGCGTGCAACAGCTTCCATGAGGCCTTAGTCGCTCTCCTGCTTTAGTTGAACGCTAGTAAGCTTTTCAGGCCGCCTAGATCCCTCGCGGCAGCACTCGTTTCCGTACAAGGATACTGAGTACCCGCAGGCTCCCCTGGGCATGCTGGGCCGCACTCAGACCCGTAGGCCCATCAGGGTGCCCCTGGGTAGGCCGAGTGAAGGGTAACCCGCTGCACTCTTCCTTGGGCGAGCTAGATATCCCCAGCTCACCAACGGCTTCATCAACACGGTTCTAGCAAGGCCAGCATACCATGGAAGTCGTCCTCGTTGCCCTAGTCTGAGCGGTACTGAGAAAAACTCTCTGCTTACAAGTCCTTCTAGGACCTCATCCCTGAAGTCACCGTATCTCTAGGAGAAAGGCAGCTTGCACAGCAACTTCCACTACAGCACAGTTTTGTGTGGAACACTTCAGGTTTTTGGGAGAGGCACAGGACCCTAGGAGACCTAGGGCAGTCTGTCATCGAAGCAGTTCGCTACACGCAGAGCGCCCTATGCAGAAAAGTTGAATCAGGGAAGAGCCAGGGAGGTAGCTAGGTCTCTTTTGACCTGCCAGTACCCACAGACACTTATGCTGCATGTCAATCTGGTGATGGTGCCTGATGCGACTGGCCTTGTTTTCCCACCTTGAAAGCTCTTCTTCTGCGCCTTGAAGCTCCCTTAAAAACACTGTGGTTGTCAGGCTTATACTCACGGCAGGCATGGCTGTGAGAGGGAAAAAGAGGTTACACGAAGAGACAGGGTATTTCAGTTTCTGAGTCAGAGCTCATCCTGCCTTGTTATGTAGCTAAATGGAAACTCAAAGTGAGCCCTAGCTTCGAAGGAGGGCCCTGATATGCCATGCAGCGGGATAGGCGTACAACAGCTTCTATGAAGCCTTAGTCACTCTTCTGCTTTAGCTGAAGGCTAGTAAGCTTTTCTGGACTCCTAGACCCCTCGCGGCAGCACTCGCTTCCCTACAAAGGCACTGAGCACCCCCAGGCTCTCCTGAGTCGAAGATCAACATTCAGACACGTAGACCCTTCGGAGTACCCGTGTCTGTGCCGAGTGAAGGAGAGCATGATGCACACTTCGTCGCGGGACCTAGATTTTCTCAGCTCACCAATAGCCTCAGGAACATGATTCTAGGAGGTGCAGCATGCCATGCAAGTCTGCCTGCTTACAGTAGTCCGAGCTGTACTGAGAAAAACTCTTTGCTTACAATTCCTTCTACCACCTCATAGCTGAAGTCAACCTACCTCTAGGAGAAAGTCGGCTTGTGGTCCAAGTGCAACTAGAGCACACTTTCTGGTATAATGCTACAGGCTTTTGGAAGATGCCCAGGAGCCAGGACACTTAGGGAATTCTTTCATTTAGGCAGTTCGCTACACGCAGAACACCCGGCATAGGAAAGTGGATTCTCCAAGACCCAGGGAGTAGCTAGGTCTCTTTTGACTTGTTAGAAAGCACAGATGCTTCTTCTGCGTGTCAACCTGGAAATGGCGGCCTTAGGAGTCAAGCCTTGTTTTCCCGTCTTGAAAGCTCCATTCAAGCGGCCTTAAAGCTACCTGAAAAACACTGTGGTTGTGGGACTTGTATTCACTCCAGGCATGGCTCTGGAAGAACATGAGTTATCTCGAAAGAAAGCGGGTGCTTCCAGGCTCTGGTTAGGAGCATATCCTGCCCTGCACTAGAGCTAAGGGGAATCTTGACGTGCACTCTACCCTGGCCTACAGCTCTGATTTGCCATCCAGAAGGGTAGTTGTGCAGCCTTTTCCTTGAGTCCTTAGTCACAGTTCTGCATTAGTTTAAAGGTACTAATCTTCTCAGGACTCCAGTCCCACTCGTGCCAGTACCCGTTTCCGTACAAGAACTCTGAGTACCCCAGGGCTCCCCTGGGCTTGCCGGGCCACACTCACACCCGTAGGCCCTTCACTGTGCCCCTCTGTAGGCCGAGTGAAGCATAACAAACTGCACTCTTTCTTGGGAAAGCTAGATTTCCTCAGCTCACCAGCAGCCTCTGGAACACGGTTCTAGCAAGTCCAGCATACCATGGAAGTCTGCCTCATCGCCCTATTCTGAGCTGTACTGAGCAAAACTCTCTGCTTTGAAGTCCTTCGAGGACCTCATACCTGAAGTCACCGTATCTCAAGGAGAAAGACGGCTTGCATTCCAACTTCCACTAAAGCACAGTTTTCTGTGTAACACTTCAGGCTTTGGGGACATGCACAGGGCTCTTAGGAGACCTAGGGCAGTCTATTGTCTAGGCACGTCGCTACATGTACAACACCCTGTGCAGAAAACTTGATTCTGGGAAGAGCCAAGTAGCTAGCTAGGTCTCTTTTGTCCTCTTAGAAACCACAGATACTTACGCTACGTGTCAATCTGGAAACAGGACCTGATGGGACTAGCCTTGTTTCCCATCATGAAAGCTCCTTTTATGCGCTTGAAGCTAAGTGAAAAACACTGTTGGTGTCGGGCTTATACACACGACAGGCATGGCTGTGAGAGGGAAAAAGAGGTGTCACGAAGAAACATGGTATTCCAGTTTCTGAGTCAGAGCTGATCCTGTCCTGTTCTATAGCTAAAGGGAAACTCAAAGTGAGGCCTAACTTCGAAGGAGGGCCCTGATATGCCTTACAGTGGGTTAGGCGTGCAACAGCTTCCATGAGGCCTTAGTCGCTCTCCTGCTTTAGTTGAACGCTAGTAAGATTTTCAGGCCGCTTAGATCCCTCGCGGCAGCACTCGTTTCCGTACAAGGATACTGAGTACCCGCAGGCTCCCCTGGGCTTGCTGGGCCGCACTCAGAGCCGTAGGCCCATCAGGGTGCCCCTGGGTAGGTCGAGTGAAGGGTAACCCGCTGCACTCTTCCTTGGGCGAGCTAGATATCCCCAGCTCACCAACGGCTTCATCAACACAGTTCTAGCAAGGCCAGCATACCATGGAACTCATCCTCGTTGCCCTAGTCTGAGCGGTACTGAGAAAAACTCTCTGCTTACAAGTCCTTCTAGGACCTCATCCCTGAAGTCACCGTATCTCTAGGAGAAAGGCAGCTTGCACTGCAACTTCCACTACAGCACAGTTTTGTGTGGAACACTTCAGGTTTTTGGGAGAGGCACAGGACCCTAGGAGACCTAGGGCAGTCTGTCATCGAAGCAGTTCACTACACGCAGAGCGCCCTATGCAGAAAAGTTGAATCAGGGAAGAGCCAGGGAGGTAGCTAGGTCTCTTTTGACCTGCCAGTACCCACAGACACTTATGCTGCATGTCAATCTGGTGATGGTGTCTGATGCGACTGGCCTTGTTTTCCCACCTTGAAAGCTCTTCTTATGCGCCTTGAAGCTCCCTTAAAAACACTGTGGTTGTCAGGCTTATACTCACGGCAGGCATGGCTGTGAGAGGGCAAAAGAGGTTTCACGACGAGACAGGGTATTTCAGTTTCTAAATCAGAGCTCATCCTGTCCTGTTTTATAGCTAAGGGGAAACTCAAAGTGAGCCCTCGCTTCGAAGGCGGCCCCTGATATGCCTTACAGCGGGGTAGGCGTGCAACAGCTTCCATGAGGCCTTAGTCGCTCTCCTGCTTTAGTTGAACGCTAGTAAGCTTTTCAGGCCTCCTAGATCCCTCGCGGCAGCACTCGTTTCCGTACAAGGATACTGAGTACCCCCAGGCTCCCCTGGGCTTGCTGGGCCACACTCAGACCCGTAGGCCCATCAGGGTGCCCCTGGGTAGGCCGAGTGAAGGGTAACCCGCTGCACTCTTCCTTGGGCGAGCTAGATATCCCCAGCTCACCAACGGCTTCATCAACACGGTTCTAGCAAGGCCAGCATACCATGGAAGTCGTCCTCGTTGCCCTAGTCTGAGCGGTACTGAGAAAAACTCTCTGCTTACAAGTCCTTCTAGGACCTCATCCCTGAAGTCACCGTATCTCTAGGAGAAAGGCAGCTTGCACAGCAACTTCCACTACAGCACAGTTTTGTGTGGAACACTTCAGGTTTTTGGGAGAGGCACAGGACCCTAGGAGACCTAGGGCAGTCTGTCATCGAAGCAGTTCGCTACACGCAGAGCGCCCTATGCAGAAAAGTTGAATCAGGGAAGAGCCAGGGAGGTAGCTAGGTCTCTTTTGACCTGCCAGTACCCACAGACACTTATGCTGCATGTCAATCTGGTGATGGTGCCTGATGCGACTGGCTTTGTTTTCCCACCTTGAAAGCTCTTCTTATGCGCCTTGAAGCTCCCTTAAAAACACTGTGGTTGTCAGGCTTATACTCACGGCAGGCATGGCTGTGAGAGGGAAAAAGAGGTTACACGAAGAGACAGGGTATTTCAGTTTCTGAGTCAGAGCTCATCCTGCCTTGTTATGTAGCTAAATGGAAACTCAAAGTGAGCCCTAGCTTCGAAGGAGGGCCCTGATATGCCATGCAGCGGGATAGGCGTACAACAGCTTCTATGAAGCCTTAGTCACTCTTCTGCTTTAGCTGAAGGCTAGTAAGCTTTTCTGGACTCCTAGACCCCTCGCGGCAGCACTCGCTTCCCTACAAAGGCACTGAGCACCCCCAGGCTCCCCTGAGTCGAAGATCAACATCCAGACACGTAGACCCTTCGGAGTACCCGTGTCTGTGCCGAGTGAAGGAGAGCATGATGCACACTTCGTCGCGGGACCTAGATTTTCTCAGCTCACCAATAGCCTCAGGAACATGATTCTAGGAGGTGCAGCATGCCATGCAAGTCTGCCTGCTTACAGTAGTCCGAGCTGTACTGAGAAAAACTCTTTGCTTACAATTCCTTCTACCACCTCATAGCTGAAGTCAACCTACCTCTAGGAGAAAGTCGGCTTGTGGTCCAAGTGCAACTAGAGCACACTTTCTGGTATAATGCTACAGGCTTTTGGAAGATGCCCAGGAGCCAGGACACCTAGGGAATTCTTTCATTTAGGCAGTTCGCTACACGCAGAACACCCGGCATAGGAAAGTGGATTCTCCAAGACCCAGGGAGTAGCTAGGTCTCTTTTGACTTGTTAGAAAGCACAGATGCTTCTTCTGCGTGTCAACCTGGAAATGGCGGCCTTAGGAGTCAAGCCTTGTTTTCCCGTCTTGAAAGCTCCATTCAAGCGGCCTTAAAGCTACCTGAAAAACACTGTGGTTGTGGGACTTGTATTCACTCCAGGCATGGCTCTGGAAGAACATGAGTTATCTCGAAAGAAAGCGGGTGCTTCCAGGCTCTGGTTAGGAGCATATCCTGCCCTGCACTAGAGCTAAGGGGAATCTTGACGTGCACTCTACCCTGGCCTACAGCTCTGATTTGCCATCCAGAAGGGTAGTTGTGCAGCCTTTTCCTTGAGTCCTTAGTCACAGTTCTGCATTAGTTTAAAGGTACTAATCTTCTCAGGACTCCAGTCCCACTCGTGCCAGTACCCGTTTCCGTACAAGAACTCTGAGTACCCCAGGGCTCCCCTGGGCTTGCCGGGCCACACTCACACCCGTAGGCCCTTCACTGTGCCCCTCTGTAGGCCGAGTGAAGCATAACAAACTGCACTCTTTCTTGGGAAAGCTAGATTTCCTCAGCTCACCAGCAGCCTCTGGAACACGGTTCTAGCAAGGCCAGCATACCATGGAAGTCTGCCTCATCACCCTATTCTGAGCTGTACTGAGCAAAACTCTCTGCTTTGAAGTCCTTCGAGGACCTCATACCTGAAGTCACCGTATCTCAAGGAGAAAGACGGCTTGCAGTCCAACTTCCACTAAAGCACAGTTTTCTGTGTAACACTTCAGGCTTTGGGGACATGCACAGGGCTCTTAGGAGACCTAGGGCAGTCTATTGTCTAGGCACGTCGCTACATGTACAACACCCTGTGCAGAAAACTTGATTCTGGGAAGAGCCAAGTAGCTAGCTAGGTCTCTTTTGTCCTCTTAGAAACCACAGATACTTACGCTACGTGTCAATCTGGAAACAGGACCTGATGGGACTAGCCTTGTTTCCCATCATGAAAGCTCCTTTTATGCGCCTTGAAGCTAAGTGAAAAACACTGTTGGTGTCGGGCTTATACACACGACAGGCATGGCTGTGAGAGGGAAAAAGAGGTGTCACGAAGAAACATGGTATTCCAGTTTCTGAGTCAGAGCTGATCCTGTCCTGTTCTATAGCTAAAGGAAAACTCAAAGTGAGGCCTAACTTCGAAGGAGGGCCCTGATATGCCTTACAGCGGGTTAGGCGTGCAACAGCTTCCATGAGGCCTTAGTCGCTCTCCTGCTTTAGTTGAACGCTAGTAAGATTTTCAGGCCGCTTAGATCCCTCGCGGCAGCACTCGTTTCCGTACAAGGATACTGAGTACCCGCAGGCTCCCCTGGGCTTGCTGGGCCGCACTCAGAGCCGTAGGCCCATCAGGGTGCCCCTGGGTAGGCCGAGTGAAGGGTAACCCGCTGCACTCTTCCTTGGGCGAGCTAGATATCCCCAGCTCACCAACGGCTTCATCAACACGGTTCTAGCAAGGCCAGCATACCATGGAAGTCATCCTCGTTGCCCTAGTCTGAGCGGTACTGAGAAAAACTCTCTGCTTACAAGTCCTTCTAGGACCTCATCCCTGAAGTCACCGTATCTCTAGGAGAAAGGCAGCTTGCACTGCAACTTCCACTACAGCACAGTTTTGTGTGGAACACTTCAGGTTTTTGGGAGAGGCACAGGACCCTAGGAGACCTAGGGCAGTCTGTCATCGAAGCAGTTCACTACACGCAGAGCGCCCTATGCAGAAAAGTTGAATCAGGGAAGAGCCAGGGAGGTAGCTAGGTCTCTTTTGACCTGCCAGTACCCACAGACACTTATGCTGCATGTCAATCTGGTGATGGTGCCTGATGCGACTGGCCTTGTTTTCCCACCTTGAAAGCTCTTCTTATGCGCCTTGAAGCTCCCTTAAAAACACTGTGGTTGTCAGGCTTATACTCACGGCAGGCATGGCTGTGAGAGGGCAAAAGAGGTTTCACGACGAGACAGGGTATTTCAGTTTCTAAATCAGAGCTCATCCTGTCCTGTTTTATAGCTAAGGGGAAACTCAAAGTGAGCCCTCGCTTCAAAGGCGGCCCCTGATATGCCTTACAGTGGGGTAGGCGTGCAACAGCTTCCATGAGGCCTTAGTCGCTCTCCTGCTTTAGTTGAACGCTAGTAAGCTTTTCAGGCCTCCTAGATCCCTCGCGGCAGCACTCGTTTCCGTACAAGGATACTGAGTACCCCCAGGCTCCCCTGGGCTTGCTGGGCCACACTCAGACCCGTAGGCCCATCAGGGTGCCCCTGGGTAGGCCGAGTGAAGGGTAACCCGCTGCACTCTTCCTTGGGCGAGCTAGATATCCCCAGCTCACCAACGGCTTCATCAACTCGGTTCTAGCAAGGCCAGCATACCATGGAAGTCGTCCTCGTTGCCCTAGTCTGAGCGGTACTGAGAAAAACTCTCTGCTTACAAGTCCTTCTAGGACCTCATCCCTGAAGTCACCGTATCTCTAGGAGAAAGGCAGCTTGCACTGCAACTTCCACTACAGCACAGTTTTGTGTGGAACACTTCAGGTTTTTGGGAGAGGCACAGGACCCTAGGAGACCTAGGGCAGTCTTTCATCTAAGCAGTTCGCTACACACAGAGCGCCCTATGCAGAAAAATTGAATCAGGGAAGAGCCAGGGAGGTAGCTAGGTCTCTTTTGACCTGCCAGTACCCACGGACACTTATGCTGCATGTCAATCTGGTGATGGTGCCTGATGCGACTGGCCTTGTTTTCCCACCTTGAAAGCTCTTCTTCTGCGCCTTGAAGCTCCCTTAAAAACACTGTGGTTGTCAGGCTTATACTCACGGCAGGCATGGCTGTGAGAGGGAAAAAGAGGTTACACGAAGAGACAGGGTATTTCAGTTTCTGAGTCAGAGCTCATCCTGCCTTGTTATGTAGCTAAATGGAAACTCAAAGTGAGCCCTAGCTTCGAAGGAGGGCCCTGATATGCCATGCAGCGGGATAGGCGTACAACAGCTTCTATGAAGCCTTAGTCACTCTTCTGCTTTAGCTGAAGGCTAGTAAGCTTTTCTGGACTCCTAGACCCCTCGCGGCAGCACTCGCTTCCCTACAAAGGCACTGAGCACCCCCAGGCTCTCCTGAGTCGAAGATCAACATTCAGACACGTAGACCCTTCGGAGTACCCGTGTCTGTGCCGAGTGAAGGAGAGCATGATGCACACTTCGTCGCGGGACCTAGATTTTCTCAGCTCACCAATAGCCTCAGGAACATGATTCTAGGAGGTGCAGCATGCCATGCAAGTCTGCCTGCTTACAGTAGTCCGAGCTGTACTGAGAAAAACTCTTTGCTTACAATTCCTTCTACCACCTCATAGCTGAAGTCAACCTACCTCTAGGAGAAAGTCGGCTTGTGGTCCAAGTGCAACTAGAGCACACTTTCTGGTATAATGCTACAGGCTTTTGGAAGATGCCCAGGAGCCAGGACACCTAGGGAATTCTTTCATTTAGGCAGTTCGCTACACGCAGAACACCCGGCATAGGAAAGTGGATTCTCCAAGACCCAGGGAGTAGCTAGGTCTCTTTTGACTTGTTAGAAAGCACAGATGCTTCTTCTGCGTGTCAACCTGGAAATGGCGGCCTTAGGAGTCAAGCCTTGTTTTCCCGTCTTGAAAGCTCCATTCAAGCGGCCTTAAAGCTACCTGAAAAACACTGTGGTTGTGGGACTTGTATTCACTCCAGGCATGGCTCTGGAAGAACATGAGTTATCTCGAAAGAAAGCGGGTGCTTCCAGGCTCTGGTTAGGAGCATATCCTGCCCTGCACTAGAGCTAAGGGGAATCTTGACGTGCACTCTACCCTGGCCTACAGCTCTGATTTGCCATCCAGAAGGGTAGTTGTGCAGCCTTTTCCTTGAGTCCTTAGTCACAGTTCTGCATTAGTTTAAAGGTACTAATCTTCTCAGGACTCCAGTCCCACTCGTGCCAGTACCCGTTTCCGTACAAGAACTCTGAGTACCCCAGGGCTCCCCTGGGCTTGCCGGGCCACACTCACACCCGTAGGCCCTTCACTGTGCCCCTCTGTAGGCCGAGTGAAGCATAACAAACTGCACTCTTTCTTGGGAAAGCTAGATTTCCTCAGCTCACCAGCAGCCTCTGGAACACGGTTCTAGCAAGTCCAGCATACCATGGAAGTCTGCCTCATCGCCCTATTCTGAGCTGTACTGAGCAAAACTCTCTGCTTTGAAGTCCTTCGAGGACCTCATACCTGAAGTCACCGTATCTCAAGGAGAAAGACGGCTTGCATTCCAACTTCCACTAAAGCACAGTTTTCTGTGTAACACTTCAGGCTTTGGGGACATGCACAGGGCTCTTAGGAGACCTAGGGCAGTCTATTGTCTAGGCACGTCGCTACATGTACAACACCCTGTGCAGAAAACTTGATTCTGGGAAGAGCCAAGTAGCTAGCTAGGTCTCTTTTGTCCTCTTAGAAACCACAGATACTTACGCTACGTGTCAATCTGGAAACAGGACCTGATGGGACTAGCCTTGTTTCCCATCATGAAAGCTCCTTTTATGCGCTTGAAGCTAAGTGAAAAACACTGTTGGTGTCGGGCTTATACACACGACAGGCATGGCTGTGAGAGGGAAAAAGAGGTGTCACGAAGAAACATGGTATTCCAGTTTCTGAGTCAGAGCTGATCCTGTCCTGTTCTATAGCTAAAGGGAAACTCAAAGTGAGGCCTAACTTCGAAGGAGGGCCCTGATATGCCTTACAGCGGGTTAGGCGTGCAACAGCTTCCATGAGGCCTTAGTCGCTCTCCTGCTTTAGTTGAACGCTAGTAAGATTTTCAGGCCGCTTAGATCCCTCGCGGCAGCACTCGTTTCCGTACAAGGATACTGAGTACCCGCAGGCTCCCCTGGGCTTGCTGGGCCGCACTCAGAGCCGTAGGCCCATCAGGGTGCCCCTGGGTAGGCCGAGTGAAGGGTAACCCGCTGCACTCTTCCTTGGGCGAGCTAGATATCCCCAGCTCACCAACGGCTTCATCAACACAGTTCTAGCAAGGCCAGCATACCATGGAAGTCATCCTCGTTGCCCTAGTCTGAGCGGTACTGAGAAAAACTCTCTGCTTACAAGTCCTTCTAGGACCTCATCCCTGAAGTCACCGTATCTCTAGGAGAAAGGCAGCTTGCACTGCAACTTCCACTACAGCACAGTTTTGTGTGGAACACTTCAGGTTTTTGGGAGAGGCACAGGACCCTAGGAGACCTAGGGCAGTCTGTCATCGAAGCAGTTCACTACACGCAGAGCGCCCTATGCAGAAAAGTTGAATCAGGGAAGAGCCAGGGAGGTAGCTAGGTCTCTTTTGACCTGCCAGTACCCACAGACACTTATGCTGCATGTCAATCTGGTGATGGTGTCTGATGCGACTGGCCTTGTTTTCCCACCTTGAAAGCTCTTCTTATGCGCCTTGAAGCTCCCTTAAAAACACTGTGGTTGTCAGGCTTATACTCACGGCAGGCATGGCTGTGAGAGGGCAAAAGAGGTTTCACGACGAGACAGGGTATTTCAGTTTCTAAATCAGAGCTCATCCTGTCCTGTTTTATAGCTAAGGGGAAACTCAAAGTGAGCCCTCGCTTCGAAGGCGGCCCCTGATATGCCTTACAGCGGGGTAGGCGTGCAACAGCTTCCATGAGGCCTTAGTCGCTCTCCTGCTTTAGTTGAACGCTAGTAAGCTTTTCAGGCCTCCTAGATCCCTCGCGGCAGCACTCGTTTCCGTACAAGGATACTGAGTACCCCCAGGCTCCCCTGGGCTTGCTGGGCCACACTCAGACCCGTAGGCCCATCAGGGTGCCCCTGGGTAGGCCGAGTGAAGGGTAACCCGCTGCACTCTTCCTTGGGCGAGCTAGATATCCCCAGCTCACCAACGGCTTCATCAACACGGTTCTAGCAAGGCCAGCATACCATGGAAGTCGTCCTCGTTGCCCTAGTCTGAGCGGTACTGAGAAAAACTCTCTGCTTACAAGTCCTTCTAGGACCTCATCCCTGAAGTCACCGTATCTCTAGGAGAAAGGCAGCTTGCACAGCAACTTCCACTACAGCACAGTTTTGTGTGGAACACTTCAGGTTTTTGGGAGAGGCACAGGACCCTAGGAGACCTAGGGCAGTCTGTCATCGAAGCAGTTCGCTACACGCAGAGCGCCCTATGCAGAAAAGTTGAATCAGGGAAGAGCCAGGGAGGTAGCTAGGTCTCTTTTGACCTGCCAGTACCCACAGACACTTATGCTGCATGTCAATCTGGTGATGGTGCCTGATGCGACTGGCTTTGTTTTCCCACCTTGAAAGCTCTTCTTATGCGCCTTGAAGCTCCCTTAAAAACACTGTGGTTGTCAGGCTTATACTCACGGCAGGCATGGCTGTGAGAGGGAAAAAGAGGTTACACGAAGAGACAGGGTATTTCAGTTTCTGAGTCAGAGCTCATCCTGCCTTGTTATGTAGCTAAATGGAAACTCAAAGTGAGCCCTAGCTTCGAAGGAGGGCCCTGATATGCCATGCAGCGGGATAGGCGTACAACAGCTTCTATGAAGCCTTAGTCACTCTTCTGCTTTAGCTGAAGGCTAGTAAGCTTTTCTGGACTCCTAGACCCCTCGCGGCAGCACTCGCTTCCCTACAAAGGCACTGAGCACCCCCAGGCTCCCCTGAGTCGAAGATCAACATCCAGACACGTAGACCCTTCGGAGTACCCGTGTCTGTGCCGAGTGAAGGAGAGCATGATGCACACTTCGTCGCGGGACCTAGATTTTCTCAGCTCACCAATAGCCTCAGGAACATGATTCTAGGAGGTGCAGCATGCCATGCAAGTCTGCCTGCTTACAGTAGTCCGAGCTGTACTGAGAAAAACTCTTTGCTTACAATTCCTTCTACCACCTCATAGCTGAAGTCAACCTACCTCTAGGAGAAAGTCGGCTTGTGGTCCAAGTGCAACTAGAGCACACTTTCTGGTATAATGCTACAGGCTTTTGGAAGATGCCCAGGAGCCAGGACACCTAGGGAATTCTTTCATTTAGGCAGTTCGCTACACGCAGAACACCCGGCATAGGAAAGTGGATTCTCCAAGACCCAGGGAGTAGCTAGGTCTCTTTTGACTTGTTAGAAAGCACAGATGCTTCTTCTGCGTGTCAACCTGGAAATGGCGGCCTTAGGAGTCAAGCCTTGTTTTCCCGTCTTGAAAGCTCCATTCAAGCGGCCTTAAAGCTACCTGAAAAACACTGTGGTTGTGGGACTTGTATTCACTCCAGGCATGGCTCTGGAAGAACATGAGTTATCTCGAAAGAAAGCGGGTGCTTCCAGGCTCTGGTTAGGAGCATATCCTGCCCTGCACTAGAGCTAAGGGGAATCTTGACGTGCACTCTACCCTGGCCTACAGCTCTGATTTGCCATCCAGAAGGGTAGTTGTGCAGC
This sequence comes from Eubalaena glacialis, assembly GCF_028564815.1. NCBI lineage: Eukaryota > Metazoa > Chordata > Mammalia > Artiodactyla > Balaenidae > Eubalaena > Eubalaena glacialis. The sequence goes on from NC_083724.1 coordinate 94,860,187, forward strand.
CTTTTCCTTGAGTCCTTAGTCACAGTTCTGCATTAGTTTAAAGGTACTAATCTTCTCAGGACTCCAGTCCCACTCGTGCCAGTACCCGTTTCCGTACAAGAACTCTGAGTACCCCAGGGCTCCCCTGGGCTTGCCGGGCCACACTCACACCCGTAGGCCCTTCACTGTGCCCCTCTGTAGGCCGAGTGAAGCATAACAAACTGCACTCTTTCTTGGGAAAGCTAGATTTCCTCAGCTCACCAGCAGCCTCTGGAACACGGTTCTAGCAAGGCCAGCATACCATGGAAGTCTGCCTCATCACCCTATTCTGAGCTGTACTGAGCAAAACTCTCTGCTTTGAAGTCCTTCGAGGACCTCATACCTGAAGTCACCGTATCTCAAGGAGAAAGACGGCTTGCAGTCCAACTTCCACTAAAGCACAGTTTTCTGTGTAACACTTCAGGCTTTGGGGACATGCACAGGGCTCTTAGGAGACCTAGGGCAGTCTATTGTCTAGGCACGTCGCTACATGTACAACACCCTGTGCAGAAAACTTGATTCTGGGAAGAGCCAAGTAGCTAGCTAGGTCTCTTTTGTCCTCTTAGAAACCACAGATACTTACGCTACGTGTCAATCTGGAAACAGGACCTGATGGGACTAGCCTTGTTTCCCATCATGAAAGCTCCTTTTATGCGCCTTGAAGCTAAGTGAAAAACACTGTTGGTGTCGGGCTTATACACACGACAGGCATGGCTGTGAGAGGGAAAAAGAGGTGTCACGAAGAAACATGGTATTCTAGTTTCTGAGTCAGAGCTGATCCTGTCCTGTTCTATAGCTAAAGGAAAACTCAAAGTGAGGCCTAACTTCGAAGGAGGGCCCTGATATGCCTTACAGCGGGTTAGGCGTGCAACAGCTTCCATGAGGCCTTAGTCGCTCTCCTGCTTTAGTTGAACGCTAGTAAGATTTTCAGGCCGCTTAGATCCCTCGCGGCAGCACTCGTTTCCGTACAAGGATACTGAGTACCCGCAGGCTCCCCTGGGCTTGCTGGGCCGCACTCAGAGCCGTAGGCCCATCAGGGTGCCCCTGGGTAGGCCGAGTGAAGGGTAACCCGCTGCACTCTTCCTTGGGCGAGCTAGATATCCCCAGCTCACCAACGGCTTCATCAACACGGTTCTAGCAAGGCCAGCATACCATGGAAGTCATCCTCGTTGCCCTAGTCTGAGCGGTACTGAGAAAATCTCTCTGCTTACAAGTCCTTCTAGGACCTCATCCCTGAAGTCACCGTATCTCTAGGAGAAAGGCAGCTTGCACTGCAACTTCCACTACAGCACAGTTTTGTGTGGAACACTTCAGGTTTTTGAGAGAGGCACAGGACCCTAGGAGACCTAGGGCAGTCTGTCATCGAAGCAGTTCACTACACGCAGAGCGCCCTATGCAGAAAAGTTGAATCAGGGAAGAGCCAGGGAGGTAGCTAGGTCTCTTTTGACCTGCCAGTACCCACGGACACTTATGCTGCGTGTCAACCTGGTGATGGTGCCTGATGCGACTGGCTTTGTTTTCCCACCTTGAAAGCTCTTCTTATGCGCCTTGAAGCTCCCTTAAAAACACTGTGGTTGTCAGGCTTATACTCACGGCAGGCATGGCTGTGAGAGGGAAAAAGAGGTTACACGAAGAGACAGGGTATTTCAGTTTCTGAGTCAGAGCTCATCCTGCCTTGTTATGTAGCTAAATGGAAACTCAAAGTGAGCCCTAGCTTCGAAGGAGGGCCCTGATATGCCATGCAGCGGGATAGGCGTACAACAGCTTCTATGAAGCCTTAGTCACTCTTCTGCTTTAGCTGAAGGCTAGTAAGCTTTTCTGGACTCCTAGACCCCTCGCGGCAGCACTCGCTTCCCTACAAAGGCACTGAGCACCCCCAGGCTCCCCTGAGTCGAAGATCAACATCCAGACACGTAGACCCTTCGGAGTACCCATGTCTGTGCCGAGTGAAGGAGAGCATGATGCACACTTCGTCGCGGGACCTAGATTTTCTCAGCTCACCAATAGCCTCAGGAACATGATTCTAGGAGGTGCAGCATGCCATGCAAGTCTGCCTGCTTACAGTAGTCCGAGCTGTACTGAGAAAAACTCTTTGCTTACAATTCCTTCTACCACCTCATAGCTGAAGTCAACCTACCTCTAGGAGAAAGTCGGCTTGTGGTCCAAGTGCAACTAGAGCACACTTTCTGGTATAATGCTACAGGCTTTTGGAAGATGCCCAGGAGCCAGGACACCTAGGGAATTCTTTCATTTAGGCAGTTCGCTACACGCAGAACACCCGGCATAGGAAAGTGGATTCTCCAAGACCCAGGGAGTAGCTAGGTCTCTTTTGACTTGTTAGAAAGCACAGATGCTTCTTCTGCGTGTCAACCTGGAAATGGCGGCCTTAGGAGTCAAGCCTTGTTTTCCCGTCTTGAAAGCTCCATTCAAGCGGCCTTAAAGCTACCTGAAAAACACTGTGGTTGTGGGACTTGTATTCACTCCAGGCATGGCTCTGGAAGAACATGAGTTATCTCGAAAGAAAGCGGGTGCTTCCAGGCTCTGGTTAGGAGCATATCCTGCCCTGCACTAGAGCTAAGGGGAATCTTGACGTGCACTCTACCCTGGCCTACAGCTCTGATTTGCCATCCAGAAGGGTAGTTGTGCAGCCTTTTCCTTGAGTCCTTAGTCACAGTTCTGCATTAGTTTAAAGGTACTAATCTTCTCAGGACTCCAGTCCCACTCATGCCAGTACCCGTTTCCGTACAAGAACTCTGAGTACCCCAGGGCTCCCCTGGGCTTGCCGGGCCACACTCACACCCGTAGGCCCTTCACTGTGCCCCTCTGTAGGCCGAGTGAAGCATAACAAACTGCACTCTTTCTTGGGAAAGCTAGATTTCCTCAGCTCACCAGCAGCCTCTGGAACACGGTTCTAGCAAGGCCAGCATACCATGGAAGTCTGCCTCATCACCCTATTCTGAGCTGTACTGAGCAAAACTCTCTGCTTTGAAGTCCTTCGAGGACCTCATACCTGAAGTCACCGTATCTCAAGGAGAAAGACGGCTTGCAGTCCAACTTCCACTAAAGCACAGTTTTCTGTGTAACACTTCAGGCTTTGGGGACATGCACAGGGCTCTTAGGAGACCTAGGGCAGTCTATTGTCTAGGCACGTCGCTACATGTACAACACCCTGTGCAGAAAACTTGATTCTGGGAAGAGCCAAGTAGCTAGCTAGGTCTCTTTTGTCCTCTTAGAAACCACAGATACTTACGCTACGTGTCAATCTGGAAACAGGACCTGATGGGACTAGCCTTGTTTCCCATCATGAAAGCTCCTTTTATGCGCCTTGAAGCTAAGTGAAAAACACTGTTGGTGTCGGGCTTATACACACGACAGGCATGGCTGTGAGAGGGAAAAAGAGGTGTCACGAAGAAACATGGTATTCCAGTTTCTGAGTCAGAGCTGATCCTGTCCTGTTCTATAGCTAAAGGAAAACTCAAAGTGAGGCCTAACTTCGAAGGAGGGCCCTGATATGCCTTACAGCGGGTTAGGCGTGCAACAGCTTCCATGAGGCCTTAGTCGCTCTCCTGCTTTAGTTGAACGCTAGTAAGATTTTCAGGCCGCTTAGATCCCTCGCGGCAGCACTCGTTTCCGTACAAGGATACTGAGTACCCGCAGGCTCCCCTGGGCTTGCTGGGCCGCACTCAGAGCCGTAGGCCCATCAGGGTGCCCCTGGGTAGGCCGAGTGAAGGGTAACCCGCTGCACTCTTCCTTGGGCGAGCTAGATATCCCCAGCTCACCAACGGCTTCATCAACACGGTTCTAGCAAGGCCAGAATACCATGGAAGTCATCCTCGTTGCCCTAGTCTGAGCGGTACTGAGAAAAACTCTCTGCTTACAAGTCCTTCTAGGACCTCATCCCTGAAGTCACCGTATCTCTAGGAGAAAGGCAGCTTGCACTGCAACTTCCACTACAGCACAGTTTTGTGTGGAACACTTCAGGTTTTTGGGAGAGGCACAGGACCCTAGGAGACCTAGGGCAGTCTGTCATCGAAGCAGTTCACTACACGCAGAGCGCCCTATGCAGAAAAGTTGAATCAGGGAAGAGCCAGGGAGGTAGCTAGGTCTCTTTTGACCTGCCAGGACCCACAGACACTTATGCTGCATGTCAATCTGGTGATGGTGCCTGATGCGACTGGCCTTGTTTTCCCACCTTGAAAGCTCTTCTTATGCGCCTTGAAGCTCCCTTAAAAACACTGTGGTTGTCAGGCTTATACTCACGGCAGGCATGGCTGTGAGAGGGCAAAAGAGGTTTCACGACGAGACAGGGTATTTCAGTTTCTAAATCAGAGCTCATCCTGTCCTGTTTTATAGCTAAGGGGAAACTCAAAGTGAGCCCTCGCTTCAAAGGCGGCCCCTGATATGCCTTACAGTGGGGTAGGCGTGCAACAGCTTCCATGAGGCCTTAGTCTCTCTCCTGCTTTAGTTGAACGCTAGTAAGCTTTTCAGGCCTCCTAGATCCCTCGCGGCAGCACTCGTTTCCGTACAAGGATACTGAGTACCCCCAGGCTCCCCTGGGCTTGCTGGCCCACACTCAGACCCGTAGGCCCATCAGGGTGCCCCTGGGTAGGCCGAGTGAAGGGTAACCCGCTGCACTCTTCCTTGGGCGAGCTAGATATCCCCAGCTCACCAACGGCTTCATCAACTCGGTTCTAGCAAGGCCAGCATACCATGGAAGTCGTCCTCGTTGCCCTAGTCTGAGCGGTACTGAGAAAAACTCTCTGCTTACAAGTCCTTCTAGGACCTCATCCCTGAAGTCACCGTATCTCTAGGAGAAAGGCAGCTTGCACTGCAACTTCCACTACAGCACAGTTTTGTGTGGAACACTTCAGGTTTTTGGGAGAGGCACAGGACCCTAGGAGACCTAGGGCAGTCTTTCATCTAAGCAGTTCGCTACACACAGAGCGCCCTATGCAGAAAAATTGAATCAGGGAAGAGCCAGGGAGGTAGCTAGGTCTCTTTTGACCTGCCAGTACCCACGGACACTTATGCTGCGTGTCAACCTGGTGATGGTGCCTGATGCGACTGGCTTTGTTTTCCCACCTTGAAAGCTCTTCTTCTGCGCCTTGAAGCTCCCTTAAAAACACTGTGGTTGTCAGGCTTATACTCACGGCAGGCATGGCTGTGAGAGGGAAAAAGAGGTTACACGAAGAGACAGGGTATTTCAGTTTCTGAGTCAGAGCTCATCCTGCCTTGTTATGTAGCTAAATGGAAACTCAAAGTGAGCCCTAGCTTCGAAGGAGGGCCCTGATATGCCATGCAGCGGGATAGGCGTACAACAGCTTCTATGAAGCCTTAGTCACTCTTCTGCTTTAGCTGAAGGCTAGTAAGCTTTTCTGGACTCCTAGACCCCTCGCGGCAGCACTCGCTTCCCTACAAAGGCACTGAGCACCCCCAGGCTCTCCTGAGTCGAAGATCAACATTCAGACACGTAGACCCTTCGGAGTACCCGTGTCTGTGCCGAGTGAAGGAGAGCATGATGCACACTTCGTCGCGGGACCTAGATTTTCTCAGCTCACCAATAGCCTCAGGAACATGATTCTAGGAGGTGCAGCATGCCATGCAAGTCTGCCTGCTTACAGTAGTCCAAGCTGTACTGAGAAAAACTCTTTGCTTACAATTCCTTCTACCACCTCATAGCTGAAGTCAACCTACCTCTAGGAGAAAGTCGGCTTGTGGTCCAAGTGCAACTAGAGCACACTTTCTGGTATAATGCTACAGGCTTTTGGAAGATGCCCAGGAGCCAGGACACCTAGGGAATTCTTTCATTTAGGCAGTTCGCTACACGCAGAACACCCGGCATAGGAAAGTGGATTCTCCAAGACCCAGGGAGTAGCTAGGTCTCTTTTGACTTGTTAGAAAGCACAGATGCTTCTTCTGCGTGTCAACCTGGAAATGGCGGCCTTAGGAGTCAAGCCTTGTTTTCCCGTCTTGAAAGCTCCATTCAAGCGGCCTTAAAGCTACCTGAAAAACACTGTGGTTGTGGGACTTGTATTCACTCCAGGCATGGCTCTGGAAGAACATGAGTTATCTCGAAAGAAAGCGGGTGCTTCCAGGCTCTGGTTAGGAGCATATCCTGCCCTGCACTAGAGCTAAGGGGAATCTTGACGTGCACTCTACCCTGGCCTACAGCTCTGATTTGCCATCCAGAAGGGTAGTTGTGCAGCCTTTTCCTTGAGTCCTTAGTCACAGTTCTGCATTAGTTTAAAGGTACTAATCTTCTCAGGACTCCAGTCCCACTCGTGCCAGTACCCGTTTCCGTACAAGAACTCTGAGTACCCCAGGGCTCCCCTGGGCTTGCCGGGCCACACTCACACCCGTAGGCCCTTCACTGTGCCCCTCTGTAGGCCGAGTGAAGCATAACAAACTGCACTCTTTCTTGGGAAAGCTAGATTTCCTCAGCTCACCAGCAGCCTCTGGAACACGGTTCTAGCAAGGCCAGCATACCATGGAAGTCTGCCTCATCACCCTATTCTGAGCTGTACTGAGCAAAACTCTCTGCTTTGAAGTCCTTCGAGGACCTCATACCTGAAGTCACCGTATCTCAAGGAGAAAGACGGCTTGCAGTCCAACTTCCACTAAAGCACAGTTTTCTGTGTAACACTTCAGGCTTTGGGGACATGCACAGGGCTCTTAGGAGACCTAGGGCAGTCTATTGTCTAGGCACGTCGCTACATGTACAACACCCTGTGCAGAAAACTTGATTCTGGGAAGAGCCAAGTAGCTAGCTAGGTCTCTTTTGTCCTCTTAGAAACCACAGATACTTACGCTACGTGTCAATCTGGAAACAGGACCTGATGGGACTAGCCTTGTTTCCCATCATGAAAGCTCCTTTTATGCGCCTTGAAGCTAAGTGAAAAACACTGTTGGTGTCGGGCTTATACACACGACAGGCATGGCTGTGAGAGGGAAAAAGAGGTGTCACGAAGAAACATGGTATTCCAGTTTCTGAGTCAGAGCTGATCCTGTCCTGTTCTATAGCTAAAGGGAAACTCAAAGTGAGGCCTAACTTCGAAGGAGGGCCCTGATATGCCTTACAGCGGGTTAGGCGTGCAACAGCTTCCATGAGGCCTTAGTCGCTCTCCTGCTTTAGTTGAACGCTAGTAAGCTTTTCAGGCCGCCTCGATCCCTCGCGGCAGCACTCGTTTCCGTACAAGGATACTGAGTACCCCCAGGCTCCCCTGGGCTTGCTGGGCCGCACTCAGACCCGTAGGCCCATCAGGGTGCCCCTGGGTAGGCCGAGTGAAGGGTAACCCGCTGCACTCTTCCTTGGGCGAGCTAGATATCCCCAGCTCACCAACGGCTTCATGAACACGGTTCTAGCAAGGCCAGCAAACCACGGAAGTCATCCTCGTTGCCCTAGTCTGAGCGGTACTGAGAAAAACTCTCTGCTTACAAGTCCTTCTAGGACCTCATCCCTGAAGTCACCGTATCTCTAGGAGAAAGGCAGCTTGCACTGCAACTTCCACTACAGCACAGTTTTGTGTGGAACACTTCAGGTTTTTGGGAGAGGCACAGGACCCTAGGAGACCTAGGGCAGTCTGTCATCGAAGCAGTTCACTACACGCAGAGCGCCCTATGCAGAAAAGTTGAATCAGGGAAGAGCCAGGGAGGTAGCTAGGTCTCTTTTGACCTGCCAGTACCCACAGACACTTATGCTGCATGTCAATCTGGTGATGGTGTCTGATGCGACTGGCCTTGTTTTCCCACCTTGAAAGCTCTTCTTATGCGCCTTGAAGCTCCCTTAAAAACACTGTGGTTGTCAGGCTTATACTCACGGCAGGCATGGCTGTGAGAGGGCAAAAGAGGTTTCACGACGAGACAGGGTATTTCAGTTTCTAAATCAGAGCTCATCCTGTCCTGTTTTATAGCTAAGGGAAAACTCAAAGTGAGCCCTCGCTTCGAAGGCGGCCCCTGATATGCCTTACAGCGGGGTAGGCGTGCAACAGCTTCCATGAGGCCTTAGTCGCTCTCCTGCTTTAGTTGAACGCTAGTAAGCTTTTCAGGCCTCCTAGATCCCTCGCGGCAGCACTCGTTTCCGTACAAGGATACTGAGTACCCCCAGGCTCCCCTGGGCTTGCTGGGCCACACTCAGACCCGTAGGCCCATCAGGGTGCCCCTGGGTAGGCCGAGTGAAGGGTAACCCGCTGCACTCTTCCTTGGGCGAGCTAGATATCCCCAGCTCACCAACGGCTTCATCAACACGGTTCTAGCAAGGCCAGCATACCATGGAAGTCGTCCTCGTTGCCCTAGTCTGAGCGGTACTGAGAAAAACTCTCTGCTTACAAGTCCTTCTAGGACCTCATCCCTGAAGTCACCGTATCTCTAGGAGAAAGGCAGCTTGCACTGCAACTTCCACTACAGCACAGTTTTGTGTGGAACACTTCAGGTTTTGGGGAGAGGCACAGGACCCTAGGAGACCTAGGGCAGTCTTTCATCTAAGCAGTTCGCTACACGCAGAGCGCCCTATGCAGAAAAGTTGAATCAGGGAAGAGCCAGGGAGGTAGCTAGGTCTCTTTTGACCTGCCAGTACCCACGGACACTTATGCTGCGTGTCAACCTGGTGATGGTGCCTGATGCGACTGGCTTTGTTTTCCCACCTTGAAAGCTCTTCTTCTGCGCCTTGAAGCTCCCTTAAAAACACTGTGGTTGTCAGGCTTATACTCACGGCAGGCATGGCTGTGAGAGGGAAAAAGAGGTTACACGAAGAGACAGGGTATTTCAGTTTCTGAGTCAGAGCTCATCCTGCCTTGTTATGTAGCTAAATGGAAACTCAAAGTGAGCCCTAGCTTCGAAGGAGGGCCCTGATATGCCATGCAGCGGGATAGGCGTACAACAGCTTCTATGAAGCCTTAGTCACTCTTCTGCTTTAGCTGAAGGCTAGTAAGCTTTTCTGGACTCCTAGACCCCTCGCGGCAGCACTCGCTTCCCTACAAAGGCACTGAGCACCCCCAGGCTCTCCTGAGTCGAAGATCAACATTCAGACACGTAGACCCTTCGGAGTACCCGTGTCTGTGCCGAGTGAAGGAGAGCATGATGCACACTTCGTCGCGGGACCTAGATTTTCTCAGCTCACCAATAGCCTCAGGAACATGATTCTAGGAGGTGCAGCATGCCATGCAAGTCTGCCTGCTTACAGTAGTCCGAGCTGTACTGAGAAAAACTCTTTGCTTACAATTCCTTCTACCACCTCATAGCTGAAGTCAACCTACCTCTAGGAGAAAGTCGGCTTGTGGTCCAAGTGCAACTAGAGCACACTTTCTGGTATAATGCTACAGGCTTTTGGAAGATGCCCAGGAGCCAGGACACCTAGGGAATTCTTTCATTTAGGCAGTTCGCTACACGCAGAACACCCGGCATAGGAAAGTGGATTCTCCAAGACCCAGGGAGTAGCTAGGTCTCTTTTGACTTGTTAGAAAGCACAGATGCTTCTTCTGCGTGTCAACCTGGAAATGGCGGCCTTAGGAGTCAAGCCTTGTTTTCCCGTCTTGAAAGCTCCATTCAAGCGGCCTTAAAGCTACCTGAAAAACACTGTGGTTGTGGGACTTGTATTCACTCCAGGCATGGCTCTGGAAGAACATGAGTTATCTCGAAAGAAAGCGGGTGCTTCCAGGCTCTGGTTAGGAGCATATCCTGCCCTGCACTAGAGCTAAGGGGAATCTTGACGTGCACTCTACCCTGGCCTACAGCTCTGATTTGCCATCCAGAAGGGTAGTTGTGCAGCCTTTTCCTTGAGTCCTTAGTCACAGTTCTGCATTAGTTTAAAGGTACTAATCTTCTCAGGACTCCAGTCCCACTCGTGCCAGTACCCGTTTCCGTACAAGAACTCTGAGTACCCCAGGGCTCCCCTGGGCTTGCCGGGCCACACTCACACCCGTAGACCCTTCACTGTGCCCCTCTGTAGGCCGAGTGAAGCATAACAAACTGCACTCTTTCTTGGGAAAGCTAGATTTCCTCAGCTCACCAGCAGCCTCTGGAACACGGTTCTAGCAAGTCCAGCATACCATGGAAGTCTGCCTCATCGCCCTATTCTGAGCTGTACTGAGCAAAACTCTCTGCTTTGAAGTCCTTCGAGGACCTCATACCTGAAGTCACCGTATCTCAAGGAGAAAGACGGCTTGCATTCCAACTTCCACTAAAGCACAGTTTTCTGTGTAACACTTCAGGCTTTGGGGACATGCACAGGGCTCTTAGGAGACCTAGGGCAGTCTATTGTCTAGGCACGTTGCTACATGTACAACACCCTGTGCAGAAAACTTGATTCTGGGAAGAGCCAAGTAGCTAGCTAGGTCTTTTTTGTCCTCTTATAAACCACAGATACTTACGCTACGTGTCAATCTGGAAACAGGACCTGATGGGACTAGCCTTGTTTCCCATCATGAAAGCTCCTTTTATGCGCCTTGAAGCTAAGTGAAAAACACTGTTGGTGTCGGGCTTATACACACGACAGGCATGGCTGAGAGAGGGAAAAAGAGGTGTCACGAAGAAACATGGTATTCCAGTTTCTGAGTCAGAGCTGATCCTGTCCTGTTCTATAGCTAAAGGGAAACTCAAAGTGAGGCCTAACTTCGAAGGAGGGCCCTGATATGCCTTACAGCGGGTTAGGCGTGCAACAGCTTCTATGAGGCCTTAGTCGCTCTCCTGCTTTAGTTGAACGCTAGTAAGCTTTTCAGGCCGCCTAGATCCCTCGCGGCAGCACTCGTTTCCGTACAAGGATACTGCGTACCCCCAGGCTCCCCTGGGCTTGCTGGGCCGCACTCAGACCCGTAGGCCCATCAGGGTGCCCCTGGGTAGGCCGAGTGAAGGGTAACCCGCTGCACTCTTCCTTGGGCGAGCTAGATATCCCCAGCTCACCAACGGCTTCATGAACACGGTTCTAGCAAGGCCAGCATACCATGGAAGTCATCCTCGTTGCCCTAGTCTGAGCGGTACTGAGAAAAACTCTCTGCTTACAAGTCCTTCTAGGACCTCATCCCTGAAGTCACCGTATCTCTAGGAGAAAGGCAGCTTCCACTGCAACTTCCACTACAGCACAGTTTTGTGTGGAACACTTCAGGTTTTTGGGAGAGGCACAGGACCCTAGGAGACCTAGGGCAGTCTGTCATCGAAGCAGTTCACTACACGCAGAGCGCCCTATGCAGAAAAGTTGAATCAGGGAAGAGCCAGGGAGGTAGCTAGGTCTCTTTTGACCTGCCAGTACCCACAGACACTTATGCTGCATGTCAATCTGGTGATGGTGCCTGATGCGACTGGCCTTGTTTTCCCACCTTGAAAGCTCTTCTTATGCGCCTTGAAGCTCCCTTAAAAACACTGTGGTTGTCAGGCTTATACTCATGGCAGGCATGGCTGTGAGAGGGCAAAAGAGGTTTCACGACGAGACAGGGTATTTCAGTTTCTAAATCAGAGCTCATCCTGTCCTGTTTTATAGCTAAGGGGAAACTCAAAGTGAGCCCTCGCTTCGAAGGCGGCCCCTGATATGCCTTACAGCGGGGTAGGCGTGCAACAGCTTCCATGAGGCCTTAGTCGCTCTCCTGCTTTAGTTGAACGCTAGTAAGCTTTTCAGGCCTCCTAGATCCCTCGCGGCAGCACTCGTTTCCGTACAAGGATACTGAGTACCCCCAGGCTCCCCTGGGCTTGCTGGGCCACACTCAGACCCGTAGGCCCATCAGGGTGCCCCTGGGTAGGCCGAGTGAAGGGTAACCCGCTGCACTCTTCCTTGGGCGAGCTAGATATCCCCAGCTCACCAACGGCTTCATCAACACGGTTCTAGCAAGGCCAGCATACCATGGAAGTCGTCCTCGTTGCCCTAGTCTGAGCGGTACTGAGAAAAACTCTCTGCTTACAAGTCCTTCTAGGACCTCATCCCTGAAGTCACCGTATCTCTAGGAGAAAGGCAGCTTGCACTGCAACTTCCACTACAGCACAGTTTTGTGTGGAACACTTCAGGTTTTTGAGAGAGGCACAGGACCCTAGGAGACCTAGGGCAGTCTTTCATCTAAGCAGTTCGCTACACGCAGAGCGCCCTATGCAGCAAAGTTGAATCAGGGAAGAGCCAGGGAGGTAGCTAGGTCTCTTTTGACCTGCCAGTACCCACGGACACTTATGCTGCGTGTCAACCTGGTGATGGTGCCTGATGCGACTGGCTTTGTTTTCCCACCTTGAAAGCTCTTCTTCTGCGCCTTGAAGCTCCCTTAAAAACACTGTGGTTGTCAGGCTTATACTCACGGCAGGCATGGCTGTGAGAGGGAAAAAGAGGTTACACGAAGAGACAGGGTATTTCAGTTTCTGAGTCAGAGCTCATCCTGCCTTGTTATGTAGCTAAATGGAAACTCAAAGTGAGCCCTAGCTTCGAAGGAGGGCCCTGATATGCCATGCAGCGGGATAGGCGTACAACAGCTTCTATGAAGCCTTAGTCACTCTTCTGCTTTAGCTGAACGCTAGTAAGCTTTTCTGGACTCCTAGACCCCTCGCGGCAGCACTCGCTTCCCTACAAAGGCACTGAGCACCCCCAGGCTCTCCGGAGTCAAAGATCAACATTCAGACACGTAGACCCTTCGGAGTACCCGTGTCTGTGCCGAGTGAAGGAGAGCATGATGCACACTTCGTCGCGGGACCTAGATTTTCTCAGCTCACCAATAGCCTCAGGAACATGATTCTAGGAGGTGCAGCATGCCATGCAAGTCTGCCTGCTTACAGTAGTCCGAGCTGTACTGAGAAAAACTCTTTGCTTACAATTCCTTCTACCACCTCATAGCTGAAGTCAACCTACCTCTAGGAGAAAGTCGGCTTGTGGTCCAAGTGCAACTAGAGCACACTTTCTGGTATAATGCTACAGGCTTTTGGAAGATGCCCAGGAGCCAGGACACCTAGGGAATTCTTTCATTTAGGCAGTTCGCTACACGCAGAACACCCGGCATAGGAAAGTGGATTCTCCAAGACCCAGGGAGTAGCTAGGTCTCTTTTGACTTGTTAGAAAGCACAGATGCTTCTTCTGCGTGTCAACCTGGAAATGGCGGCCTTAGGAGTCAAGCCTTGTTTTCCCGTCTTGAAAGCTCCATTCAAGCGGCCTTAAAGCTACCTGAAAAACACTGTGGTTGTGGGACTTGTATTCACTCCAGGCATGGCTCTGGAAGAACATGAGTTATCTCGAAAGAAAGCGGGTGCTTCCAGGCTCTGGTTAGGAGCATATCCTGCCCTGCACTAGAGCTAAGGGGAATCTTGACGTGCACTCTACCCTGGCCTACAGCTCTGATTTGCCATCCAGAAGGGTAGTTGTGCAGCCTTTTCCTTGAGTCCTTAGTCACAGTTCTGCATTAGTTTAAAGGTACTAATCTTCTCAGGACTCCAGTCCCACTCGTGCCAGTACCCGTTTCCGTACAAGAACTCTGAGTACCCCAGGGCTCCCCTGGGCTTGCCGGGCCACACTCACACCCGTAGACCCTTCACTGTGCCCCTCTGTAGGCCAAGTGAAGCATAACAAACTGCACTCTTTCTTGGGAAAGCTAGATTTCCTCAGCTCACCAGCAGCCTCTGGAACACGGTTCTAGCAAGTCCCGCATACCATGGAAGTCTGCCTCATCGCCCTATTCTGAGCTGTACTGAGCAAAACTCTCTGCTTTGAAGTCCTTCGAGGACCTCATACCTGAAGTCACCGTATCTCAAGGAGAAAGACGGCTTGCATTCCAACTTCCACTAAAGCACAGTTTTCTGTGTAACACTTCAGGCTTTGGGGACATGCACAGGGCTCTTAGGAGACCTAGGGCAGTCTATTGTCTAGGCACGTTGCTACATGTACAACACCCTGTGCAGAAAACTTGATTCTGGGAAGAGCCAAGTAGCTAGCTAGGTCTTTTTTGTCCTCTTATAAACCACAGATACTTACGCTACGTGTCAATCTGGAAACAGGACCTGATGGGACTAGCCTTGTTTCCCATCATGAAAGCTCCTTTTATGCGCCTTGAAGCTAAGTGAAAAACACTGTTGGTGTCAGGCTTATACACACGACAGGCATGGCTGTGAGAGGGAAAAAGAGGTGTCACGAAGAAACATGGTATTCCAGTTTCTGAGTCAGAGCTGATCCTGTCCTGTTCTATAGCTAAAGGGAAACTCAAAGTGAGGCCTAACTTCGAAGGAGGGCCCTGATATGCCTTACAGCGGGTTAGGCGTGCAACAGCTTCCATGAGGCCTTAGTCGCTCTCCTGCTTTAGTTGAACGCTAGTAAGCTTTTCAGGCCGCCTAGATCCCTCGCGGCAGCACTCGTTTCCGTACAAGGATACTGAGTACCCGCAGGCTCCCCTGGGCTTGCTGGGCCGCACTCAGACCCGTAGGCCCATCAGGGTGCCCCTGGGTAGGCCGAGTGAAGGGTAACCCGCTGCACTCTTCCTTGGGCGAGCTAGATATCCCCAGCGCACCAACGGCTTCATGAACACGGTTCTAGCAAGGCCAGCATACCATGGAAGTCATCCTCGTTGCCCTAGTCTGAGCGGTACTGAGAAAAACTCTCTGCTTACAAGTCCTTCTAGGACCTCATCCCTGAAGTCACCGTATCTCTAGGAGAAAGGCAGCTTGCACAGCAACTTCCACTACAGCACAGTTTTGTGTGGAACACTTCAGGTTTTTGGGAGAGGCACAGGACCCTAGGAGACCTAGGGCAGTCTGTCATCGAAGCAGTTCACTACACGCAGAGCGCCCTATGCAGAAAAGTTGAATCAGGGAAGAGCCAGGGAGGTAGCTAGGTCTCTTTTGACCTGCCAGTACCCACAGACACTTATGCTGCATGTCAATCTGGTGATGGTGCCTGATGCGACTGGCCTTGTTTTCCCACCTTGAAAGCTCTTCTTATGCGCCTTGAAGCTCCCTTAAAAACACTGTGGTTGTCAGGCTTATACTCACGGCAGGCATGGCTGTGAGAGGGCAAAAGAGGTTTCACGACGAGACAGGGTATTTCAGTTTGTAAATCAGAGCTCATCCTGTCCTGTTTTATAGCTAAGGGGAAACTCAAAGTGAGCCCTCGCTTCGAAGGCGGCCCCTGATATGCCTTACAGCGGGGTAGGCGTGCAACAGCTTCCATGAGGCCTTAGTCGCTCTCCTGCTTTAGTTGAACGCTAGTAAGCTTTTCAGGCCTCCTAGATCCCTGGCGGCAGCACTCGTTTCCGTACAAGGATACTGAGTACCCCCAGGCTCCCCTGTGCTTGCTGGGCCACACTCAGACCCGTAGGCCCATCAGGGTGCCCCTGGGTAGGCCGAGTGAAGGGTAACCCGCTGCACACTTCCTTGGGCGAGCTAGATATACCCAGCTCACCAACGGCTTCATCAACACGGTTCTAGCAAGGCCAGCATACCATGGAAGTCGTCCTCGTTGCCCTAGTCTGAGCGGTACTGAGAAAAACTCTCTGCTTACAAGTCCTTCTAGGACCTCATCCCTGAAGTCACCGTATCTCTAGGAGAAAGGCTGCTTGCACAGCAACTTCCACTACAGCACAGTTTTGTGTGGAACACTTCAGGTTTTTGGGAGAGGCACAGGACCCTAGGAGACCTAGGGCAGTCTGTCATCGAAGCAGTTCGCTACACGCAGAGCGCCCTATGCAGAAAAGTTCAATCAGGGAAGAGCCAGGGAGGTAGCTAGGTCTCTTTTGACCTGCCAGTACCCACAGACACTTATGCTGCATGTCAATCTGGTGATGGTGCCTGATGCGACTGGCCTTGTTTTCCCACCTTGAAAGCTCTTCTTCTGCGCCTTGAAGCTCCCTTAAAAACACTGTGGTTGTCAGGCTTATACTCACGGCAGGCATGGCTGTGAGAGGGAAAAAGAGGTTACACGAAGAGACAGGGTATTTCAGTTTCTGAGTCAGAGCTCATCCTGCCTTGTTATGTAGCTAAATGGAAACTCAAAGTGAGCCCTAGCTTCGAAGGAGGGCCCTGATATGCCATGCAGCGGGATAGGCGTACAACAGCTTCTATGAAGCCTTAGTCACTCTTCTGCTTTAGCTGAACGCTAGTAAGCTTTTCTGGACTCCTAGACCCCTCGCGGCAGCACTCGCTTCCCTACAAAGGCACTGAGCACCCCCAGGCTCTCCTGAGTCGAAGATCAACATTCAGACACGTAGACCCTTCGGAGTACCCGTGTCTGTGCCGAGTGAAGGAGAGCATGATGCACACTTCGTCGCGGGACCTAGATTTTCTCAGCTCACCAATAGCCTCAGGAACATGATTCTAGGAGGTGCAGCATGCCATGCAAGTCTGCCTGCTTACAGTAGTCCGAGCTGTACTGAGAAAAACTCTTTGCTTACAATTCCTTCTACCACCTCATAGCTGAAGTCAACCTACCTCTAGGAGAAAGTCGGCTTGTGGTCCAAGTGCAACTAGAGCACACTTTCTGGTATAATGCTACAGGCTTTTGGAAGATGCCCAGGAGCCAGGACACCTAGGGAATTCTTTCATTTAGGCAGTTCGCTACACGCAGAACACCCGGCATAGGAAAGTGGATTCTCCAAGACCCAGGGAGTAGCTAGGTCTCTTTTGACTTGTTAGAAAGCACAGATGCTTCTTCTGCGTGTCAACCTGGAAATGGCGGCCTTAGGAGTCAAGCCTTGTTTTCCCGTCTTGAAAGCTCCATTCAAGCGGCCTTAAAGCTACCTGAAAAACACTGTGGTTGTGGGACTTGTATTCACTCCAGGCATGGCTCTGGAAGAACATGAGTTATCTCGAAAGAAAGCGGGTGCTTCCAGGCTCTGGTTAGGAGCATATCCTGCCCTGCACTAGAGCTAAGGGGAATCTTGACGTGCACTCTACCCTGGCCTACAGCTCTGATTTGCCATCCAGAAGGGTAGTTGTGCAGCCTTTTCCTTGAGTCCTTAGTCACAGTTCTGCATTAGTTTAAAGGTACTAATCTTCTCAGGACTCCAGTCCCACTCGTGCCAGTACCCGTTTCCGTACAAGAACTCTGAGTACCCCAGGGCTCCCCTGGGCTTGCCGGGCCACACTCACACCCGTAGGCCCTTCACTGTGCCCCTCTGTAGGCCGAGTGAAGCATAACAAACTGCACTCTTTCTTGGGAAAGCTAGATTTCCTCAGCTCACCAGCAGCCTCTGGAACACGGTTCTAGCAAGTCCAGCATACCATGGAAGTCTGCCTCATCGCCCTATTCTGAGCTGTACTGAGCAAAACTCTCTGCTTTGAAGTCCTTCGAGGACCTCATACCTGAAGTCACCGTATCTCAAGGAGAAAGACGGCTTGCATTCCAACTTCCACTAAAACACAGTTTTCTGTGTAACACTTCAGGCTTTGGGGACAGGCACAGGGCTCTTAGGAGACCTAGGGCAGTCTATTGTCTAGGCACGTCGCTACATGTACAACACCCTGTGCAGAAAACTTGATTCTGGGAAGACCCAATTAGGGAGCTAGGCCTCTTTGTCCTCTTAGAAACCACAGATACTTACGCTGCGTGTCAATCTGGAAACAGGACCTGATGGGACTAGCCTTGTTTCCCATCATGAAAGCTCCTTTTATGCGCCTTGAAGCTAAGTGAAAAACACTGTTGGTGTCGTGCTTATACACACGACAGGCATGGCTGTGAGTGGGAAAAAGAGGTGTCACGAAGAAACATGGTATTCCAGTTTCTGAGTCAGAGCTGATCCTGTCCTGTTCTATAGCTAAAGGGAAACTCAAAGTGAGGCCTAACTTCGAAGGAGGGCCCTGATATGCCTTACAGCGGGTTAGGCGTGCAACAGCTTCCATGAGGCCTTAGTCGCTCTCCTGCTTTAGTTGAACGCTAGTAAGCTTTTCAGGCCACCTAGATCCCTCGCGGCAGCACTCGTTTCCGTACAAGGATACTGAGTACCCGCAGGCTCCCCTGGGCTTGCTGGGCCGCACTCAGACCCGTAGGCCCATCAGGGTGCCCCTGGGTAGGCCGAGTGAAGGGTAACCCGCTGCACTCTTCCTTGGGCGAGCTAGATATCCCCAGCTCACCAACGGCTTCATCAACACGGTTCTAGCAAGGCCAGCATACCATGGAAGTCGTCCTCGTTGCCCTAGTCTGAGCGGTACTGAGAAAAACTCTCTGCTTACAAGTCCTTCTAGGACCTCATCCCTGAAGTCACCGTATCTCTAGGAGAAAGGCAGCTTGCACAGCAACTTCCACTACAGCACAGTTTTGTGTGGAACACTTCAGGTTTTTGGTAGAGGCACAGGACCCTAGGAGACCTAGGGCAGTCTGTCATCGAAGCAGTTCGCTACACGCAGAGCGCCCTATGCAGAAAAGTTGAATCAGGGAAGAGCCAGGGAGGTAGCTAGGTCTCTTTTGACCTGCCAGTACCCACAGACACTTATGCTGCATGTCAATCTGGTGATGGTGCCTGATGCGACTGGCCTTGTTTTCCAACCTTGAAAGCTCTTCTTATGCGCCTTGGAGCTCCCTTAAAAAAACTGTGGTTGTCAGGCTTATACTCACGGCAGGCATGGCTGTGAGAGGGCAAAAGAGGTTTCACGACGAGACAGGGTATTTCAGTTTCTAAATCAGAGCTCATCCTGTCCTGTTTTATAGCTAAGGGGAAACTCAAAGTGAGCCCTCGCTTCGAAGGCGGCCCCTGATATGCCTTACAGCGGGGTAGGCGTGCAACAGCTTCCATGAGGCCTTAGTCGCTCTTCTGCTTTAGTTGAACGCTAGTAAGCTTTTCAGGCCTCCTAGATCCCTCGCGGCAGCACTCGTTTCCGTACAAGGATACTGAGTACCCCCAGGCTCCCCTGTGCTTGCTGGGCCACACTCAGACCCGTAGGCCCATCAGGGTGCCCCTGGGTAGGCCGAGTGAAGGGTAACCCGCTGCACTCTTCCTTGGGCGAGCTAGATATACCCAGCTCACCAACGGCTTCATCAACACGGTTCTAGCAAGGCCAGCATACCATGGAAGTCGTCCTCGTTGCCCTAGTCTGAGCGGTACTGAGAAAAACTCTCTGCTTACAAGTCCTTCTAGGACCTCATCCCTGAAGTCACCGTATCTCTAGGAGAAAGGCAGCTTGCACAGCAACTTCCACTACAGCACAGTTTTGTGTGGAACACTTCAGGTTTTTGGGAGAGGCACAGGACCCTAGGAGACCTAGGGCAGTCTGTCATCGAAGCAGTTCGCTACACGCAGAGCGCCCTATGCAGAAAAGTTCAATCAGGGAAGAGCCAGGGAGGTAGCTAGGTCTCTTTTGACCTGCCAGTACCCACAGACACTTATGCTGCATGTCAATCTGGTGATGGTGCCTGATGCGACTGGCCTTGTTTTCCCACCTTGAAAGCTCTTCTTCTGCGCCTTGAAGCTCCCTTAAAAACACTGTGGTTGTCAGGCTTATACTCACGGCAGGCATGGCTGTGAGAGGGAAAAAGAGGTTACACGAAGAGACAGGGTATTTCAGTTTCTGAGTCAGAGCTCATCCTGCCTTGTTATGTAGCTAAATGGAAACTCAAAGTGAGCCCTAGCTTCGAAGGAGGGCCCTGATATGCCATGCAGCGGGATAGGCGTACAACAGCTTCTATGAAGCCTTAGTCACTCTTCTGCTTTAGCTGAACGCTAGTAAGCTTTTCTGGACTCCTAGACCCCTCGCGGCAGCACTCGCTTCCCTACAAAGGCACTGAGCACCCTCAGGCTCTCCTGAGTCGAAGATCAACATTCAGACACGTAGACCCTTCGGAGTACCCGTGTCTGTGCCGAGTGAAGGAGAGCATGATGCACACTTCGTCGCGGGACCTAGATTTTCTCAGCTCACCAATAGCCTCAGGAACATGATTCTAGGAGGTGCAGCATGCCATGCAAGTCTGCCTGCTTACAGTAGTCCGAGCTGTACTGAGAAAAACTCTTTGCTTACAATTCCTTCTACCACCTCATAGCTGAAGTCAACCTACCTCTAGGAGAAAGTCGGCTTGTGGTCCAAGTGCAACTAGAGCACACTTTCTGGTATAATGCTACAGGCTTTTGGAAGATGCCCAGGAGCCAGGACACCTAGGGAATTCTTTCATTTAGGCAGTTCGCTACACGCAGAACACCCGGCATAGGAAAGTGGATTCTCCAAGACCCAGGGAGTAGCTAGGTCTCTTTTGACTTGTTAGAAAGCACAGATGCTTCTTCTGCGTGTCAACCTGGAAATGGCGGCCTTAGGAGTCAAGCCTTGTTTTCCCGTCTTGAAAGCTCCATTCAAGCGGCCTTAAAGCTACCTGAAAAACACTGTGGTTGTGGGACTTGTATTCACTCCAGGCATGGCTCTGGAAGAACATGAGTTATCTCGAAAGAAAGCGGGTGCTTCCAGGCTCTGGTTAGGAGCATATCCTGCCCTGCACTAGAGCTAAGGGGAATCTTGACGTGCACTCTACCCTGGCCTACAGCTCTGATTTGCCATCCAGAAGGGTAGTTGTGCAGCCTTTTCCTTGAGTCCTTAGTCACAGTTCTGCATTAGTTTAAAGGAACTAATCTTCTCAGGTCTCCAGTCCCACTCGTGCCAGTACCCGTTTCTGTACAAGAACTCTGAGTCCCCCAGGGCTCCCCTGGGCTTGCCGGGCCACACTCACACCCGTAGGCCCTTCACTGTGCCCCTCTGTAGGCCGAGTGAAGCATAACAAACTGCACTCTTTCTTGGGAAAGCTAGATTTCCTCAGCTCACCAGCAGCCTCTGGAACACGGTTCTAGCAAGGCCAGCATACCATGGAAGTCTGCCTCATCGCCCTATTCTGAGCTGTACTGAGCAAAACTCTCTGCTTTGAAGTCCTTCGAGGACCTCATACCTGAAGTCACCGTATCTCAAGGAGAAAGACGGCTTGCATTCCCACTTCCACTAAAGCACAGTTTTCTGTGTAACACTTCAGGCTTTGGGGACATGCACAGGGCTCTTAGGAGACCTAGGGCAGTCTATTGTCTAGGCACGTCGCTACATGTACAACACCCTGTGCAGAAAACTTGATTCTGGGAAGAGCCAAGTAGGGAGCTAGGTCTCTTTTGTCCTCTTAGAAACCACAGATACTTACGCTGCGTGTCAATCTGGAAACAGGACCTGATGGGACTAGCCTTGTTTCCCATCATGAAAGCTCCTTTTATGCGCCTTGAAGCTAAGTGAAAAACACTGTTGGTGTCGTGCTTATACACACGACAGGCATGGCTGTGAGAGGGAAAAAGAGGTGTCACGAAGAAACATGGTATTCCAGTTTCTGAGTCAGAGCTGATCCTGTCCTGTTCTATAGCTAAAGGGAAACTCAAAGTGAGGCCTAAATTCGAAGGAGGGCCCTGATATGCCTTACAGCGGGTTAGGCGTGCAACAGCTTCCATGAGGCCTTAGTCGCTCTCCTGCTTTAGTTGAACGCTAGTAAGCTTTTCAGGCCGCCTAGATCCCTCGTGGCAGCACTCGTTTCCGTACAAGGATACTGAGTACCCGCAGGCTCCCCTGGGCTTGCTGGGCCGCACTCAGACCCGTAGGCCCATCAGGGTGCCCCTGGGTAGGCCGAGTGAAGGGTAACCCACTGCATTCTTCCTTGGGCGAGCTAGATATCCCCAGCTCACCAACGGCTTCATGAACACGGTTCTAGCAAGGCCAGCATACCATGGAAGTCATCCTCGTTGCCCTAGTCTGAGCGGTACTGAGAAAAACTCTCTGCTTACAAGTCCTTCTAGGACCTCATCCCTGAAGTCACCGTATCTCTAGGAGAAAGGCAGCTTGCACAGCAACTTCCACTACAGCACAGTTTTGTGTGGAACACTTCAGGTTTTTGGGAGAGGCACAGGACCCTAGGAGACCTAGGGCAGTCTGTCATCGAAGCAGTTCGCTACACGCAGAGCGCCCTATGCAGAAAAGTTCAATCAGGGAAGAGCCAGGGAGGTAGCTAGGTCTCTTTTGACCTGCCAGTACCCACAGACACTTATGCTGCATGTCAATCTGGTGATGGTGCCTGATGCGACTGGCCTTGTTTTCCCACCTTGAAAGCTCTTCTTATGCGCCTTGAAGCTCCCTTAAAAACACTGTGGTTGTCAGGCTTATACTCACGGCAGGCATGGCTGTGAGAGGGCAAAAAAGGTTTCACGACGAGACAGGGTATTTCAGTTTCTAAATCAGAGCTCATCCTGTCCTGTTTTATAGCTAAGGGGAAACTCAAAGTGAGCCCTCGCTTCGAAGGCGGCCCCTGATATGCCTTACAGCGGGGTAGGCGTGCAACAGCTTCCATGAGGCCTTAGTCGCTCTCCTGCTTTAGTTGAACGCTAGTAAGCTTTTCAGGCCTCCTAGATCCCTCGCGGCAGCACTCGTTTCCGTACAAGGATACTGAGTACCCCCAGGCTCCCCTGGGCTTGCTGGGCCACACTCAGACCCGTAGGCCCATCGGGGTGCCCCTGGGTAGGCCGAGTGAAGGGTAACCCGCTGCACTCTTCCTTGGGCGAGCTAGATATCCCCAGCTCACCAACGGCTTCATCAACACGGTTCTAGCAAGGCCAGCATACCATGGAAGTCGTCCTCGTTGCCCTAGTCTGAGCGGTACTGAGAAAAACTCTCTGCTTACAAGTCCTTCTAGGACCTCATCCCTGAAGTCACCGTATCTCTAGGAGAAAGGCAGCTTGCACAGCAACTTCCACTACAGCACAGTTTTGTGTGGAACACTTCAGGTTTTTGGGAGAGGCACAGGACCCTAGGAGACCTAGGGCAGTCTGTCATCGAAGCAGTTCGCTACACGCAGAGCGCCCTATGCAGAAAAGTTCAATCAGGGAAGAGCCAGGGAGGTAGCTAGGTCTCTTTTGACCTGCCACTACCCACAGACACTTATGCTGCATGTCAATCTGGTGATGGTGCCTGATGCGACTGGCCTTGTTTTCCCACCTTGAAAGCTCTTCTTCTGCGCCTTGAAGCTCCCTTAAAAACACTGTGGTTGTCAGGCTTATACTCACGGCAGGCATGGCTGTGAGAGGGAAAAAGAGGTTACACGAAGAGACAGGGTATTTCAGTTTCTGAGTCAGAGCTCATCCTGCCTTGTTATGTAGCTAAATGGAAACTCAAAGTGAGCCCTAGCTTCGAAGGAGGGCCCTGATATGCCATGCAGCGGGATAGGCGTACAACAGCTTCTATGAAGCCTTAGTCACTCTTCTGCTTTAGCTGAACGCTAGTAAGCTTTTCTGGACTCCTAGACCCCTCGCGGCAGCACTCGCTTCCCTACAAAGGCACTGAGCACCCTCAGGCTCTCCTGAGTCGAAGATCAACATTCAGACACGTAGACCCTTCGGAGTACCCGTGTCTGTGCCGAGTGAAGGAGAGCATGATGCACACTTCGTCGCGGGACCTAGATTTTCTCAGCTCACCAATAGCCTCAGGAACATGATTCTAGGAGGTGCAGCATGCCATGCAAGTCTGCCTGCTTACAGTAGTCCGAGCTGTACTGAGAAAAACTCTTTGCTTACAATTCCTTCTACCACCTCATAGCTGAAGTCAACCTACCTCTAGGAGAAAGTCGGCTTGTGGTCCAAGTGCAACTAGAGCACACTTTCTGGTATAATGCTACAGGCTTTTGGAAGATGCCCAGGAGCCAGGACACCTAGGGAATTCTTTCATTTAGGCAGTTCGCTACACGCAGAACACCCGGCATAGGAAAGTGGATTCTCCAAGACCCAGGGAGTAGCTAGGTCTCTTTTGACTTGTTAGAAAGCACAGATGCTTCTTCTGCGTGTCAACCTGGAAATGGCGGCCTTAGGAGTCAAGCCTTGTTTTCCCGTCTTGAAAGCTCCATTCAAGCGGCCTTAAAGCTACCTGAAAAACACTGTGGTTGTGGGACTTGTATTCACTCCAGGCATGGCTCTGGAAGAACATGAGTTATCTCGAAAGAAAGCGGGTGCTTCCAGGCTCTGGTTAGGAGCATATCCTGCCCTGCACTAGAGCTAAGGGGAATCTTGACGTGCACTCTACCCTGGCCTACAGCTCTGATTTGCCATCCAGAAGGGTAGTTGTGCAGCCTTTTCCTTGAGTCCTTAGTCACAGTTCTGCATTAGTTTAAAGGTACTAATCTTCTCAGGACTCCAGTCCCACTCGTGCCAGTACCCGTTTCCGTACAAGAACTCTGAGTACCCCAGGGCTCCCCTGGGCTTGCCGGGCCACACTCACACCCGTAGGCCCTTCACTGTGCCCCTCTGTAGGCCGAGTGAAGCATAACAAACTGCACTCTTTCTTGGGAAAGCTAGATTTCCTCAGCTCACCAGCAGCCTCTGGAACACGGTTCTAGCAAGTCCAGCATACCATGGAAGTCTGCCTCATCGCCCTATTCTGAGCTGTACTGAGCAAAACTCTCTGCTTTGAAGTCCTTCGAGGACCTCATACCTGAAGTCACCGTATCTCAAGGAGAAAGACGGCTTGCATTCCAACTTCCACTAAAGCACAGTTTTCTGTGTAACACTTCAGGCTTTGGGGACATGCACAGGGCTCTTAGGAGACCTAGGGCAGTCTATTGTCTAGGCACGTCGCTACATGTACAACACCCTGTGCAGAAAACTTGATTCTGGGAAGAGCCAAGTAGGGAGCTAGGCCTCTTTTGTCCTCTTAGAAACCACAGATACTTACGCTGCGTGTCAATCTGGAAACAGGACCTGATGGGACTAGCCTTGTTTCCCATCATGAAAGCTCCTTTTATGCGCCTTGAAGCTAAGTGAAAAACACTGTTGGTGTCGTGCTTATACACACGACAGGCATGGCTGTGAGTGGGAAAAAGAGGTGTCACGAAGAAACATGGTATTCCAGTTTCTGAGTCAGAGCTGATCCTGTCCTGTTCTATAGCTAAAGGGAAACTCAAAGTGAGGCCTAACTTCGAAGGAGGGCCCTGATATGCCTTACAGCGGGTTAGGCGTGCAACAGCTTCCATGAGGCCTTAGTCGCTCTCCTGCTTTAGTTGAACGCTAGTAAGCTTTTCAGGCCACCTAGATCCCTCGCGGCAGCACTCGTTTCCGTACAAGGATACTGAGTACCCGCAGGCTCCCCTGGGCTTGCTGGGCCGCACTCAGACCCGTAGGCCCATCAGGGTGCCCCTGGGTAGGCCGAGTGAAGGGTAACCCGCTGCACTCTTCCTTGGGCGACCTAGATATCCCCAGCTCACCAACGGCTTCATCAACACGGTTCTAGCAAGGCCAGCATACCATGGAAGTCGTCCTCGTTGCCCTAGTCTGAGCGGTACTGAGAAAAACTCTCTGCTTACAAGTCCTTCTAGGACCTCATCCCTGAAGTCACCGTATCTCTAGGAGAAAGGCAGCTTGCACAGCAACTTCCACTACAGCACAGTTTTGTGTGGAACACTTCAGGTTTTTGGTAGAGGCACAGGACCCTAGGAGACCTAGGGCAGTCTGTCATCGAAGCAGTTCGCTACACGCAGAGCGCCCTATGCAGAAAAGTTCAATCAGGGAAGAGCCAGGGAGGTAGCTAGGTCTCTTTTGACCTGCCAGTACCCACAGACACTTATGCTGCATGTCAATCTGGTGATGGTCCCTGATGCGACTGGCCTTGTTTTCCCACCTTGAAAGCTCTTCTTCTGCGCCTTGAAGCTCCCTTAAAAACACTGTGGTTGTCAGGCTTATACTCATGGCAGGCATGGCTGTGAGAGGGCAAAAGAGGTTTCACGAGAGACAGGGTATTTCAGTTTCTAAATCAGAGCTCATCCTGTCCTGTTTTATAGCTAAGGGGAAACTCAAAGTGAGCCCTCGCTTCGAAGGCGGCCCCTGATATGCCTTACAGTGGGGTAGGTGTGCAACAGCTTCCATGAGGCCTTAGTCGCTCTTCTGCTTTAGTTGAACGCTAGTAAGCTTTTCAGGCCTCCTAGATCCCTCGCGGCAGCACTCGTTTCCGTACAAGGATACTGAGTACCCCCAGGCTCCCCTGGGCTTGCTGGGCCACACTCAGACCCGTAGGCCCATCAGGGTGCCCCTGGGTAGGCCGAGTGAAGGGTAACCCGCTGCACTCTTCCTTGGGCGAGCTAGATATCCCCAGCTCACCAACGGCTTCATCAACACGGTTCTAGCAAGGCCAGCATACCATGGAAGTCGTCCTCGTTGCCCTAGTCTGAGCGGTACTGAGAAAAACTCTCTGCTTACAAGTCCTTCTAGGACCTCATCCCTGAAGTCACCGTATCTCTAGGAGAAAGGCAGCTTGCACAGCAACTTCCACTACAGCACAGTTTTGTGTGGAACACTTCAGGTTTTTGGGAGAGGCACAGGACCCTAGGAGACCTAGGGCAGTCTGTCATCGAAGCAGTTCGCTACACGCAGAGCGCCCTATGCAGAAAAGTTGAATCAGGGAAGAGCCAGGGAGGTAGCTAGGTCTCTTTTGACCTGCCAGTACCCACAGACACTTATGCTGCGTGTCAATCTGGTGATGGTGCTTGATGCGACTGGCTTTGTTTTCCCACCTTGAAAGCTCTTCTTCTGCGCCTTGAAGCTCCCTTAAAAACACTGTGGTTGTCAGGCTTATACTCACGGCAGGCATGGCTGTGAGAGGGAAAAAGAGGTTACACGAAGAGACAGGGTATTTCAGTTTCTGAGTCAGAGCTCATCCTGCCTTGTTATGTAGCTAAATGGAAACTCAAAGTGAGCCCTAGCTTCGAAGGAGGGCCCTGATATGCCATGCAGCGGGATAGGCGTACAACAGCTTCTATGAAGCCTTAGTCACTCTTCTGCTTTAGCTGAAGGCTAGTAAGCTTTTCTGGACTCCTAGACCCCTCGCGGCAGCACTCGCTTCCCTACAAAGGCACTGAGCACCCCCAGGCTCTCCTGAGTCGAAGATCAACATTCAGACACGTAGACCCTTCGGAGTACCCGTGTCTGTGCCGAGTGAAGGAGAGCATGATGCACACTTCGTCGCGGGACCTAGATTTTCTCAGCTCACCAATAGCCTCAGGAACATGATTCTAGGAGGTGCAGCATGCCATGCAAGTCTGCCTGCTTACAGTAGTCCGAGCTGTACTGAGAAAAACTCTTTGCTTACAATTCCTTCTACCACCTCATAGCTGAAGTCAACCTACCTCTAGGAGAAAGTCGGCTTGTGGTCCAAGTGCAACTAGAGCACACTTTCTGGTATAATGCTACAGGCTTTTGGAAGATGCCCAGGAGCCAGGACACCTAGGGAATTCTTTCATTTAGGCAGTTCGCTACACGCAGAACACCCGGCATAGGAAAGTGGATTCTCCAAGACCCAGGGAGTAGCTAGGTCTCTTTTGACTTGTTAGAAAGCACAGATGCTTCTTCTGCGTGTCAACCTGGAAATGGCGGCCTTAGGAGTCAAGCCTTGTTTTCCCGTCTTGAAAGCTCCATTCAAGCGGCCTTAAAGCTACCTGAAAAACACTGTGGTTGTGGGACTTGTATTCACTCCAGGCATGGCTCTGGAAGAACATGAGTTATCTCGAAAGAAAGCGGGTGCTTCCAGGCTCTGGTTAGGAGCATATCCTGCCCTGCACTAGAGCTAAGGGGAATCTTGACGTGCACTCTACCCTGGCCTACAGCTCTGATTTGCCATCCAGAAGGGTAGTTGTGCAGCCTTTTCCTTGAGTCCTTAGTCACAGTTCTGCATTAGTTTAAAGGTACTAATCTTCTCAGGACTCCAGTCCCACTCGTGCCAGTACCCGTTTCCGTACAAGAACTCTGAGTACCCCAGGGCTCCCCTGGGCTTGCCGGGCCACACTCACACCCGTAGGCCCTTCACTGTGCCCCTCTGTAGGCCGAGTGAAGCATAACAAACTGCACTCTTTCTTGGGAAAGCTAGATTTCCTCAGCTCACCAGCAGCCTCTGGAACACGGTTCTAGCAAGTCCAGCATACCATGGAAGTCTGCCTCATCGCCCTATTCTGAGCTGTACTGAGCAAAACTCTCTGCTTTGAAGTCCTTCGAGGACCTCATACCTGAAGTCACCGTATCTCAAGGAGAAAGACGGCTTGCATTCCAACTTCCACTAAAACACAGTTTTCTGTGTAACACTTCAGGCTTTGGGGACATGCACAGGGCTCTTAGGAGACCTAGGGCAGTCTATTGTCTAGGCACGTCGCTACATGTACAACACCCTGTGCAGAAAACTTGATTCTGGGAAGAGCCAAGTAGGGAGCTAGGCCTCTTTTGTCCTCTTAGAAACCACAGATACTTACGCTGCGTGTCAATCTGGAAACAGGACCTGATGGGACTAGCCTTGTTTCCCATCATGAAAGCTCCTTTTATGCGCCTTGAAGCTAAGTGAAAAACACTGTTGGTGTCGTGCTTATACACACGACAGGCATGGCTGTGAGTGGGAAAAAGAGGTGTCACGAAGAAACATGGTATTCCAGTTTCTGAGTCAGAGCTGATCCTGTCCTGTTCTATAGCTAAAGGGAAACTCAAAGTGAGGCCTAACTTCGAAGGAGGGCCCTGATATGCCTTACAGCGGGTTAGGCGTGCAACAGCTTCCATGAGGCCTTAGTCGCTCTCCTGCTTTAGTTGAACGCTAGTAAGCTTTTCAGGCCGCCTAGATCCCTCGCGGCAGCACTCGTTTCCGTACAAGGATACTGAGTACCCGCAGGCTCCCCTGGGCTTGCTGGGCCGCACTCAGACCCGTAGGCCCATCAGGGTGCCCCTGGGTAGGCCGAGTGAAGGGTAACCCGCTGCACTCTTCCTTGGGCGAGCTAGATATCCCCAGCTCACCAACGGCTTCATCAACACGGTTCTAGCAAGGCCAGCATACCATGGAAGTCGTCCTCGTTGCCCTAGTCTGAGCGGTACTGAGAAAAACTCTCTGCTTACAAGTCCTTCTAGGACCTCATCCCTGAAGTCACCGTATCTCTAGGAGAAAGGCAGCTTGCACAGCAACTTCCACTACAGCACAGTTTTGTGTGGAACACTTCAGGTTTTTGGTAGAGGCACAGGACCCTAGGAGACCTAGGGCAGTCTGTCATCGAAGCAGTTCGCTACACGCAGAGCGCCCTATGCAGAAAAGTTGAATCAGGGAAGAGCCAGGGAGGTAGCTAGGTCTCTTTTGACCTGCCAGTACCCACAGACACTTATGCTGCATGTCAATCTGGTGATGGTGCCTGATGCGACTGGCCTTGTTTTCCAACCTTGAAAGCTCTTCTTATGCGCCTTGGAGCTCCCTTAAAAAAACTGTGGTTGTCAGGCTTATACTCACGGCAGGCATGGCTGTGAGAGGGCAAAAGAGGTTTCACGACGAGACAGGGTATTTCAGTTTCTAAATCAGAGCTCATCCTGTCCTGTTTTATAGCTAAGGGGAAACTCAAAGTGAGCCCTCGCTTCGAAGGCGGCCCCTGATATGCCTTACAGCGGGGTAGGCGTGCAACAGCTTCCATGAGGCCTTAGTCGCTCTTCTGCTTTAGTTGAACGCTAGTAAGCTTTTCAGGCCTCCTAGATCCCTCGCGGCAGCACTCGTTTCCGTACAAGGATACTGAGTACCCCCAGGCTCCCCTGGGCTTGCTGGGCCACACTCAGACCCGTAGGCCCATCAGGGTGCCCCTGGGTAGGCCGAGTGAAGGGTAACCCGCTGCACTCTTCCTTGGGCGAGCTAGATATACCCAGCTCACCAACGGCTTCATCAACACGGTTCTAGCAAGGCCAGCATACCATGGAAGTCGTCCTCGTTGCCCTAGTCTGAGCGGTACTGAGAAAAACTCTCTGCTTACAAGTCCTTCTAGGACCTCATCCCTGAAGTCACCGTATCTCTAGGAGAAAGGCAGCTTGCACAGCAACTTCCACTACAGCACAGTTTTGTGTGGAACACTTCAGGTTTTTGGGAGAGGCACAGGACCCTAGGAGACCTAGGGCAGTCTGTCATCGAAGCAGTTCGCTACACGCAGAGCGCCCTATGCAGAAAAGTTGAATCAGGGAAGAGCCAGGGAGGTAGCTAGGTCTCTTTTGACCTGCCAGTACCCACAGACACTTATGCTGCATGTCAATCTGGTGATGGTGCCTGATGCGACTGGCCTTGTTTTCCCACCTTGAAAGCTCTTCTTCTGCGCCTTGAAGCTCCCTTAAAAACACTGTGGTTGTCAGGCTTATACTCACGGCAGGCATGGCTGTGAGAGGGAAAAAGAGGTTACACGAAGAGACAGGGTATTTCAGTTTCTGAGTCAGAGCTCATCCTGCCTTGTTATGTAGCTAAATGGAAACTCAAAGTGAGCCCTAGCTTCGAAGGAGGGCCCTGATATGCCATGCAGCGGGATAGGCGTACAACAGCTTCTATGAAGCCTTAGTCACTCTTCTGCTTTAGCTGAACGCTAGTAAGCTTTTCTGGACTCCTAGACCCCTCGCGGCAGCACTCGCTTCCCTACAAAGGCACTGAGCACCCTCAGGCTCTCCTGAGTCGAAGATCAACATTCAGACACGTAGACCCTTCGGAGTACCCGTGTCTGTGCCGAGTGAAGGAGAGCATGATGCACACTTCGTCGCGGGACCTAGATTTTCTCAGCTCACCAATAGCCTCAGGAACATGATTCTAGGAGGTGCAGCATGCCATGCAAGTCTGCCTGCTTACAGTAGTCCGAGCTGTACTGAGAAAAACTCTTTGCTTACAATTCCTTCTACCACCTCATAGCTGAAGTCAACCTACCTCTAGGAGAAAGTCGGCTTGTGGTCCAAGTGCAACTAGAGCACACTTTCTGGTATAATGCTACAGGCTTTTGGAAGATGCCCAGGAGCCAGGACACCTAGGGAATTCTTTCATTTAGGCAGTTCGCTACACGCAGAACACCCGGCATAGGAAAGTGGATTCTCCAAGACCCAGGGAGTAGCTAGGTCTCTTTTGACTTGTTAGAAAGCACAGATGCTTCTTCTGCGTGTCAACCTGGAAATGGCGGCCTTAGGAGTCAAGCCTTGTTTTCCCGTCTTGAAAGCTCCATTCAAGCGGCCTTAAAGCTACCTGAAAAACACTGTGGTTGTGGGACTTGTATTCACTCCAGGCATGGCTCTGGAAGAACATGAGTTATCTCGAAAGAAAGCGGGTGCTTCCAGGCTCTGGTTAGGAGCATATCCTGCCCTGCACTAGAGCTAAGGGGAATCTTGACGTGCACTCTACCCTGGCCTACAGCTCTGATTTGCCATCCAGAAGGGTAGTTGTGCAGCCTTTTCCTTGAGTCCTTAGTCACAGTTCTGCATTAGTTTAAAGGTACTAATCTTCTCAGGACTCCAGTCCCACTCGTGCCAGTACCCGTTTCTGTACAAGAACTCTGAGTACCCCAGGGCTCCCCTGGGCTTGCCGGGCCACACTCACACCCGTAGGCCCTTCACTGTGCCCCTCTGTAGGCCGAGTGAAGCATAACAAACTGCACTCTTTCTTGGGAAAGCTAGATTTCCTCAGCTCACCAGCAGCCTCTGGAACACGGTTCTAGCAAGGCCAGCATACCATGGAAGTCTGCCTCATCGCCCTATTCTGAGCTGTACTGAGCAAAACTCTCTGCTTTGAAGTCCTTCGAGGACCTCATACCTGAAGTCACCGTATCTCAAGGAGAAAGACGGCTTGCATTCCCACTTCCACTAAAGCACAGTTTTCTGTGTAACACTTCAGGCTTTGGGGACATGCACAGGGCTCTTAGGAGACCTAGGGCAGTCTATTGTCTAGGCACGTCGCTACATGTACAACACCCTGTGCAGAAAACTTGATTCTGGGAAGAGCCAAGTAGGGAGCTAGGTCTCTTTTGTCCTCTTAGAAACCACAGATACTTACGCTGCGTGTCAATCTGGAAACAGGACCTGATGGGACTAGCCTTGTTTCCCATCATGAAAGCTCCTTTTATGCGCCTTGAAGCTAAGTGAAAAACACTGTTGGTGTCGTGCTTATACACACGACAGGCATGGCTGTGAGAGGGAAAAAGAGGTGTCACGAAGAAACATGGTATTCCAGTTTCTGAGTCAGAGCTGATCCTGTCCTGTTCTATAGCTAAAGGGAAACTCAAAGTGAGGCCTAAATTCGAAGGAGGGCCCTGATATGCCTTACAGCGGGTTAGGCGTGCAACAGCTTCCATGAGGCCTTAGTCGCTCTCCTGCTTTAGTTGAACGCTAGTAAGCTTTTCAGGCCGCCTAGATCCCTTGCGGCAGCACTCGTTTCCGTACAAGGATACTGAGTACCCGCAGGCTCCCCTGGGCTTGCTGGGCCGCACTCAGACCCGTAGGCCCATCAGGGTGCCCCTGGGTAGGCCGAGTGAAGGGTAACCCGCTGCACTCTTCCTTGGGCGAGCTAGATATCCCCAGCTCACCAACGGCTTCATCAACACGGTTCTAGCAAGGCCAGCATACCATGGAAGTCGTCCTCGTTGCCCTAGTCTGAGCGGTACTGAGAAAAACTCTCTGCTTACAAGTCCTTCTAGGACCTCATCCCTGAAGTCACCGTATCTCTAGGAGAAAGGCAGCTTGCACAGCAACTTCCACTACAGCACAGTTTTGTGTGGAACACTTCAGGTTTTTGGGAGAGGCACAGGACCCTAGGAGACCTAGGGCAGTCTGTCATCGAAGCAGTTCGCTACACGCAGAGCGCCCTATGCAGAAAAGTTGAATCAGGGAAGAGCCAGGGAGGTAGCTAGGTCTCTTTTGACCTGCCAGTACCCACAGACACTTATGCTGCATGTCAATCTGGTGATGGTGCCTGATGCGACTGGCCTTGTTTTCCCACCTTGAAAGCTCTTCTTATGCGCCTTGAAGCTCCCTTAAAAACACTGTGGTTGTCAGGCTTATACTCACGGCAGGCATGGCTGTGAGAGGGCAAAAGAGGTTTCACGACGAGACAGGGTATTTCAGTTTCTAAATCAGAGCTCATCCTGTCCTGTTTTATAGCTAAGGGGAAACTCAAAGTGAGCCCTCGCTTCGAAGGCGGCCCCTGATATGCCTTACAGCGGGGTAGGCGTGCAACAGCTTCCATGAGGCCTTAGTCGCTCTTCTCCTTTAGTTGAACGCTAGTAAGCTTTTCAGGCCTCCTAGATCCCTTGCGGCAGCACTCGTTTCCGTACAAGGATACTGAGTACCCGCAGGCTCCCCTGGGCTTGCTGGGCCACACTCAGACCCATAGGCCCATCAGGGTGCCCCTGGGTAGGCCGAGTGAAGGGTAACCCGCTGCACTCTTCCTTGGGCGAGCTAGGTATCCCCAGCTCACCAACGGCTTCATCAACACGGTTCTAGCAAGGCCAGCATACCATGGACGTCGTCCTCGTTGCCCTAGTCTGAGCGGTACTGAGAAAAACTCTCTGCTTACAAGTCCTTCTAGGACCTCATCCCTGAAGTCACCGTATCTCTAGGAGAAAGGCAGCTTGCACAGCAACTTCCACTACAACACAGTTTTGTGTGGAACACTTCAGGTTTTTGGGAGAGGCACAGGACCCTAGGAGACCTAGGGCAGTCTGTCATCGAAGCAGTTCGCTACACGCAGAGCGCCCTATGCAGAAAAGTTGAATCAGGGAAGAGCCAGGGAGGTAGCTAGGTCTCTTTTGACCTGCCAGTACCCACAGACACTTATGCTGCATGTCAATCTGGTGATGGTGCCTGATGCGACTGGCCTTGTTTTCCCACCTTGAAAGCTCTTCTTATGCGCCTTGAAGCTCCCTTAAAAACACTGTGGTTGTCAGGCTTATACTCACGGCAGGCATGGCTGTGAGAGGGCAAAAGAGGTTTCACGACGAGACAGGGTATTTCAGTTTCTAAATCAGAGCTCATCCTGTCCTGTTTTATAGCTAAGGGGAAACTCAAAGTGAGCCCTCGCTTCGAAGGCGGCCCCTGATATGCCTTACAGCGGGGTAGGCGTGCAACAGCTTCCATGAGGCCTTAGTCGCTCTTCTCCTTTAGTTGAACGCTAGTAAGCTTTTCAGGCCTCCTAGATCCCTTGCGGCAGCACTCGTTTCCGTACAAGGATACTGAGTACCCCCAGGCTCCCCTGGGCTTGCTGGGCCACACTCAGACCCATAGGCCCATCAGGGTGCCCCTGGGTAGGCCGAGTGAAGGGTAACCCGCTGCACTCTTCCTTGGGCGAGCTAGGTATCCCCAGCTCACCAACGGCTTCATCAACACGGTTCTAGCAAGGCCAGCATACCATGGACGTCGTCCTCGTTGCCCTAGTCTGAGCGGTACTGAGAAAAACTCTCTGCTTACAAGTCCTTCTAGGACCTCATCCCTGAAGTCACCGTATCTCTAGGAGAAAGGCAGCTTGCACAGCAACTTCCACTACAACACAGTTTTGTGTGGAACACTTCAGGTTTTTGGGAGAGGCACAGGACCCTAGGAGACCTAGGGCAGTCTGTCATCGAAGCAGTTCGCTACACGCAGAGCGCCCTATGCAGAAAAGTTGAATCAGGGAAGAGCCAGGGAGGTAGCTAGGTCTCTTTTGACCTGCCAGTACCCACAGACACTTATGCTGCATGTCAATCTGGTGATGGTGCCTGATGCGACTGGCCTTGTTTTCCAACCTTGAAAGCTCTTCTTATGCGCCTTGGAGCTCCCTTAAAAAAACTGTGGTTGTCAGGCTTATACTCACGGCAGGCATGGCTGTGAGAGGGCAAAAGAGGTTTCACGACGAGACAGGGTATTTCAGTTTCTAAATCAGAGCTCATCCTGTCCTGTTTTATAGCTAAGGGGAAACTCAAAGTGAGCCCTCGCTTCGAAGGCGGCCCCTGATATGCCTTACAGCGGGGTAGGCGTGCAACAGCTTCCATGAGGCCTTAGTCGCTCTTCTGCTTTAGTTGAACGCTAGTAAGCTTTTCAGGCCTCCTAGATCCCTCGCGGCAGCACTCGTTTCCGTACAAGGATACTGAGTACCCGCAGGCTCCCCTGTGCTTGCTGGGCCACACTCAGACCCGTAGGCCCATCAGGGTGCCCCTGGGTAGGCCGAGTGAAGGGTAACCCGCTGCACTCTTCCTTGGGCGAGCTAGATATACCCAGCTCACCAACGGCTTCATCAACACGGTTCTAGCAAGGCCAGCATACCATGGAAGTCGTCCTCGTTGCCCTAGTCTGAGCGGTACTGAGAAAAACTCTCTGCTTACAAGTCCTTCTAGGACCTCATCCCTGAAGTCACCGTATCTCTAGGAGAAAGGCAGCTTGCACAGCAACTTCCACTACAGCACAGTTTTGTGTGGAACACTTCAGGTTTTTGGGAGAGGCACAGGACCCTAGGAGACCTAGGGCATTCTGTCATCGAAGCAGTTCGCTACACGCAGAGCGCCCTATGCAGAAAAGTTCAATCAGGGAAGAGCCAGGGAGGTAGCTAGGTCTCTTTTGACCTGCCAGTACCCACAGACACTTATGCTGCATGTCAATCTGGTGATGGTGCCTGATGCGACTGGCCTTGTTTTCCCACCTTGAAAGCTCTTCTTCTGCGCCTTGAAGCTCCCTTAAAAACACTGTGGTTGTCAGGCTTATACTCACGGCAGGCATGGCTGTGAGAGGGAAAAAGAGGTTACACGAAGAGACAGGGTATTTCAGTTTCTGAGTCAGAGCTCATCCTGCCTTGTTATGTAGCTAAATGGAAACTCAAAGTGAGCCCTAGCTTCGAAGGAGGGCCCTGATATGCCATGCAGCGGGATAGGCGTACAACAGCTTCTATGAAGCCTTAGTCACTCTTCTGCTTTAGCTGAACGCTAGTAAGCTTTTCTGGACTCCTAGACCCCTCGCGGCAGCACTCGCTTCCCTACAAAGGCACTGAGCACCCTCAGGCTCTCCTGAGTCGAAGATCAACATTCAGACACGTAGACCCTTCGGAGTACCCGTGTCTGTGCCGAGTGAAGGAGAGCATGATGCACACTTCGTCGCGGGACCTAGATTTTCTCAGCTCACCAATAGCCTCAGGAACATGATTCTAGGAGGTGCAGCATGCCATGCAAGTCTGCCTGCTTACAGTAGTCCGAGCTGTACTGAGAAAAACTCTTTGCTTACAATTCCTTCTACCACCTCATAGCTGAAGTCAACCTACCTCTAGGAGAAAGTCGGCTTGTGGTCCAAGTGCAACTAGAGCACACTTTCTGGTATAATGCTACAGGCTTTTGGAAGATGCCCAGGAGCCAGGACACCTAGGGAATTCTTTCATTTAGGCAGTTCGCTACACGCAGAACACCCGGCATAGGAAAGTGGATTCTCCAAGACCCAGGGAGTAGCTAGGTCTCTTTTGACTTGTTAGAAAGCACAGATGCTTCTTCTGCGTGTCAACCTGGAAATGGCGGCCTTAGGAGTCAAGCCTTGTTTTCCCGTCTTGAAAGCTCCATTCAAGCGGCCTTAAAGCTACCTGAAAAACACTGTGGTTGTGGGACTTGTATTCACTCCAGGCATGGCTCTGGAAGAACATGAGTTATCTCGAAAGAAAGCGGGTGCTTCCAGGCTCTGGTTAGGAGCATATCCTGCCCTGCACTAGAGCTAAGGGGAATCTTGACGTGCACTCTACCCTGGCCTACAGCTCTGATTTGCCATCCAGAAGGGTAGTTGTGCAGCCTTTTCCTTGAGTCCTTAGTCACAGTTCTGCATTAGTTTAAAGGTACTAATCTTCTCAGGACTCCAGTCCCACTCGTGCCAGTACCCGTTTCTGTACAAGAACTCTGAGTACCCCAGGGCTCCCCTGGGCTTGCCGGGCCATACTCACACCCGTAGGCCCTTCACTGTGCCCCTCTGTAGGCCGAGTGAAGCATAACAAACTGCACTCTTTCTTGGGAAAGCTAGATTTCCTCAGCTCACCAGCAGCCTCTGGAACACGGTTCTAGCAAGGCCAGCATACCATGGAAGTCTGCCTCATCGCCCTATTCTGAGCTGTACTGAGCAAAACTCTCTGCTTTGAAGTCCTTCGAGGACCTCATACCTGAAGTCACCGTATCTCAAGGAGAAAGACGGCTTGCATTCCCACTTCCACTAAAGCACAGTTTTCTGTGTAACACTTCAGGCTTTGGGGACATGCACAGGGCTCTTAGGAGACCTAGGGCAGTCTATTGTCTAGGCACGTCGCTACATGTACAACACCCTGTGCAGAAAACTTGATTCTGGGAAGAGCCAAGTAGGGAGCTAGGTCTCTTTTGTCCTCTTAGAAACCACAGATACTTACGCTGCGTGTCAATCTGGAAACAGGACCTGATGGGACTAGCCTTGTTTCCCATCATGAAAGCTCCTTTTATGCGCCTTGAAGCTAAGTGAAAAACACTGTTGGTGTCGTGCTTATACACACGACAGGCATGGCTGTGAGAGGGAAAAAGAGGTGTCACGAAGAAACATGGTATTCCAGTTTCTGAGTCAGAGCTGATCCTGTCCTGTTCTATAGCTAAAGGGAAACTCAAAGTGAGGCCTAAATTCGAAGGAGGGCCCTGATATGCCTTACAGCGGGTTAGGCGTGCAACAGCTTCCATGAGGCCTTAGTCGCTCTCCTGCTTTAGTTGAACGCTAGTAAGCTTTTCAGGCCGCCTAGATCCCTTGCGGCAGCACTCGTTTCCGTACAAGGATACTGAGTACCCGCAGGCTCCCCTGGGCTTGCTGGGCCGCACTCAGACCCGTAGGCCCATCAGGGTGCCCCTGGGTAGGCCGAGTGAAGGGTAACCCGCTGCACTCTTCCTTGGGCGAGCTAGATATCCCCAGCTCACCAACGGCTTCATCAACACGGTTCTAGCAAGGCCAGCATACCATGGAAGTCGTCCTCGTTGCCCTAGTCTGAGCGGTACTGAGAAAAACTCTCTGCTTACAAGTCCTTCTAGGACCTCATCCCTGAAGTCACCGTATCTCTAGGAGAAAGGCAGCTTGCACAGCAACTTCCACTACAGCACAGTTTTGTGTGGAACACTTCAGGTTTTTGGGATAGGCACAGGACCCTAGGAGACCTAGGGCAGTCTGTCATCGAAGCAGTTCGCTACACGCAGAGCGCCCTATGCAGAAAAGTTGAATCAGGGAAGAGCCAGGGAGGTAGCTAGGTCTCTTTTGACCTGCCAGTACCCACAGACACTTATGCTGCATGTCAATCTGGTGATGGTGCCTGATGCGACTGGCCTTGTTTTCCCACCTTGAAAGCTCTTCTTCTGCGCCTTGAAGCTCCCTTAAAAACACTGTGGTTGTCAGGCTTATACTCACGGCAGGCATGGCTGTGAGAGGGCAAAAGAGGTTTCACGACGAGACAGGGTATTTCAGTTTCTAAATCAGAGCTCATCCTGTCCTGTTTTATAGCTAAGGGGAAACTCAAAGTGAGCCCTCGCTTCGAAGGCGGCCCCTGATATGCCTTACAGCGGGGTAGGCGTGCAACAGCTTCCATGAGGCCTTAGTCGCTCTTCTCCTTTAGTTGAACGCTAGTAAGCTTTTCAGGCCTCCTAGATCCCTTGCGGCAGCACTCGTTTCCGTACAAGGATACTGAGTACCCCCAGGCTCCCCTGGGCTTGCTGGGCCACACTCAGACCCATAGGCCCATCAGGGTGCCCCTGGGTAGGCCGAGTGAAGGGTAACCCGCTGCACTCTTCCTTGGGCGAGCTAGGTATCCCCAGCTCACCAACGGCTTCATCAACACGGTTCTAGCAAGGCCAGCATACCATGGACGTCGTCCTCGTTGCCCTAGTCTGAGCGGTACTGAGAAAAACTCTCTGCTTACAAGTCCTTCTAGGACCTCATCCCTGAAGTCACCGTATCTCTAGGAGAAAGGCAGCTTGCACAGCAACTTCCACTACAACACAGTTTTGTGTGGAACACTTCAGGTTTTTGGGAGAGGCACAGGACCCTAGGAGACCTAGGGCAGTCTGTCATCGAAGCAGTTCGCTACACGCAGAGCGCCCTATGCAGAAAAGTTGAATCAGGGAAGAGCCAGGGAGGTAGCTAGGTCTCTTTTGACCTGCCAGTACCCACAGACACTTATGCTGCATGTCAATCTGGTGATGGTGCCTGATGCGACTGGCCTTGTTTTCCCACCTTGAAAGCTCTTCTTCTGCGCCTTGAAGCTCCCTTAAAAACACTGTGGTTGTCAGGCTTATACTCACGGCAGGCATGGCTGTGAGAGGGCAAAAGAGGTTTCACGACGAGACAGGGTATTTCAGTTTCTAAATCAGAGCTCATCCTGTCCTGTTTTATAGCTAAGGGGAAACTCAAAGTGAGCCCTCGCTTCGAAGGCGGCCCCTGATATGCCTTACAGCGGGGTAGGCGTGCAACAGCTTCCATGAGGCCTTAGTCGCTCTTCTGCTTTAGTTGAACGCTAGTAAGCTTTTCAGGCCTCCTAGATCCCTCGCGGCAGCACTCGTTTCCGTACAAGGATACTGAGTACCCCCAGGCTCCCCTGGGCTTGCTGGGCCACACTCAGACCCGTAGGCCCATCAGGGTGCCCCTGGGTAGGCCGAGTGAAGGGTAACCCGCTGCACTCTTCCTTGGGCGAGCTAGATATCCCCAGCTCACCAACGGCTTCATCAACACGGTTCTAGCAAGGCCAGCATACCATGGAAGTCGTCCTCGTTGCCCTAGTCTGAGCGGTACTGAGAAAAACTCTCTGCTTACAAGTCCTTCTAGGACCTCATCCCTGAAGTCACCGTATCTCTAGGAGAAAGGCAGCTTGCACAGCAACTTCCACTACAGCACAGTTTTGTGTGGAACACTTCAGGTTTTTGGGAGAGGCACAGGACCCTAGGAGACCTAGGGCAGTCTGTCATCGAAGCAGTTCGCTACACGCAGAGCGCCCTATGCAGAAAAGTTGAATCAGGGAAGAGCCAGGGAGGTAGCTAGGTCTCTTTTGACCTGCCAGTACCCACAGACACTTATGCTGCATGTCAATCTGGTGATGGTGCCTGATGCGACTGGCCTTGTTTTCCCACCTTGAAAGCTCTTCTTCTGCGCCTTGAAGCTCCCTTAAAAACACTGTGGTTGTCAGGCTTATACTCACGGCAGGCATGGCTGTGAGAGGGAAAAAGAGGTTACACGAAGAGACAGGGTATTTCAGTTTCTGAGTCAGAGCTCATCCTGCCTTGTTATGTAGCTAAATGGAAACTCAAAGTGAGCCCTAGCTTCGAAGGAGGGCCCTGATATGCCATGCAGCGGGATAGGCGTACAACAGCTTCTATGAAGCCTTAGTCACTCTTCTGCTTTAGCTGAACGCTAGTAAGCTTTTCTGGACTCCTAGACCCCTCGCGGCAGCACTCGCTTCCCTACAAAGGCACTGAGCACCCTCAGGCTCTCCTGAGTCAAAGATCAACATTCAGACACGTAGACCCTTCGGAGTACCCGTGTCTGTGCCGAGTGAAGGAGAGCATGATGCACACTTCGTCGCGGGACCTAGATTTTCTCAGCTCACCAATAGCCTCAGGAACATGATTCTAGGAGGTGCAGCATGCCATGCAAGTCTGCCTGCTTACAGTAGTCCGAGCTGTACTGAGAAAAACTCTTTGCTTACAATTCCTTCTACCACCTCATAGCTGAAGTCAACCTACCTCTAGGAGAAAGTCGGCTTGTGGTCCAAGTGCAACTAGAGCACACTTTCTGGTATAATGCTACAGGCTTTTGGAAGATGCCCAGGAGCCAGGACACCTAGGGAATTCTTTCATTTAGGCAGTTCGCTACACGCAGAACACCCGGCATAGGAAAGTGGATTCTCCAAGACCCAGGGAGTAGCTAGGTCTCTTTTGACTTGTTAGAAAGCACAGATGCTTCTTCTGCGTGTCAACCTGGAAATGGCGGCCTTAAGAGTCAAGCCTTGTTTTCCCGTCTTGAAAGCTCCATTCAAGCGGCCTTAAAGCTACCTGAAAAACACTGTGGTTGTGGGACTTGTATTCACTCCAGGCATGGCTCTGGAAGAACATGAGTTATCTCGAAAGAAAGCGGGTGCTTCCAGGCTCTGGTTAGGAGCATATCCTGCCCTGCACTAGAGCTAAGGGGAATCTTGACGTGCACTCTACCCTGGCCTACAGCTCTGATTTGCCATCCAGAAGGGTAGTTGTGCAGCCTTTTCCTTGAGTCCTTAGTCACAGTTCTGCATTAGTTTAAAGGTACTAATCTTCTCAGGACTCCAGTCCCACTCGTGCCAGTACCCGTTTCCGTACAAGAACTCTGAGTACCCCAGGGCTCCCCTGGGCTTGCCGGGACACACTCACACCCGTAGGCCCTTCACTGTGCCCCTCTGTAGGCCGAGTGAAGCATAACAAACTGCACTCTTTCTTGGGAAAGCTAGATTTCCTCAGCTCACCAGCAGCCTCTGGAACACGGTTCTAGCAAGGCCAGCATACCATGGAAGTCTGCCTCATCGCCCTATTCTGAGCTGTACTGAGCAAAACTCTCTGCTTTGAAGTCCTTCGAGGACCTCATACCTGAAGTCACCGTATCTCAAGGAGAAAGACGTCTTGCATTCCCACTTCCACTAAAGCACAGTTTTCTGTGTAACGCTTCAGGCTTTGGGGACATGCACAGGGCTCTTAGGAGACCTAGGGCAGTCTATTGTCTAGGCACGTCGCTACATGTACAACACCCTGTGCAGAAAACTTGATTCTGGGAAGAGCCAAGTAGGGAGCTAGGTCTCTTTTGTCCTCTTAGAAACCACAGATACTTACGCTGCGTGTCAATCTGGAAACAGGACCTGATGGGACTAGCCTTGTTTCCCATCATGAAAGCTCCTTTTATGCGCCTTGAAGCTAAGTGAAAAACACTGTTGGTGTCGTGCTTATACACACGACAGGCATGGCTGTGAGAGGGAAAAAGAGGTGTCACGAAGAAACATGGTATTCCAGTTTCTGAGTCAGAGCTGATCCTGTCCTGTTCTATAGCTAAAGGGAAACTCAAAGTGAGGCCTAAATTCGAAGGAGGGCCCTGATATGCCTTACAGCGGGTTAGGCGTGCAACAGCTTCCATGAGGCCTTAGTCGCTCTCCTGCTTTAGTTGAACGCTAGTAAGCTTTTCAGGCCGCCTAGATCCCTTGCGGCAGCACTCGTTTCCGTACAAGGATACTGAGTACCCGCAGGCTCCCCTGGGCTTGCTGGGCCGCACTCAGACCCGTAGGCCCATCAGGGTGCCCCTGGGTAGGCCGAGTGAAGGGTAACCCGCTGCACTCTTCCTTGGGCGAGCTAGATATCCCCAGCTCACCAACGGCTTCATCAACACGGTTCTAGCAAGGCCAGCATACCATGGAAGTCGTCCTCGTTGCCCTAGTCTGAGCGGTACTGAGAAAAACTCTCTGCTTACAAGTCCTTCTAGGACCTCATCCCTGAAGTCACCGTATCTCTAGGAGAAAGGCAGCTTGCACAGCAACTTCCACTACAGCACAGTTTTGTGTGGAACACTTCAGGTTTTTGGGAGAGGCACAGGACCCTAGGAGACCTAAGGCAGTCTGTCATCGAAGCAGTTCGCTACACGCAGAGCGCCCTATGCAGAAAAGTTGAATCAGGGAAGAGCCAGGGAGGTAGCTAGGTCTCTTTTGACCTGCCAGTACCCACAGACACTTATGCTGCATGTCAATCTGGTGATGGTGCCTGATGCGACTGGCCTTGTTTTCCCACCTTGAAAGCTCTTCTTATGCGCCTTGAAGCTCCCTTAAAAACACTGTGGTTGTCAGGCTTATACTCACGGCAGGCATGGCTGTGAGAGGGCAAAAGAGGTTTCACGACGAGACAGGGTATTTCAGTTTCTAAATCAGAGCTCATCCTGTCCTGTTTTATAGCTAAGGGGAAACTCAAAGTGAGCCCTCGCTTCGAAGGCGGCCCCTGATATGCCTTACAGCGGGGTAGGCGTGCAACAGCTTCCATGAGGCCTTAGTCGCTCTTCTGCTTTAGTTGAACGCTAGTAAGCTTTTCAGGCCTCCTAGATCCCTTGCGGCAGCACTCGTTTCCGTACAAGGATACTGAGTACCCCCAGGCTCCCCTGGGCTTGCTGGGCCACACTCAGACCCGTAGGCCCATCAGGGTGCCCCTGGATAGGCCGAGTGAAGGGTAACCCGCTGCACTCTTCCTTGGGCGAGCTAGGTATCACCAGCTCACCAACGGCTTCATCAACACGGTTCTAGCAAGGCCAGCATACCATGGACGTCGTCCTCGTTGCCCTAGTCTGAGCGGTACTGAGAAAAACTCTCTGCTTACAAGTCCTTCTAGGACCTCATCCCTGAAGTCACCGTATCTCTAGGAGAAAGGCAGCTTGCACAGCAACTTCCACTACAACACAGTTTTGTGTGGAACACTTCAGGTTTTTGGGAGAGGCACAGGACCCTAGGAGACCTAGGGCAGTCTGTCATGGAAGCAGTTCGCTACACGCAGAGCGCCCTATGCAGAAAAGTTGAATCAGGGAAGAGCCAGGGAGGTAGCTAGGTCTCTTTTGACCTGCCAGTACCCACAGACACTTATGCTGCATGTCAATCTGGTGATGGTGCCTGATGCGACTGGCCTTGTT
The DNA here is from genome assembly GCF_028564815.1 of Eubalaena glacialis. Taxonomy (NCBI): domain Eukaryota; kingdom Metazoa; phylum Chordata; class Mammalia; order Artiodactyla; family Balaenidae; genus Eubalaena; species Eubalaena glacialis. Next base: position 94,903,518 of record NC_083724.1, read on the forward strand.
TTCCCACCTTGAAAGCTCTTCTTCTGCGCCTTGAAGCTCCCTTAAAAACACTGTGGTTGTCAGGCTTATACTCACGGCAGGCATGGCTGTGAGAGGGCAAAAGAGGTTTCACGACGAGACAGGGTATTTCAGTTTCTAAATCAGAGCTCATCCTGTCCTGTTTTATAGCTAAGGGGAAACTCAAAGTGAGCCCTCGCTTCGAAGGCGGCCCCTGATATGCCTTACAGCGGGGTAGGCGTGCAACAGCTTCCATGAGGCCTTAGTCGCTCTTCTGCTTTAGTTGAACGCTAGTAAGCTTTTCAGGCCTCCTAGATCCCTCGCGGCAGCACTCGTTTCCGTACAAGGATACTGAGTACCCCCAGGCTCCCCTGGGCTTGCTGGGCCGCACTCAGACCCGTAGGCCCATCAGGGTGCCCCTGGGTAGGCCGAGTGAAGGGTAACCCGCTGCACTCTTCCTTGGGCGAGCTAGATATCCCCAGCTCACCAACGGCTTCATGAACACGGTTCTAGCAAGGCCAGCATACCATGGAAGTCGTCCTCGTTGCCCTAGTCTGAGCGGTACTGAGAAAAACTCTCTGCTTACAAGTCCTTCTAGGACCTCATCCCTGAAGTCACCGTATCTCTAGGAGAAAGGCAGCTTGCACAGCAACTTCCACTACAGCACAGTTTTGTGTGGAACACTTCAGGTTTTGGGGAGAGGCACAGGACCCTAGGAGACCTAGGGCAGTCTGTCATCGAAGCAGTTCGCTACACGCAGAGCGCCCTATGCAGAAAAGTTGAATCAGGGAAGAGCCAGGGAGGTAGCTAGGTCTCTTTTGACCTGCCAGTACCCACAGACACTTATGCTGCATGTCAATCTGGTGATGGTGCCTGATGCGACTGGCCTTGTTTTCCCACCTTGAAAGCTCTTCTTCTGCGCCTTGAAGCTCCCTTAAAAACACTGTGGTTGTCAGGCTTATACTCACGGCAGGCATGGCTGTGAGAGGGCAAAAGAGGTTTCACGACGAGACAGGGTATTTCAGTTTCTAAATCAGAGCTGATCCTGTCCTGTTTTATAGCTAAGGGGAAACTCAAAGTGAGCCCTCGCTTCGAAGGCGGCCCCTGATATGCCTTACAGCGGGGTAGGCGTGCAACAGCTTCCATGAGTCCTGAGACGCTCTTCTGCTTTAGTTGAACGCCAGTAAGCTTTTCAGGCCTCCTAGATCCCTCGCGGCAGCACTCGTTTCCGTACAAGGATACTGAGTACCCCCAGGCTCCCCTGGGCTTGCTGGGCCACACTCAGACCCGTAGGCCCATCAGGGTGCCCCTGGGTAGGCCGAGTGAAGGGTAACCCGCTGCACTCTTCCTTGGGCGAGCTAGATATCCCCAGCTCACCAACGGCTTCATCAACACGGTTCTAGCAAGGCCAGCATACCATGGAAGTCGTCCTCGTTGCCCTAGTCTGAGCGGTACTGAGAAAAACTCTATGCTTACAAGTCCTTCTAGGACCTCATCCCTGAAGTCACCGTATCTCTAGGAGAAAGGCAGCTTGCACTGCAACTTCCACTACAGCACAGTTTTGTGTGGAACACTTCAGGTTTTTGGGAGAGGCACAGGACCCTAGGAGACCTAGGGCAGTCTGTCATCAAAGCAGTTCGCTACACGCAGAGCGCCCTATGCAGAAAAGTTGAATCAGGGAAGAGCCAGGGAGGTAGCTAGGTCTCTTTTGACCTGCCAGTACCCACAGACACTTATGCTGCATGTCAATCTAGTGATGGTGCCTGATGCGACTGGCCTTGTTTTCCCACCTTGAAAGCTCTTCTTATGCGCCTTGAAGCTCCCTTAAAAACACTGTGGTTGTCAGGCTTATACTCACGGCAGGAATGGCTGTGAGAGGGCAAAAGAGGTTTCACGACGAGACAGGGTATTTCAGTTTCTAAATCAGAGCTCATCCTGTCCTGTTTTATAGCTAAGGGGAAACTCAAAGTGAGCCCTCGCTTCGAAGGCGGCCCCTGATATGCCTTACAGCGGGGTAGGCGTGCAACAGCTTCCATGAGGCCTTAGTCGCTCTTCTGCTTTAGTTGAACGCTAGTAAGCTTTTCAGGCCTCCTAGATCCCTCGCGGCAGCACTCGTTTCCGTACAAGGATACTGAGTACCCCCAGGCTCCCCTGGGCTTGCTGGGCCACACTCAGACCCGTAGGCCCATCAGGGTGCCCCTGGGTAGGCCGAGTGAAGGGTAACCCGCTGCACTCTTCCTTGGGCGAGCTAGATATCCCCAGCTCACCAACGGCTTCATCAACACGGTTCTAGCAAGGCCAGCATACCATGGAAGTCGTCCTCGTTGCCCTAGTCTGAGCGGTACTGAGAAAAACTCTCTGCTTACAAGTCCTTCTAGGACCTCATCCCTGAAGTCACCGTATCTCTAGGAGAAAGGCAGCTTGCACAGCAACTTCCACTACAGCAGTTTTGTGTGGAACACTTCAGGTTTTTGGGAGAGGCACAGGACCCTAGGAGACCTAGGGCAGTCTGTCATCGAAGCAGTTCGCTACACGCAGAGCGCCCTATGCAGAAAAGTTGAATCAGGGAAGAGCCAGGGAGGTAGCTAGGTCTCTTTTGACCTGCCAGTACCCACGGACACTTATGCTGCGTGTCAACCTGGTGATGGTGCCTGATGCGACTGGCTTTGTTTTCCCACCTTGAAAGCTCTTCTTATGCGCCTTGAAGCTCCCTTAAAAACACTGTGGTTGTCAGGCTTATACTCACGGCAGGCATGGCTGTGAGAGGGAAAAAGAGGTTACACGAAGAGACAGGGTATTTCAGTTTCTGAGTCAGAGCTCATCCTGCCTTGTTATGTAGCTAAATGGAAACTCAAAGTGAGCCCTAGCTTCGAAGGAGGGCCCTGATATGCCATGCAGCGGGATAGGCGTACAACAGCTTCTATGAAGCCTTAGTCACTCTTCTGCTTTAGCTGAACGCTAGTAAGCTTTTCTGGACTCCTAGACCCCTCGCGGCAGCACTCGCTTCCCTACAAAGGCACTGAGCACCCTCAGGCTCTCCTGAGTCGAAGATCAACATTCAGACACGTAGACCCTTCGGAGTACCCGTGTCTGTGCCGAGTGAAGGAGAGCATGATGCACACTTCGTCGCGGGACCTAGATTTTCTCAGCTCACCAATAGCCTCAGGAACATGATTCTAGGAGGTGCAGCATGCCATGCAAGTCTGCCTGCTTACAGTAGTCCGAGCTGTACTGAGAAAAACTCTTTGCTTACAATTCCTTCTACCACCTCATAGCTGAAGTCAACCTACCTCTAGGAGAAAGTCGGCTTGTGGTCCAAGTGCAACTAGAGCACACTTTCTGGTATAATGCTACAGGCTTTTGGAAGATGCCCAGGAGCCAGGACACCTAGGGAATTCTTTCATTTAGGCAGTTCGCTACACGCAGAACACCCGGCATAGGAAAGTGGATTCTCCAAGACCCAGGGAGTAGCTAGGTCTCTTTTGACTTGTTAGAAAGCACAGATGCTTCTTCTGCGTGTCAACCTGGAAATGGCGGCCTTAGGAGTCAAGCCTTGTTTTCCCGTCTTGAAAGCTCCATTCAAGCGGCCTTAAAGCTACCTGAAAAACACTGTGGTTGTGGGACTTGTATTCACTCCAGGCATGGCTCTGGAAGAACATGAGTTATCTCGAAAGAAAGCGGGTGCTTCCAGGCTCTGGTTAGGAGCATATCCTGCCCTGCACTAGAGCTAAGGGGAATCTTGACGTGCACTCTACCCTGGCCTACAGCTCTGATTTGCCATCCAGAAGGGTAGTTGTGCAGCCTTTTCCTTGAGTCCTTAGTCACAGTTCTGCATTAGTTTAAAGGTACTAATCTTCTCAGGACTCCAGTCCCACTCGTGCCAGTACCCGTTTCCGTACAAGAACTCTGAGTACCCCAGGGCTCCCCTGGGCTTGCCGGGCCACACTCACACCCGTAGGCCCTTCACTGTGCCCCTCTGTAGGCCGAGTGAAGCATAACAAACTGCACTCTTTCTTGGGAAAGCTAGATTTCCTCAGCTCACCAGCAGCCTCTGGAACATGGTTCTAGCAAGGCCAGCATACCATGGAAGTCTGCCTCATCGCCCTATTCTGAGCTGTACTGAGCAAAACTCTCTGCTTTGAAGTCCTTCGAGGACCTCATACCTGAAGTCACCGTATCTCAAGGAGAAAGACGGCTTGCATTCCCACTTCCACTAAAGCACAGTTTTCTGTGTAACACTTCAGGCTTTGGGGACATGCACAGGGCTCTTAGGAGACCTAGGGCAGTCTATTGTCTAGGCACGTCGCTACATGTACAACACCCTGTGCAGAAAACTTGATTCTGGGAAGAGCCAAGTAGCTAGCTAGGTCTCATTTGTCCTCTTAGAAACCACAGATACTTACGCTACGTGTCAATCTGGAAACAGGACCTGATGGGACTAGCCTTGTTTCCCATCATGAAAGCTCCTTTTATGCGCCTTGAAGCTAAGTGAAAAACACTGTTGGTGTCGGGCTTATACACACGACAGGCATGGCTGTGAGAGGGAAAAAGAGGTGTCACGAAGAAACATGGTATTCCAGTTTCTGAGTCAGAGCTGATCCTGTCCTGTTCTATAGCTAAAGGGAAACTCAAAGTGAGGCCTAACTTCGAAGGAGGGCCCTGATATGCCTTACAGCGGGTTAGGCGTGCAACAGCTTCCATGAGGCCTTAGTCGCTCTCCTGCTTTAGTTGAACGCTAGTAAGCTTTTCAGGCCACCTAGATCCCTCGCGGCAGCACTCGTTTCCGTACAAGGATACTGAGTACCCGCAGGCTCCCCTGGGCTTGCTGGGCCGCACTCAGAGCCGTAGGCCCATCAGGGTGCCCCTGGGTAGCCCGAGTGAAGGGTAACCCGCTGCACTCTTCCTTGGGCGAGCTAGATATCCCCAGCTCACCAACGGCTTCATCAACACGGTTCTAGCAAGGCCAGCATACCATGGAAGTCGTCCTCGTTGCCCTAGTCTGAGCGGTACTGAGAAAAACTCTCTGCTTACAAGTCCTTCTAGGACCTCATCCCTGAAGTCACCGTATCTCTAGGAGAAAGGCAGCTTGCACTGCAACTTCCACTACAGCACAGTTTTGTGTGGAACACTTCAGGTTTTTGGGAGAGGCACAGGACCCTAGGAGACCTAGGGCAGTCTGTCATCGAAGCAGTTCGCTACACGCAGAGCGCCCTATGCAGAAAAGTTCAATCAGGGGAGAGCCAGGGAGGTAGCTAGGTCTCTTTTGACCTGCCAGTACCCACAGACACTTATGCTGCATGTCAATCTGGTGATGGTGCCTGATGCGACTGGCCTTGTTTTCCCACCTTGAAAGCTCTTCTTCTGCGCCTTGAAGCTCCCTTAAAAACACTGTGGTTGTCAGGCTTATACTCATGGCAGGCATGGCTGTGAGAGGGCAAAAGAGGTTTCACGACGAGACAGGGTATTTCAGTTTCTAAATCAGAGCTCATCCTGTCCTGTTTTATAGCTAAGGGGAAACTCAAAGTGAGCCCTCGCTTCGAAGGCGGCCCCTGATATGCCTTACAGCGGGGTAGGCGTGCAACAGCTTCCATGAGGCCTTAGTCGCTCTTCTGCTTTAGTTGAACGCTAGTAAGCTTTTCAGGCCTCCTAGATCCCTCGCGGCAGCACTCGTTTCCGTACAAGGATACTGAGTACCCCCAGGCTCCCCTGGGCTTGCTGGGCCACACTCAGACCCGTAGGCCCATCAGGGTGCCCCTGGGTAGGCCGAGTGAAGGGTAACCCGCTGCACTCTTCCTTGGGCGAGCTAGATATCCCCAGCTCACCAACGGCTTCATCAACACGGTTCTAGCAAGGCCAGCATACCATGGAAGTCGTCCTCGTTGCCCTAGTCTGAGCGGTACTGAGAAAAACTCTCTGCTTACAAGTCCTTCTAGGACCTCATCCCTGAAGTCACCGTATCTCTAGGAGAAAGGCAGCTTGCACAGCAACTTCCACTACAGCACAGTTTTGTGTGGAACACTTCAGGTTTTTGGGAGAGGCACAGGACCCTAGGAGACCTAGGGCAGTCTGTCATCGAAGCAGTTCGCTACATGCAGAGCGCCCTATGCAGAAAAGTTGAATCAGGGAAGAGCCAGGGAGGTAGCTAGGTCTCTTTTGACCTGCCAGTACCCACAGACACTTATGCTGCATGTCAATCTGGTGATGGTGCCTGATGCGACTGGCCTTGTTTTCCCACCTTGAGAGCTCTTCTTATGCGCCTTGAAGCTCCCTTAAAAACACTGTGGTTGTCAGGCTTATACTCACGGCAGGCATGGCTGTGAGAGGGAAAAAGAGGTTACACGAAGAGACAGGGTATTTCAGTTTCTGAGTCAGAGCTCATCCTGCCTTGTTATGTAGCTAAGTGGAAACTCAAAGTGAGCCCTAGCTTCGAAGGAGGGCCCTGATATGCCATGCAGCGGGATAGGCGTACAACAGCTTCTATGAAGCCTTAGTCACTCTTCTGCTTTAGCTGAAGGCTAGTAAGCTTTTCTGGACTCCTAGACCCCTCGCGGCAGCACTCGCTTCCCTACAAAGGCACTGAGCACCCCCAGGCTCTCCTGAGTCGAAGATCAACATTCAGACACGTAGACCCTTCGGAGTACCCGTGTCTGTGCCGAGTGAAGGAGAGCATGATGCACACTTCGTCGCGGGACCTAGATTTTCTCAGCTCACCAATAGCCTCAGGAACATGATTCTAGGAGGTGCAGCATGCCATGCAAGTCTGCCTGCTTACAGTAGTCCGAGCTGTACTGAGAAAAACTCTTTGCTTACAATTCCTTCTACCACCTCATAGCTGAAGTCAACCTACCTCTAGGAGAAAGTCGGCTTGTGGTCCAAGTGCAACTAGAGCACACTTTCTGGTATAATGCTACAGGCTTTTGGAAGATGCCCAGGAGCCAGGACACCTAGGGAATTCTTTCATTTAGGCAGTTCGCTACACGCAGAACACCTGGCATAGGAAAGTGGATTCTCCAAGACCCAGGGAGTAGCTAGGTCTCTTTTGACTTGTTAGAAAGCACAGATGCTTCTTCTGCGTGTCAACCTGGAAATGGCGGCCTTAGGAGTCAAGCCTTGTTTTCCCGTCTTGAAAGCTCCATTCAAGCGGCCTTAAAGCTACCTGAAAAACACTGTGGTTGTGGGACTTGTATTCACTCCAGGCATGGCTCTGGAAGAACATGAGTTATCTCGAAAGAAAGCGGGTGCTTCCAGGCTCTGGTTAGGAGCATATCCTGCCCTGCACTAGAGCTAAGGGGACTCTTGACGTGCACTCTACCCTGGCCTACAGCTCTGATTTGCCATCCAGAAGGGTAGTTGTGCAGCCTTTTCCTTGAGTCCTTAGTCACAGTTCTGCATTAGTTTAAAGGTACTAATCTTCTCAGGACTCCAGTCCCACTTGTGCCAGTACCCGTTTCCGTACAAGAACTCTGAGTACCCCAGGGCTCCCCTGGGCTTGCCGGGCCACACTCACACCCGTAGGCCCTTCACTGTGCCCCTCTGTAGGCCGAGTGAAGCATAACAAACTGCATTCTTTCTTGGGAAAGCTAGATTTCCTCAGCTCACCAGCAGCCTCTGGAACACGGTTCTAGCAAGTCCAGCATACCATGGAAGTCTGCCTCATCGCCCTATTCTGAGCTGTACTGAGCAAAACTCTCTGCTTTGAAGTCCTTCGAGGACCTCATACCTGAAGTCACCGTATCTCAAGGAGAAAGACGGCTTGCATTCCAACTTCCACTAAAGCACAGTTTTCTGTGTAACACTTCAGGCTTTGGGGACATGCACAGGGCTCTTAGGAGACCTAGGGCAGTCTATTGTCTAGGCACGTCACTACATGTACAACACCCTGTGCAGAAAACTTGATTCTGGGAAGAGCCAAGTAGCTAGCTAGGTCTCTTTTGTCCTCTTAGAAACCACAGATACTTAGGCTACGTGTCAATCTGGAAACAGGACCTGATGGGACTAGCCTTGTTTCCCATCATGAAAGCTCCTTTTATGCGCCTTGAAGCTAAGTGAAAAACACTGTTGGTGTCGGGCTTATACACACGACAGGCATGGCTGTGAGAGGGAAAAAGAGGTGTCACGAAGAAACATGGTATTCCAGTATCTGAGTCAGAGCTGATCCTGTCCTGTTCTATAGCTAAAGGGAAACTCAAAGTGAGGCCTAACTTCGAAGGAGGGCCCTGATATGCCTTACAGCGGGTTAGGCGTGCAACAGCTTCCATGAGGCCTTAGTCGCTCTCCTGCTTTAGTTGAACGCTAGTAAGCTTTTCAGGCCGCCTAGATCCCTCGCGGCAGCACTCGTTTCCGTACAAGGATACTGAGTACCCGCAGGCTCCCCTGGGCTTGCTGGGCCGCACTCAGACCCGTAGGCCCATCAGGGTGCCCCTGGGTAGGCCGAGTGAAGGGTAACCCGCTGCACTCTTCCTTGGGCGAGCTAGATATCCCCAGCTCACCAACGGCTTCATCAACACGGTTCTAGCAAGGCCAGCATACCATGGAAGTCGTCCTCGTTGCCCTAGTCTGAGCGGTACTGAGAAAAACTCTCTGCTTACAAGTCCTTCTAGGACCTCATCCCTGAAGTCACCGTATCTCTAGGAGAAAGGCAGCTTGCACAGCAACTTCCACTACAGCACAGTTTTGTGTGGAACACTTCAGGTTTTTGGGAGAGGCACAGGACCCTAGGAGACCTAGGGCAGTCTGTCATCGAAGCAGTTCGCTACACGCAGAGCGCCCTATGCAGAAAAGTTGAATCAGGGAAGAGCCAGGGAGGTAGCTAGGTCTCTTTTGACCTGCCAGTACCCACAGACACTTATGCTGCATGTCAATCTGGTGATGGTGCCTGATGCGACTGGCTTTGTTTTCCCACCTTGAAAGCTCTTCTTATGCGCCTTGAAGCTCCCTTAAAAACACTGTGGTTGTCAGGCTTATACTCACGGCAGGCATGGCTGTGAGAGGGCAAAAGAGGTTTCACGACGAGACAGGGTATTTCAGTTTCTAAATCAGAGCTCATCCTGTCCTGTTTTATAGCTAAGGGGAAACTCAAAGTGAGCCCTCGCTTCGAAGGCGGCCCCTGATATGCCTTACAGCGGGGTAGGCGTGCAACAGCTTCCATGAGGCCTTAGTCGCTCTTCTGCTTTAGTTGAACGCTAGTAAGCTTTTCAGGCCTCCTAGATCCCTCGCGGCAGCACTCGTTTCCGTACAAGGATACTGAGTACCCCCAGGCTCCCCTGGGCTTGCTGGGCCACACTCAGACCCGTAGGCCCATCAGGGTGCCCCTGGGTAGGCCAAGTGAAGGGTAACCCGCTGCACTCTTCCTTGGGCGAGCTAGATATCCCCAGCTCACCAACGGCTTCATCAACACGGTTCTAGCAAGGCCAGCATACCATGGAAGTCGTCCTCGTTGCCCTAGTCTGAGCGGTACTGAGAAAAACTCTCTGCTTACAAGTCCTTCTAGGACCTCATCCCTGAAGTCACCGTATCTCTAGGAGAAAGGCAGCTTGCACTGCAACTTCCACTACAGCACAGTTTTGTGTGGAACACTTCAGGTTTTGGGGAGAGGCACAGGACCCTAGGAGACCTAGGGCAGTCTTTCATCTAAGCAGTTCGCTACACGCAGAGCGCCCTATGCAGAAAAGTTGAATCAGGGAAGAGCCAGGGAGGTAGCTAGGTCTCTTTTGACCTGCCAGTACCCACAGACACTTATGCTGCGTGTCAACATGGTGATGGTGCCTGATGCGACTGGCTTTGTTTTCCCACCTTGAAAGCTCTTCTTATGCGCCTTGAAGCTCCCTTAAAAACACTGTGGTTGTCAGGCTTATACTCACGGCAGGCATGGCTGTGAGAGGGAAAAAGAGGTTACACGAAGAGACAGGGTATTTCAGTTTCTGAGTCAGAGCTCATCCTGCCTTGTTATGTAGCTAAATGGAAACTCAAAGTGAGCCCTAGCTTCGAAGGAGGGCCCTGATATGCCATGCAGCGGGATAGGCGTACAACAGCTTCTATGAAGCCTTAGTCACTCTTCTGCTTTAGCTGAACGCTAGTAAGCTTTTCTGGACTCCTAGACCCCTCGCGGCAGCACTCGCTTCCCTACAAAGGCACTGAGCACCCCCAGGCTCTCCTGAGTCGAAGATCAACATTCAGACACGTAGACCCTTCGGAGTACCCGTGTCTGTGCCGAGTGAAGGAGAGCATGATGCACACTTCGTCGCGGGACCTAGATTTTCTCGGCTCACCAATAGCCTCAGGAACATGATTCTAGGAGGTGCAGCATGCCATGCAAGTCTGCCTGCTTACAGTAGTCCGAGCTGTACTGAGAAAAACTCTTTGCTTACAATTCCTTCTACCACCTCATAGCTGAAGTCAACCTACCTCTAGGAGAAAGTCGGCTTGTGGTCCAAGTGCAACTAGAGCACACTTTCTGGTATAATGCTACAGGCTTTTGGAAGATGCCCAGGAGCCAGGACACCTAGGGAATTCTTTCATTTAGGCAGTTCGCTACACGCAGAACACCCGGCATAGGAAAGTGGATTCTCCAAGACCCAGGGAGTAGCTAGGTCTCTTTTGACTTGTTAGAAAGCACAGATGCTTCTTCTGCGTGTCAACCTGGAAATGGCGGCCTTAGGAGTCAAGCCTTGTTTTCCCGTCTTGAAAGCTCCATTCAAGCGGTCTTAAAGCTACCTGAAAAACACTGTGGTTGTGGGACTTGTATTCACTCCAGGCATGGCTCTGGAAGAACATGAGTTATCTCGAAAGAAAGCGGGTGCTTCCAGGCTCTGGTTAGGAGCATATCCTGCCCTGCACTAGAGCTAAGGGGAATCTTGACGTGCACTCTACCCTGGCCTACAGCTCTGATTTGCCATCCAGAAGGGTAGTTGTGCAGCCTTTTCCTTGAGTCCTTAGTCACAGTTCTGCATTAGTTTAAAGGTACTAATCTTCTCAGGACTCCAGTCCCACTCGTGCCAGTACCCGTTTCCGTACAAGAACTCTGAGTACCCCAGGGCTCCCCTGGGCTTGCCGGGCCACACTCACACCCGTAGGCCCTTCACTGTGCCCCTCTGTAGGCCGAGTGAAGCATAACAAACTGCACTCTTTCTTGGGAAAGCTAGATTTCCTCAACTCACCAGCAGCCTCTGGAACACGGTTCTAGCAAGTCCAGCATACCATGGAAGTCTGCCTCATAGCCCTATTCTGAGCTGTGTACTGAGCAAAACTCTCTGCTTTGAAGTCCTTCGAGGACCTCATACCTGAAGTCACCGTATCTCAAGGAGAAAGACGGCTTGCATTCCAACTTCCACTAAAGCACAGTTTTCTGTGTAACACTTCAGGCTTTGGGGACATGCACAGGGCTCTTAGGAGACCTAGGGCAGTCTATTGTCTAGGCACGTCGCTACATGTACAACACCCTGTGCAGAAAACTTGATTCTGGGAAGAGCCATGTAGCTAGCTAGGTCTCTTTTGTCCTCTTAGAAACCACAGATACTTACGCTACGTGTCAATCTGGAAACAGGACCTGATGGGACTAGCCTTGTTTCCCATCATGAAAGCTCCTTTTATGCGCCTTGAAGCTAAGTGAAAAACACTGTTGGTGTCGGGCTTATACACACGACAGGCATGGCTGTGAGAGGGAAAAAGAGGTGTCACGAAGAAACATGGTATTCCAGTTTCTGAGTCAGAGCTGATCCTGTCCTGTTCTATAGCTAAAGGGAAACTCAAAGAGAGGCCTAACTTCGAAGGAGGGCCCTGATATGCCTTACAGCGGGTTAGGCGTGCAACAGCTTCCATGAGGCCTTAGTCGCTCTCCTGCTTTAGTTGAACGCTAGTAAGCTTTTCAGGCCGCTTAGATCCCTCGCGGCAGCACTCGTTTCCGTACAAGGATACTGAGTACCCGCAGGCTCCCCTGGGCTTGCTGGGCCGCACTCAGACCCGTAGGCCCATCAGGGTGCCCCTGGGTAGGCCGAGTGAAGGGTAACCCGCTGCACTCTTCCTTGGGCGAGCTAGATATCCCCAGCTCACCAACGGCTTCATCAACACGGTTCTAGCAAGGCCAGCATACCATGGAAGTCGTCCTCGTTGCCCTAGTCTGAGCGGTACTGAGAAAAACTCTCTGCTTACAAGTCCTTCTAGGACCTCATCCCTGAAGTCACCGTATCTCTAGGAGAAAGGCAGCTTGCACAGCAACTTCCACTACAGCACAGTTTTGTGTGGAACACTTCAGGTTTTTGGGAGAGGCACAGGACCCTAGGAGACCTAGGGCAGTCTGTCATCGAAGCAGTTCGCTACACGCAGAGCGCCCTATGCAGAAAAGTTGAATCAGGGAAGAGCCAGGGAGGTAGCTAGGTCTCTTTTGACCTGCCAGTACCCACAGACACTTATGCTGCATGTCAATCTGGTGATGGTGCCTGATGCGACTGGCCTTGTTTTCCCACCTTGAAAGCTCTTCTTCTGCGCCTTGAAGCTCCCTTAAAAACACTGTGGTTGTCAGGCTTATACTCACGGCAGGCATGGCTGTGAGAGGGCAAAAGAGGTTTCACGACGAGACAGGGTATTTCAGTTTCTAAATCAGAGCTCATCCTGTCCTGTTTTATAGCTAAGGGGAAACTCAAAGTGAGCCCTCGCTTCGAAGGCGGCCCCTGATATGCCTTACAGCGGGGTAGGCGTGCAACAGCTTCCATGAGGCCTTAGTCGCTCTTCTGCTTTAGTTGAACGCTAGTAAGCTTTTCAGGCCTCCTAGATCCCTTGCGGCAGCACTCGTTTCCGTACAAGGATACTGAGTACCCCCAGGCTCCCCTGGGCTTGCTGGGCCACACTCAGACCCGTAGGCCCATCAGGGTGCCCCTGGATAGGCCGAGTGAAGGGTAACCCGCTGCACTCTTCCTTGGGCGAGCTAGGTATCACCAGCTCACCAACGGCTTCATCAACACGGTTCTAGCAAGGCCAGCATACCATGGACGTCGTCCTCGTTGCCCTAGTCTGAGCGGTACTGAGAAAAACTCTCTGCTTACAAGTCCTTCTAGGACCTCATCCCTGAAGTCACCGTATCTCTAGGAGAAAGGCAGCTTGCACAGCAACTTCCACTACAACACAGTTTTGTGTGGAACACTTCAGGTTTTTGGGAGAGGCACAGGACCCTAGGAGACCTAGGGCAGTCTGTCATGGAAGCAGTTCGCTACACGCAGAGCGCCCTATGCAGAAAAGTTGAATCAGGGAAGAGCCAGGGAGGTAGCTAGGTCTCTTTTGACCTGCCAGTACCCACAGACACTTATGCTGCATGTCAATCTGGTGATGGTGCCTGATGCGACTGGCCTTGTTTTCCCACCTTGAAAGCTCTTCTTCTGCGCCTTGAAGCTCCCTTAAAAACACTGTGGTTGTCAGGCTTATACTCACGGCAGGCATGGCTGTGAGAGGGCAAAAGAGGTTTCACGACGAGACAGGGTATTTCAGTTTCTAAATCAGAGCTCATCCTGTCCTGTTTTATAGCTAAGGGGAAACTCAAAGTGAGCCCTCGCTTCGAAGGCGGCCCCTGATATGCCTTACAGCGGGGTAGGCGTGCAACAGCTTCCATGAGGCCTTAGTCGCTCTTCTGCTTTAGTTGAACGCTAGTAAGCTTTTCAGGCCTCCTAGATCCCTCGCGGCAGCACTCGTTTCCGTACAAGGATACTGAGTACCCCCAGGCTCCCCTGGGCTTGCTGGGCCGCACTCAGACCCGTAGGCCCATCAGGGTGCCCCTGGGTAGGCCGAGTGAAGGGTAACCCGCTGCACTCTTCCTTGGGCGAGCTAGATATCCCCAGCTCACCAACGGCTTCATGAACACGGTTCTAGCAAGGCCAGCATACCATGGAAGTCGTCCTCGTTGCCCTAGTCTGAGCGGTACTGAGAAAAACTCTCTGCTTACAAGTCCTTCTAGGACCTCATCCCTGAAGTCACCGTATCTCTAGGAGAAAGGCAGCTTGCACAGCAACTTCCACTACAGCACAGTTTTGTGTGGAACACTTCAGGTTTTGGGGAGAGGCACAGGACCCTAGGAGACCTAGGGCAGTCTGTCATCGAAGCAGTTCGCTACACGCAGAGGGCCCTATGCAGAAAAGTTGAATCAGGGAAGAGCCAGGGAGGTAGCTAGGTCTCTTTTGACCTGCCAGTACCCACAGACACTTATGCTGCATGTCAATCTGGTGATGGTGCCTGATGCGACTGGCCTTGTTTTCCCACCTTGAAAGCTCTTCTTCTGCGCCTTGAAGCTCCCTTAAAAACACTGTGGTTGTCAGGCTTATACTCACGGCAGGCATGGCTGTGAGAGGGCAAAAGAGGTTTCACGACGAGACAGGGTATTTCAGTTTCTAAATCAGAGCTGATCCTGTCCTGTTTTATAGCTAAGGGGAAACTCAAAGTGAGCCCTCGCTTCGAAGGCGGCCCCTGATATGCCTTACAGCGGGGTAGGCGTGCAACAGCTTCCATGAATCCTGAGACGCTCTTCTGCTTTAGTTGAACGCCAGTAAGCTTTTCAGGCCTCCTAGATCCCTCGCGGCAGCACTCGTTTCCGTACAAGGATACTGAGTACCCCCAGGCTCCCCTGGGCTTGCTGGGCCACACTCAGACCCGTAGGCCCATCAGGGTGCCCCTGGGTAGGCCGAGTGAAGGGTAACCCGCTGCACTCTTCCTTGGGCGAGCTAGATATCCCCAGCTCACCAACGGCTTCATCAACACGGTTCTAGCAAGGCCAGCATACCATGGAAGTCGTCCTCGTTGCCCTAGTCTGAGCGGTACTGAGAAAAACTCTCTGCTTACAAGTCCTTCTAGGACCTCATCCCTGAAGTCACCGTATCTCTAGGAGAAAGGCAGCTTGCACTGCAACTTCCACTACAGCACAGTTTTGTGTGGAACACTTCAGGTTTTTGGGAGAGGCACAGGACCCTAGGAGACCTAGGGCAGTCTTTCATCTAAGCAGTTCGCTACACGCAGAGCGCCCTATGCAGAAAAGTTGAATCAGGGAAGAGCCAGGGAGGTAGCTAGGTCTCTTTTGACCTGCCAGTACCCACAGACACTTATGCTGCGTGTCAACATGGTGATGGTGCCTGATGCGACTGGCTTTGTTTTCCCACCTTGAAAGCTCTTCTTATGCGCCTTGAAGCTCCCTTAAAAACACTGTGGTTGTCAGGCTTATACTCACGGCAGGCATGGCTGTGAGAGGGAAAAAGAGGTTACACGAAGAGACAGGGTATTTCAGTTTCTGAGTCAGAGCTCATCCTGCCTTGTTATGTAGCTAAATGGAAACTCAAAGTGAGCCCTAGCTTCGAAGGAGGGCCCTGATATGCCATGCAGCGGGATAGGCGTACAACAGCTTCTATGAAGCCTTAGTCACTCTTCTGCTTTAGCTGAACGCTAGTAAGCTTTTCTGGACTCCTAGACCCCTCGCGGCAGCACTCGCTTCCCTACAAAGGCACTGAGCACCCCCAGGCTCTCCTGAGTCGAAGATCAACATTCAGACACGTAGACCCTTCGGAGTACCCGTGTCTGTGCCGAGTGAAGGAGAGCATGATGCACACTTCGTCGCGGGACCTAGATTTTCTCGGCTCACCAATAGCCTCAGGAACATGATTCTAGGAGGTGCAGCATGCCATGCAAGTCTGCCTGCTTACAGTAGTCCGAGCTGTACTGAGAAAAACTCTTTGCTTACAATTCCTTCTACCACCTCATAGCTGAAGTCAACCTACCTCTAGGAGAAAGTCGGCTTGTGGTCCAAGTGCAACTAGAGCACACTTTCTGGTATAATGCTACAGGCTTTTGGAAGATGCCCAGGAGCCAGGACACCTAGGGAATTCTTTCATTTAGGCAGTTCGCTACACGCAGAACACCCGGCATAGGAAAGTGGATTCTCCAAGACCCAGGGAGTAGCTAGGTCTCTTTTGACTTGTTAGAAAGCACAGATGCTTCTTCTGCGTGTCAACCTGGAAATGGCGGCCTTAGGAGTCAAGCCTTGTTTTCCCGTCTTGAAAGCTCCATTCAAGCGGTCTTAAAGCTACCTGAAAAACACTGTGGTTGTGGGACTTGTATTCACTCCAGGCATGGCTCTGGAAGAACATGAGTTATCTCGAAAGAAAGCGGGTGCTTCCAGGCTCTGGTTAGGAGCATATCCTGCCCTGCACTAGAGCTAAGGGGAATCTTGACGTGCACTCTACCCTGGCCTACAGCTCTGATTTGCCATCCAGAAGGGTAGTTGTGCAGCCTTTTCCTTGAGTCCTTAGTCACAGTTCTGCATTAGTTTAAAGGTACTAATCTTCTCAGGACTCCAGTCCCACTCGTGCCAGTACCCGTTTCCGTACAAGAACTCTGAGTACCCCAGGGCTCCCCTGGGCTTGCCGGGCCACACTCACACCCGTAGGCCCTTCACTGTGCCCCTCTGTAGGCCGAGTGAAGCATAACAAACTGCACTCTTTCTTGGGAAAGCTAGATTTCCTCAACTCACCAGCAGCCTCTGGAACACGGTTCTAGCAAGTCCAGCATACCATGGAAGTCTGCCTCATAGCCCTATTCTGAGCTGTGTACTGAGCAAAACTCTCTGCTTTGAAGTCCTTCGAGGACCTCATACCTGAAGTCACCGTATCTCAAGGAGAAAGACGGCTTGCATTCCAACTTCCACTAAAGCACAGTTTTCTGTGTAACACTTCAGGCTTTGGGGACATGCACAGGGCTCTTAGGAGACCTAGGGCAGTCTATTGTCTAGGCACGTCGCTACATGTACAACACCCTGTGCAGAAAACTTGATTCTGGGAAGAGCCATGTAGCTAGCTAGGTCTCTTTTGTCCTCTTAGAAACCACAGATACTTACGCTACGTGTCAATCTGGAAACAGGACCTGATGGGACTAGCCTTGTTTCCGATCATGAAAGCTCCTTTTATGCGCCTTGAAGCTAAGTGAAAAACACTGTTGGTGTCGGGCTTATACACACGACAGGCATGGCTGTGAGAGGGAAAAAGAGGTGTCACGAAGAAACATGGTATTCCAGTTTCTGAGTCAGAGCTGATCCTGTCCTGTTCTATAGCTAAAGGGAAACTCAAAGAGAGGCCTAACTTCGAAGGAGGGCCCTGATATGCCTTACAGCGGGTTAGGCGTGCAACAGCTTCCATGAGGCCTTAGTCGCTCTCCTGCTTTAGTTGAACGCTAGTAAGCTTTTCAGGCCGCTTAGATCCCTCGCGGCAGCACTCGTTTCCGTACAAGGATACTGAGTACCCGCAGGCTCCCCTGGGCTTGCTGGGCCGCACTCAGACCCGTAGGCCCATCAGGGTGCCCCTGGGTAGGCCGAGTGAAGGGTAACCCGCTGCACTCTTCCTTGGGCGAGCTAGATATCCCCAGCTCACCAACGGCTTCATCAACACGGTTCTAGCAAGGCCAGCATACCATGGAAGTCGTCCTCGTTGCCCTAGTCTGAGCGGTACTGAGAAAAACTCTCTGCTTACAAGTCCTTCTAGGACCTCATCCCTGAAGTCACCGTATCTCTAGGAGAAAGGCAGCTTGCACAGCAACTTCCACTACAGCACAGTTTTGTGTGGAACACTTCAGGTTTTTGGGAGAGGCACAGGACCCTAGGAGACCTAGGGCAGTCTGTCATCGAAGCAGTTCGCTACACGCAGAGCGCCCTATGCAGAAAAGTTGAATCAGGGAAGAGCCAGGGAGGTAGCTAGGTCTCTTTTGACCTGCCAGTACCCACAGACACTTATGCTGCATGTCAATCTGGTGATGGTGCCTGATGCGACTGGCCTTGTTTTCCCACCTTGAAAGCTCTTCTTATGCGCCTTGAAGCTCCATTAAAAACACTGTGGTTGTCAGGCTTATACTCACGGCAGGCATGGCTGTGAGAGGGCAAAAGAGGTTTCACGACGAGACAGGGTATTTCAGTTTCTAAATCAGAGCTCATCCTGTCCTGTTTTATAGCTAAGGGGAAACTCAAAGTGAGCCCTCGCTTCGAAGGCGGCCCCTGATATGCCTTACAGCGGGGTAGGCGTGCAACAGCTTCCATGAGGCCTTAGTCGCTCTTCTGCTTTAGTTGAACGCTAGTAAGCTTTTCAGGCCTCCTAGATCCCTTGCGGCAGCACTCGTTTCCGTACAAGGATACTGAGTACCCCCAGGCTCCCCTGGGCTTGCTGGGCCACACTCAGACCCGTAGGCCCATCAGGGTGCCCCTGGATAGGCCGAGTGAAGGGTAACCCGCTGCACTCTTCCTTGGGCGAGCTAGGTATCACCAGCTCACCAACGGCTTCATCAACACGGTTCTAGCAAGGCCAGCATACCATGGACGTCGTCCTCGTTGCCCTAGTCTGAGCGGTACTGAGAAAAACTCTCTGCTTACAAGTCCTTCTAGGACCTCATCCCTGAAGTCACCGTATCTCTAGGAGAAAGGCAGCTTGCACAGCAACTTCCACTACAACACAGTTTTGTGTGGAACACTTCAGGTTTTTGGGAGAGGCACAGGACCCTAGGAGACCTAGGGCAGTCTGTCATGGAAGCAGTTCGCTACACGCAGAGCGCCCTATGCAGAAAAGTTGAATCAGGGAAGAGCCAGGGAGGTAGCTAGGTCTCTTTTGACCTGCCAGTACCCACAGACACTTATGCTGCATGTCAATCTGGTGATGGTGCCTGATGCGACTGGCCTTGTTTTCCCACCTTGAAAGCTCTTCTTCTGCGCCTTGAAGCTCCCTTAAAAACACTGTGGTTGTCAGGCTTATACTCACGGCAGGCATGGCTGTGAGAGGGCAAAAGAGGTTTCACGACGAGACAGGGTATTTCAGTTTCTAAATCAGAGCTCATCCTGTCCTGTTTTATAGCTAAGGGGAAACTCAAAGTGAGCCCTCGCTTCGAAGGCGGCCCCTGATATGCCTTACAGCGGGGTAGGCGTGCAACAGCTTCCATGAGGCCTTAGTCGCTCTTCTGCTTTAGTTGAACGCTAGTAAGCTTTTCAGGCCTCCTAGATCCCTCGCGGCAGCACTCGTTTCCGTACAAGGATACTGAGTACCCCCAGGCTCCCCTGGGCTTGCTGGGCCGCACTCAGACCCGTAGGCCCATCAGGGTGCCCCTGGGTAGGCCGAGTGAAGGGTAACCCGCTGCACTCTTCCTTGGGCGAGCTAGATATCCCCAGCTCACCAACGGCTTCATCAACACGGTTCTAGCAAGGCCAGCATACCATGGAAGTCGTCCTCGTTGCCCTAGTCTGAGCGGTACTGAGAAAAACTCTCTGCTTACAAGTCCTTCTAGGACCTCATCCCTGAAGTCACCGTATCTCTAGGAGAAAGGCAGCTTGCACAGCAACTTCCACTACAGCACAGTTTTGTGTGGAACACTTCAGGTTTTGGGGAGAGGCACAGGACCCTAGGAGACCTAGGGCAGTCTGTCATCGAAGCAGTTCGCTACACGCAGAGGGCCCTATGCAGAAAAGTTGAATCAGGGAAGAGCCAGGGAGGTAGCTAGGTCTCTTTTGACCTGCCAGTACCCACAGACACTTATGCTGCATGTCAATCTGGTGATGGTGCCTGATGCGACTGGCCTTGTTTTCCCACCTTGAAAGCTCTTCTTCTGCGCCTTGAAGCTCCCTTAAAAACACTGTGGTTGTCAGGCTTATACTCACGGCAGGCATGGCTGTGAGAGGGCAAAAGAGGTTTCACGACGAGACAGGGTATTTCAGTTTCTAAATCAGAGCTGATCCTGACCTGTTTTATAGCTAAGGGGAAACTCAAAGTGAGCCCTCGCTTCGAAGGCGGCCCCTGATATGCCTTACAGCGGGGTAGGCGTGCAACAGCTTCCATGAGTCCTGAGACGCTCTTCTGCTTTAGTTGAACGCCAGTAAGCTTTTCAGGCCTCCTAGATCCCTCGCGGCAGCACTCGTTTCCGTACAAGGATACTGAGTACCCCCAGGCTCCCCTGGGCTTGCTGGGCCACACTCAGACCCGTAGGCCCATCAGGGTGCCCCTGGGTAGGCCGAGTGAAGGGTAACCCGCTGCACTCTTCCTTGGGCGAGCTAGATATCCCCAGCTCACCAACGGCTTCATCAACACGGTTCTAGCAAGGCCAGCATACCATGGAAGTCGTCCTCGTTGCCCTAGTCTGAGCGGTACTGAGAAAAACTCTCTGCTTACAAGTCCTTCTAGGACCTCATCCCTGAAGTCACCGTATCTCTAGGAGAAAGGCAGCTTGCACTGCAACTTCCACTACAGCACAGTTTTGTGTGGAACACTTCAGGTTTTTGGGAGAGGCACAGGACCCTAGGAGACCTAGGGCAGTCTGTCATCAAAGCAGTTCGCTACACGCAGAGCGCCCTATGCAGAAAAGTTGAATCAGGGAAGAGCCAGGGAGGTAGCTAGGTCTCTTTTGACCTGCCAGTACCCACAGACACTTATGCTGCATGTCAATCTAGTGATGGTGCCTGATGCGACTGGCCTTGTTTTCCCACCTTGAAAGCTCTTCTTATGCGCCTTGAAGCTCCCTTAAAAACACTGTGGTTGTCAGGCTTATACTCACGGCAGGAATGGCTGTGAGAGGGCAAAAGAGGTTTCACGACGAGACAGGGTATTTCAGTTTCTAAATCAGAGCTCATCCTGTCCTGTTTTATAGCTAAGGGGAAACTCAAAGTGAGCCCTCGCTTCGAAGGCGGCCCCTGATATGCCTTACAGCGGGGTAGGCGTGCAACAGCTTCCATGAGGCCTTAGTCGCTCTTCTGCTTTAGTTGAACGCTAGTAAGCTTTTCAGGCCTCCTAGATCCCTCGCGGCAGCACTCGTTTCCGTACAAGGATACTGAGTACCCCCAGGCTCCCCTGGGCTTGCTGGGCCACACTCAGACCCGTAGGCCCATCAGGGTGCCCCTGGGTAGGCCGAGTGAAGGGTAACCCGCTGCACTCTTCCTTGGGCGAGCTAGATATCCCCAGCTCACCAACGGCTTCATCAACACGGTTCTAGCAAGGCCAGCATACCATGGAAGTCGTCCTCGTTGCCCTAGTCTGAGCGGTACTGAGAAAAACTCTCTGCTTACAAGTCCTTCTAGGACCTCATCCCTGAAGTCACCGTATCTCTAGGAGAAAGGCAGCTTGCACAGCAACTTCCACTACAGCAGTTTTGTGTGGAACACTTCAGGTTTTTGGGAGAGGCACAGGACCCTAGGAGACCTAGGGCAGTCTGTCATCGAAGCAGTTCGCTACACGCAGAGCGCCCTATGCAGAAAAGTTGAATCAGGGAAGAGCCAGGGAGGTAGCTAGGTCTCTTTTGACCTGCCAGTACCCACGGACACTTATGCTGCGTGTCAACCTGGTGATGGTGCCTGATGCGACTGGCTTTGTTTTCCCACCTTGAAAGCTCTTCTTCTGCGCCATGAAGCTCCCTTAAAAACACTGTGGTTGTCAGGCTTATACTCACGGCAGGCATGGCTGTGAGAGGGAAAAAGAGGTTACACGAAGAGACAGGGTATTTCAGTTTCTGAGTCAGAGCTCATCCTGCCTTGTTATGTAGCTAAATGGAAACTCAAAGTGAGCCCTAGCTTCGAAGGAGGGCCCTGATATGCCTTACAGCGGGATAGGCGTACAACAGCTTCTATGAAGCCTTAGTCACTCTTCTGCTTTAGCTGAACGCTAGTAAGCTTTTCTGGACTCCTAGACCCCTCGCGGCAGCACTCGCTTCCCTACAAAGGCACTGAGCACCCTCAGGCTCTCCTGAGTCGAAGATCAACATTCAGACACGTAGACCCTTCGGAGTACCCGTGTCTGTGCCGAGTGAAGGAGAGCATGATGCACACTTCGTCGCGGGACCTAGATTTTCTCAGCTCACCAATAGCCTCAGGAACATGATTCTAGGAGGTGCAGCATGCCATGCAAGTCTGCCTGCTTACAGTAGTCCGAGCTGTACTGAGAAAAACTCTTTGCTTACAATTCCTTCTACCACCTCATAGCTGAAGTCAACCTACCTCTAGGAGAAAGTCGGCTTGTGGTCCAAGTGCAACTAGAGCACACTTTCTGGTATAATGCTACAGGCTTTTGGAAGATGCCCAGGAGCCAGGACACCTAGGGAATTCTTTCATTTAGGCAGTTCGCTACACGCAGAACACCCGGCATAGGAAAGTGGATTCTCCAAGACCCAGGGAGTAGCTAGGTCTCTTTTGACTTGTTAGAAAGCACAGATGCTTCTTCTGCGTGTCAACCTGGAAATGGCGGCCTTAGGAGTCAAGCCTTGTTTTCCCGTCTTGAAAGCTCCATTCAAGCGGCCTTAAAGCTACCTGAAAAACACTGTGGTTGTGGGACTTGTATTCACTCCAGGCATGGCTCTGGAAGAACATGAGTTATCTCGAAAGAAAGCGGGTGCTTCCAGGCTCTGGTTAGGAGCATATCCTGCCCTGCACTAGAGCTAAGGGGAATCTTGACGTGCACTCTACCCTGGCCTACAGCTCTGATTTGCCATCCAGAAGGGTAGTTGTGCAGCCTTTTCCTTGAGTCCTTAGTCACAGTTCTGCATTAGTTTAAAGGTACTAATCTTCTCAGGACTCCAGTCCCACTCGTGCCAGTACCCGTTTCCGTACAAGAACTCTGAGTACCCCAGGGCTCCCCTGGGCTTGCCGGGCCACACTCACACCCGTAGGCCCTTCACTGTGCCCCTCTGTAGGCCGAGTGAAGCATAACAAACTGCACTCTTTCTTGGGAAAGCTAGATTTCCTCAGCTCACCAGCAGCCTCTGGAACATGGTTCTAGCAAGGCCAGCATACCATGGAAGTCTGCCTCATCACCCTATTCTGAGCTGTACTGAGCAAAACTCTCTGCTTTGAAGTCCTTCGAGGACCTCATACCTGAAGTCACCGTATCTCAAGGAGAAAGACGGCTTGCATTCCCACTTCCACTAAAGCACAGTTTTCTGTGTAACACTTCAGGCTTTGGGGACATGCACAGGGCTCTTAGGAGACCTAGGGCAGTCTATTGTCTAGGCACGTCGCTACATGTACAACACCCTGTGCAGAAAACTTGATTCTGGGAAGAGCCAAGTAGCTAGCTAGGTCTCATTTGTCCTCTTAGAAACCACAGATACTTACGCTACGTGTCAATCTGGAAACAGGACCTGATGGGACTAGCCTTGTTTCCCATCATGAAAGCTCCTTTTATGCGCCTTGAAGCTAAGTGAAAAACACTGTTGGTGTCGGGCTTATACACACGACAGGCATGGCTGTGAGAGGGAAAAAGAGGTGTCACGAAGAAACATGGTATTCCAGTTTCTGAGTCAGAGCTGATCCTGTCCTGTTCTATAGCTAAAGGGAAACTCAAAGTGAGGCCTAACTTCGAAGGAGGGCCCTGATATGCCTTACAGCGGGATAGGCGTGCAACAGCTTCCATGAGGCCTTAGTCGCTCTCCTGCTTTAGTTGAACGCTAGTAAGCTTTTCAGGCCACCTAGATCCCTCGCGGCAGCACTCGTTTCCGTACAAGGATACTGAGTACCCGCAGGCTCCCCTGGGCTTGCTGGGCCGCACTCAGAGCCGTAGGCCCATCAGGGTGCCCCTGGGTAGGCCGAGTGAAGGGTAACCCGCTGCACTCTTCCTTGGGCGAGCTAGATATCCCCAGCTCACCAACGGCTTCATCAACACGGTTCTAGCAAGGCCAGCATACCATGGAAGTCGTCCTCGTTGCCCTAGTCTGAGCGGTACTGAGAAAAACTCTCTGCTTACAAGTCCTTCTAGGACCTCATCCCTGAAGTCACCGTATCTCTAGGAGAAAGGCAGCTTGCACAGCAACTTCCACTACAGCACAGTTTTGTGTGGAACACTTCAGGTTTTTGGGAGAGGCACAGGACCCTAGGAGACCTAGGGCAGTCTGTCATCGAAGCAGTTCGCTACACGCAGAGCGCCCTATGCAGAAAAGTTCAATCAGGGAAGAGCCAGGGAGGTAGCTAGGTCTCTTTTGACCTGCCAGTACCCACAGACACTTATGCTGCATGTCAATCTGGTGATGGTGCCTGATGCGACTGGCCTTGTTTTCCCACCTTGAAAGCTCTTCTTCTGCGCCTTGAAGCTCCCTTAAAAACACTGTGGTTGTCAGGCTTATACTCATGGCAGGCATGGCTGTGAGAGGGCAAAAGAGGTTTCACGACGAGACAGGGTATTTCAGTTTCTAAATCAGAGCTCATCCTGTCCTGTTTTATAGCTAAGGGGAAACTCAAAGTGAGCCCTCGCTTCGAAGGCGGCCCCTGATATGCCTTACAGCGGGGTAGGCGTGCAACAGCTTCCATGAGGCCTTAGTCGCTCTTCTGCTTTAGTTGAACGCTAGTAAGCTTTTCAGGCCTCCTAGATCGCTCGCGGCAGCACTCGTTTCCGTACAAGGATACTGAGTACCCCCAGGCTCCCCTGGGCTTGCTGGGCCACACTCAGACCCGTAGGCCCATCAGGGTGCCCCTGGGTAGGCCGAGTGAAGGGTAACCCGCTGCACTCTTCCTTGGGCGAGCTAGATATCCCCAGCTCACCAACGGCTTCATCAACACGGTTCTAGCAAGGCCAGCATACCATGGAAGTCGTCCTCGTTGCCCTAGTCTGAGCGGTACTGAGAAAAACTCTCTGCTTACAAGTCCTTCTAGGACCTCATCCCTGAAGTCACCGTATCTCTAGGAGAAAGGCAGCTTGCACAGCAACTTCCACTACAGCACAGTTTTGTGTGGAACACTTCAGGTTTTTGGGAGAGGCACAGGACCCTAGGAGACCTAGGGCAGTCTGTCATCGAAGCAGTTCGCTACATGCAGAGCCCCCTATGCAGAAAAGTTGAATCAGGGAAGAGCCAGGGAGGTAGCTAGGTCTCTTTTGACCTGCCAGTACCCACAGACACTTATGCTGCATGTCAATCTGGTGATGGTGCCTGATGCGACTGGCCTTGTTTTCCCACCTTGAGAGCTCTTCTTATGCGCCTTGAAGCTCCCTTAAAAACACTGTGGTTGTCAGGCTTATACTCACGGCAGGCATGGCTGTGAGAGGGCAAAAGAGGTTTCACGACGAGACAGGGTATTTCAGTTTCTAAATCAGAGCTCATCCTGTCCTGTTTTATAGCTAAGGGGAAACTCAAAGTGAGCCCTCGCTTCGAAGGCGGCCCCTGATATGCCTTACAGCGGGGTAGGCGTGCAACAGCTTCCATGAGGCCTTAGTCGCTCTTCTGCTTTAGTTGAACGCTAGTAAGCTTTTCAGGCCTCCTAGATCCCTTGCGGCAGCACTCGTTTCCGTACAAGGATACTGAGTACCCCCAGGCTCCCCTGGGCTTGCTGGGCCACACTCAGACCCGTAGGCCCATCAGGGTGCCCCTGGATAGGCCGAGTGAAGGGTAACCCGCTGCACTCTTCCTTGGGCGAGCTAGGTATCACCAGCTCACCAACGGCTTCATCAACACGGTTCTAGCAAGGCCAGCATACCATGGACGTCGTCCTCGTTGCCCTAGTCTGAGCGGTACTGAGAAAAACTCTCTGCTTACAAGTCCTTCTAGGACCTCATCCCTGAAGTCACCGTATCTCTAGGAGAAAGGCAGCTTGCACAGCAACTTCCACTACAACACAGTTTTGTGTGGAACACTTCAGGTTTTTGGGAGAGGCACAGGACCCTAGGAGACCTAGGGCAGTCTGTCATGGAAGCAGTTCGCTACACGCAGAGCGCCCTATGCAGAAAAGTTGAATCAGGGAAGAGCCAGGGAGGTAGCTAGGTCTCTTTTGACCTGCCAGTACCCACAGACACTTATGCTGCATGTCAATCTGGTGATGGTGCCTGATGCGACTGGCCTTGTTTTCCCACCTTGAAAGCTCTTCTTCTGCGCCTTGAAGCTCCCTTAAAAACACTGTGGTTGTCAGGCTTATACTCACGGCAGGCATGGCTGTGAGAGGGCAAAAGAGGTTTCACGACGAGACAGGGTATTTCAGTTTCTAAATCAGAGCTCATCCTGTCCTGTTTTATAGCTAAGGGGAAACTCAAAGTGAGCCCTCGCTTCGAAGGCGGCCCCTGATATGCCTTACAGCGGGGTAGGCGTGCAACAGCTTCCATGAGGCCTTAGTCGCTCTTCTGCTTTAGTTGAACGCTAGTAAGCTTTTCAGGCCTCCTAGATCCCTCGCGGCAGCACTCGTTTCCGTACAAGGATACTGAGTACCCCCAGGCTCCCCTGGGCTTGCTGGGCCGCACTCAGACCCGTAGGCCCATCAGGGTGCCCCTGGGTAGGCCGAGTGAAGGGTAACCCGCTGCACTCTTCCTTGGGCGAGCTAGATATCCCCAGCTCACCAACGGCTTCATCAACACGGTTCTAGCAAGGCCAGCATACCATGGAAGTCGTCCTCGTTGCCCTAGTCTGAGCGGTACTGAGAAAAACTCTCTGCTTACAAGTCCTTCTAGGACCTCATCCCTGAAGTCACCGTATCTCTAGGAGAAAGGCAGCTTGCACAGCAACTTCCACTACAGCACAGTTTTGTGTGGAACACTTCAGGTTTTGGGGAGAGGCACAGGACCCTAGGAGACCTAGGGCAGTCTGTCATCGAAGCAGTTCGCTACACGCAGAGGGCCCTATGCAGAAAAGTTGAATCAGGGAAGAGCCAGGGAGGTAGCTAGGTCTCTTTTGACCTGCCAGTACCCACAGACACTTATGCTGCATGTCAATCTGGTGATGGTGCCTGATGCGACTGGCCTTGTTTTCCCACCTTGAAAGCTCTTCTTCTGCGCCTTGAAGCTCCCTTAAAAACACTGTGGTTGTCAGGCTTATACTCACGGCAGGCATGGCTGTGAGAGGGCAAAAGAGGTTTCACGACGAGACAGGGTATTTCAGTTTCTAAATCAGAGCTGATCCTGTCCTGTTTTATAGCTAAGGGGAAACTCAAAGTGAGCCCTCGCTTCGAAGGCGGCCCCTGATATGCCTTACAGCGGGGTAGGCGTGCAACAGCTTCCATGAGTCCTGAGACGCTCTTCTGCTTTAGTTGAACGCCAGTAAGCTTTTCAGGCCTCCTAGATCCCTCGCGGCAGCACTCGTTTCCGTACAAGGATACTGAGTACCCCCAGGCTCCCCTGGGCTTGCTGGGCCACACTCAGACCTGTAGGCCCATCAGGGTGCCCCTGGGTAGGCCGAGTGAAGGGTAACCCGCTGCACTCTTCCTTGGGCGAGCTAGATATCCCCAGCTCACCAACGGCTTCATCAACACGGTTCTAGCAAGGCCAGCATACCATGGAAGTCGTCCTCGTTGCCCTAGTCTGAGCGGTACTGAGAAAAACTCTATGCTTACAAGTCCTTCTAGGACCTCATCCCTGAAGTCACCGTATCTCTAGGAGAAAGGCAGCTTGCACTGCAACTTCCACTACAGCACAGTTTTGTGTGGAACACTTCAGGTTTTTGGGAGAGGCACAGGACCCTAGGAGACCTAGGGCAGTCTGTCATCAAAGCAGTTCGCTACACGCAGAGCGCCCTATGCAGAAAAGTTGAATCAGGGAAGAGCCAGGGAGGTAGCTAGGTCTCTTTTGACCTGCCAGTACCCACAGACACTTATGCTGCATGTCAATCTAGTGATGGTGCCTGATGCGACTGGCCTTGTTTTCCCACCTTGAAAGCTCTTCTTATGCGCCTTGAAGCTCCCTTAAAAACACTGTGGTTGTCAGGCTTATACTCACGGCAGGAATGGCTGTGAGAGGGCAAAAGAGGTTTCACGACGAGACAGGGTATTTCAGTTTCTAAATCAGAGCTCATCCTGTCCTGTTTTATAGCTAAGGGGAAACTCAAAGTGAGCCCTCGCTTCGAAGGCGGCCCCTGATATGCCTTACAGCGGGGTAGGCGTGCAACAGCTTCCATGAGGCCTTAGTCGCTCTTCTGCTTTAGTTGAACGCTAGTAAGCTTTTCAGGCCTCCTAGATCCCTCGCGGCAGCACTCGTTTCCGTACAAGGATACTGAGTACCCCCAGGCTCCCCTGGGCTTGCTGGGCCACACTCAGACCCGTAGGCCCATCAGGGTGCCCCTGGGTAGGCCGAGTGAAGGGTAACCCGCTGCACTCTTCCTTGGGCGAGCTAGATATCCCCAGCTCACCAACGGCTTCATCAACACGGTTCTAGCAAGGCCAGCATACCATGGAAGTCGTCCTCGTTGCCCTAGTCTGAGCGGTACTGAGAAAAACTCTCTGCTTACAAGTCCTTCTAGGACCTCATCCCTGAAGTCACCGTATCTCTAGGAGAAAGGCAGCTTGCACAGCAACTTCCACTACAGCAGTTTTGTGTGGAACACTTCAGGTTTTTGGGAGAGGCACAGGACCCTAGGAGACCTAGGGCAGTCTGTCATCGAAGCAGTTCGCTACACGCAGAGCGCCCTATGCAGAAAAGTTGAATCAGGGAAGAGCCAGGGAGGTAGCTAGGTCTCTTTTGACCTGCCAGTACCCACGGACACTTATGCTGCGTGTCAACCTGGTGATGGTGCCTGATGCGACTGGCTTTGTTTTCCCACCTTGAAAGCTCTTCTTATGCGCCTTGAAGCTCCCTTAAAAACACTGTGGTTGTCAGGCTTATACTCACGGCAGACATGGCTGTGAGAGGGAAAAAGAGGTTACACGAAGAGACAGGGTATTTCAGTTTCTGAGTCAGAGCTCATCCTGCCTTGTTATGTAGCTAAATGGAAACTCAAAGTGAGCCCTAGCTTCGAAGGAGGGCCCTGATATGCCTTACAGCGGGATAGGCGTACAACAGCTTCTATGAAGCCTTAGTCACTCTTCTGCTTTAGCTGAACGCTAGTAAGCTTTTCTGGACTCCTAGACCCCTCGCGGCAGCACTCGCTTCCCTACAAAGGCACTGAGCACCCTCAGGCTCTCCTGAGTCGAAGATCAACATTCAGACACGTAGACCCTTCGGAGTACCCGTGTCTGTGCCGAGTGAAGGAGAGCATGATGCACACTTCGTCGCGGGACCTAGATTTTCTCAGCTCACCAATAGCCTCAGGAACATGATTCTAGGAGGTGCAGCATGCCATGCAAGTCTGCCTGCTTACAGTAGTCCGAGCTGTACTGAGAAAAACTCTTTGCTTACAATTCCTTCTACCACCTCATAGCTGAAGTCAACCTACCTCTAGGAGAAAGTCGGCTTGTGGTCCAAGTGCAACTAGAGCACACTTTCTGGTATAATGCTACAGGCTTTTGGAAGATGCCCAGGAGCCAGGACACCTAGGGAATTCTTTCATTTAGGCAGTTCGCTACACGCAGAACACCCGGCATAGGAAAGTGGATTCTCCAAGACCCAGGGAGTAGCTAGGTCTCTTTTGACTTGTTAGAAAGCACAGATGCTTCTTCTGCGTGTCAACCTGGAAATGGCGGCCTTAGGAGTCAAGCCTTGTTTTCCCGTCTTGAAAGCTCCATTCAAGCGGCCTTAAAGCTACCTGAAAAACACTGTGGTTGTGGGACTTGTATTCACTCCAGGCATGGCTCTGGAAGAACATGAGTTATCTCGAAAGAAAGCGGGTGCTTCCAGGCTCTGGTTAGGAGCATATCCTGCCCTGCACTAGAGCTAAGGGGAATCTTGACGTGCACTCTACCCTGGCCTACAGCTCTGATTTGCCATCCAGAAGGGTAGTTGTGCAGCCTTTTCCTTGAGTCCTTAGTCACAGTTCTGCATTAGTTTAAAGGTACTAATCTTCTCAGGACTCCAGTCCCACTCGTGCCAGTACCCGTTTCCGTACAAGAACTCTGAGTACCCCAGGGCTCCCCTGGGCTTGCCGGGCCACACTCACACCCGTAGGCCCTTCACTGTGCCCCTCTGTAGGCCGAGTGAAGCATAACAAACTGCACTCTTTCTTGGGAAAGCTAGATTTCCTCAGCTCACCAGCAGCCTCTGGAACATGGTTCTAGCAAGGCCAGCATACCATGGAAGTCTGCCTCATCACCCTATTCTGAGCTGTACTGAGCAAAACTCTCTGCTTTGAAGTCCTTCGAGGACCTCATACCTGAAGTCACCGTATCTCAAGGAGAAAGACGGCTTGCATTCCCACTTCCACTAAAGCACAGTTTTCTGTGTAACACTTCAGGCTTTGGGGACATGCACAGGGCTCTTAGGAGACCTAGGGCAGTCTATTGTCTAGGCACGTCGCTACATGTACAACACCCTGTGCAGAAAACTTGATTCTGGGAAGAGCCAAGTAGCTAGCTAGGTCTCATTTGTCCTCTTAGAAACCACAGATACTTACGCTACGTGTCAATCTGGAAACAGGACCTGATGGGACTAGCCTTGTTTCCCATCATGAAAGCTCCTTTTATGCGCCTTGAAGCTAAGTGAAAAACACTGTTGGTGTCGGGCTTATACACACGACAGGCATGGCTGTGAGAGGGAAAAAGAGGTGTCACGAAGAAACATGGTATTCCAGTTTCTGAGTCAGAGCTGATCCTGTCCTGTTCTATAGCTAAAGGGAAACTCAAAGTGAGGCCTAACTTCGAAGGAGGGCCCTGATATGCCTTACAGCGGGATAGGCGTGCAACAGCTTCCATGAGGCCTTAGTCGCTCTCCTGCTTTAGTTGAACGCTAGTAAGCTTTTCAGGCCACCTAGATCCCTCGCGGCAGCACTCGTTTCCGTACAAGGATACTGAGTACCCGCAGGCTCCCCTGGGCTTGCTGGGCCGCACTCAGAGCCGTAGGCCCATCAGGGTGCCCCTGGGTAGGCCGAGTGAAGGGTAACCCGCTGCACTCTTCCTTGGGCGAGCTAGATATCCCCAGCTCACCAACGGCTTCATCAACACGGTTCTAGCAAGGCCAGCATACCATGGAAGTCGTCCTCGTTGCCCTAGTCTGAGCGGTACTGAGAAAAACTCTCTGCTTACAAGTCCTTCTAGGACCTCATCCCTGAAGTCACCGTATCTCTAGGAGAAAGGCAGCTTGCACAGCAACTTCCACTACAGCACAGTTTTGTGTGGAACACTTCAGGTTTTTGGGAGAGGCACAGGACCCTAGGAGACCTAGGGCAGTCTGTCATCGAAGCAGTTCGCTACACGCAGAGCGCCCTATGCAGAAAAGTTCAATCAGGGAAGAGCCAGGGAGGTAGCTAGGTCTCTTTTGACCTGCCAGTACCCACAGACACTTATGCTGCATGTCAATCTGGTGATGGTGCCTGATGCGACTGGCCTTGTTTTCCCACCTTGAAAGCTCTTCTTCTGCGCCTTGAAGCTCCCTTAAAAACACTGTGGTTGTCAGGCTTATACTCATGGCAGGCATGGCTGTGAGAGGGCAAAAGAGGTTTCACGACGAGACAGGGTATTTCAGTTTCTAAATCAGAGCTCATCCTGTCCTGTTTTATAGCTAAGGGGAAACTCAAAGTGAGCCCTCGCTTCGAAGGCGGCCCCTGATATGCCTTACAGCGGGGTAGGCGTGCAACAGCTTCCATGAGGCCTTAGTCGCTCTTCTGCTTTAGTTGAACGCTAGTAAGCTTTTCAGGCCTCCTAGATCGCTCGCGGCAGCACTCGTTTCCGTACAAGGATACTGAGTACCCCCAGGCTCCCCTGGGCTTGCTGGGCCACACTCAGACCCGTAGGCCCATCAGGGTGCCCCTGGGTAGGCCGAGTGAAGGGTAACCCGCTGCACTCTTCCTTGGGCGAGCTAGATATCCCCAGCTCACCAACGGCTTCATCAACACGGTTCTAGCAAGGCCAGCATACCATGGAAGTCGTCCTCGTTGCCCTAGTCTGAGCGGTACTGAGAAAAACTCTCTGCTTACAAGTCCTTCTAGGACCTCATCCCTGAAGTCACCGTATCTCTAGGAGAAAGGCAGCTTGCACAGCAACTTCCACTACAGCACAGTTTTGTGTGGAACACTTCAGGTTTTTGGGAGAGGCACAGGACCCTAGGAGACCTAGGGCAGTCTGTCATCGAAGCAGTTCGCTACATGCAGAGCGCCCTATGCAGAAAAGTTGAATCAGGGAAGAGCCAGGGAGGTAGCTAGGTCTCTTTTGACCTGCCAGTACCCACAGACACTTATGCTGCATGTCAATCTGGTGATGGTGCCTGATGCGACTGGCCTTGTTTTCCCACCTTGAGAGCTCTTCTTATGCGCCTTGAAGCTCCCTTAAAAACACTGTGGTTGTCAGGCTTATACTCACGGCAGGCATGGCTGTGAGAGGGAAAAAGAGGTTACACGAAGAGACAGGGTATTTCAGTTTCTGAGTCAGAGCTCATCCTGCCTTGTTATGTAGCTAAATGGAAACTCAAAGTGAGCCCTAGCTTCGAAGGAGGGCCCTGATATGCCATGCAGCGGGATAGGCGTACAACAGCTTCTATGAAGCCTTAGTCACTCTTCTGCTTTAGCTGAAGGCTAGTAAGCTTTTCTGGACTCCTAGACCCCTCGCGGCAGCACTCGCTTCCCTACAAAGGCACTGAGCACCCCCAGGCTCTCCTGAGTCGAAGATCAACATTCAGACACGTAGACCCTTCGGAGTACCCGTGTCTGTGCCGAGTGAAGGAGAGCATGATGCACACTTCGTCGCGGGACCTAGATTTTCTCAGCTCACCAATAGCCTCAGGAACATGATTCTAGGAGGTGCAGCATGCCATGCAAGTCTGCCTGCTTACAGTAGTCCGAGCTGTACTGAGAAAAACTCTTTGCTTACAATTCCTTCTACCACCTCATAGCTGAAGTCAACCTACCTCTAGGAGAAAGTCGGCTTGTGGTCCAAGTGCAACTAGAGCACACTTTCTGGTATAATGCTACAGGCTTTTGGAAGATGCCCAGGAGCCAGGACACCTAGGGAATTCTTTCATTTAGGCAGTTCGCTACACGCAGAACACCCGGCATAGGAAAGTGGATTCTCCAAGACCCAGGGAGTAGCTAGGTCTCTTTTGACTTGTTAGAAAGCACAGATGCTTCTTCTGCGTGTCAACCTGGAAATGGCGGCCTTAGGAGTCAAGCCTTGTTTTCCCGTCTTGAAAGCTCCATTCAAGCGGCCTTAAAGCTACCTGAAAAACACTGTGGTTGTGGGACTTGTATTCACTCCAGGCATGGCAATGGAAGAACATGAGTTATCTCGAAAGAAAGCGGGTGCTTCCAGGCTCTGGTTAGGAGCATATCCTGCCCTGCACTAGAGCTAAGGGGAATCTTGACGTGCACTCTACCCTGGCCTACAGCTCTGATTTGCCATCCAGAAGGGTAGTTGTGCAGCCTTTTCCTTGAGTCCTTAGTCACAGTTCTGCATTAGTTTAAAGGTACTAATCTTCTCAGGACTCCAGTCCCACTCGTGCCAGTACCCGTTTCCGTACAAGAACTCTGAGTACCCCAGGGCTCCCCTGGGCTTGCCGGGCCACACTCACACCCGTAGGCCCTTCACTGTGCCCCTCTGTAGGCCGAGTGAAGCATAACAAACTGCACTCTTTCTTGGGAAAGCTAGATTTCCTCAGCTCACCAGCAGCCTCTGGAACACGGTTCTAGCAAGTCCAGCATACCATGGAAGTCTGCCTCATCGCCCTATTCTGAGCTGTGTACTGAGCAAAACTCTCTGCTTTGAAGTCCTTCGAGGACCTCATACCTGAAGTCACCGTATCTCAAGGAGAAAGACGGCTTGCATTCCAACTTCCACTAAAGCACAGTTTTCTGTGTAACACTTCAGGCTTTGGGGACATGCACAGGGCTCTTAGGAGACCTAGGGCAGTCTATTGTCTAGGCACGTCGCTACATGTACAACACCCTGTGCAGAAAACTTGATTCTGGGAAGAGCCAAGTAGCTAGCTAGGTCTCTTTTGTCCTCTTAGAAACCACAGATACTTATGCTACGTGTCAATCTGGAAACAGGACCTGATGGGACTAGCCTTGTTTCCCATCATGAAAGCTCCTTTTATGCGCCTTGAAGCTAAGTGAAAAACACTGTTGGTGTCGGGCTTATACACACGACAGGCATGGCTGTGAGAGGGAAAAAGAGGTGTCACGAAGAAACATGGTATTCCAGTTTCTGAGTCAGAGCTGATCCTGTCCTGTTCTATAGCTAAAGGGAAACTCACAGTGAGGCCTAACTTCGAAGGAGGGCCCTGATATGCCTTACAGCGGGTTAGGCGTGCAACAGCTTCCATGAGGCCTTAGTCGCTCTCCTGCTTTAGTTGAACGCTAGTAAGCTTTTCAGGCCGCTTAGATCCCTCGCGGCTGCACTCGTTTCCGTACAAGGATACTGAGTACCCGCAGGCTCCCCTTGGCTTGCTGGGCCGCACTCAGACCCGTAGGCCCATCAGGGTGCCCCTGGGTAGGCCGAGTGAAGGGTAACCCGCTGCACTCTTCCTTGGGCGAGCTAGATATCCCCAGCTCACCAACGGCTTCATCAACACGGTTCTAGCAAGGCCAGCATACCATGGAAGTCGTCCTCGTTGCCCTAGTCTGAGCGGTACTGAGAAAAACTCTCTGCTTACAAGTCCTTCTAGGACCTCATCCCTGAAGTCACCGTATCTCTAGGAGAAAGGCAGCTTGCACAGCAACTTCCACTACAGCACAGTTTTGTGTGGAACACTTCAGGTTTTTGGGAGAGGCACAGGACCCTAGGAGACCTAGGGCAGTCTGTCATCGAAGCAGTTCGCTACACGCAGAGCGCCCTATGCAGAAAAGTTGAATCAGGGAAGAGCCAGGGAGGTAGCTAGGTCTCTTTTGACCTGCCAGTACCCACAGACACTTATGCTGCATGTCAATCTGGTGATGGTGCCTGATGCGACTGGCTTTGTTTTCCCACCTTGAAAGCTCTTCTTATGCGCCTTGAAGCTCCCTTAAAAACACTGTGGTTGTCAGGCTTATACTCACGGCAGGCATGGCTGTGAGAGGGCAAAAGAGGTTTCACGACGAGACAGGGTATTTCAGTTTCTAAATCAGAGCTCATCCTGTCCTGTTTTATAGCTAAGGGGAAACTCAAAGTGAGCCCTCGCTTCGAAGGCGGCCCCTGATATGCCTTACAGCGGGGTAGGCGTGCAACAGCTTCCATGAGGCCTTAGTCGCTCTTCTGCTTTAGTTGAACGCTAGTAAGCTTTTCAGGCCTCCTAGATCCCTCGCGGCAGCACTCGTTTCCGTACAAGGATACTGAGTACCCCCAGGCTCCCCTGGGCTTGCTGGGCCACACTCAGACCCGTAGGCCCATCAGGGTGCCCCTGGGTAGGCCGAGTGAAGGGTAACCCGCTGCACTCTTCCTTGGGCAAGCTAGATATCCCCAGCTCACCAACGGCTTCATGAACACGGTTCTAGCAAGGCCAGCATACCATGGAAGTCGTCCTCGTTGCCCTAGTCTGAGCGGTACTGAGAAAAACTCTCTGCTTACAAGTCCTTCTAGGACCTCATCCCTGAAGTCACCGTATCTCTAGGAGAAAGGCAGCTTGCACTGCAACTTCCACTACAGCACAGTTTTGTGTGGAACACTTCAGGTTTTTGGGAGAGGCACAGGAACCTAGGAGACCTAGGGCAGTCTTTCATCTAAGCAGTTCGCTACACGCAGAACGCCCTATGCAGAAAAGTTGAATCAGGGAAGAGCCAGGGAGGTAGCTAGGTCTCTTTTGACCTGCCAGTACCCACGGAAACTTATGCTGCGTGTCAACCTGGTGATGGTGCCTCATGCGACTGGCTTTGTTTTCCCACCTTGAAAGCTCTTCTTCTGCGCCTTGAAGCTCCCTTAAAAACACTGTGGTTGTCAGGCTTATACTCACGGCAGGCATGGCTGTGAGAGGGAAAAAGAGGTTACACGAAGAGACAGGGTATTTCATTTTCTGAGTCAGAGCTCATCCTGCCTTGTTATGTAGCTAAATGGAAACTCAAAGTGAGCCCTAACTTCGAAGGAGGGCCCTGATATGCCATGCAGCGGGATAGGCGTACAACAGCTTCTATGAAGCCTTAGTCACTCTTCTGCTTTAGCTGAAGGCTAGTAAGCTTTTCTGGACTCCTAGACCCCTCGCGGCAGCACTCGCTTCCCTACAAAGGCACTGAGCACCCCCAGGCTCTCCTGAGTCGAAGATCAACATTCAGACACGTAGACCCTTCGGAGTACCCGTGTCTGTGCCGAGTGAAGGAGAGCATGATGCACACTTCGTCGCGGGACCTAGATTTTCTCAGCTCACCAATAGCCTCAGGAACATGATTCTAGGAGGTGCAGCATGCCATGCAAGTCTGCCTGCTTACAGTAGTCCGAGCTGTACTGAGAAAAACTCTTTGCTTACAATTCCTTCTACCACCTCATAGCTGAAGTCAACCTACCTCTAGGAGAAAGTCGGCTTGTGGTCCAAGTGCAACTAGAGCACACTTTCTGGTATAATGCTACAGGCTTTTGGAAGATGCCCAGGAGCCAGGACACCTAGGGAATTCTTTCATTTAGGCAGTTCGCTACACGCAGAACACCCGGCATAGGAAAGTGGATTCTCCAAGACCCAGGGAGTAGCTAGGTCTCTTTTGACTTGTTAGAAAGCACAGATGCTTCTTCTGCGTGTCAACCTGGAAATGGCGGCCTTAGGAGTCAAGCCTTGTTTTCCCGTCTTGAAAGCTCCATTCAAGCGGCCTTAAAGCTACCTGAAAAACACTGTGGTTGTGGGACTTGTATTCACTCCAGGCATGGCTCTGGAAGAACATGAGTTATCTCGAAAGAAAGCGGGTGCTTCCAGGCTCTGGTTAGGAGCATATCCTGCCCTGCACTAGAGCTAAGGGGACTCTTGACGTGCACTCTACCCTGGCCTACAGCTCTGATTTGCCATCCAGAAGGGTAGTTGTGCAGCCTTTTCCTTGAGTCCTTAGTCACAGTTCTGCATTAGTTTAAAGGTACTAATCTTCTCAGGACTCCAGTCCCACTCGTGCCAGTACCCGTTTCCGTACAAGAACTCTGAGTACCCCAGGGCTCCCCTGGGCTTGCCGGGCCACACTCACACCCGTAGGCCCTTCACTGTGCCCCTCTGTAGGCCGAGTGAAGCATAACAAACTGCATTCTTTCTTGGGAAAGCTAGATTTCCTCAGCTCACCAGCAGCCTCTGGAACACGGTTCTAGCAAGTCCAGCATACCATGGAAGTCTGCCTCATCGCCCTATTCTGAGCTGTACTGAGCAAAACTCTCTGCTTTGAAGTCCTTCGAGGACCTCATACCTGAAGTCACCGTATCTCAAGGAGAAAGACGGCTTGCATTCCAACTTCCACTAAAGCACAGTTTTCTGTGTAACACTTCAGGCTTTGGGGACATGCACAGGGCTCTTAGGAGACCTAGGGCAGTCTATTGTCTAGGCACGTCACTACATGTACAACACCCTGTGCAGAAAACTTGATTCTGGGAAGAGCCAAGTAGCTAGCTAGGTCTCTTTTGTCCTCTTAGAAACCACAGATACTTAGGCTACGTGTCAATCTGGAAACAGGACCTGATGGGACTAGCCTTGTTTCCCATCATGAAAGCTCCTTTTATGCGCCTTGAAGCTAAGTGAAAAACACTGTTGGTGTCGGGCTTATACACACGACAGGCATGGCTGTGAGAGGGAAAAAGAGGTGTCACGAAGAAACATGGTATTCCAGTTTCTGAGTCAGAGCTGATCCTGTCCTGTTCTATAGCTAAAGGGAAACTCAAAGTGAGGCCTAACTTCGAAGGAGGGCCCTGATATGCCTTACAGCGGGTTAGGCGTGCAACAGCTTCCATGAGGCCTTAGTCGCTCTCCTGCTTTAGTTGAACGCTAGTAAGCTTTTCAGGCCGCCTAGATCCCTCGCGGCAGCACTCGTTTCCGTACAAGGATACTGAGTACCCGCAGGCTCCCCTGGGCTTGCTGGGCCGCACTCAGAGCCGTAGGCCCATCAGGGTGCCCCTGGGTAGGCCGAGTGAAGGGTAACCCGCTGCACTCTTCCTTGGGCGAGCTAGATATCCCCAGCTCACCAACGGCTTCATCAACACGGTTCTAGCAAGGCCAGCATACCATGGAAGTCGTCCTCGTTGCCCTAGTCTGAGCGGTACTGAGAAAAACTCTCTGCTTACAAGTCCTTCTAGGACCTCATCCCTGAAGTCACCGTATCTCTAGGAGAAAGGCAGCTTGCACAGCAACTTCCACTACAGCACAGTTTTGTGTGGAACACTTCAGGTTTTTGGGAGAGGCACAGGACCCTAGGAGACCTAGGGCAGTCTGTCATCGAAGCAGTTCGCTACACGCAGAGCGCCCTATGCAGAAAAGTTGAATCAGGGAAGAGCCAGGGAGGTAGCTAGGTCTCTTTTGACCTGCCAGTACCCACAGACACTTATGCTGCATGTCAATCTGGTGATGGTGCCTGATGCGACTGGCTTTGTTTTCCCACCTTGAAAGCTCTTCTTATGCGCCTTGAAGCTCCCTTAAAAACACTGTGGTTGTCAGGCTTATACTCACGGCAGGCATGGCTGTGAGAGGGCAAAAGAGGTTTCACGACGAGACAGGGTATTTCAGTTTCTAAATCAGAGCTCATCCTGTCCTGTTTTATAGCTAAGGGGAAACTCAAAGTGAGCCCTCGCTTCGAAGGCGGCCCCTGATATGCCTTACAGCGGGGTAGGCGTGCAACAGCTTCCATGAGGCCTTAGTCGCTCTTCTGCTTTAGTTGAACGCTAGTAAGCTTTTCAGGCCTCCTAGATCCCTCGCGGCAGCACTCGTTTCCGTACAAGGATACTGAGTACCCCCAGGCTCCCCTGGGCTTGCTGGGCCACACTCAGACCCGTAGGCCCATCAGGGTACCCCTGGGTAGGCCAAGTGAAGGGTAACCCGCTGCACTCTTCCTTGGGCGAGCTAGATATCCCCAGCTCACCAACGGCTTCATCAACACGGTTCTAGCAAGGCCAGCATACCATGGAAGTCGTCCTCGTTGCCCTAGTCTGAGCGGTACTGAGAAAAACTCTCTGCTTACAAGTCCTTCTAGGACCTCATCCCTGAAGTCACCGTATCTCTAGGAGAAAGGCAGCTTGCACTGCAACTTCCACTACAGCACAGTTTTGTGTGGAACACTTCAGGTTTTTGGGAGAGGCACAGGACCCTAGGAGACCTAGGGCAGTCTTTCATCTAAGCAGTTCGCTACACGCAGAGCGCCCTATGCAGAAAAGTTGAATCAGGGAAGAGCCAGGGAGGTAGCTAGGTCTCTTTTGACCTGCCAGTACCCACAGACACTTATGCTGCGTGTCAACATGGTGATGGTGCCTGATGCGACTGGCTTTGTTTTCCCACCTTGAAAGCTCTTCTTATGCGCCTTGAAGCTCCCTTAAAAACACTGTGGTTGTCAGGCTTATACTCACGGCAGGCATGGCTGTGAGAGGGAAAAAGAGGTTACACGAAGAGACAGGGTATTTCAGTTTCTGAGTCAGAGCTCATCCTGCCTTTTTATGTAGCTAAATGGAAACTCAAAGTGAGCCCTAGCTTCGAAGGAGGGCCCTGATATGCCATGCAGCGGGATAGGCGTACAACAGCTTCTATGAAGCCTTAGTCACTCTTCTGCTTTAGCTGAACGCTAGTAAGCTTTTCTGGACTCCTAGACCCCTCGCGGCAGCACTCGCTTCCCTACAAAGGCACTGAGCACCCCCAGGCTCTCCTGAGTCGAAGATCAACATTCAGACACGTAGACCCTTCGGAGTACCCGTGTCTGTGCCGAGTGAAGGAGAGCATGATGCACACTTCGTCGCGGGACCTAGATTTTCTCGGCTCACCAATAGCCTCAGGAACATGATTCTAGGAGGTGCAGCATGCCATGCAAGTCTGCCTGCTTACAGTAGTCCGAGCTGTACTGAGAAAAACTCTTTGCTTACAATTCCTTCTACCACCTCATAGCTGACGTCAACCTACCTCTAGGAGAAAGTCGGCTTGTGGTCCAAGTGCAACTAGAGCACACTTTCTGGTATAATGCTACAGGCTTTTGGAAGATGCCCAGGAGCCAGGACACCTAGGGAATTCTTTCATTTAGGCAGTTCGCTACACGCAGAACACCCGGCATAGGAAAGTGGATTCTCCAAGACCCAGGGAGTAGCTAGGTCTCTTTTGACTTGTTAGAAAGCACAGATGCTTCTTCTGCGTGTCAACCTGGAAATGGCGGCCTTAGGAGTCAAGCCTTGTTTTCCCGTCTTGAAAGCTCCATTCAAGCGGCCTTAAAGCTACCTGAAAAACACTGTGGTTGTGGGACTTGTATTCACTCCAGGCATGGCTCTGGAAGAACATGAGTTATCTCGAAAGAAAGCGGGTGCTTCCAGGCTCTGGTTAGGAGCATATCCTGCCCTGCACTAGAGCTAAGGGGAATCTTGACGTGCACTCTACCCTGGCCTACAGCTCTGATTTGCCATCCAGAAGGGTAGTTGTGCAGCCTTTTCCTTGAGTCCTTAGTCACAGTTCTGCATTAGTTTAAAGGTACTAATCTTCTCAGGACTCCAGTCCCACTCGTGCCAGTACCCGTTTCCGTACAAGAACTCTGAGTACCCCAGGGCTCCCCTGGGCTTGCCGGGCCACACTCACACCCGTAGGCCCTTCACTGTGCCCCTCTGTAGGCCGAGTGAAGCATAACAAACTGCACTCTTTCTTGGGAAAGCTAGATTTCCTCAGCTCACCAGCAGCCTCTGGAACACGGTTCTAGCAAGTCCAGCATACCATGGAAGTCTGCCTCATCGCCCTATTCTGAGCTGTACTGAGCAAAACTCTCTGCTTTGAAGTCCTTCGAGGACCTCATACCTGAAGTCACCGTATCTCAAGGAGAAAGACGGCTTGCATTCCAACTTCCACTAAAGCACAGTTTTCTGTGTAACACTTCAGGCTTTGGGGACATGCACAGGGCTCTTAGGAGACCTAGGGCAGTCTATTGTCTAGGCACGTCGCTACATGTACAACACCCTGTGCAGAAAACTTGATTCTGGGAAGAGCCAAGTAGCTAGCTAGGTCTCTTTTGTCCTCTTAGAAACCACAGATACGTACGCTACGTGTCAATCTGGAAACAGGACCTGATGGGACTAGCCTTGTTTCCCATCATGAAAGCTCCTTTTATGCGCCTTGAAGCTAAGTGAAAAACACTGTTGGTGTCGGGCTTATACACACGACAGGCATGGCTGTGAGAGGGAAAAAGAGGTGTCACGAAGAAACATGGTATTCCAGTTTCTGAGTCAGAGCTGATCCTGTCCTGTTCTATAGCTAAAGGGAAACTCAAAGTGAGGCCTAACTTCGAAGGAGGGCCCTGATATGCCTTACAGCGGGTTAGGCGTGCAACAGCTTCCATGAGGCCTTAGTCGCTCTCCTGCTTTAGTTGAACGCTAGTAAGCTTTTCAGGCCGCTTAGATCCCTCGCGGCAGCACTCGTTTCCGTAC
Source organism: Eubalaena glacialis (assembly GCF_028564815.1). NCBI lineage: Eukaryota > Metazoa > Chordata > Mammalia > Artiodactyla > Balaenidae > Eubalaena > Eubalaena glacialis. The sequence continues at coordinate 94,944,772 of NC_083724.1, forward strand.
AAGGATACTGAGTACCCGCAGGCTCCCCTTGGCTTGCTGGGCCACACTCAGACCCGTAGGCCCATCAGGGTGCCCCTGGGTAGGCCGAGTGAAGGGTAACCCGCTGCACTCTTCCTTGGGCGAGCTAGATATCCCCAGCTCACCAACGGCTTCATCAACACGGTTCTAGCAAGGCCAGCATACCATGGAAGTCGTCCTCGTTGCCCTAGTCTGAGCGGTACTGAGAAAAACTCTCTGCTTACAAGTCCTTCTAGGACCTCATCCCTGAAGTCACCGTATCTCTAGGAGAAAGGCAGCTTGCACAGCAACTTCCACTACAGCACAGTTTTGTGTGGAACACTTCAGGTTTTTGGGAGAGGCACAGGACCCTAGGAGACCTAGGGCAGTCTGTCATCGAAGCAGTTCGCTACACGCAGAGCGCCCTATGCAGAAAAGTTCAATCAGGGAAGAGCCAGGGAGGTAGCTAGGTCTCTTTTGACCTGCCAGTACCCACAGACACTTATGCTGCATGTCAATCTGGTGATGGTGCCTGATGCGACTGGCCTTGTTTTCCCACTTTGAAAGCTCTTCTTCTGCGCCTTGAAGCTCCCTTAAAAACACTGTGGTTGTCAGGCTTATACTCACGGCAGGCATGGCTGTGAGAGGGAAAAAGAGGTTACACGAAGAGACAGGGTATTTCAGTTTCTGAGTCAGAGCTCATCCTGCCTTGTTATGTAGCTAAATGGAAACTCAAAGTGAGCCCTAACTTCGAAGGAGGGCCCTGATATGCCATGCAGCGGGATAGGCGTACAACAGCTTCTATGAAGCCTTAGTCACTCTTCTGCTTTAGCTGAACGCTAGTAAGCTTTTCTGGACTCCTAGACCCCTCGCGGCAGCACTCGCTTCCCTACAAAGGCACTGAGCACCCCCAGGCTCTCCTGAGTCGAAGATCAACATTCAGACACGTAGACCCTTCGGAGTACCCGTGTCTGTGCCGAGTGAAGGAGAGCATGATGCACACTTCGTCGCGGGACCTAGATTTTCTCGGCTCACCAATAGCCTCAGGAACATGATTCTAGGAGGTGCAGCATGCCATGCAAGTCTGCCTGCTTACAGTAGTCCGAGCTGTACTGAGAAAAACTCTTTGCTTACAATTCCTTCTACCACCTCATAGCTGACGTCAACCTACCTCTAGGAGAAAGTCGGCTTGTGGTCCAAGTGCAACTAGAGCACACTTTCTGGTATAATGCTACAGGCTTTTGGAAGATGCCCAGGAGCCAGGACACCTAGGGAATTCTTTCATTTAGGCAGTTCGCTACACGCAGAACACCCGGCATAGGAAAGTGGATTCTCCAAGACCCAGGGAGTAGCTAGGTCTCTTTTGACTTGTTAGAAAGCACAGATGCTTCTTCTGCGTGTCAACCTGGAAATGGCGGCCTTAGGAGTCAAGCCTTGTTTTCCCGTCTTGAAAGCTCCATTCAAGCGGCCTTAAAGCTACCTGAAAAACACTGTGGTTGTGGGACTTGTATTCACTCCAGGCATGGCTCTGGAAGAACATGAGTTATCTCGAAAGAAAGCGGGTGCTTCCAGGCTCTGGTTAGGAGCATATCCTGCCCTGCACTAGAGCTAAGGGGAATCTTGACGTGCACTCTACCCTGGCCTACAGCTCTGATTTGCCATCCAGAAGGGTAGTTGTGCAGCCTTTTCCTTGAGTCCTTAGTCACAGTTCTGCATTAGTTTAAAGGTACTAATCTTCTCAGGACTCCAGTCCCACTCGTGCCAGTACCCGTTTCCGTACAAGAACTCTGAGTACCCCAGGGCTCCCCTGGGCTTGCCGGGCCACACTCACACCCGTAGGCCCTTCACTGTGCCCCTCTGTAGGCCGAGTGAAGCATAACAAACTGCACTCTTTCTTGGGAAAGCTAGATTTCCTCAACTCACCAGCAGCCTCTGGAACACGGTTCTAGCAAGTCCAGCATACCATGGAAGTCTGCCTCATAGCCCTATTCTGAGCTGTGTACTGAGCAAAACTCTCTGCTTTGAAGTCCTTCGAGGACCTCATACCTGAAGTCACCGTATCTCAAGGAGAAAGACGGCTTGCATTCCAACTTCCACTAAAGCACAGTTTTCTGTGTAACACTTCAGGCTTTGGGGACATGCACAGGGCTCTTAGGAGACCTAGGGCAGTCTATTGTCTAGGCACGTCGCTACATGTACAACACCCTGTGCAGAAAACTTGATTCTGGGAAGAGCCATGTAGCTAGCTAGGTCTCTTTTGTCCTCTTAGAAACCACAGATACTTACGCTACGTGTCAATCTGGAAACAGGACCTGATGGGACTAGCCTTGTTTCCCATCATGAAAGCTCCTTTTATGCGCCTTGAAGCTAAGTGAAAAACACTGTTGGTGTCGGGCTTATACACACGACAGGCATGGCTGTGAGAGGGAAAAAGAGGTGTCACGAAGAAACATGGTATTCCAGTTTCTGAGTCAGAGCTGATCCTGTCCTGTTCTATAGCTAAAGGGAAACTCAAAGAGAGGCCTAACTTCGAAGGAGGGCCCTGATATGCCTTACAGCGGGTTAGGCGTGCAACAGCTTCCATGAGGCCTTAGTCGCTCTCCTGCTTTAGTTGAACGCTAGTAAGCTTTTCAGGCCGCTTAGATCCCTCGCGGCAGCACTCGTTTCTGTACAAGGATACTGAGTACCCGCAGGCTCCCCTGGGCTTGCTGGGCCGCACTCAGACCCGTAGGCCCATCAGGGTGCCCCTGGGTAGGCCGAGTGAAGGGTAACCCGCTGCACTCTTCCTTGGGCGAGCTAGATATCCCCAGCTCACCAACGGCTTCATCAACACGGTTCTAGCAAGGCCAGCATACCATGGAAGTCGTCCTCGTTGCCCTAGTCTGAGCGGTACTGAGAAAAACTCTCTGCTTACAAGTCCTTCTAGGACCTCATCCCTGAAGTCACCGTATCTCTAGGAGAAAGGCAGCTTGCACAGCAACTTCCACTACAGCACAGTTTTGTGTGGAACACTTCAGGTTTTTGGGAGAGGCACAGGACCCTAGGAGACCTAGGGCAGTCTGTCATCGAAGCAGTTCGCTACACGCAGAGCGCCCTATGCAGAAAAGTTGAATCAGGGAAGAGCCAGGGAGGTAGCTAGGTCTCTTTAGACCTGCCAGTACCCACAGACACTTATGCTGCATGTCAATCTGGTGATGGTGCCTGATGCGACTGGCCTTGTTTTCCCACCTTGAAAGCTCTTCTTCTGCGCCTTGAAGCTCCCTTAAAAACACTGTGGTTGTCAGGCTTATACTCACGGCAGGCATGGCTGTGAGAGGGAAAAAGAGGTTACACGAAGAGACAGGGTATTTCAGTTTCTGAGTCAGAGCTCATCCTGCCTTGTTATGTAGCTAAATGGAAACTCAAAGTGAGCCCTAGCTTCGAAGGAGGGCCCTGATATGCCATGCAGCGGGATAGGCGTACAACAGCTTCTATGAAGCCTTAGTCACTCTTCTCCTTTAGCTGAACGCTAGTAAGCTTTTCTGGACTCCTAGACCCCTCGCGGCAGCACTCGCTTCCCTACAAAGGCACTGAGCACCCCCAGGCTCTCCTGAGTCGAAGATCAACATTCAGACACGTAGACCCTTCGGAGTACCCGTGTCTGTGCCGAGTGAAGGAGAGCATGATGCACACTTCGTCGCGGTACCTAGATTTTCTCAGCTCACCAATAGCCTCAGGAACATGATTCTAGGAGGTGCAGCATGCCATGCAAGTCTGCCTGCTTACAGTAGTCCGAGCTGTACTGAGAAAAACTCTTTGCTTACAATTCCTTCTACCACCTCATAGCTGAAGTCAACCTACCTCTAGGAGAAAGTCGGCTTGTGGTCCAAGTGCAACTAGAGCACACTTTCTGGTATAATGCTACAGGCTTTTGGAAGATGCCCAGGAGCCAGGACACCTAGGGAATTCTTTCATTTAGGCAGTTCGCTACACGCAGAACACCCGGCATAGGAAAGTGGATTCTCCAAGACCCAGGGAGTAGCTAGGTCTCTTTTGACTTGTTAGAAAGCACAGATGCTTCTTCTGCGTGTCAACCTGGAAATGGCGGCCTTAGGAGTCAAGCCTTGTTTTCCCGTCTTGAAAGCTCCATTCAAGCGGCCTTAAAGCTACCTGAAAAACACTGTGGTTGTGGGACTTGTATTCACTCCAGGCATGGCTCTGGAAGAACATGAGTTATCTCGAAAGAAAGCGGGTGCTTCCAGGCTCTGGTTAGGAGCATATCCTGCCCTGCACTAGAGCTAAGGGGAATCTTGACGTGCACTCTACCCTGGCCTACAGCTCTGATTTGCCATCCAGAAGGGTAGTTGTGCAGCCTTTTCCTTGAGTCCTTAGTCACAGTTCTGCATTAGTTTAAAGGTACTAATCTTCTCAGGACTCCAGTCCCACTCGTGCCAGTACCCGTTTCCGTACAAGAACTCTGAGTACCCCAGGGCTCCCCTGGGCTTGCCGGGCCACACTCACACCCGTAGGCCCTTCACTGTGCCCCTCTGTAGGCCGAGTGAAGCATAACAAACTGCACTCTTTCTTGGGAAAGCTAGATTTCCTCAGCTCACCAGCAGCCTCTGGAACACGGTTCTAGCAAGTCCAGCATACCATGGAAGTCTGCCTCATCGCCCTATTCTGAGCTGTACTGAGCAAAACTCTCTGCTTTGAAGTCCTTCGAGGACCTCATACCTGAAGTCACCGTATCTCAAGGAGAAAGACGGCTTGCATTCCAACTTCCACTAAAGCACAGTTTTCTGTGTAACACTTCAGGCTTTGGGGACATGCACAGGGCTCTTAGGAGACCTAGGGCAGTCTATTGTCTAGGCACGTCGCTACATGTACAACACCCTGTGCAGAAAACTTGATTCTGGGAAGAGCCAAGTAGCTAGCTAGGTCTCTTTTGTCCTCTTAGAAACCACAGATACGTACGCTACGTGTCAATCTGGAAACAGGACCTGATGGGACTAGCCTTGTTTCCCATCATGAAAGCTCCTTTTATGCGCCTTGAAGCTAAGTGAAAAACACTGTTGGTGTCGGGCTTATACACACGACAGGCATGGCTGTGAGAGGGAAAAAGAGGTGTCACGAAGAAACATGGTATTCCAGTTTCTGAGTCAGAGCTGATCCTGTCCTGTTCTATAGCTAAAGGGAAACTCAAAGTGAGGCCTAACTTCGAAGGAGGGCCCTGATATGCCTTACAGCGGGTTAGGCGTGCAACAGCTTCCATGAGGCCTTAGTCGCTCTCCTGCTTTAGTTGAACGCTAGTAAGCTTTTCAGGCCGCTTAGATCCCTCGCGGCAGCACTCGTTTCCGTACAAGGATACTGAGTACCCGCAGGCTCCCCTTGGCTTGCTGGGCCACACTCAGACCCGTAGGCCCATCAGGGTGCCCCTGGGTAGGCCGAGTGAAGGGTAACCCGCTGCACTCTTCCTTGGGTGAGCTAGATATCCCCAGCTCACCAACGGCTTCATCAACACGGTTCTAGCAAGGCCAGCATACCATGGAAGTCGTCCTCGTTGCCCTAGTCTGAGCGGTACTGAGAAAAACTCTCTGCTTACAAGTCCTTCTAGGACCTCATCCCTGAAGTCACCGTATCTCTAGGAGAAAGGCAGCTTGCACAGCAACTTCCACTACAGCACAGTTTTGTGTGGAACACTTCAGGTTTTTGGGAGAGGCACAGGACCCTAGGAGACCTAGGGCAGTCTGTCATCGAAGCAGTTCGCTACACGCAGAGCGCCCTATGCAGAAAAGTTCAATCAGGGAAGAGCCAGGGAGGTAGCTAGGTCTCTTTTGACCTGCCAGTACCCACAGACACTTATGCTGCATGTCAATCTGGTGATGGTGCCTGATGCGACTGGCCTTGTTTTCCCACTTTGAAAGCTCTTCTTCTGCGCCTTGAAGCTCCCTTAAAAACACTGTGGTTGTCAGGCTTATACTCACGGCAGGCATGGCTGTGAGAGGGAAAAAGAGGTTACACGAAGAGACAGGGTATTTCAGTTTCTGAGTCAGAGCTCATCCTGCCTTGTTATGTAGCTAAATGGAAACTCAAAGTGAGCCCTAACTTCGAAGGAGGGCCCTGATATGCCATGCAGCGGGATAGGCGTACAACAGCTTCTATGAAGCCTTAGTCACTCTTCTGCTTTAGCTGAAGGCTAGTAAGCTTTTCTGGACTCCTAGACCCCTCGCGGCAGCACTCGCTTCCCTACAAAGGCACTGAGCACCCCCAGGCTCTCCTGAGTCGAAGATCAACATTCAGACACGTAGACCCTTCGGAGTACCCGTGTCTGTGCCGAGTGAAGGAGAGCATGATGCACACTTCGTCGCGGGACCTAGATTTTCTCAGCTTACCAATAGCCTCAGGAACATGATTCTAGGAGGTGCAGCATGCCATGCAAGTCTGCCTGCTTACAGTAGTCCGAGCTGTACTGAGAAAAACTCTTTGCTTACAATTCCTTCTACCACCTCATAGCTGAAGTCAACCTACCTCTAGGAGAAAGTCGGCTTGTGTTCCAAATGCAACTAGAGCACACTTTCTGGTATAATGCTACAGGCTTTTGGAAGATGCCCAGGAGCCAGGACACCTAGGGAATTCTTTCATTTAGGCAGTTCGCTACACGCAGAACACCCGGCATAGGAAAGTGGATTCTCCAAGACCCAGGGAGTAGCTAGGTCTCTTTTGACTTGTTAGAAAGCACAGATGCTTCTTCTGCGTGTCAACCTGGAAATGGCGGCCTTAGGAGTCAAGCCTTGTTTTCCCGTCTTGAAAGCTCCATTCAAGCGGCCTTAAAGCTACCTGAAAAACACTGTGGTTGTGGGACTTGTATTCACTCCAGGCATGGCTCTGGAAGAACATGAGTTATCTCGAAAGAAAGCGGGTGCTTCCAGGCTCTGGTTAGGAGCATATCCTGCCCTGCACTAGAGCTAAGGGGACTCTTGACGTGCACTCTACCCTGGCCTACAGCTCTGATTTGCCATCCAGAAGGGTAGTTGTGCAGCCTTTTCCTTGAGTCCTTAGTCACAGTTCTGCATTAGTTTAAAGGTACTAATCTTCTCAGGACTCCAGTCCCACTCGTGCCAGTACCCGTTTCCGTACAAGAACTCTGAGTACCCCAGGGCTCCCCTGGGCTTGCCGGGCCACACTCACACCCGTAGGCCCTTCACTGTGCCCCTCTGTAGGCCGAGTGAAGCATAACAAACTGCATTCTTTCTTGGGAAAGCTAGATTTCCTTAGCTCACCAGCAGCCTCTGGAACACGGTTCTAGCAAGTCCAGCATACCATGGAAGTCTGCCTCATCGCCCTATTCTGAGCTGTACTGAGCAAAACTCTCTGCTTTGAAGTCCTTCGAGGACCTCATACCTGAAGTCACCGTATCTCAAGGAGAAAGACGGCTTGCATTCCAACTTCCACTAAAGCACAGTTTTCTGTGTAACACTTCAGGCTTTGGGGACATGCACAGGGCTCTTAGGAGACCTAGGGCAGTCTATTGTCTAGGCACGTCACTACATGTACAACACCCTGTGCAGAAAACTTGATTCTGGGAAGAGCCAAGTAGCTAGCTAGGTCTCTTTTGTCCTCTTAGAAACCACAGATACTTAGGCTACGTGTCAATCTGGAAACAGGACCTGATGGGACTAGCCTTGTTTCCCATCATGAAAGCTCCTTTTATGCGCCTTGAAGCTAAGTGAAAAACACTGTTGGTGTCGGGCTTATACACACGACAGGCATGGCTGTGAGAGGGAAAAAGAGGTGTCACGAAGAAACATGGTATTCCAGTTTCTGAGTCAGAGCTGATCCTGTCCTGTTCTATAGCTAAAGGGAAACTCAAAGTGAGGCCTAACTTCGAAGGAGGGCCCTGATATGCCTTACAGCGGGTTAGGCGTGCAACAGCTTCCATGAGGCCTTAGTCGCTCTCCTGCTTTAGTTGAACGCTAGTAAGCTTTTCAGGCCGCCTAGATCCCTCGCGGCAGCACTCGTTTCCGTACAAGGATACTGAGTACCCGCAGGCTCCCCTGGGCTTGCTGGGCCGCACTCAGAGCCGTAGGCCCATCAGGGTGCCCCTGGATAGGCCGAGTGAAGGGTAACCCGCTGCACTCTTCCTTGGGCGAGCTAGATATCCCCAGCTCACCAACGGCTTCATCAACACGGTTCTAGCAAGGCCAGCATACCATGGAAGTCGTCCTCGTTGCCCTAGTCTGAGCGGTACTGAGAAAAACTCTCTGCTTACAAGTCCTTCTAGGACCTCATCCCTGAAGTCACCGTATCTCTAGGAGAAAGGCAGCTTGCACAGCAACTTCCACTACAGCACAGTTTTGTGTGGAACACTTCAGGTTTTTGGGAGAGGCACAGGACCCTAGGAGACGTAGGGCAGTCTGTCATCGAAGCAGTTCGCTACACGCAGAGCGCCCTATGCAGAAAAGTTGAATCAGGGAAGAGCCAGGGAGGTAGCTAGGTCTCTTTTGACCTGCCAGTACCCACAGACACTTATGCTGCATGTCAATCTGGTGATGGTGCCTGATGCGACTGGCTTTGTTTTCCCACCTTGAAAGCTCTTCTTATGCGCCTTGAAGCTCCCTTAAAAACACTGTGGTTGTCAGGCTTATACTCACGGCAGGCATGGCTGTGAGAGGGCAAAAGAGGTTTCACGACGAGACAGGGTATTTCAGTTTCTAAATCAGAGCTCATCCTGTCCTGTTTTATAGCTAAGGGGAAACTCAAAGTGAGCCCTCGCTTCGAAGGCGGCCCCTGATATGCCTTACAGCGGGGTAGGCGTGCAACAGCTTCCATGAGGCCTTAGTCGCTCTTCTGCTTTAGTTGAACGCTAGTAAGCTTTTCAGGCCTCCTAGATCCCTTGCGGCAGCACTCGTTTCCGTACAAGGATACTGAGTACCCCCAGGCTCCCCTGGGCTTGCTGGGCCACACTCAGACCCGTAGGCCCATCAGGGTGCCCCTGGGTAGGCCAAGTGAAGGGTAACCCGCTGCACTCTTCCTTGGGCGAGCTAGATATCCCCAGCTCACCAACGGCTTCATCAACACGGTTCTAGCAAGGCCAGCATACCATGGAAGTCGTCCTCGTTGCCCTAGTCTGAGCGGTACTGAGAAAAACTCTCTGCTTACAAGTCCTTCTAGGACCTCATCCCTGAAGTCACCGTATCTCTAGGAGAAAGGCAGCTTGCACTGCAACTTCCACTACAGCACAGTTTTGTGTGGAACACTTCAGGTTTTTGGGAGAGGCACAGGACCCTAGGAGACCTAGGGCAGTCTTTCATCTAAGCAGTTCGCTACACGCAGAGCGCCCTATGCAGAAAAGTTGAATCAGGGAAGAGCCAGGGAGGTAGCTAGGTCTCTTTTGACCTGCCAGTACCCACAGACACTTATGCTGCGTGTCAACCTGGTGATGGTGCCTGATGCGACTGGCTTTGTTTTCCCACCTTGAAAGCTCTTCTTATGCGCCTTGAAGCTCCCTTAAAAACACTGTGGTTGTCAGGCTTATACTCACGGCAGGCATGGCTGTGAGAGGGAAAAAGAGGTTACACGAAGAGACAGGGTATTTCAGTTTCTGAGTCAGAGCTCATCCTGCCTTGTTATGTAGCTAAATGGAAACTCAAAGTGAGCCCTAGCTTCGAAGGAGGGCCCTGATATGCCATGCAGCGGGATAGGCGTACAACAGCTTCTATGAAGCCTTAGTCACTCTTCTGCTTTAGCTGAACGCTAGTAAGCTTTTCTGGACTCCTAGACCCCTCGCGGCAGCACTCGCTTCCCTACAAAGGCACTGAGCACCCCCAGGCTCTCCTGAGTCGAAGATCAACATTCAGACACGTAGACCCTTCGGAGTACCCGTGTCTGTGCCGAGTGAAGGAGAGCATGATGCACACTTCGTCGCGGGACCTAGATTTTCTCGGCTCACCAATAGCCTCAGGAACATGATTCTAGGAGGTGCAGCATGCCATGCAAGTCTGCCTGCTTACAGTAGTCCGAGCTGTACTGAGAAAAACTCTTTGCTTACAATTCCTTCTACCACCTCATAGCTGAAGTCAACCTACCTCTAGGAGAAAGTCGGCTTGTGGTCCAAGTGCAACTAGAGCACACTTTCTGGTATAATGCTACAGGCTTTTGGAAGATGCCCAGGAGCCAGGACACCTAGGGAATTCTTTCATTTAGGCAGTTCGCTACACGCAGAACACCCGGCATAGGAAAGTGGATTCTCCAAGACCCAGGGAGTAGCTAGGTCTCTTTTGACTTGTTAGAAAGCACAGATGCTTCTTCTGCGTGTCAACCTGGAAATGGCGGCCTTAGGAGTCAAGCCTTGTTTTCCCGTCTTGAAAGCTCCATTCAAGCGGCCTTAAAGCTACCTGAAAAACACTGTGGTTGTGGGACTTGTATTCACTCCAGGCATGGCTCTGGAAGAACATGAGTTATCTCGAAAGAAAGCGGGTGCTTCCAGGCTCTGGTTAGGAGCATATCCTGCCCTGCACTAGAGCTAAGGGGAATCTTGACGTGCACTCTACCCTGGCCTACAGCTCTGATTTGCCATCCAGAAGGGTAGTTGTGCAGCCTTTTCCTTGAGTCCTTAGTCACAGTTCTGCATTAGTTTAAAGGTACTAATCTTCTCAGGACTCCAGTCCCACTCGTGCCAGTACCCGTTTCCGTACAAGAACTCTGAGTACCCCAGGGCTCCCCTGGGCTTGCCGGGCCACACTCACACCCGTAGGCCCTTCACTGTGCCCCTCTGTAGGCCGAGTGAAGCATAACAAACTGCACTCTTTCTTGGGAAAGCTAGATTTCCTCAACTCACCAGCAGCCTCTGGAACACGGTTCTAGCAAGTCCAGCATACCATGGAAGTCTGCCTCATAGCCCTATTCTGAGCTGTGTACTGAGCAAAACTCTCTGCTTTGAAGTCCTTCGAGGACCTCATACCTGAAGTCACCGTATCTCAAGGAGAAAGACGGCTTGCATTCCAACTTCCACTAAAGCACAGTTTTCTGTGTAACACTTCAGGCTTTGGGGACATGCACAGGGCTCTTAGGAGACCTAGGGCAGTCTATTGTCTAGGCACGTCGCTACATGTACAACACCCTGTGCAGAAAACTTGATTCTGGGAAGAGCCATGTAGCTAGCTAGGTCTCTTTTGTCCTCTTAGAAACCACAGATACTTACGCTACGTGTCAATCTGGAAACAGGACCTGATGGGACTAGCCTTGTTTCCCATCATGAAAGCTCCTTTTATGCGCCTTGAAGCTAAGTGAAAAACACTGTTGGTGTCGGGCTTATACACACGACAGGCATGGCTGTGAGAGGGAAAAAGAGGTGTCACGAAGAAACATGGTATTCCAGTTTCTGAGTCAGAGCTGATCCTGTCCTGTTCTATAGCTAAAGGGAAACTCAAAGAGAGGCCTAACTTCGAAGGAGGGCCCTGATATGCCTTACAGCGGGTTAGGCGTGCAACAGCTTCCATGAGGCCTTAGTCGCTCTCCTGCTTTAGTTGAACGCTAGTAAGCTTTTCAGGCCGCTTAGATCCCTCGCGGCAGCACTCGTTTCCGTACAAGGATACTGAGTACCCGCAGGCTCCCCTGGGCTTGCTGGGCCGCACTCAGACCCGTAGGCCCATCAGGGTGCCCCTGGGTAGGCCGAGTGAAGGGTAACCCGCTGCACTCTTCCTTGGGCGAGCTAGATATCCCCAGCTCACCAACGGCTTCATCAACACGGTTCTAGCAAGGCCAGCATACCATGGAAGTCGTCCTCGTTGCCCTAGTCTGAGCGGTACTGAGAAAAACTCTCTGCTTACAAGTCCTTCTAGGACCTCATCCCTGAAGTCACCGTATCTCTAGGAGAAAGGCAGCTTGCACAGCAACTTCCACTACAGCACAGTTTTGTGTGGAACACTTCAGGTTTTTGGGAGAGGCACAGGACCCTAGGAGACCTAGGGCAGTCTGTCATGGAAGCAGTTCGCTACACGCAGAGCGCCCTATGCAGAAAAGTTGAATCAGGGAAGAGCCAGGGAGGTAGCTAGGTCTCTTTTGACCTGCCAGTACCCACAGACACTTATGCTGCATGTCAATCTGGTGATGGTGCCTGATGCGACTGGCCCTGTTTTCCCACCTTGAAAGCTCTTCTTCTGCGCCTTGAAGCTCCCTTAAAAACACTGTGGTTGTCAGGCTTATACTCACGGCAGGCATGGCTGTGAGAGGGAAAAAGAGGTTACACGAAGAGACAGGGTATTTCAGTTTCTGAGTCAGAGCTCATCCTGCCTTGTTATGTAGCTAAATGGAAACTCAAAGTGAGCCCTAGCTTCGAAGGAGGGCCCTGATATGCCATGCAGCGGGATAGGCGTACAACAGCTTCTATGAAGCCTTAGTCACTCTTCTGCTTTAGCTGAACGCTAGTAAGCTTTTCTGGACTCCTAGACCCCTCGCGGCAGCACTCGCTTCCCTACAAAGGCACTGAGCACCCCCAGGCTCTCCTGAGTCGAAGATCAACATTCAGACACGTAGACCCTTCGGAGTACCCGTGTCTGTGCCGAGTGAAGGAGAGCATGATGCACACTTCGTCGCGGTACCTAGATTTTCTCAGCTCACCAATAGCCTCAGGAACATGATTCTAGGAGGTGCAGCATGCCATGCAAGTCTGCCTGCTTACAGTAGTCCGAGCTGTACTGAGAAAAACTCTTTGCTTACAATTCCTTCTACCACCTCATAGCTGAAGTCAACCTACCTCTAGGAGAAAGTCGGCTTGTGGTCCAAGTGCAACTAGAGCACACTTTCTGGTATAATGCTACAGGCTTTTGGAAGATGCCCAGGAGCCAGGACACCTAGGGAATTCTTTCATTTAGGCAGTTCGCTACACGCAGAACACCCGGCATAGGAAAGTGGATTCTCCAAGACCCAGGGAGTAGCTAGGTCTCTTTTGACTTGTTAGAAAGCACAGATGCTTCTTCTGCGTGTCAACCTGGAAATGGCGGCCTTAGGAGTCAAGCCTTGTTTTCCCGTCTTGAAAGCTCCATTCAAGCGGCCTTAAAGCTACCTGAAAAACACTGTGGTTGTGGGACTTGTATTCACTCCAGGCATGGCTCTGGAAGAACATGAGTTATCTCGAAAGAAAGCGGGTGCTTCCAGGCTCTGGTTAGGAGCATATCCTGCCCTGCACTAGAGCTAAGGGGAATCTTGACGTGCACTCTACCCTGGCCTACAGCTCTGATTTGCCATCCAGAAGGGTAGTTGTGCAGCCTTTTCCTTGAGTCCTTAGTCACAGTTCTGCATTAGTTTAAAGGTACTAATCTTCTCAGGACTCCAGTCCCACTCGTGCCAGTACCCGTTTCCGTACAAGAACTCTGAGTACCCCAGGGCTCCCCTGGGCTTGCCGGGCCACACTCACACCCGTAGGCCCTTCACTGTGCCCCTCTGTAGGCCGAGTGAAGCATAACAAACTGCACTCTTTCTTGGGAAAGCTAGATTTCCTCAGCTCACCAGCAGCCTCTGGAACACGGTTCTAGCAAGTCCAGCATACCATGGAAGTCTGCCTCATCGCCCTATTCTGAGCTGTACTGAGCAAAACTCTCTGCTTTGAAGTCCTTCGAGGACCTCATACCTGAAGTCACCGTATCTCAAGGAGAAAGACGGCTTGCATTCCAACTTCCACTAAAGCACAGTTTTCTGTGTAACACTTCAGGCTTTGGGGACATGCACAGGGCTCTTAGGAGACCTAGGGCAGTCTATTGTCTAGGCACGTCGCTACATGTACAACACCCTGTGCAGAAAACTTGATTCTGGGAAGAGCCAAGTAGCTAGCTAGGTCTCTTTTGTCCTCTTAGAAACCACAGATACTTACGCTACGTGTCAATCTGGAAACAGGACCTGATGGGACTAGCCTTGTTTCCCATCATGAAAGCTCCTTTTATGCGCCTTGAAGCTAAGTGAAAAACACTGTTGGTGTCGGGCTTATACACACGACAGGCATGGCTGTGAGAGGGAAAAAGAGGTGTCACGAAGAAACATGGTATTCCAGTTTCTGAGTCAGAGCTGATCCTGTCCTGTTCTATAGCTAAAGGGAAACTCAAAGTGAGGCCTAACTTCGAAGGAGGGCCCTGATATGCCTTACAGCGGGTTAGGCGTGCAACAGCTTCCATGAGGCCTTAGTCGCTCTCCTGCTTTAGTTGAACGCTAGTAAGCTTTTCAGGCCGCTTAGATCCCTCGCGGCAGCACTCGTTTCCGTACAAGGATACTGAGTACCCGCAGGCTCCCCTGGGCTTGCTGGGCCGCACTCAGACCCGTAGGCCCATCAGGGTGCCCCTGGGTAGGCCGAGTGAAGGGTAACCCGCTGCACTCTTCCTTGGGCGAGCTAGATATCCCCAGCTCACCAACGGCTTCATCAACACGGTTCTAGCAAGGCCAGCATACCATGGAAGTCGTCCTCGTTGCCCTAGTCTGAGCGGTACTGAGAAAAACTCTCTGCTTACAAGTCCTTCTAGGACCTCATCCCTGAAGTCACCGTATCTCTAGGAGAAAGGCAGCTTGCACAGCAACTTCCACTACAGCACAGTTTTGTGTGGAACACTTCAGGTTTTTGGGAGAGGCACAGGACCCTAGGAGACGTAGGGCAGTCTGTCATCGAAGCAGTTCGCTACACGCAGAGCGCCCTATGCAGAAAAGTTGAATCAGGGAAGAGCCAGGGAGGTAGCTAGGTCTCTTTTGACCTGCCAGTACCCACAGACACTTATGCTGCATGTCAATCTGGTGATGGTGCCTGATGCGACTGGCTTTGTTTTCCCACCTTGAAAGCTCTTCTTCTGCGCCTTGAAGCTCCCTTAAAAACACTGTGGTTGTCAGGCTTATACTCACGGCAGGCATGGCTGTGAGAGGGCAAAAGAGGTTTCACGACGAGACAGGGTATTTCAGTTTCTAAATCAGAGCTCATCCTGTCCTGTTTTATAGCTAAGGGGAAACTCAAAGTGAGCCCTCGCTTCGAAGGCGGCCCCTGATATGCCTTACAGCGGGGTAGGCGTGCAACAGCTTCCATGAGGCCTTAGTCGCTCTTCTGCTTTAGTTGAACGCTAGTAAGCTTTTCAGGCCTCCTAGATCCCTTGCGGCAGCACTCGTTTCCGTACAAGGATACTGAGTACCCCCAGGCTCCCCTGGGCTTGCTGGGCCACACTCAGACCCGTAGGCCCATCAGGGTGCCCCTGGGTAGGCCAAGTGAAGGGTAACCCGCTGCACTCTTCCTTGGGCGAGCTAGATATCCCCAGCTCACCAACGGCTTCATCAACACGGTTCTAGCAAGGCCAGCATACCATGGAAGTCGTCCTCGTTGCCCTAGTCTGAGCGGTACTGAGAAAAACTCTCTGCTTACAAGTCCTTCTAGGACCTCATCCCTGAAGTCACCGTATCTCTAGGAGAAAGGCAGCTTGCACTGCAACTTCCACTACAGCACAGTTTTGTGTGGAACACTTCAGGTTTTTGGGAGAGGCACAGGACCCTAGGAGACCTAGGGCAGTCTTTCATCTAAGCAGTTCGCTACACGCAGAGCGCCCTATGCAGAAAAGTTGAATCAGGGAAGAGCCAGGGAGGTAGCTAGGTCTCTTTTGACCTGCCAGTACCCACAGACACTTATGCTGCGTGTCAACCTGGTGATGGTGCCTGATGCGACTGGCTTTGTTTTCCCACCTTGAAAGCTCTTCTTATGCGTCTTGAAGCTCCCTTAAAAACACTGTGGTTGTCAGGCTTATACTCACGGCAGGCATGGCTGTGAGAGGGAAAAAGAGGTTACACGAAGAGACAGGGTATTTCAGTTTCTGAGTCAGAGCTCATCCTGCCTTGTTATGTAGCTAAATGGAAACTCAAAGTGAGCCCTAGCTTCGAAGGAGGGCCCTGATATGCCATGCAGCGGGATAGGCGTACAACAGCTTCTATGAAGCCTTAGTCACTCTTCTGCTTTAGCTGAACGCTAGTAAGCTTTTCTGGACTCCTAGACCCCTCGCGGCAGCACTCGATTCCCTACAAAGGCACTGAGCACCCCCAGGCTCTCCTGAGTCGAAGATCAACATTCAGACACGTAGACCCTTCGGAGTACCCGTGTCTGTGCCGAGTGAAGGAGAGCATGATGCACACTTCGTCGCGGGACCCAGATTTTCTCGGCTCACCAATAGCCTCAGGAACATGATTCTAGGAGGTGCAGCATGCCATGCAAGTCTGCCTGCTTACAGTAGTCCGAGCTGTACTGAGAAAAACTCTTTGCTTACAATTCCTTCTACCACCTCATAGCTGAAGTCAACCTACCTCTAGGAGAAAGTCGGCTTGTGGTCCAAGTGCAACTAGAGCACACTTTCTGGTATAATGCTACAGGCTTTTGGAAGATGCCCAGGAGCCAGGACACCTAGGGAATTCTTTCATTTAGGCAGTTCGCTACACGCAGAACACCCGGCATAGGAAAGTGGATTCTCCAAGACCCAGGGAGTAGCTAGGTCTCTTTTGACTTGTTAGAAAGCACAGATGCTTCTTCTGCGTGTCAACCTGGAAATGGCGGCCTTAGGAGTCAAGCCTTGTTTTCCCGTCTTGAAAGCTCCATTCAAGCGGCCTTAAAGCTACCTGAAAAACACTGTGGTTGTGGGACTTGTATTCACTCCAGGCATGGCTCTGGAAGAACATGAGTTATCTCGAAAGAAAGCGGGTGCTTCCAGGCTCTGGTTAGGAGCATATCCTGCCCTGCACTAGAGCTAAGGGGAATCTTGACGTGCACTCTACCCTGGCCTACAGCTCTGATTTGCCATCCAGAAGGGTAGTTGTGCAGCCTTTTCCTTGAGTCCTTAGTCACAGTTCTGCATTAGTTTAAAGGTACTAATCTTCTCAGGACTCCAGTCCCACTCGTGCCAGTACCCGTTTCCGTACAAGAACTCTGAGTACCCCAGGGCTCCCCTGGGCTTGCCGGGCCACACTCACACCCGTAGGCCCTTCACTGTGCCCCTCTGTAGGCCGAGTGAAGCATAACAAACTGCACTCTTTCTTGGGAAAGCTAGATTTCCTCAACTCACCAGCAGCCTCTGGAACACGGTTCTAGCAAGTCCAGCATACCATGGAAGTCTGCCTCATAGCCCTATTCTGAGCTGTGTACTGAGCAAAACTCTCTGCTTTGAAGTCCTTCGAGGACCTCATACCTGAAGTCACCGTATCTCAAGGAGAAAGACGGCTTGCATTCCAACTTCCACTAAAGCACAGTTTTCTGTGTAACACTTCAGGCTTTGGGGACATGCACAGGGCTCTTAGGAGACCTAGGGCAGTCTATTGTCTAGGCACGTCGCTACATGTACAACACCCTGTGCAGAAAACTTGATTCTGGGACGAGCCATGTAGCTAGCTAGGTCTCTTTTGTCCTCTTAGAAACCACAGATACTTACGCTACGTGTCAATCTGGAAACAGGACCTGATGGGACTAGCCTTGTTTCCCATCATGAAAGCTCCTTTTATGCGCCTTGAAGCTAAGTGAAAAACACTGTTGGTGTCGGGCTTATACACACGACAGGCATGGCTGTGAGAGGGAAAAAGAGGTGTCACGAAGAAACATGGTATTCCAGTTTCTGAGTCAGAGCTGATCCTGTCCTGTTCTATAGCTAAAGGGAAACTCAAAGAGAGGCCTAACTTCGAAGGAGGGCCCTGATATGCCTTACAGCGGGTTAGGCGTGCAACAGCTTCCATGAGGCCTTAGTCGCTCTCCTGCTTTAGTTGAACGCTAGTAAGCTTTTCAGGCCGCTTAGATCCCTCGCGGCAGCACTCGTTTCCGTACAAGGATACTGAGTACCCGCAGGCTCCCCTGGGCTTGCTGGGCCGCACTCAGACCCGTAGGCCCATCAGGGTGCCCCTGGGTAGGCCGAGTGAAGGGTAACCCGCTGCACTCTTCCTTGGGCGAGCTAGATATCCCCAGCTCACCAACGGCTTCATCAACACGGTTCTAGCAAGGCCAGCATACCATGGAAGTCGTCCTCGTTGCCCTAGTCTGAGCGGTACTGAGAAAAACTCTCTGCTTACAAGTCCTTCTAGGACCTCATCCCTGAAGTCACCGTATCTCTAGGAGAAAGGCAGCTTGCACAGCAACTTCCACTACAGCACAGTTTTGTGTGGAACACTTCAGGTTTTGGGGAGAGGCACAGGACCCTAGGAGACGTAGGGCAGTCTGTCATCGAAGCAGTTCGCTACACGCAGAGCGCCCTATGCAGAAAAGTTGAATCAGGGAAGAGCCAGGGAGGTAGCTAGGTCTCTTTTGACCTGCCAGTACCCACAGACACTTATGCTGCATGTCAATCTGGTGATGGTGCCTGATGCGACTGGCCTTGTTTTCCCACCTTGAAAGCTCTTCTTATGCGCCTTGAAGCTCCCTTAAAAACACTGTGGTTGTCAGGCTTATACTCACGGCAGGCATGGCTGTGAGAGGGCAAAAGAGGTTTCACGACGAGACAGGGTATTTCAGTTTCTAAATCAGAGCTCATCCTGTCCTGTTTTATAGCTAAGGGGAAACTCAAAGTGAGCCCTCGCTTCGAAGGCGGCCCCTGATATGCCTTACAGCGGGGTAGGCGTGCAACAGCTTCCATGAGGCCTTAGTCGCTCTTCTGCTTTAGTTGAACGCTAGTAAGCTTTTCAGGCCTCCTAGATCCCTCGCGGCAGCACTCGTTTCCGTACAAGGATACTGAGTACCCCCAGGCTCCCCTGGGCTTGCTGGGCCACACTCAGACCCGTAGGCCCATCAGGGTGCCCCTGGGTAGGCCGAGTGAAGGGTAACCCGCTGCACTCTTCCTTGGGCGAGCTAGATATCCCCAGCTCACCAACGGCTTCATCAACACGGTTCTAGCAAGGCCAGCATACCATGGAAGTCGTCCTCGTTGCCCTAGTCTGAGCGGTACTGAGAAAAACTCTCTGCTTACAAGTCCTTCTAGGACCTCATCCCTGAAGTCACCGTATCTCTAGGAGAAAGGCAGCTTGCACTGCAACTTCCACTACAGCACAGTTTTGTGTGGAACACTTCAGGTTTTTGGGAGAGGCACAGGACCCTAGGAGACCTAGGGCAGTCTTTCATCTAAGCAGTTCGCTACACGCAGAGCGCCCTATGCAGAAAAGTTGAATCAGGGAAGAGCCAGGGAGGTAGCTAGGTCTCTTTTGACCTGCCAGTACCCACGGACACTTATGCTGCGTGTCAACCTGGTGATGGTGCCTGATGCGACTGGCTTTGTTTTCCCACCTTGAAAGCTCTTCTTCTGCGCCTTGAAGCTCCCTTAAAAACACTGTGGTTGTCAGGCTTATACTCACGGCAGGCATGGCTGTGAGAGGGCAAAAGAGGTTACACGAAGAGACAGGGTACTTCAGTTTCTGAGTCAGAGCTCATCCTGCCTTGTTATGTAGCTAAATGGAAACTCAAAGTGAGCCCTAGCTTCGAAGGAGGGCCCTGATATGCCATGCAGCGGGATAGGCGTACAACAGCTTCTATGAAGCCTTAGTCACTCTTCTGCTTTAGCTGAAAGCTAGTAAGCTTTTCTGGACTCCTAGACCCCTCGCGGCAGCACTCGCTTCCCTACAAAGGCACTGAGCACCCCCAGGCTCTCCTGAGTCGAAGATCAACATTCAGACACGTAGACCCTTCGGAGTACCCGTGTCTGTGCCGAGTGAAGGAGAGCATGATGCACACTTCGTCGCGGGACCTAGATTTTCTCAGCTCACCAATAGCCTCAGGAACATGATTCTAGGAGGTGCAGCATGCCATGCAAGTCTGCCTGCTTACAGTAGTCCGAGCTGTACTGAGAAAAACTCTTTGCTTACAATTCCTTCTACCACCTCATAGCTGAAGTCAACCTACCTCTAGGAGAAAGTCGGCTTGTGGTCCAAGTGCAACTAGAGCACACTTTCTGGTATAATGCTACAGGCTTTTGGAAGATGCCCAGGAGCCAGGACACCTAGGGAATTCTTTCATTTAGGCAGTTCGCTACACGCAGAACACCCGGCATAGGAAAGTGGATTCTCCAAGACCCAGGGAGTAGCTAGGTCTCTTTTGACTTGTTAGAAAGCACAGATGCTTCTTCTGCGTGTCAACCTGGAAATGGTGGCCTTAGGAGTCAAGCCTTGTTTTCCCGTCTTGAAAGCTCCATTCAAGCGGCCTTAAAGCTACCTGAAAAACACTGTGGTTGTGGGACTTGTATTCACTCCAGGCATGGCTCTGGAAGAACATGAGTTATCTCGAAAGAAAGCGGGTGCTTCCAGGCTCTGGTTAGGAGCATATCCTGCCCTGCACTAGAGCTAAGGGGAATCTTGACGTGCACTCTACCCTGGCCTACAGCTCTGATTTGCCATCCAGAAGGGTAGTTGTGCAGCCTTTTCCTTGAGTCCTTAGTCACAGTTCTGCATTAGTTTAAAGGTACTAATCTTCTCAGGACTCCAGTCCCACTCGTGCCAGTACCCGTTTCCGTACAAGAACTCTGAGTACCCCAGGGCTCCCCTGGGCTTGCCGGGCCACACTCACACCCGTAGGCCCTTCACTGTGCCCCTCTGTAGGCCGAGTGAAGCATAACAAACTGCACTCTTTCTTGGGAAAGCTAGATTTCCTCAGCTCACCAGCAGCCTCAGGAACACGGTTCTAGCAAGTCCAGCATACCATGGAAGTCTGCCTCATCGCCCTATTCTGAGCTGTGTACTGAGCAAAACTCTCTGCTTTGAAGTCCTTCGAGGACCTCATACCTGAAGTCACCGTATCTCAAGGAGAAAGACGGCTTGCATTCCAACTTCCACTAAAGCACAGTTTTCTGTGTAACACTTCAGGCTTTGGGGACATGCACAGGGCTCTTAGGAGACCTAGGGCAGTCTATTGTCTAGGCACGTCGCTACATGTACAACACCCTGTGCAGAAAACTTGATTCTGGGAAGAGCCAAGTAGCTAGCTAGGTCTCTTTTGTCCTCTTAGAAACCACAGATACTTACGCTGCGTGTCAATCTGGAAACAGGACCTGATGGGACTAGCCTTGTTTCCCATCATGAAAGCTCCTTTTATGCGCCTTGAAGCTAAGTGAAAAACACTGTTGGTGTCGGGCTTATACACACAACAGGCATGGCTGTGAGAGGGAAAAAGAGGTGTCACGAAGAAACATGGTATTCCAGTTTCTGAGTCAGAGCTGATCCTGTCCTGTTCTATAGCTAAAGGGAAACTCAAAGTGAGGCCTAACTTCGAAGGAGGGCCCTGATATGCCTTACAGCGGGTTAGGCGTGCAACAGCTTCCATGAGGCCTTAGTCGCTCTCCTGCTTTAGTTGAACGCTAGTAAGCTTTTCAGGCCGCCTAGATCCCTCGCGGCAGCACTCGTTTCCGTACAAGGATACTGAGTACCCGCAGGCTCCCCTGGGCTTGCTGGGCCGCACTCAGAACCGTAGGCTCATCAGGGTGCCCCTGGGTAGGCCGAGTGAAGGGTAACCCGCTGCACTCTTCCTTGGGCGAGCTAGATATCCCCAGCTCACCAACGGCTTCATCAACACGGTTCTAGCAAGGCCAGCATACCATGGAAGTCGTCCTCGTTGCCCTAGTCTGAGCGGTACTGAGAAAAACTCTCTGCTTACAAGTCCTTCTAGGACCTCATCCCTGAAGTCACCGTATCTCTAGGAGAAAGGCAGCTTGCACAGCAACTTCCACTACAGCACAGTTTTGTGTGGAACACTTCAGGTTTTTGGGAGAGGCACAGGACCCTAGGAGACCTAGGGCAGTCTTTCATCGAAGCAGTTCGCTACACGCAGAGCGCCCTATGCAGAAAAGTTGAATCAGGGAAGAGCCAGGGAGGTAGCTAGGTCTCTTTTGACCTGCCAGTACCCACAGACACTTATGCTGCATGTCAATCTGGTGATGGTGCCTGATGCGACTGGCCTTGTTTTCCCACCTTGAAAGCTCTTCTTCTGCGCCTTGAAGCTCCCTTAAAAACACTGTGGTTGTCAGGCTTATACTCACGGCAGGCATGGCTGTGAGAGGGCAAAAGAGGTTTCACGACGAGACAGGGTATTTCAGTTTCTAAATCAGAGCTCATCCTGTCCTGTTTTATAGCTAAGGGGAAACTCAAAGTGAGCCCTCGCTTCGAAGGCGGCCCCAGATATGCCTTACAGCGGGGTAGGCGTGCAACAGCTTCCATGAGGCCTTAGTCGCTCTTCTGCTTTAGTTGAACGCTAGTAAGCTTTTCAGGCCTCCTGGATCCCTCGCGGCAGCACTCGTTTCCGTACAAGGATACTGAGTACCCCCAGGCTCCCCTGGGCTTGCTGGGCCACACTCAGACCCATAGGCCCATCAGGGTGCCCCTGGGTAGGCCGAGTGAAGGGTAACCCGCTGCACTCTTCCTTGGGCGAGCTAGATATCCCCAGCTCACCAACGGCTTCATCAACACGGTTCTAGCAAGGCCAGCATAACATGGAAGTCGTCCTCGTTGCCCTAGTCTGAGCGGTACTGAGAAAAACTCTCTGCTTACAAGTCCTTCTAGGACCTCATCCCTGAAGTCACCGTATCTCTAGGAGAAAGGCAGCTTGCACTGCAACTTCCACTACAGCACAGTTTTGTGTGGAACACTTCAGGTTTTGGGGAGAGGCACAGGACCCTAGGAGACCTAGGGCAGTCTTTCATCTAAGCAGTTCGCTACACGCAGAGCGCCCTATGCAGAAAAGTTGAATCAGGGAAGAGCCAGGGAGGTAGCTAGGTCTCTTTTGACGTGCCAGTACCCACGGACACTTATGCTGCGTGTCAACCTGGTGATGGTGCCTGATGCGACTGGCTTTGTTTTCCCACCTTGAAAGCTCTTCTTCTGCGCCTTGAAGCTCCCTTAAAAACACTGTGGTTGTCAGGCTTATACTCATGGCAGGCATGGCTGTGAGAGGGAAAAAGAGGTTACACGAAGAGACAGGGTATTTCAGTTTCTGAGTCAGAGCTCATCCTGCCTTGTTATGTAGCTAAATGGAAACTCAAAGTGAGCCCTAGCTTCGAAGGAGGGCCCTGATATGCCATGCAGCGGGATAGGCGTACAACAGCTTCTATGAAGCCTTAGTCACTCTTCTGCTTTAGCTGAACGCTAGTAAGCTTTTCTGGACTCCTAGACCCCTCGCGGCAGCACTCGCTTCCCTACAAAGGCACTGAGCACCCCCAGGCTCTCCTGAGTCGAAGATCAACATTCAGACACGTAGACCCTTCGGAGTACCCGTGTCTGTGCCGAGTGAAGGAGAGCATGATGCACACTTCGTCGCAGGACCTAGATTTTCTCAGCTCACCAATAGCCTCAGGAACATGATTCTAGGAGGTGCAGCATGCCATGCAAGTCTGCCTGCTTACAGTAGTCCGAGCTGTACTGAGAAAAACTCTTTGCTTACAATTCCTTCTACCACCTCATAGCTGAAGTCAACCTACCTCTAGGAGAAAGTCGGCTTGTGGTCCAAGTGCAACTAGAGCACACTTTCTGGTATAATGCTACAGGCTTTTGGAAGATGCCCAGGAGCCAGGACACCTAGGGAATTCTTTCATTTAGGCAGTTCGCTACACGCAGAACACCCGGCATAGGAAAGTGGATTCTCCAAGACCCAGGGAGTAGCTAGGTCTCTTTTGACTTGTTAGAAAGCACAGATGCTTCTTCTGCGTGTCAACCTGGAAATGGCGGCCTTAGGAGTCAAGCCTTGTTTTCCCATCTTGAAAGCTCCATTCAAGCGGCCTTAAAGCTACCTGGAAAACACTGTGGTTGTGGGACTTGTATTCACTCCAGGCATGGCTCTGGAAGAACATGAGTTATCTCGAAAGAAAGCGGGTGCTTCCAGGCTCTGGTTAGGAGCATATCCTGCCCTGCACTAGAGCTAAGGGGAATCTTGACGTGCACTCTACCCTGGCCTACAGCTCTGATTTGCCCTCCAGAAGGGTAGTTGTGCAGCCTTTTCCTTGAGTCCTTAGTCACAGTTCTGCATTAGTTTAAAGGTACTAATCTTCTCAGGACTCCAGTCCCACTCGTGCCAGTACCCGTTTCCGTACAAGAACTCTGAGTACCCCAGGGCTCCCCTGGGCTTGCTGGGCCACACTCACACCCGTAGGCCCTTCACTGTGCCCCTCTGTAGGCCGAGTGAAGCATAACAAACTGCACTCTTTCTTGGGAAAGCTAGATTTCCTCAGCTCACCAGCAGCCTCTGGAACACGGTTCTAGCAAGTCCCGCATACCATGGAAGTCTGCCTCATCGCCCTATTCTGAGCTGTACTGAGCAAAACTCTCTGCTTTGAAGTCCTTCGAGGACCTCATACCTGAAGTCACCGTATCTCAAGGAGAAAGACGGCTTGCATTCCAACTTCCACTAAAGCACACTTTTCTGTGTAACACTTCAGGCTTTGGGGACATGCACAGGGCTCTTAGGAGACCTAGGGCAGTCTATTGTCTAGGCACGTCGCTACATGTACAACACCCTGTGCAGAAAACTTGATTCTGGGAAGAGCCAAGTAGCTAGCTAGGTCTCTTTTGTCCTCTTAGAAACCACAGATACTTACGCTGCGTGTCAATCTGGAAACAGGACCTGATGGGACTAGCCTTGTTTCCCATCATGAAAGCTCCTTTTATGCGCCTTGAAGCTAAGTGAAAAACACTGTTGGTGTCGGGCTTATACACACGACAGGCATGGCTGTGAGAGGGAAAAAGAGGTGTCACGAAGAAACATGGTATTCCAGTTTCTGAGTCAGAGCTGATCCTGTCCTGTTCTATAGCTAAAGGGAAACTCAAAGTGAGGCCTAACTTCGAAGGAGGGCCCTGATATGCCTTACAGCGGGTTAGGCGTGCAACAGCTTCCATGAGGCCTTAGTCGCTCTCCTGCTTTAGTTGAACGCTAGTAAGCTTTTCAGGCCGCCTAGATCCCTCGCGGCAGCACTCGTTTCCGTACAAGGATACTGAGTACCCGCAGGCTCCCCTGGGCTTGCTGGGCCGCACTCAGAGCCGTAGGCCCATCAGGGTGCCCCTGGGTAGGCCGAGTGAAGGGTAACCCGCTGCACTCTTCCTTGGGCGAGCTAGATATCCCCAGCTCACCAACGGCTTCATCAACACGGTTCTAGCAAGGCCAGCATACCATGGAAGTCGTCCTCGTTGCCCTAGTCTGAGCGGTACTGAGAAAAACTCTCTGCTTACAAGTCCTTCTAGGACCTCATCCCTGTATCTCTAGGAGAAAGGCAGCTTGCACAGCAACTTCCACTACAGCACAGTTTTGTGTGGAACACTTCAGGTTTTGGGAGAGGCACAGGACCCTAGGAGACCTAGGGCAGTCTGTCATCGAAGCAGTTCGCTACACGCAGAGCGCCCTATGCAGAAAAGTTGAATCAGGGAAGAGCCAGGGAGGTAGCTAGGTCTCTTTTGACCTGCCAGTACCCACAGACACTTATGCTGCATGTCAATCTGGTGATGGTGCCTGAAGCGACTGGCCTTGTTTTCCCACCTTGAAAGCTCTTCTTCTGCGCCTTGAAGCTCCCTTAAAAACACTGTGGTTGTCAGGCTTATACTCACGGCAGGCATGGCTGTGAGAGGGCAAAAGAGGTTTCACGACGAGACAGGGTATTTCAGTTTCTAAATCAGAGCTCATCCTGTCCTGTTTTATAGCTAAGGGGAAACTCAAAGTGAGCCCTCGCTTCGAAGGCGGCCCCTGATATGCCTTACAGCGGGGTAGGCGTGCAACAGCTTCCATGAGGCCTTAGTCGCTCTTCTGCTTTAGTTGAACGCTAGTAAGCTTTTCAGGCCTCCTAGATCCCTCGCGGCAGCACTCGTTTCCGTACAAGGATACTGAGTACCCACAGGCTCCCCTGGGCTTGCTGGGCCACACTCAGACCCGTAGGCCCAGCAGGGTGCCCCTGGGTAGGCCAAGTGAAGGGTAACCCGCTGCACTCTTCCTTGGGCGAGCTAGATATCCCCAGCTCACCAACGGCTTCATCAACACGGTTCTAGCAAGGCCAGCATACCATGGAAGTCGTCCTCGTTGCCCTAGTCTGAGCGGTACTGAGAAAAACTCTCTGCTTACAAGTCCTTCTAGGACCTCATCCCTGAAGTCACCGTATCTCTAGGAGAAAGGCAGCTTGCACTGCAACTTCCACTACAGCACAGTTTTGTGTGGAACACTTCAGGTTTTTGGGAGAGGCACAGGACCCTAGGAGACCTAGGGCAGTCTTTCATCTAAGCAGTTCGCTACACGCAGAGCGCCCTATGCAGAAAAGTTGAATCAGGGAAGAGCCAGGGAGGTAGCTAGGTCTCTTTTGACCTGCCAGTACCCACAGACACTTATGCTGCATGTCAATCTGGTGATGGTGCCTGATGCGACTGGCCTTGTTTTCCCACTTTGAAAGGTCTTCTTCTGCGCCTTGAAGCTCCCTTAAAAACACTGTGGTTGTCAGGCTTATACTCACGGCAGGCATGGCTGTGAGAGGGAAAAAGAGGTTACACGAAGAGACAGGGTATTTCAGTTTCTGAGTCAGAGCTCATCCTGCCTTGTTATGTAGCTAAATGGAAACTCAAAGTGAGCCCTAGCTTCGAAGGAGGGCCCTGATATGCCATGCAGCGGGATAGGCGTACAACAGCTTCTATGAAGCCTTAGTCACTCTTCTGCTTTAGCTGAAGGCTAGTAAGCTTTTCTGGACTCATAGACCCCTCGCGGCAGCACTCGCTTCCCTACAAAGGCACTGAGCACCCCCAGGCTCTCCTGAGTCGAAGATCAACATTCAGACACGTAGACCCTTCGGAGTACCCGTGTCTGTGCCGAGTGAAGGAGAGCATGATGCACACTTCGTCGCGGGACCTAGATTTTCTCAGCTCACCAATAGCCTCAGGAACATGATTCTAGGAGGTGCAGCATGCCATGCAAGTCTGCCTGCTTACAGTAGTCCGAGCTGTACTGAGAAAAACTCTTTGCTTACAATTCCTTCTACCACCTCATAGCTGAAGTCAACCTACCTCTAGGAGAAAGTCGGCTTGTGGTCCAAGTGCAACTAGAGCACACTTTCTGGTATAATGCTACAGGCTTTTGGAAGATGCCCAGGAGCCAGGACACCTAGGGAATTCTTTCATTTAGGCAGTTCGCTACACGCAGAACACCCGGCATAGGAAAGTGGATTCTCCAAGACCCAGGGAGTAGCTAGGTCTCTTTTGACTTGTTAGAAAGCACAGATGCTTCTTCTGCGTGTCAACCTGGAAATGGCGGCCTTAGGAGTCAAGCCTTGTTTTCCCGTCTTGAAAGCTCCATTCAAGCGGCCTTAAAGCTACCTGAAAAACACTGTGGTTGTGGGACTTGTATTCACTCCAGGCATGGCTCTGGAAGAACATGAGTTATCTCGAAAGAAAGCGGGTGCTTCCAGGCTCTGGTTAGGAGCATATCCTGCCCTGCACTAGAGCTAAGGGGAATCTTGACGTGCACTCTACCCTGGCCTACAGCTCTGATTTGCCATCCAGAAGGGTAGTTGTGCAGCCTTTTCCTTGAGTCCTTAGTCACAGTTCTGCATTAGTTTAAAGGTACTAATCTTCTCAGGACTCCAGTCCCACTCGTGCCAGTACCCGTTTCCGTACAAGAACTCTGAGTACCCCAGGGCTCCCCTGGGCTTGCCGGGCCACACTCACACCCGTAGGCCCTTCACTGTGCCCCTCTGTAGGCCGAGTGAAGCATAACAAACTGCACTCTTTCTTGGGAAAGCTAGATTTCCTCAGCTCACCAGCAGCCTCTGGAACACGGTTCTAGCAAGTCCAGCATACCATGGAAGTCTGCCTCATCGCCCTATTCTGAGCTGTGTACTCAGCAAAACTCTCTGCTTTGAAGTCCTTCGAGGACCTCATACCTGAAGTCACCGTATCTCAAGGAGAAAGACGGCTTGCATTCCAACTTCCACTAAAGCACAGTTTTCTGTGTAACACTTCAGGCTTTGGGGACATGCACAGGGCTCTTAGGAGACCTAGGGCAGTCTATTGTCTAGGCACGTCGCTACATGTACAACACCCTGTGCAGAAAACTTGATTCTGGGAAGAGCCAAGTAGCTAGCTAGGTCTCTTTTGTCCTCTTAGAAACCACAGATACTTACGCTGCGTGTCAATCTGGAAACAGGACCTGATGGGACTAGCCTTGTTTCCCATCATGAAAGCTCCTTTTATGCGCCTTGAAGCTAAGTGAAAAACACTGTTGGTGTCGGGCTTATACACACGACAGGCATGGCTGTGAGAGGGAAAAAGAGGTGTCACGAAGAAACATGGTATTCCAGTTTCTGAGTCAGAGCTGATCCTGTCCTGTTCTATAGCTAAAGGGAAACTCAAAGTGAGGCCTAACTTCGAAGGAGGGCCCTGATATGCCTTACAGCGGGTTAGGCGTGCAACAGCTTCCATGAGGCCTTAGTCGCTCTCCTGCTTTAGTTGAACGCTAGTAAGCTTTTCAGGCCGCCTAGATCCCTCGCGGCAGCACTCGTTTCCGTACAAGGATACTGAGTACCCGCAGGCTCCCCTGGGCTTGCTGGGCCGCACTCAGAGCCAAAGGCCCATCAGGGTGCCCCTGGGTAGGCCGAGTGAAGGGTAACCCGCTGCACTCTTCCTTGGGCGAGCTAGATATCCCCAGCTCACCAACGGCTTCATCAACACGGTTCTAGCAAGGCCAGCATACCATGGAAGTCGTCCTCGTTGCCCTAGTCTGAGCGGTACTGAGAAAAACTCTCTGCTTACAAGTCCTTCTAGGACCTCATCCCTGAAGTCACCGTATCTCTAGGAGAAAGGCAGCTTGCACTGCAACTTCCACTACAGCACAGTTTTGTGTGGAACACTTCAGGTTTTGGGGAGAGTCACAGGACCCTAGGAGACCTAGGGCAGTCTTTCATCTAAGCAGTTCGCTACACGCAGAGCGCCCTATGCAGAAAAGTTGAATCAGGGAAGAGCCAGGGGGGTAGCTAGGTCTCTTTTGACGTGCCAGTACCCACGGACACTTATGCTGCGTGTCAACCTGGTGATGGTGCCTGATGCGACTGGCTTTGTTTTCCCACCTTGAAAGCTCTTCTTCTGCGCCTTGAAGCTCCCTTAAAAACACTGTGGTTGTCAGGCTTATACTCATGGCAGGCATGGCTGTGAGAGGGAAAAAGAGGTTACACGAAGAGACAGGGTATTTCAGTTTCTGAGTCAGAGCTCATCCTGCCTTGTTATGTAGCTAAATGGAAACTCAAAGTGAGCCCTAGCTTCGAAGGAGGGCCCTGATATGCCATGCAGCGGGATAGGCGTACAACAGCTTCTATGAAGCCTTAGTCACTCTTCTGCTTTAGCTGAACGCTAGTAAGCTTTTCTGGACTCCTAGACCCCTCGCGGCAGCACTCGCTTCCCTACAAAGGCACTGAGCACCCCCAGGCTCTCCTGAGTCGAAGATCAACATTCAGACACGTAGACCCTTCGGAGTACCCGTGTCTGTGCCGAGTGAAGGAGAGCATGATGCACACTTCGTCGCAGGACCTAGATTTTCTCAGCTCACCAATAGCCTCAGGAACATGATTCTAGGAGGTGCAGCATGCCATGCAAGTCTGCCTGCTTACAGTAGTCCGAGCTGTACTGAGAAAAACTCTTTGCTTACAATTCCTTCTACCACCTCATAGCTGAAGTCAACCTACCTCTAGGAGAAAGTCGGCTTGTGGTCCAAGTGCAACTAGAGCACACTTTCTGGTATAATGCTACAGGCTTTTGGAAGATGCCCAGGAGCCAGGACACCTAGGGAATTCTTTCATTTAGGCAGTTCGCTACACGCAGAACACCCGGCATAGGAAAGTGGATTCTCCAAGACCCAGGGAGTAGCTAGGTCTCTTTTGACTTGTTAGAAAGCACAGATGCTTCTTCTGCGTGTCAACCTGGAAATGGCGGCCTTAGGAGTCAAGCCTTGTTTTCCCATCTTGAAAGCTCCATTCAAGCGGCCTTAAAGCTACCTGAAAAACACTGTGGTTGTGGGACTTGTATTCACTCCAGGCATGGCTCTGGAAGAACATGAGTTATCTCGAAAGAAAGCGGGTGCTTCCAGGCTCTGGTTAGGAGCATATCCTGCCCTGCACTAGAGCTAAGGGGAATCTTGACGTGCACTCTACCCTGGCCTACAGCTCTGATTTGCCCTCCAGAAGGGTAGTTGTGCAGCCTTTTCCTTGAGTCCTTAGTCACAGTTCTGCATTAGTTTAAAGGTACTAATCTTCTCAGGACTCCAGTCCCACTCGTGCCAGTACCCGTTTCCGTACAAGAACTCTGAGTACCCCAGGGCTCCCCTGGGCTTGCTGGGCCACACTCACACCCGTAGGCCCTTCACTGTGCCCCTCTGTAGGCCGAGTGAAGCATAACAAACTGCACTCTTTCTTGGGAAAGCTAGATTTCCTCAGCTCACCAGCAGCCTCTGGAACACGGTTCTAGCAAGTCCCGCATACCATGGAAGTCTGCCTCATCGCCCTATTCTGAGCTGTACTGAGCAAAACTCTCTGCTTTGAAGTCCTTCGAGGACCTCATACCTGAAGTCACCGTATCTCAAGGAGAAAGACGGCTTGCATTCCAACTTCCACT
This sequence comes from Eubalaena glacialis, assembly GCF_028564815.1. NCBI lineage: Eukaryota > Metazoa > Chordata > Mammalia > Artiodactyla > Balaenidae > Eubalaena > Eubalaena glacialis. The sequence goes on from NC_083724.1 coordinate 94,975,318, forward strand.
AAAGCACACTTTTCTGTGTAACACTTCAGGCTTTGGGGACATGCACAGGGCTCTTAGGAGACCTAGGGCAGTCTATTGTCTAGGCACGTCGCTACATGTACAACACCCTGTGCAGAAAACTTTATTCTGGGAAGAGCCAAGTAGCTAGCTAGGTCTCTTTTGTCCTCTTAGAAACCACAGATACTTACGCTGCGTGTCAATCTGGAAACAGGACCTGATGGGACTAGCCTTGTTTCCCATCATGAAAGCTCCTTTTATGCGCCTTGAAGCTAAGTGAAAAACACTGTTGGTGTCGGGCTTATACACACGACAGGCATGGCTGTGAGAGGGAAAAAGAGGTGTCACGAAGAAACATGGTATTCCAGTTTCTGAGTCAGAGCTGATCCTGTCCTGTTCTATAGCTAAAGGGAAACTCAAAGTGAGGCCTAACTTCGAAGGAGGGCCCTGATATGCCTTACAGCGGGTTAGGCGTGCAACAGCTTCCATGAGGCCTTAGTCGCTCTCCTGCTTTAGTTGAACGCTAGTAAGCTTTTCAGGCCGCCTAGATCCCTCGCGGCAGCACTCGTTTCCGTACAAGGATACTGAGTACCCGCAGGCTCCCCTGGGCTTGCTGGGCCGCACTCAGAGCCGTAGGCCCATCAGGGTGCCCCTGGGTAGGCCGAGTGAAGGGTAACCCGCTGCACTCTTCCTTGGGCGAGCTAGATATCCCCAGCTCACCAACGGCTTCATCAACACGGTTCTAGCAAGGCCACCATACCATGGAAGTCGTCCTCGTTGCCCTAGTCTGAGCGGTACTGAGAAAAACTCTCTGCTTACAAGTCCTTCTAGGACCTCATCCCTGTATCTCTAGGAGAAAGGCAGCTTGCACAGCAACTTCCACTACAGCACAGTTTTGTGTGGAACACTTCAGGTTTTGGGAGAGGCACAGGACCCTAGGAGACCTAGGGCAGTCTGTCATCGAAGCAGTTCGCTACACGCAGAGCGCCCTATGCAGAAAAGTTGAATCAGGGAAGAGCCAGGGAGGTAGCTAGGTCTCTTTTGACCTGCCAGTACCCACAGACACTTATGCTGCATGTCAATCTGGTGATGGTGCCTGAAGCGACTGGCCTTGTTTTCCCACCTTGAAAGCTCTTCTTCTGCGCCTTGAAGCTCCCTTAAAAACACTGTGGTTGTCAGGCTTATACTCACGGCAGGCATGGCTGTGAGAGGGCAAAAGAGGTTTCACGACGAGACAGGGTATTTCAGTTTCTAAATCAGAGCTCATCCTGTCCTGTTTTATAGCTAAGGGGAAACTCAAAGTGAGCCCTCGCTTCGAAGGCGGCCCCTGATATGCCTTACAGCGGGGTAGGCGTGCAACAGCTTCCATGAGGCCTTAGTCGCTCTTCTGCTTTAGTTGAACGCTAGTAAGCTTTTCAGGCCTCCTAGATCCCTCGCGGCAGCACTCGTTTCCGTACAAGGATACTGAGTACCCACAGGCTCCCCTGGGCTTGCTGGGCCACACTCAGACCCGTAGGCCCAGCAGGGTGCCCCTGGGTAGGCCAAGTGAAGGGTAACCCGCTGCACTCTTCCTTGGGCGAGCTAGATATCCCCAGCTCACCAACGGCTTCATCAACACGGTTCTAGCAAGGCCAGCATACCATGGAAGTCGTCCTCGTTGCCCTAGTCTGAGCGGTACTGAGAAAAACTCTCTGCTTACAAGTCCTTCTAGGACCTCATCCCTGAAGTCACCGTATCTCTAGGAGAAAGGCAGCTTGCACTGCAACTTCCACTACAGCACAGTTTTGTGTGGAACACTTCAGGTTTTTGGGAGAGGCACAGGACCCTAGGAGACCTAGGGCAGTCTTTCATCTAAGCAGTTCGCTACACGCAGAGCGCCCTATGCAGAAAAGTTGAATCAGGGAAGAGCCAGGGAGGTAGCTAGGTCTCTTTTGACCTGCCAGTACCCACAGACACTTATGCTGCATGTCAATCTGGTGATGGTGCCTGATGCGACTGGCCTTGTTTTCCCACTTTGAAAGGTCTTCTTCTGCGCCTTGAAGCTCCCTTAAAAACACTGTGGTTGTCAGGCTTATACTCACGGCAGGCATGGCTGTGAGAGGGAAAAAGAGGTTACACGAAGAGACAGGGTATTTCAGTTTCTGAGTCAGAGCTCATCCTGCCTTGTTATGTAGCTAAATGGAAACTCAAAGTGAGCCCTAGCTTCGAAGGAGGGCCCTGATATGCCATGCAGCGGGATAGGCGTACAACAGCTTCTATGAAGCCTTAGTCACTCTTCTGCTTTAGCTGAAGGCTAGTAAGCTTTTCTGGACTCATAGACCCCTCGCGGCAGCACTCGCTTCCCTACAAAGGCACTGAGCACCCCCAGGCTCTCCTGAGTCGAAGATCAACATTCAGACACGTAGACCCTTCGGAGTACCCGTGTCTGTGCCGAGTGAAGGAGAGCATGATGCACACTTCGTCGCGGGACCTAGATTTTCTCAGCTCACCAATAGCCTCAGGAACATGATTCTAGGAGGTGCAGCATGCCATGCAAGTCTGCCTGCTTACAGTAGTCCGAGCTGTACTGAGAAAAACTCTTTGCTTACAATTCCTTCTACCACCTCATAGCTGAAGTCAACCTACCTCTAGGAGAAAGTCGGCTTGTGGTCCAAGTGCAACTAGAGCACAGTTTCTGGTATAATGCTACAGGCTTTTGGAAGATGCCCAGGAGCCAGGACACCTAGGGAATTCTTTCATTTAGGCAGTTCGCTACACGCAGAACACCCGGCATAGGAAAGTGGATTCTCCAAGACCCAGGGAGTAGCTAGGTCTCTTTTGACTTGTTAGAAAGCACAGATGCTTCTTCTGCGTGTCAACCTGGAAATGGCGGCCTTAGGAGTCAAGCCTTGTTTTCCCGTCTTGAAAGCTCCATTCAAGCGGCCTTAAAGCTACCTGAAAAACACTGTGGTTGTGGGACTTGTATTCACTCCAGGCATGGCTCTGGAAGAACATGAGTTATCTCGAAAGAAAGCGGGTGCTTCCAGGCTCTGGTTAGGAGCATATCCTGCCCTGCACTAGAGCTAAGGGGAATCTTGACGTGCACTCTACCCTGGCCTACAGCTCTGATTTGCCATCCAGAAGGGTAGTTGTGCAGCCTTTTCCTTGAGTCCTTAGTCACAGTTCTGCATTAGTTTAAAGGTACTAATCTTCTCAGGACTCCAGTCCCACTCGTGCCAGTACCCGTTTCCGTACAAGAACTCTGAGTACCCCAGGGCTCCCCTGGGCTTGCCGGGCCACACTCACACCCATAGGCCCTTCACTGTGCCCCTCTGTAGGCCGAGTGAAGCATAACAAACTGCACTCTTTCTTGGGAAAGCTAGATTTCCTCAGCTCACCAGCAGCCTCTGGAACACGGTTCTAGCAAGTCCCGCATACCATGGAAGTCTGCCTCATCGCCCTATTCTGAGCTGTACTGAGCAAAACTCTCTGCTTTGAAGTCCTTCGAGGACCTCATACCTGAAGTCACCGTATCTCAAGGAGAAAGACGGCTTGCATTCCAACTTCCACTAAAGCACAGTTTTCTGTGTAACACTTCAGGCTTTGGGGACATGCACAGGGCTCTTAGGAGACCTAGGGCAGTCTATTGTCTAGGCACGTCGCTACATGTACAACACCCTGTGCAGAAAACTTGATTCTGGGAAGAGCCAAGTAGCTAGCTAGGTCTCTTTTGTCCTCTTAGAAACCACAGATACTTACGCTGCGTGTCAATCTGGAAACAGGACCTGATGGGACTAGCCTTGTTTCCCATCATGAAAGCTCCTTTTATGCGCCTTGAAGCTAAGTGAAAAACACTGTTGGTGTCGGGCTTATACACACGACAGGCATGGCTGTGAGAGGGAAAAAGAGGTGTCACGAAGAAACATGGTATTCCAGTTTCTGAGTCAGAGCTGATCCTGTCCTGTTCTATAGCTAAAGGGAAACTCAAAGTGAGGCCTAACTTCGAAGGAGGGCCCTGATATGCCTTACAGCGGGTTAGGCGTGCAACAGCTTCCATGAGGCCTTAGTCGCTCTCCTGCTTTAGTTGAACGCTAGTAAGCTTTTCAGGCCGCCTAGATCCCTCGCGGCAGCACTCGTTTCCGTACAAGGATACTGAGTACCCGCAGGCTCCCCTGGGCTTGCTGGGCCGCACTCAGAGCCGTAGGCCCATCAGGGTGCCCCTGGGTAGGCCGAGTGAAGGGTAACCCGCTGCACTCTTCCTTGGGCGAGCTAGATATCCCCAGCTCACCAACGGCTTCATCAACATGGTTCTAGCAAGGCCAGCATACCATGGAAGTCGTCCTCGTTGCCCTAGTCTGAGCGGTACTGAGAAAAACTCTCTGCTTACAAGTCCTTCTAGGACCTCATCCCTGAAGTCACCGTATCTCTAGGAGAAAGGCAGCTTGCAAAGCAACTTCCACTACAGCACAGTTTTGTGTGGAACACTTCAGGTTTTGGGAGAGGCACAGGACCCTAGGAGACCTAGGGCAGTCTGTCATCGAAGCAGTTCGCTACACGCAGAGCGCCCTATGCAGAAAAGTTGAATCAGGGAAGAGCCAGGGAGGTAGCTAGGTCTCTTTTGACCTGCCAGTACCCACAGACACTTATGCTGCATGTCAATCTGGTGATGGTGCCTGAAGCGACTGGCCTTGTTTTCCCACCTTGAAAGCTCTTCTTCTGCGCCTTGAAGCTCCCTTAAAAACACTGTGGTTTTCAGGCTTATACTCACGGCAGGCATGGCTGTGAGAGGGCAAAAGAGGTTTCACGACGAGACAGGGTATTTCAGTTTCTAAATCAGAGCTCATCCTGTCCTGTTTTATAGCTAAGGGGAAACTCAATGTGAGCCCTCGCTTCGAAGGCGGCCCCTGATATGCCTTACAGCGGGGTAGGCGTGCAACAGCTTCCATGAGGCCTTAGTCGCTCTTCTGCTTTAGTTGAACGCTAGTAAGCTTTTCAGGCCTCCTAGATCCCTCGCGGCAGCACTCGTTTCCGTACAAGGATACTGAGTACCCACAGGCTCCCCTGGGCTTGCTGGGCCACACTCAGACCCGTAGGCCCATCAGGGTGCCCCTGGGTAGGCCAAGTGAAGGGTAACCCGCTGCACTCTTCCTTGGGCGAGCTAGATATCCCCAGCTCACCAACGGCTTCATCAACACGGTTCTAGCAAGGCCAGCATACCATGGAAGTCGTCCTCGTTGCCCTAGTCTGAGCGGTACTGAGAAAAACTCTCTGCTTACAAGTCCTTCTAGGACCTCATCCCTGAAGTCACCGTATCTCTAGGAGAAAGGCAGCTTGCACAGCAACTTCCACTACAGCACAGTTTTGTGTGGAACACTTCAGGTTTTTGGGAGAGGCACAGGACCCTAGGAGACCTAGGGCAGTCTTTCATCTAAGCAGTTCGCTACACGCAGAGCGCCCTATGCAGAAAAGTTGAATCAGGGAAGAGCCAGGGAGGTAGCTAGGTCTCTTTTGACCTGCCAGTACCCACAGACACTTATGCTGCATGTCAATCTGGTGATGGTGCCTGATGCGACTGGCCTTGTTTTCCCACTTTGAAAGCTCTTCTTCTGCGCCTTGAGGCTCCCTTAAAAACACTGTGGTTGTCAGGCTTATACTCACGGCAGGCATGGCTGTGAGAGGGAAAAAGAGGTTACACGAAGAGACAGGGTATTTCAGTTTCTGAGTCAGAGCTCATCCTGCCTTGTTATGTAGCTAAATGGAAACTCAAAGTGAGCCCTAGCTTCGAAGGAGGGCCCTGATATGCCATGCAGCGGGATAGGCGTACAACAGCTTCTATGAAGCCTTAGTCACTCTTCTGCTTTAGCTGAAGGCTAGTAAGCTTTTCTGGACTCATAGACCCCTCGCGGCAGCACTCGCTTCCCTACAAAGGCACTGAGCACCCCCAGGCTCTCCTGAGTCGAAGATCAACATTCAGACACGTAGACCCTTCGGAGTACCCGTGTCTGTGCCGAGTGAAGGAGAGTATGATGCACACTTCGTCGTGGGACCTAGATTTTCTCAGCTCACCAATAGCCTCAGGAACATGATTCTAGGAGGTGCAGCATGCCATGCAAGTCTGCCTGCTTACAGTAGTCCGAGCTGTACTGAGAAAAACTCTTTGCTTACAATTCCTTCTACCACCTCATAGCTGAAGTCAACCTACCTCTAGGAGAAAGTCGGCTTGTGGTCCAAGTGCAACTAGAGCACACTTTCTGGTATAATGCTACAGGCTTTTGGAAGATGCCCAGGAGCCAGGACACCTAGGGAATTCTTTCATTTAGGCAGTTCGCTACACGCAGAACACCCGGCATAGGAAAGTGGATTCTCCAAGACCCAGGGAGTAGCTAGGTCTCTTTTGACTTGTTAGAAAGCACAGATGCTTCTTCTGCGTGTCAACCTGGAAATGGCGGCCTTAGGAGTCAAGCCTTGTTTTCCCGTCTTGAAAGCTCCATTCAAGCGGCCTTAAAGCTACCTGAAAAACACTGTGGTTGTGGGACTTGTATTCACTCCAGGCATGGCTCTGGAAGAACATGAGTTATCTCGAAAGAAAGCGGGTGCTTCCAGGCTCTGGTTAGGAGCATATCCTGCCCTGCACTAGAGCTAAGGGGAATCTTGACGTGCACTCTACCCTGGCCTACAGCTCTGATTTGCCATCCAGAAGGGTAGTTGTGCAGCCTTTTCCTTGAGTCCTTAGTCACAGTTCTGCATTAGTTTAAAGGTACTAATCTTCTCAGGACTCCAGTCCCACTCGTGCCAGTACCCGTTTCCGTACAAGAACTCTGAGTACCCCAGGGCTCCCCTGGGCTTGCCGGGCCACACTCACACCCGTAGGCCCTTCACTGTGCCCCTCTGTAGGCCGAGTGAAGCATAACAAACTGCACTCTTTCTTGGGAAAGCTAGATTTCCTCAGCTCACCAGCAGCCTCTGGAACACGGTTCTAGCAAGTCCCGCATACCATGGAAGTCTGCCTCATCGCCCTATTCTGAGCTGTACTGAGCAAAACTCTCTGCTTTGAAGTCCTTCGAGGACCTCATACCTGAAGTCACCGTATCTCAAGGAGAAAGACGGCTTGCATTCCAACTTCCACTAAAGCACAGTTTTCTGTGTAACACTTCAGGCTTTGGGGACATGCACAGGGCTCTTAGGAGACCTAGGGCAGTCTATTGTCTAGGCACGTCGCTACATGTACAACACCCTGTGCAGAAAACTTGATTCTGGGAAGAGCCAAGTAGCTAGCTAGGTCTCTTTTGTCCTCTTAGAAACCACAGATACTTACGCTGCGTGTCAATCTGGAAACAGGACCTGATGGGACTAGCCTTGTTTCCCATCATGAAAGCTCCTTTTATGCGCCTTGAAGCTAAGTGAAAAACACTGTTGGTGTCGGGCTTATACACACGACAGGCATGGCTGTGAGAGGGAAAAAGAGGTGTCACGAAGAAACATGGTATTCCAGTTTCTGAGTCAGAGCTGATCCTGTCCTGTTCTATAGCTAAAGGGAAACTCAAAGTGAGGCCTAACTTCGAAGGAGGGCCCTGATATGCCTTACAGCGGGTTAGGCGTGCAACAGCTTCCATGAGGCCTTAGTCGCTCTCCTGCTTTAGTTGAACGCTAGTAAGCTTTTCAGGCCGCTTAGATCCCTCGCGGCAGCACTCGTTTCCGTACAAGGATACTGAGTACCCGCAGGCTCCCCTGGGCTTGCTGGGCCGCACTCAGACCCGTAGGCCCATCAGGGTGCCCCTGGGTAGGCCGAGTGAAGGGTAACCCGCTGCACTCTTCCTTGGGCGAGCTAGATATCCCCAGCTCACCAACGGCTTCATCAACACGGTTCTAGCAAGGGCAGCATACCATGGAAGTCATCCTCGTTGCCCTAGTCTGAGCGGTACTGAGAAAAACTCTCTGCTTACAAGTCCTTCTAGGACCTCATCCCTGAAGTCACCGTATCTCTAGGAGAAAGGCAGCTTGCACAGCAACTTCCACTACAGCACAGTTTTGTGTGGAACACTTCAGGTTTTGGGAGAGGCACAGGACCCTAGGAGACCTAGGGCAGTCTGTCATCGAAGCAGTTCGCTACACGCAGAGCGCCCTATGCAGAAAAGTTGAATCAGGGAAGAGCCAGGGAGGTAGCTAGGTCTCTTTTGACCTGCCAGTACCCACAGACACTTATGCTGCATGTCAATCTGGTGATGGTGCCTGAAGCGACTGGCCTTGTTTTCCCACCTTGAAAGCTCTTCTTCTGCGCCTTGAAGCTCCCTTAAAAACACTGTGGTTGTCAGGCTTATACTCACGGCAGGCATGGCTGTGAGAGGGCAAAAGAGGTTTCACGACGAGACAGGGTATTTCAGTTTCTAAATCAGAGCTCATCCTGTCCTGTTTTATAGCTAAGGGGAAACTCAAAGTGAGCCCTCGCTTCGAAGGCGGCCCCTGATATGCCTTACAGCGGGGTAGGCGTGCAACAGCTTCCATGAGGCCTTAGTCGCTCTTCTGCTTTAGTTGAACGCTAGTAAGCTTTTCAGGCCTCCTAGATCCCTCGCGGCAGCACTCGTTTCCGTACAAGGATACTGAGTATCCCCAGGCTCCCCTGGACTTGCTGGGCCACACTCAGACCCGTAGGCCCAGCAGGGTGCCCCTGGGTAGGCCAAGTGAAGGGTAACCCGCTGCACTCTTCCTTGGGCGAGCTAGATATCCCCAGCTCACCAACGGCTTCATCAACACGGTTCTAGCAAGGCCAGCATACCATGGAAGTCGTCCTCGTTGCCCTAGTCTGAGCGGTACTGAGAAAAACTCTCTGCTTACAAGTCCTTCTAGGACCTCATCCCTGAAGTCACCGTATCTCTAGGAGAAAGGCAGCTTGCACTGCAACTTCCACTACAGCACAGTTTTGTGTGGAACACTTCAGGTTTTTGGGAGAGGCACAGGACCCTAGGAGACCTAGGGCAGTCTGTCATCGAAGCAGTTCGCTACACGCAGAGCGCCCTATGCAGAAAAGTTGAATCAGGGAAGAGCCAGGGAGGTAGCTAGGTCTCTTTTGACCTGCCAGTACCCACAGACACTTATGCTGCATGTCAATCTGGTGATGGTGCCTGATGCGACTGGCCTTGTTTTCCCACCTTGAAAGCTCTTCTTATGCGCCTTGAAGCTCCCTTAAAAACACTGTGGTTGTCAGGCTTATACTCACGGCAGGCATGGCTGTGAGAGGGAAAAAGAGGTTACACGAAGAGACAGGGTATTTCAGTTTCTGAGTCAGAGCTCATCCTGCCTTGTTATGTAGCTAAATGGAAACTCAAAGTGAGCCCTAGCTTCGAAGGAGGGCCCTGATATGCCATGCAGCGGGATAGGCGTACAACAGCTTCTATGAAGCCTTAGTCACTCTTCTGCTTTAGCTGAAGGCTAGTAAGCTTTTCTGGACTCCTAGACCCCTCGCGGCAGCACTCGCTTCCCTACAAAGGCACTGAGCACCCCCAGGCTCTCCTGAGTCGAAGATCAACATTCAGACACGTAGACCCTTCGGAGTACCCGTGTCTGTGCCGAGTGAAGGAGAGCATGATGCACACTTCGTCGCGGGACCTAGATTTTCTCAGCTCACCAATAGCCTCAGGAACATGATTCTAGGAGGTGCAGCATGCCATGCAAGTCTGCCTGCTTACAGTAGTCCGAGCTGTACTGAGAAAAACTCTTTGCTTACAATTCCTTCTACCACCTCATAGCTGAAGTCAACCTACCTCTAGGAGAAAGTCGGCTTGTGGTCCAAGTGCAACTAGAGCACACTTTCTGGTATAATGCTACAGGCTTTTGGAAGATGCCCAGGAGCCAGGACACCTAGGGAATTCTTTCATTTAGGCAGTTCGCTACACGCAGAACACCCGGCATAGGAAAGTGGATTCTCCAAGACCCAGGGAGTAGCTAGGTCTCTTTTGACTTGTTAGAAAGCACAGATGCTTCTTCTGCGTGTCAACCTGGAAATGGCGGCCTTAGGAGTCAAGCCTTGTTTTCCCGTCTTGAAAGCTCCATTCAAGCGGCCTTAAAGCTACCTGAAAAACACTGTGGTTGTGGGACTTGTATTCACTCCAGGCATGGCTCTGGAAGAACATGAGTTATCTCGAAAGAAAGCGGGTGCTTCCAGGCTCTGGTTAGGAGCATATCCTGCCCTGCACTAGAGCTAAGGGGAATCTTGACGTGCACTCTACCCTGGCCTACAGCTCTGATTTGCCATCCAGAAGGGTAGTTGTGCAGCCTTTTCCTTGAGTCCTTAGTCACAGTTCTGCATTAGTTTAAAGGTACTAATCTTCTCAGGACTCCAGTCCCACTCGTGCCAGTACCCGTTTCCGTACAAGAACTCTGAGTACCCCAGGGCTCCCCTGGGCTTGCCGGGCCACACTCACACCCGTAGGCCCTTCACTGTGCCCCTCTGTAGGCCGAGTGAAGCATAACAAACTGCACTCTTTCTTGGGAAAGCTAGATTTCCTCAGCTCACCAGCAGCCTCAGGAACACGGTTCTAGCAAGTCCAGCATACCATGGAAGTCTGCCTCATCGCCCTATTCTGAGCTGTGTACTGAGCAAAACTCTCTGCTTTGAAGTCCTTCGAGGACCTCATACCTGAAGTCACCGTATCTCAAGGAGAAAGACGGCTTGCATTCCAACTTCCACTAAAGCACAGTTTTCTGTGTAACACTTCAGGCTTTGGGGACATGCACAGGGCTCTTAGGAGACCTAGGGCAGTCTATTGTCTAGGCACGTCGCTACATGTACAACACCCTGTGCAGAAAACTTGATTCTGGGAAGAGCCAAGTAGCTAGCTAGGTCTCTTTTGTCCTCTTAGAAACCACAGATACTTACGCTGCGTGTCAATCTGGAAACAGGACCTGATGGGACTAGCCTTGTTTCCCATCATGAAAGCTCCTTTTATGCGCCTTGAAGCTAAGTGAAAAACACTGTTGGTGTCGGGTTTATACACACGACAGGCATGGCTGTGAGAGGGAAAAAGAGGTGTCACGAAGAAACATGGTATTCCAGTTTCTGAGTCAGAGCTGATCCTGTCCTGTTCTATAGCTAAAGGGAAACTCAAAGTGAGGCCTAACTTCGAAGGAGGGCCCTGATATGCCTTACAGCGGGTTAGGCGTGCAACAGCTTCCATGAGGCCTTAGTCGCTCTCCTGCTTTAGTTGAACGCTAGTAAGCTTTTCAGGCCGCCTAGATCCCTCGCGGCAGCACTCGTTTCCGTACAAGGATACTGAGTACCCGCAGGCCCCCCTTGGCTTGCTGGGCCGCACTCAGACCCGTAGGCCCATCAGGGTGCCCCTGGGTAGGCCGAGTGAAGGGTAACCCGCTGCACTCTTCCTTGGGCGAGCTAGATATCCCCAGCTCACCAACGGCTTCATCAACACGGTTCTAGCAAGGCCAGCATACCATGGAAGTCGTCCTCGTTGCCCTAGTCTGAGCGGTACTGAGAAAAACTCTCTGCTTACAAGTCCTTCTAGGACCTCATCCCTGAAGTCACCGTATCTCTAGGAGAAAGGCAGCTTGCACAGCAACTTCCACTACAGCACAGTTTTGTGTGGAACACTTCAGGTTTTTGGGAGAGGCACAGGACCCTAGGAGACCTAAGGCAGTCTTTGATCGAAGCAGTTCGCTACACGCAGAGCGCCCTATGCAGAAAAGTTGAATCAGGGAAGAGCCAGGGAGGTAGCTAGGTCTGTTTTGACCTGCCAGTACCCACAGACAGTTATGCTGCATGTCAATCTGGTGATGGTGCCTGATGCGACTGGCCTTGTTTTCCCACCTTGAAAGCTCTTCTTCTGCGCCTTGAAGCTCCCTTAAAAACACTGTGGATGTCAGGCTTATACTCACGGCAGGCATGGCTGTGAGAGGGCAAAAGAGGTTTCACGACGAGACAGGGTATTTCAGTTTCTAAATCAGAGCTCATCCTGTCCTGTTTTATAGCTAAGGGGAAACTCAAAGTGAGCCCTCGCTTCGAAGGCGGCCCCTGATATGCCTTACAGCGGGGTAGGCGTGCAACAGCTTCCATGAGGCCTTAGTCGCTCTTCTGCTTTAGTTGAACGCTAGTAAGCTTTTCAGGCCTCCTAGATCCCTCGCGGCAGCACTCGTTTCCGTACAAGGATACTGAGTACCCCCAGGCTCCCCTGGGCTTGCTGGGCCACACTCAGACCCGTAGGCCCATCAGGGTGCCCCTGGGTAGGCCAAGTGAAGGGTAACCCGCTGCACTCTTCCTTGGGCGAGCTAGATATCCCCAGCTCACCAACGGCTTCATCAACACGGTTCTAGCAAGGCCAGCATACCATGGAAGTCGTCCTCGTTGCCCTAGTCTGAGCGGTACTGAGAAAAACTCTCTGCTTACAAGTCCTTCTAGGACCTCATCCCTGAAGTCACCGTATCTCTAGGAGAAAGGCAGCTTGCACTGCAACTTCCACTACAGCACAGTTTTGTGTGGAACACTTCAGGTTTTTGGGAGAGGCACAGGAACCTAGGAGACCTAGGGCAGTCTTTCATCTAAGCAGTTCGCTACACGCAGAGCGCCCTATGCAGAAAAGTTGAATCAGGGAAGAGCCAGGGAGGTAGCTAGGTCTCTTTTGACCTGCCAGTACCCACAGACACTTATGCTGCGTGTCAATCTGGTGATGGTGCTTGATGCGACTGGCTTTGTTTTCCCACCTTGAAAGCTCTTCTTCTGCGCCTTGAAGCTCCCTTAAAAACACTGTGGTTGTCAGGCTTATACTCACGGCAGGCATGGCTGTGAGAGGGAAAAAGAGGTTACACGAAGAGACAGGGTATTTCAGTTTCTGAGTCAGAGCTCATCCTGCCTTGTTATGTAGCTAAATGGAAACTCAAAGTGAGCCCTAGCTTCGAAGGAGGGCCCTGATATGCCATGCAGCGGGATAGGCGTACAACAGCTTCTATGAAGCCTTAGTCACTCTTCTGCTTTAGCTGAAGGCTAGTAAGCTTTTCTGGACTCCTAGACCCCTCGCGGCAGCACTCGCTTCCCTACAAAGGCACTGAGCACCCCCAGGCTCTCCTGAGTCGAAGATCAACATTCAGACACGTAGACCCTTCGGAGTACCCGTGTCTGTGCCGAGTGAAGGAGAGCATGATGCACACTTCGTCGCGGGACCTAGATTTTCTCAGCTCACCAATAGCCTCAGGAACATGATTCTAGGAGGTGCAGCATGCCATGCAAGTCTGCCTGCTTACAGTAGTCCGAGCTGTACTGAGAAAAACTCTTTGCTTACAATTCCTTCTACCACCTCATAGCTGAAGTCAACCTACCTCTAGGAGAAAGTCGGCTTGTGGTCCAAGTGCAACTAGAGCACACTTTCTGGTATAATGCTACAGGCTTTTGGAAGATGCCCAGGAGCCAGGACACCTAGGGAATTCTTTCATTTAGGCAGTTCGCTACACGCAGAACACCCGGCATAGGAAAGTGGATTCTCCAAGACCCAGGGAGTAGCTAGGTCTCTTTTGACTTGTTAGAAAGCACAGATGCTTCTTCTGCGTGTCAACCTGGAAATGGCGGCCTTAGGAGTCAAGCCTTGTTTTCCCGTCTTGAAAGCTCCATTCAAGCGGCCTTAAAGCTACCTGAAAAACACTGTGGTTGTGGGACTTGTATTCACTCCAGGCATGGCTCTGGAAGAACATGAGTTATCTCGAAAGAAAGCGGGTGCTTCCAGGCTCTGGTTAGGAGCATATCCTGCCCTGCACTAGAGCTAAGGGGAATCTTGACGTGCACTCTACCCTGGCCTACAGCTCTGATTTGCCATCCAGAAGGGTAGTTGTGCAGCCTTTTCCTTGAGTCCTTAGTCACAGTTCTGCATTAGTTTAAAGGTACTAATCTTCTCAGGACTCCAGTCCCACTCGTGCCAGTACCCGTTTCCGTACAAGAACTCTGAGTACCCCAGGGCTCCCCTGGGCTTGCCGGGCCACACTCACACCCGTAGGCCCTTCACTGTGCCCCTCTGTAGGCCGAGTGAAGCATAACAAACTGCACTCTTTCTTGGGAAAGCTAGATTTCCTCAGCTCACCAGCAGCCTCAGGAACACGGTTCTAGCAAGTCCAGCATACCATGGAAGTCTGCCTCATCGCCCTATTCTGAGCTGTGTACTGAGCAAAACTCTCTGCTTTGAAGTCCTTCGAGGACCTCATACCTGAAGTCACCGTATCTCAAGGAGAAAGACGGCTTGCATTCCAACTTCCACTAAAGCACAGTTTTCTGTGTAACACTTCAGGCTTTGGGGACATGCACAGGGCTCTTAGGAGACCTAGGGCAGTCTATTGTCTAGGCACGTCGCTACATGTACAACACCCTGTGCAGAAAACTTGATTCTGGGAAGAGCCAAGTAGCTAGCTAGGTCTCTTTTGTCCTCTTAGAAACCACAGATACTTACGCTGCGTGTCAATCTGGAAACAGGACCTGATGGGACTAGCCTTGTTTCCCATCATGAAAGCTCCTTTTATGCGCCTTGAAGCTAAGTGAAAAACACTGTTGGTGTCGGGTTTATACACACGACAGGCATGGCTGTGAGAGGGAAAAAGAGGTGTCACGAAGAAACATGGTATTCCAGTTTCTGAGTCAGAGCTGATCCTGTCCTGTTCTATAGCTAAAGGGAAACTCAAAGTGAGGCCTAACTTCGAAGGAGGGCCCTGATATGCCTTACAGCGGGTTAGGCGTGCAACAGCTTCCATGAGGCCTTAGTCGCTCTCCTGCTTTAGTTGAACGCTAGTAAGCTTTTCAGGCCGCCTAGATCCCTCGCGGCAGCACTCGTTTCCGTACAAGGATACTGAGTACCCGCAGGCCCCCCTTGGCTTGCTGGGCCGCACTCAGACCCGTAGGCCCATCAGGGTGCCCCTGGGTAGGCCGAGTGAAGGGTAACCCGCTGCACTCTTCCTTGGGCGAGCTAGATATCCCCAGCTCACCAACGGCTTCATCAACACGGTTCTAGCAAGGCCAGCATACCATGGAAGTCGTCCTCGTTGCCCTAGTCTGAGCGGTACTGAGAAAAACTCTCTGCTTACAAGTCCTTCTAGGACCTCATCCCTGAAGTCACCGTATCTCTAGGAGAAAGGCAGCTTGCACAGCAACTTCCACTACAGCACAGTTTTGTGTGGAACACTTCAGGTTTTTGGGAGAGGCACAGGACCCTAGGAGACCTAAGGCAGTCTTTGATCGAAGCAGTTCGCTACACGCAGAGCGCCCTATGCAGAAAAGTTGAATCAGGGAAGAGCCAGGGAGGTAGCTAGGTCTCTTTTGACCTGCCAGTACCCACAGACACTTATGCTGCATGTCAATCTGGTGATGGTGCCTGATGCGACTGGCCTTGTTTTCCCACCTTGAAAGCTCTTCTTCTGCGCCTTGAAGCTCCCTTAAAAACACTGTGGATGTCAGGCTTATACTCACGGCAGGCATGGCTGTGAGAGGGCAAAAGAGGTTTCACGACGAGACAGGGTATTTCAGTTTCTAAATCAGAGCTCATCCTGTCCTGTTTTATAGCTAAGGGGAAACTCAAAGTGAGCCCTCGCTTCGAAGGCGGCCCCTGATATGCCTTACAGCGGGGTAGGCGTGCAACAGCTTCCATGAGGCCTTAGTCGCTCTTCTGCTTTAGTTGAACGCTAGTAAGCTTTTCAGGCCTCCTAGATCCCTCGCGGCAGCACTCGTTTCCGTACAAGGATACTGAGTACCCCCAGGCTCCCCTGGGCTTGCTGGGCCACACTCAGACCCGTAGGCCCATCAGGGTGCCCCTGGGTAGGCCAAGTGAAGGGTAACCCGCTGCACTCTTCCTTGGGCGAGCTAGATATCCCCAGCTCACCAACGGCTTCATCAACACGGTTCTAGCAAGGCCAGCATACCATGGAAGTCGTCCTCGTTGCCCTAGTCTGAGCGGTACTGAGAAAAACTCTCTGCTTACAAGTCCTTCTAGGACCTCATCCCTGAAGTCACCGTATCTCTAGGAGAAAGGCAGCTTGCACTGCAACTTCCACTACAGCACAGTTTTGTGTGGAACACTTCAGGTTTTTGGGAGAGGCACAGGAACCTAGGAGACCTAGGGCAGTCTTTCATCTAAGCAGTTCGCTACACGCAGAGCGCCCTATGCAGAAAAGTTGAATCAGGGAAGAGCCAGGGAGGTAGCTAGGTCTCTTTTGACCTGCCAGTACCCACAGACACTTATGCTGCGTGTCAATCTGGTGATGGTGCTTGATGCGACTGGCTTTGTTTTCCCACCTTGAAAGCTCTTCTTCTGCGCCTTGAAGCTCCCTTAAAAACACTGTGGTTGTCAGGCTTATACTCACGGCAGGCATGGCTGTGAGAGGGAAAAAGAGGTTACACGAAGAGACAGGGTATTTCAGTTTCTGAGTCAGAGCTCATCCTGCCTTGTTATGTAGCTAAATGGAAACTCAAAGTGAGCCCTAGCTTCGAAGGAGGGCCCTGATATGCCATGCAGCGGGATAGGCGTACAACAGCTTCTATGAAGCCTTAGTCACTCTTCTGCTTTAGCTGAAGGCTAGTAAGCTTTTCTGGACTCCTAGACCCCTCGCGGCAGCACTCGCTTCCCTACAAAGGCACTGAGCACCCCCAGGCTCTCCTGAGTCGAAGATCAACATTCAGACACGTAGACCCTTCGGAGTACCCGTGTCTGTGCCGAGTGAAGGAGAGCATGATGCACACTTCGTCGCGGGACCTAGATTTTCTCAGCTCACCAATAGCCTCAGGAACATGATTCTAGGAGGTGCAGCATGCCATGCAAGTCTGCCTGCTTACAGTAGTCCGAGCTGTACTGAGAAAAACTCTTTGCTTACAATTCCTTCTACCACCTCATAGCTGAAGTCAACCTACCTCTAGGAGAAAGTCGGCTTGTGGTCCAAGTGCAACTAGAGCACACTTTCTGGTATAATGCTACAGGCTTTTGGAAGATGCCCAGGAGCCAGGACACCTAGGGAATTCTTTCATTTAGGCAGTTCGCTACACGCAGAACACCCGGCATAGGAAAGTGGATTCTCCAAGACCCAGGGAGTAGCTAGGTCTCTTTTGACTTGTTAGAAAGCACAGATGCTTCTTCTGCGTGTCAACCTGGAAATGGCGGCCTTAGGAGTCAAGCCTTGTTTTCCCGTCTTGAAAGCTCCATTCAAGCGGCCTTAAAGCTACCTGAAAAACACTGTGGTTGTGGGACTTGTATTCACTCCAGGCATGGCTCTGGAAGAACATGAGTTATCTCGAAAGAAAGCGGGTGCTTCCAGGCTCTGGTTAGGAGCATATCATGCCCTGCACTAGAGCTAAGGGGAATCTTGACGTGCACTCTACCCTGGCCTACAGCTCTGATTTGCCATCCAGAAGGGTAGTTGTGCAGCCTTTTCCTTGAGTCCTTAGTCACAGTTCTGCATTAGTTTAAAGGTACTAATCTTCTCAGGACTCCAGTCCCACTCGTGCCAGTACCCGTTTCCGTACAAGAACTCTGAGTACCCCAGGGCTCCCCTGGGCTTGCCGGGCCACACTCACACCCGTAGGCCCTTCACTGTGCCCCTCTGTAGGCCGAGTGAAGCATAACAAACTGCACTCTTTCTTGGGAAAGCTAGATTTCCTCAGCTCACCAGCAGCCTCAGGAACACGGTTCTAGCAAGTCCAGCATACCATGGAAGTCTGCCTCATCGCCCTATTCTGAGCTGTGTACTGAGCAAAACTCTCTGCTTTGAAGTCCTTCGAGGACCTCATACCTGAAGTCACCGTATCTCAAGGAGAAAGACGGCTTGCATTCCAACTTCCACTAAAGCACAGTTTTCTGTGTAACACTTCAGGCTTTGGGGACATGCACAGGGCTCTTAGGAGACCTAGGGCAGTCTATTGTCTAGGCACGTCGCTACATGTACAACACCCTGTGCAGAAAACTTGATTCTGGGAAGAGCCAAGTAGCTAGCTAGGTCTCTTTTGTCCTCTTAGAAACCACAGATACTTACGCTGCGTGTCAATCTGGAAACAGGACCTGATGGGACTAGCCTTGTTTCCCATCATGAAAGCTCCTTTTATGCGCCTTGAAGCTAAGTGAAAAACACTGTTGGTGTCGGGTTTATACACACGACAGGCATGGCTGTGAGAGGGAAAAAGAGGTGTCACGAAGAAACATGGTATTCCAGTTTCTGAGTCAGAGCTGATCCTGTCCTGTTCTATAGCTAAAGGGAAACTCAAAGTGAGGCCTAACTTCGAAGGAGGGCCCTGATATGCCTTACAGCGGGTTAGGCGTGCAACAGCTTCCATGAGGCCTTAGTCGCTCTCCTGCTTTAGTTGAACGCTAGTAAGCTTTTCAGGCCGCCTAGATCCCTCGCGGCAGCACTCGTTTCCGTACAAGGATACTGAGTACCCGCAGGCTCCCCTGGGCTTGCTGGGCCGCACTCAGACCCGTAGGCCCATCAGGGTGCCCCTGGGTAGGCCGAGTGAAGGGTAACCCGCTGCACTCTTCCTTGGGCGAGCTAGATATCCCCAGCTCACCAACGGCTTCATCAACACGGTTCTAGCAAGGCCAGCATACCATGGAAGTCGTCCTCGTTGCCCTAGTCTGAGCGGTACTGAGAAAAACTCTCTGCTTACAAGTCCTTCTAGGACCTCATCCCTGAAGTCACCGTATCTCTAGGAGAAAGGCAGCTTGCACAGCAACTTCCACTACAGCACAGTTTTGTGTGGAACACTTCAGGTTTTTGGGAGAGGCACAGGACCCTAGGAGACCTAGGGCAGTCTGTCATCGAAGCAGTTCGCTACACGCAGAGCGCCCTATGCAGAAAAGTTGAATCAGGGAAGAGCCAGGGAGGTAGCTAGGTCTCTTTTGACCTGCCAGTACCCACAGACACTTATGCTGCATGTCAATCTGGTGATGGTGCCTGATGCGACTGGCCTTGTTTTCCCACCTTGAAAGCTCTTCTTCTGCGCCTTGAAGCTCCCTTAAAAACACTGTGGTTGTCAGGCTTATACTCACGGCAGGCATGGCTGTGAGAGGGCAAAAGAGGTTTCATGACGAGACAGGGTATTTCAGTTTCTAAATCAGAGCTCATCCTGTCCTGTTTTATAGCTAAGGGGAAACTCAAAGTGAGCCCTCGCTTCGAAGGCGGCCCCTGATATGCCTTACAGCGGGGTAGGCGTGCAACAGCTTCCATGAGGCTTTAGTCACTCTTCTGCTTTAGTTGAACGCTAGTAAGCTTTTCAGGCCTCCTAGATCCCTCGCGGCAGCACTCGTTTCCGTACAAGGATACTGAGTACCCCCAGGCTCCCCTGGGCTTGCTGGGCCACACTCAGACCCGTAGGCCCAGCAGGGTGCCCCTGGGTAGGCCGAGTGAAGGGTAACCCGCTGCACTCTTCCTTGGGCGAGCTAGATATCCCCAGCTCACCAACGGCTTCATCAACACGGTTCTAGCAAGGCCAGCATACCATGGAAGTCGTCCTCGTTGCCCTAGTCTGAGCGGTACTGAGAAAAACTCTCTGCTTACAAGTCCTTCTAGGACCTCATCCCTGAAGTCACCGTATCTCTAGGAGAAAGGCAGCTTGCACAGCAACTTCCACTACAGCACAGTTTTGTGTGGAACACTTCAGGTTTTTGGGAGAGGCACAGGACCCTAGGAGACCTAGGGCAGTCTTTCATCTAAGCAGTTCGCTACACGCAGAGTGCCCTATGCAGAAAAGTTGAATCAGGGAAGAGCCAGGGAGGTAGCTAGGTCTCTTTTGACCTGCCAGTACCCACGGACACTTATGCTCCGTGTCAATCTGGTGATGGTGCCTGATGCGACTGGCCTTGTTTTCCCACCTTGAAAGCTCTTCTTCTGCGCCTTGAAGCTCCCTTAAAAACACTGTGGTTGTCAGGCTTATACTCACGGCAGGCATGGCTGTGAGAGGGAAAAAGAGGTTACACGAAGAGACAGGGTATTTCAGTTTCTGAGTCAGAGCTCATCCTGCCTTGTTATGTAGCTAAATGGAAACTCAAAGTGAGCCCTAGCTTCGAAGGAGGGCCCTGATATGCCATGCAGCGGGATAGGCGTACAACAGCTTCTATGAAGCCTTAGTCACTCTTCTGCTTTAGCTGAACACTAGTAAGCTTTTCTGGACTCCTAGACCCCTCGCGGCAGCACTCGCTTCCCTACAAAGGCACTGAGCACCCCCAGGCTCTCCTGAGTCGAAGATCAACATTCAGACACGTAGACCCTTCGGAGTACCCGTGTCTGTGCCGAGTGAAGGAGAGCATGATGCACACTTCGTCGCGGGACCTAGATTTTCTCGGCTCACCAATAGCCTCAGGAACATGATTCTAGGAGGTGCAGCATGCCATGCAAGTCTGCCTGCTTACAGTAGTCCGAGCTGTACTGAGAAAAACTCTTTGCTTACAATTCCTTCTACCACCTCATAGCTGAAGTCAACCTACCTCTAGGAGAAAGTCGGCTTGTGGTCCAAGTGCAACTAGAGCACACTTTCTGGTATAATGCTACAGGCTTTTGGAAAATGCCCAGGAGCCAGGACACCTAGGGAATTCTTTCATTTAGGAAGTTCGCTACACGCAGAACACCCGGCATAGGAAAGTGGATTCTCCAAGACCCAGGGAGTAGCTAGGTCTCTTTTGACTTGTTAGAAAGCACAGATGCTTCTTCTACGTGTCAACCTGGAAATGGCGGCCTTAGGAGTCAAGCCTTGTTTTCCCGTCTTGAAAGCTCCATTCAAGCGGCCTTAAAGCTACCTGAAAAACACTGTGGTTGTGGGACTTGTATTCACTCCAGGCATGGCTCTGGAAGAACATGAGTTATCTCGAAAGAAAGCGGGTGCTTCCAGGCTCTGGTTAGGAGCATATCCTGCCCTGCACTAGAGCTAAGGGGAATCTTGACGTGCACTCTACCCTGGCCTACAGCTCTGATTTGCCATCCAGAAGGGTAGTTGTGCAGCCTTTTCCTTGAGTCCTTAGTCACAGTTCTGCATTAGTTTAAAGGTACTAATCTTCTCAGAACTCCAGTCCCACTCGTGCCAGTACCCATTTCCGTACAAGAACTCTGAGTACCCCAGGGCTCCCCTGGGCTTGCCGGGCCACACTCACACCCGTAGGCCCTTCACTGTGCCCCTCTGTAGGCCGAGTGAAGCATAACAAACTGCACTCTTTCTTGGGAAAGCTAGATTTCCTCAGCTCACCAGCAGCCTCTGGAACACGGTTCTAGCAAGTCCAGCATACCATGGAAGTCTGCCTCATCGCCCTATTCTGAGCTGTGTACTGAGCAAAACTCTCTGCTTTGAAGTCCTTCGAGGACCTCATACCTGAAGTCACCGTATCTCAAGGAGAAAGACGCCTTGCAGTCCAACTTCCACTAAAGCACAGTTTTCTGTGTAACACTTCAGGCTTTGGGGACATGCACAGGGCTCTTAGGAGACCTAGGGCAGTCTATTGTCTAGGCACGTCGCTACATGTACAACACCCTGTGCAGAAAACTTGATTCTGGGAAGAGCCAAGTAGCTAGCTAGGTCTCTTTTGTCCTCTTAGAAACCACAGATACTTACGCTGCGTGTCAATCTGGAAACAGGACCTGATGGGACTAGCCTTGTTTCCCATCATGAAAGCTCCTTTTATGCGCCTTGAAGCTAAGTGAAAAACACTGTTGGTGTCGGGCTTATACACACGACAGGCATGGCTGTGAGAGGGAAAAAGAGGTGTCACGAAGAAACATGGTATTCCAGTTTCTGAGTCAGAGCTGATCCTGTCCTGTTCTATAGCTAAAGGGAAACTCAAAGTGAGGCCTAACTTCGAAGGAGGGCCCTGATATGCCTTACAGCGGGTTAGGCGTGCAACAGCTTCCATGAGGCCTTAGTCGCTCTCCTGCTTTAGTTGAACGCTAGTAAGCTTTTCAGGCCGCCTAGATCCCTCGCGGCAGCACTCGTTTCCGTACAAGGATACTGAGTACCTGCAGGCCCCCCTTGGCTTGCTGGGCCGCACTCAGACCCGTAGGCCCATCAGGGTGCCCCTGGGTAGGCCGAGTGAAGGGTAACCCGCTGCACTCTTCCTTGGGCGAGCTAGATATCCCCAGCTCACCAACGGCTTCATCAACACGGTTCTAGCAAGGCCAGCATACCATGGAAGTCGTCCTCGTTGCCCTAGTCTGAGCGGTACTGAGAAAAACTCTCTGCTTACAAGTCCTTCTAGGACCTCATCCCTGAAGTCACCGTATCTCTAGGAGAAAGGCAGCTTGCACAGCAACTTCCACTACAGCACAGTTTTGTGTGGAACACTTCAGGTTTTTGGGAGAGGCACAGGACCCTAGGAGACCTAAGGCAGTCTTTGATCGAAGCAGTTCGCTACACGCAGAGCGCCCTATGCAGAAAAGTTGAATCAGGGAAGAGCCAGGGAGGTAGCTAGGTCTGTTTTGACCTGCCAGTACCCACAGACACTTATGCTGCATGTCAATCTGGTGATGGTGCCTGATGCGACTGGCCTTGTTTTCCCACCTTGAAAGCTCTTCTTCTGCGCCTTGAAGCTCCCTTAAAAACACTGTGGATGTCAGGCTTATACTCACGGCAGGCATGGCTGTGAGAGGGCAAAAGAGGTTTCACGACGAGACAGGGTATTTCAGTTTCTAAATCAGAGCTCATCCTGTCCTGTTTTATAGCTAAGGGGAAACTCAAAGTGAGCCCTCGCTTCGAAGGCGGCCCCTGATATGCCTTACAGCGGGGTAGGCGTGCAACAGCTTCCATGAGGCCTTAGTCGCTCTTCTGCTTTAGTTGAACGCTAGTAAGCTTTTCAGGCCTCCTAGATCCCTCGCGGCAGCACTCGTTTCCGTACAAGGATACTGAGTACCCCCAGGCTCCCCTGGGCTTGCTGGGCCACACTCAGACCCGTAGGCCCATCAGGGTGCCCCTGGGTAGGCCAAGTGAAGGGTAACCCGCTGCACTCTTCCTTGGGCGAGCTAGATATCCCCAGCTCACCAACGGCTTCATCAACACGGTTCTAGCAAGGCCAGCATACCATGGAAGTCGTCCTCGTTGCCCTAGTCTGAGCGGTACTGAGAAAAACTCTCTGCTTACAAGTCCTTCTAGGACCTCATCCCTGAAGTCACCGTATCTCTAGGAGAAAGGCAGCTTGCACTGCAACTTCCACTACAGCACAGTTTTGTGTGGAACACTTCAGGTTTTTGGGAGAGGCACAGGAACCTAGGAGACCTAGGGCAGTCTTTCATCTAAGCAGTTCGCTACACGCAGAGCGCCCTATGCAGAAAAGTTGAATCAGGGAAGAGCCAGGGAGGTAGCTAGGTCTCTTTTGACCTGCCAGTACCCACAGACACTTATGCTGCGTGTCAATCTGGTGATGGTGCTTGATGCGACTGGCTTTGTTTTCCCACCTTGAAAGCTCTTCTTCTGCGCCTTGAAGCTCCCTTAAAAACACTGTGGTTGTCAGGCTTATACTCACGGCAGGCATGGCTGTGAGAGGGAAAAAGAGGTTACACGAAGAGACAGGGTATTTCAGTTTCTGAGTCAGAGCTCATCCTGCCTTGTTATGTAGCTAAATGGAAACTCAAAGTGAGCCCTAGCTTCGAAGGAGGGCCCTGATATGCCATGCAGCGGGATAGGCGTACAACAGCTTCTATGAAGCCTTAGTCACTCTTCTGCTTTAGCTGAAGGCTAGTAAGCTTTTCTGGACTCCTAGACCCCTCGCGGCAGCACTCGCTTCCCTACAAAGGCACTGAGCACCCCCAGGCTCTCCTGAGTCGAAGATCAACATTCAGACACGTAGACCCTTCGGAGTACCCGTGTCTGTGCCGAGTGAAGGAGAGCATGATGCACACTTCGTCGCGGGACCTAGATTTTCTCAGCTCACCAATAGCCTCAGGAACATGATTCTAGGAGGTGCAGCATGCCATGCAAGTCTGCCTGCTTACAGTAGTCCGAGCTGTACTGAGAAAAACTCTTTGCTTACAATTCCTTCTACCACCTCATAGCTGAAGTCAACCTACCTCTAGGAGAAAGTCGGCTTGTGGTCCAAGTGCAACTAGAGCACACTTTCTGGTATAATGCTACAGGCTTTTGGAAGATGCCCAGGAGCCAGGACACCTAGGGAATTCTTTCATTTAGGCAGTTCGCTACACGCAGAACACCCGGCATAGGAAAGTGGATTCTCCAAGACCCAGGGAGTAGCTAGGTCTCTTTTGACTTGTTAGAAAGCACAGATGCTTCTTCTGCGTGTCAACCTGGAAATGGCGGCCTTAGGAGTCAAGCCTTGTTTTCCCGTCTTGAAAGCTCCATTCAAGCGGCCTTAAAGCTACCTGAAAAACACTGTGGTTGTGGGACTTGTATTCACTCCAGGCATGGCTCTGGAAGAACATGAGTTATCTCGAAAGAAAGCGGGTGCTTCCAGGCTCTGGTTAGGAGCATATCCTGCCCTGCACTAGAGCTAAGGGGAATCTTGACGTGCACTCTACCCTGGCCTACAGCTCTGATTTGCCATCCAGAAGGGTAGTTGTGCAGCCTTTTCCTTGAGTCCTTAGTCACAGTTCTGCATTAGTTTAAAGGTACTAATCTTCTCAGGACTCCAGTCCCACTCGTGCCAGTACCCGTTTCCGTACAAGAACTCTGAGTACCCCAGGGCTCCCCTGGGCTTGCCGGGCCACACTCACACCCGTAGGCCCTTCACTGTGCCCCTCTGTAGGCCGAGTGAAGCATAACAAACTGCACTCTTTCTTGGGAAAGCTAGATTTCCTCAGCTCACCAGCAGCCTCAGGAACACGGTTCTAGCAAGTCCAGCATACCATGGAAGTCTGCCTCATCGCCCTATTCTGAGCTGTGTACTGAGCAAAACTCTCTGCTTTGAAGTCCTTCGAGGACCTCATACCTGAAGTCACCGTATCTCAAGGAGAAAGACGGCTTGCATTCCAACTTCCACTAAAGCACAGTTTTCTGTGTAACACTTCAGGCTTTGGGGACATGCACAGGGCTCTTAGGAGACCTAGGGCAGTCTATTGTCTAGGCACGTCGCTACATGTACAACACCCTGTGCAGAAAACTTGATTCTGGGAAGAGCCAAGTAGCTAGCTAGGTCTCTTTTGTCCTCTTAGAAACCACAGATACTTACGCTGCGTGTCAATCTGGAAACAGGACCTGATGGGACTAGCCTTGTTTCCCATCATGAAAGCTCCTTTTATGCGCCTTGAAGCTAAGTGAAAAACACTGTTGGTGTCGGGCTTATACACACGACAGGCATGGCTGTGAGAGGGAAAAAGAGGTGTCACGAAGAAACATGGTATTCCAGTTTCTGAGTCAGAGCTGATCCTGTCCTGTTCTATAGCTAAAGGGAAACTCAAAGTGAGGCCTAACTTCGAAGGAGGGCCCTGATATGCCTTACAGCGGGTTAGGCGTGCAACAGCTTCCATGAGGCCTTAGTCGCTCTCCTGCTTTAGTTGAACGCTAGTAAGCTTTTCAGGCCGCCTAGATCCCTCGCGGCAGCACTCGTTTCCGTACAAGGATACTGAGTACCCGCAGGCTCCCCTGGGCTTGCTGGGCCGCACTCAGACCCGTAGGCCCATCAGGGTGCCCCTGGGTAGGCCGAGTGAAGGGTAACCCGCTGCACTCTTCCTTGGGCGAGCTAGATATCCCCAGCTCACCAACGGCTTCATCAACACGGTTCTAGCAAGGCCAGCATACCATGGAAGTCGTCCTCGTTGCCCTAGTCTGAGCGGTACTGAGAAAAACTCTCTGCTTACAAGTCCTTCTAGGACCTCATCCCTGAAGTCACCGTATCTCTAGGAGAAAGGCAGCTTGCACAGCAACTTCCACTACAGCACAGTTTTGTGTGGAACACTTCAGGTTTTTGGGAGAGGCACAGGACCCTAGGAGACCTAGGGCAGTCTGTCATCGAAGCAGTTCGCTACACGCAGAGCGCCCTATGCAGAAAAGTTGAATCAGGGAAGAGCCAGGGAGGTAGCTAGGTCTCTTTTGACCTGCCAGTACCCACAGACACTTATGCTGCATGTCAATCTGGTGATGGTGCCTGATGCGACTGGCCTTGTTTTCCCACCTTGAAAGCTCTTCTTCTGCGCCTTGAAGCTCCCTTAAAAACACTGTGGTTGTCAGGCTTATACTCACGGCAGGCATGGCTGTGAGAGGGCAAAAGAGGTTTCATGACGAGACAGGGTATTTTAGTTTCTAAATCAGAGCTCATCCTGTCCTGTTTTATAGCTAAGGGGAAACTCAAAGTGAGCCCTCGCTTCGAAGGCGGCCCCTGATATGCCTTACAGCGGGGTAGGCGTGCAACAGCTTCCATGAGGCTTTAGTCACTCTTCTGCTTTAGTTGAACGCTAGTAAGCTTTTCAGGCCTCCTAGATCCCTCGCGGCAGCACTCGTTTCCGTACAAGGATACTGAGTACCCCCAGGCTCCCCTGGGCTTGCTGGGCCACACTCAGACCCGTAGGCCCAGCAGGGTGCCCCTGGGTAGGCCGAGTGAAGGGTAACCCGCTGCACTCTTCCTTGGGCGAGCTAGATATCCCCAGCTCACCAACGGCTTCATCAACACGGTTCTAGCAAGGCCAGCATACCATGGAAGTCGTCCTCGTTGCCCTAGTCTGAGCGGTACTGAGAAAAACTCTCTGCTTACAAGTCCTTCTAGGACCTCATCCCTGAAGTCACCGTATCTCTAGGAGAAAGGCAGCTTGCACTGCAACTTCCACTACAGCACAGTTTTGTGTGGAACACTTCAGGTTTTTGGGAGAGGCACAGGACCCTAGGAGACCTAGGGCAGTCTTTCATCTAAGCAGTTCGCTACACGCAGAGTGCCCTATGCAGAAAAGTTGAATCAGGGAAGAGCCAGGGAGGTAGCTAGGTCTCTTTTGACCTGCCAGTACCCACGGACACTTATGCTCCGTGTCAATCTGGTGATGGTGCCTGATGCGACTGGCCTTGTTTTCCCACCTTGAAAGCTCTTCTTCTGCGCCTTGAAGCTCCCTTAAAAACACTGTGGTTGTCAGGCTTATACTCACGGCAGGCATGGCTGTGAGAGGGAAAAAGAGGTTACACGAAGAGACAGGGTATTTCAGTTTCTGAGTCAGAGCTCATCCTGCCTTGTTATGTAGCTAAATGGAAACTCAAAGTGAGCCCTAGCTTCGAAGGAGGGCCCTGATATGCCATGCAGCGGGATAGGCGTACAACAGCTTCTATGAAGCCTTAGTCACTCTTCTGCTTTAGCTGAACACTAGTAAGCTTTTCTGGACTCCTAGACCCCTCGCGGCAGCACTCGCTTCCCTACAAAGGCACTGAGCACCCCCAGGCTCTCCTGAGTCGAAGATCAACATTCAGACACGTAGACCCTTCGGAGTACCCGTGTCTGTGCCGAGTGAAGGAGAGCATGATGCACACTTCGTCGCGGGACCTAGATTTTCTCGGCTCACCAATAGCCTCAGGAACATGATTCTAGGAGGTGCAGCATGCCATGCAAGTCTGCCTGCTTACAGTAGTCCGAGCTGTACTGAGAAAAACTCTTTGCTTACAATTCCTTCTACCACCTCATAGCTGAAGTCAACCTACCTCTAGGAGAAAGTCGGCTTGTGGTCCAAGTGCAACTAGAGCACACTTTCTGGTATAATGCTACAGGCTTTTGGAAAATGCCCAGGAGCCAGGACACCTAGGGAATTCTTTCATTTAGGAAGTTCGCTACACGCAGAACACCCGGCATAGGAAAGTGGATTCTCCAAGACCCAGGGAGTAGCTAGGTCTCTTTTGACTTGTTAGAAAGCACAGATGCTTCTTCTACGTGTCAACCTGGAAATGGCGGCCTTAGGAGTCAAGCCTTGTTTTCCCGTCTTGAAAGCTCCATTCAAGCGGCCTTAAAGCTACCTGAAAAACACTGTGGTTGTGGGACTTGTATTCACTCCAGGCATGGCTCTGGAAGAACATGAGTTATCTCGAAAGAAAGCGGGTGCTTCCAGGCTCTGGTTAGGAGCATATCCTGCCCTGCACTAGAGCTAAGGGGAATCTTGACGTGCACTCTACCCTGGCCTACAGCTCTGATTTGCCATCCAGAAGGGTAGTTGTGCAGCCTTTTCCTTGAGTCCTTAGTCACAGTTCTGCATTAGTTTAAAGGTACTAATCTTCTCAGAACTCCAGTCCCACTCGTGCCAGTACCCATTTCCGTACAAGAACTCTGAGTACCCCAGGGCTCCCCTGGGCTTGCCGGGCCACACTCACACCCGTAGGCCCTTCACTGTGCCCCTCTGTAGGCCGAGTGAAGCATAACAAACTGCACTCTTTCTTGGGAAAGCTAGATTTCCTCAGCTCACCAGCAGCCTCTGGAACACGGTTCTAGCAAGGCCAGCATACCATGGAAGTCTGCCTCATCACCCTATTCTGAGCTGTACTGAGCAAAACTCTCTGCTTTGAAGTCCTTCGAGGACCTCATACCTGAAGTCACCGTATCTCAAGGAGAAAGACGGCTTGCATTCCAACTTCCACTAAAGCACAGTTTTCTGTGTAACACTTCAGGCTTTGGGGACATGCACAGGGCTCTTAGGAGACCTAGGGCAGTCTATTGTCTAGGCACGTCGCTACATGTACAACACCCTGTGCAGAAAACTTGATTCTGGGAAGAGCCAAGTAGCTAGCTAGGTCTCTTTTGTCCTCTTAGAAACCACAGATACTTACGCTACGTGTCAATCTGGAAACAGGACCTGATGGGACTAGCCTTGTTTCCCATCATGAAAGCTCCTTTTATGCGCCTTGAAGCTAAGTGAAAAACACTGTTGGTGTCGGGCTTATACACACGACAGGCATGGCTGTGAGAGGGAAAAAGAGGTGTCACGAAGAAACATGGTATTCCAGTTTCTGAGTCAGAGCTGATCCTGTCCTGTTCTATAGCTAAAGGGAAACTCAAAGTGAGGCCTAACTTCGAAGGAGGGCCCTGATATGCCTTACAGCGGGTTAGGCGTGCAACAGCTTCCATGAGGCCTTAGTCGCTCTCCTGCTTTAGTTGAACGCTAGTAAGCTTTTCAGGCCGCCTAGATCCCTCGCGGCAGCACTCGTTTCCGTACAAGGATACTGAGTACCCGCAGGCTCCCCTTGGCTTGCTGGGCCGCACTCAGACCCGTAGGCCCATCAGGGTGCCCCTGGGTAGGCCGAGTGAAGGGTAACCCGCTGCACTCTTCCTTGGGCGAGCTAGATATCCCCAGCTCACCAACGGCTTCATCAACACGGTTCTAGCAAGGCCAGCATACCATGGAAGTCGTCCTCGTTGCCCTAGTCTGAGCGGTACTGAGAAAAACTCTCTGCTTACAAGTCCTTCTAGGACCTCATCCCTGAAGTCACCGTATCTCTAGGAGAAAGGCAGCTTGCACAGCAACTTCCACTACAGCACAGTTTTGTGTGGAACACTTCAGGTTTTTGGGAGAGGCACAGGACCCTAGGGACCTAAGGCAGTCTTTCATCGAAGCAGTTCGCTACACGCAGAGCGCCCTATGCAGAAAAGTTGAATCAGGGAAGAGCCAGGGAGGTAGCTAGGTCTGTTTTGACCTGCCAGTACCCACAGACACTTATGCTGCATGTCAATCTGGTGATGGTGCCTGATGCGACTGGCCTTGTTTTCCCACCTTGAAAGCTCTTCTTCTGCGCCTTGAAGCTCCCTTAAAAACACTGTGGATGTCAGGCTTATACTCACGGCAGGCATGGCTGTGAGAGGGCAAAAGAGGTTTCACGACGAGACAGGGTATTTCAGTTTCTAAATCAGAGCTCATCCTGTCCTGTTTTATAGCTAAGGGGAAACTCAAAGTGAGCCCTCGCTTCGAAGGCGGCCCCTGATATGCCTTACAGCGGGGTAGGCGTGCAACAGCTTCCATGAGGCCTTAGTCGCTCTTCTGCTTTAGTTGAACGCTAGTAAGCTTTTCAGGCCTCCTAGATCCCTCGCGGCAGCACTCGTTTCCGTACAAGGATACTGAGTACCCCCAGGCTCCCCTGGGCTTGCTGGGCCACACTCAGACCCGTAGGCCCATCAGGGTGCCCCTGGGTAGGCCAAGTGAAGGGTAACCCGCTGCACTCTTCCTTGGGCGAGCTAGATATCCCCAGCTCACCAACGGCTTCATCAACACGGTTCTAGCAAGGCCAGCATACCATGGAAGTCGTCCTCGTTGCCCTAGTCTGAGCGGTACTGAGAAAAACTCTCTGCTTACAAGTCCTTCTAGGACCTCATCCCTGAAGTCACCGTATCTCTAGGAGAAAGGCAGCTTGCACTGCCACTTCCACTACAGCACAGTTTTGTGTGGAACACTTCAGGTTTTTGGGAGAGGCACAGGACCCTAGGAGACCTAGGGCAGTCTTTCATCTAAGCAGTTCGCTACACGCAGAGCGCCCTATGCAGAAAAGTTGAATCAGGGAAGAGCCAGGGAGGTAGCTATGTCTCTTTTGACCTGCCAGTACCCACGGACACTTATGCTGCATGTCAATCTGGTGATGGTGCCTGATGCGACTGGCCTTGTTTTCCCACCTTGAAAGCTCTTCTTCTGCGCCTTGAAGCTCCCTTAAAAACACTGTGGTTGTCAGGCTTATACTCACGGCAGGCATGGCTGTGAGAGGGAAAAAGAGGTTACACGAAGAGACAGGGTATTTCAGTTTCTGAGTCAGAGCTCATCCTGCCTTGTTATGTAGCTAAATGGAAACTCAAAGTGAGCCCTAGCTTCGAAGGAGGGCCCTGATATGCCATGCAGCGGGATAGGCGTACAACAGCTTCTATGAAGCCTTAGTCACTCTTCTGCTTTAGCTAAAGGCTAGTAAGCTTTTCTGGACTCCTAGACCCCTCGCGGCAGCACTCGCTTCCCTACAAAGGCACTGAGCACCCCCAGGCTCTCCTGAGTCGAAGATCAACATTCAGACACGTAGACCCTTCGGAGTACCCGTGTCTGTGCCGAGTGAAGGAGAGCATGATGCACACTTCGTCGCGGGACCTAGATTTTCTCAGCTCACCAATAGCCTCAGGAACATGATTCTAGGAGGTGCAGCATGCCATGCAAGTCTGCCTGCTTACAGTAGTCCGAGCTGTACTGAGAAAAACTCTTTGCTTACAATTCCTTCTACCACCTCATAGCTGAAGTCAACCTACCTCTAGGAGAAAGTCGGCTTGTGGTCCAAGTGCAACTAGAGCACACTTTCTGGTATAATGCTACAGGCTTTTGGAAGATGCCCAGGAGCCAGGACACCTAGGGAATTCTTTCATTTAGGCAGTTCGCTACACGCAGAACACCCGGCATAGGAAAGTGGATTCTCCAAGACCCAGGGAGTAGCTAGGTCTCTTTTGACTTGTTAGAAAGCACAGATGCTTCTTCTGCGTGTCAACCTGGAAATGGCGGCCTTAGGAGTCAAGCCTTGTTTTCCCGTCTTGAAAGCTCCATTCAAGCGGCCTTAAAGCTACCTGAAAAACACTGTGGTTGTGGGACTTGTATTCACTCCAGGCATGGCTCTGGAAGAACATGAGTTATCTCGAAAGAAAGCGGGTGCTTCCAGGCTCTGGTTAGGAGCATATCCTGCCCTGCACTAGAGCTAAGGGGAATCTTGACGTGCACTCTACCCTGGCCTACAGCTCTGATTTGCCATCCAGAAGGGTAGTTGTGCAGCCTTTTCCTTGAGTCCTTAGTCACAGTTCTGCATTAGTTTAAAGGTACTAATCTTCTCAGGACTCCAGTCCCACTCGTGCCAGTACCCATTTCCGTACAAGAACTCTGAGTACCCCAGGGCTCCCCTGGGCTTGCCGGGCCACACTCACACCCGTAGGCCCTTCACTGTGCCCCTCTGTAGGCCGAGTGAAGCATAACAAACTGCACTCTTTCTTGGGAAAGCTAGATATCCTCAGCTCACCAGCAGCCTCTGGAACACGGTTCTAGCAAGTCCCGCATACCATGGAAGTCTGCCTCATCGCCCTATTCTGAGCTGTAGTGAGCAAAACTCTCTGCTTTGAAGTCCTTCGAGGACCTCATACCTGAAGTCACCGTATCTCAAGGAGAAAGACGGCTTGCATTCCAACTTCCACTAAAGCACAGTTTTCTGTGTAACACTTCAGGCTTTGGGGACATGCACAGGGCTCTTAGGAGACCTAGGGCAGTCTATTGTCTAGGCACGTCGCTACATGTACAACACCCTGTGCAGAAAACTTGATTCTGGGAAGAGCCAAGTAGCTAGCTAGGTCTCTTTTGTCCTCTTAGAAACCACAGATACTTACGCTGCGTGTCAATCTGGAAACAGGACCTGATGGGACTAGCCTTGTTTCCCATCATGAAAGCTCCTTTTATGCGCCTTGAAGCTAAGTGAAAAACACTGTTGGTGTCGTGCTTATACACACGACAGGCATGGCTGTGAGAGGGAAAAAGAGGTGTCACGAAGAAACATGGTATTCCAGTTTCTGAGTCAGAGCTGATCCTGTCCTGTTCTATAGCTAAAGGGAAACTCAAAGTGAGGCCTAACTTCGAAGGAGGGCCCTGATATGCCTTACAGCGGGGTAGGCGTGCAACAGCTTCCATGAGGCCTTAGTCGCTCTCCTGCTTTAGTTGAACGCTAGTAAGCTTTTCAGGCCGCCTAGATCCCTCGCGGCAGCACTCGTTTCCGTACAAGGATACTGAGTACCCGCAGGCTCCCCTGGGCTTGCTGGGCCGCACTCAGACCCGTAGGCCCATCAGGGTGCCCCTGGGTAGGCCGAGTGAAGGGTAACCCGCTGCACTCTTCCTTGGGCGAGCTAGATATCCCCAGCTCACCAACGGCTTCATCAACACGGTTCTAGCAAGGCCAGCATACCATGGAAGTCGTCCTCGTTGCCCTAGTCTGAGCGGTACTGAGAAAAACTCTCTGCTTACAAGTCCTTCTAGGACCTCATCCCTGAAGTCACCGTATCTCTAGGAGAAAGGCAGCTTGCACAGCAACTTCCAATACAGCACAGTTTTGTGTGGAACACTTCAGGTTTTGGGGAGAGGCACAGGACCCTAGGAGACCTAGGGCAGTCTTTCATCTAAGCAGTTCGCTACACGCAGAGCGCCCTATGCAGAAAAGTTGAATCAGGGAAGAGCCAGGGAGGTAGCTAGGTCTCTTTTGACCTGCCAGTACCCACGGACACTTATGCTGCGTGTCAACCTGGTGATGGTGCCTGATGCGACTGGCTTTGTTTTCCCACCTTGAAAGCTCTTCTTATGCGCCTTGAAGCTCCCTTAAAAACACTGTGGTTGTCAGGCTTATACTCACGGCAGGCATGGCTGTGAGAGGGAAAAAGAGGTTACACGAAGAGACAGGGTATTTCAGTTTCTGAGTCAGAGCTCATCCTGCCTTGTTATGTAGCTAAATGGAAACTCAAAGTGAGCCCTAGCTTCGAAGGAGGGCCCTGATATGCCATGCAGCGGGATAGGCGTACAACAGCTTCTATGAAGCCTTAGTCACTCTTCTGCTTTAGCTGAACGCTAGTAAGCTTTTCTGGACTCCTAGACCCCTCGCGGCAGCACTCGCTTCCCTACAAAGGCACTGAGCACCCCCAGGCTCTCCTGAGTCGAAGATCAACATTCAGACACGTAGACCCTTCGGAGTACCCGTGTCTGTGCCGAGTGAAGGAGAGCATGATGCACACTTCGTCGCGGGACCTAGATTTTCTCAGCTCACCAATAGCCTCAGGAACATGATTCTAGGAGGTGCAGCATGCCATGCAAGTCTGCCTGCTTACAGTAGTCCGAGCTGTACTGAGAAAAACTCTTTGCTTACAATTCCTTCTACCACCTCATAGCTGAAGTCAACCTACCTCTAGGAGAAAGTCGGCTTGTGGTCCAAGTGCAACTAGAGCACACTTTCTGGTATAATGCTACAGGCTTTTGGAAGATGCCCAGGAGCCAGGACACCTAGGGAATTCTTTCATTTAGGCAGTTCGCTACACGCAGAACACCCGGCATAGGAAAGTGGATTCTCCAAGACCCAGGGAGTAGCTAGGTCTCTTTTGACTTGTTAGAAAGCACAGATGCTTCTTCTGCGTGTCAACCTGGAAATGGCGGCCTTAGGAGTCAAGCCTTGTTTTCCCGTCTTGAAAGCTCCATTCAAGCGGCCTTAAAGCTACCTGAAAAACACTGTGGTTGTGGGACTTGTATTCACTCCAGGCATGGCTCTGGAAGAACATGAGTTATCTCGAAAGAAAGCGGGTGCTTCCAGGCTCTGGTTAGGAGCATATCCTGCCCTGCACTAGAGCTAAGGGGAATCTTGACGTGCACTCTACCCTGGCCTACAGCTCTGATTTGCCATCCAGAAGGGTAGTTGTGCAGCCTTTTCCTTGAGTCCTTAGTCACAGTTCTGCATTAGTTTAAAGGTACTAATCTTCTCAGGACTCCAGTCCCACTCGTGCCAGTACCCGTTTCCGTACAAGAACTCTGAGTACCCCAGGGCTCCCCTGGGCTTGCCGGGCCACACTCACACCCGTAGGCCCTTCACTGTGCCCCTCTGTAGGCCGAGTGAAGCATAACAAACTGCACTCTTTCTTGGGAAAGCTAGATTTCCTCAGCTCACCAGCAGCCTCTGGAACACGGTTCTAGCAAGGCCAGCATACCATGGAAGTCTGCCTCATCACCCTATTCTGAGCTGTACTGAGCAAAACTCTCTGCTTTGAAGTCCTTCGAGGACCTCATACCTGAAGTCACCGTATCTCAAGGAGAAAGACGGCTTGCATTCCAACTTCCACTAAAGCACAGTTTTCTGTGTAACACTTCAGGCTTTGGGGACATGCACAGGGCTCTTAGGAGACCTAGGGCAGTCTATTGTCTAGGCACATCGCTACATGTACAACACCCTGTGCAGAAAACTTGATTCTGGGAAGAGCCAAGTAGCTAGCTAGGTCTCTTTTGTCCTCTTAGAAACCACAGATACTTACGCTACGTGTCAATCTGGAAACAGGACCTGATGGGACTAGCCTTGTTTCCCATCATGAAAGCTCCTTTTATGCGCCTTGAAGCTAAGTGAAAAACACTGTTGGTGTCGGGCTTATACACACGACAGGCATGGCTGTGAGAGGGAAAAAGAGGTGTCACGAAGAAACATGGTATTCCAGTTTCTGAGTCAGAGCTGATCCTGTCCTGTTCTATAGCTAAAGGGAAACTCAAAGTGAGGCCTAACTTCGAAGGAGGGCCCTGATATGCCTTACAGCGGGTTAGGCGTGCAACAGCTTCCATGAGGCCTTAGTCGCTCTCCTGCTTTAGTTGAACGCTAGTATGATTTTCAGGCCGCTTAGATCCCTCGCGGCAGCACTCGTTTCCGTACAAGGATACTGAGTACCCGCAGGCTCCCCTGGGCTTGCTGGGCCGCACTCAGAGCCGTAGGCCCATCAGGGTGCCCCTGGGTAGGCCGAGTGAAGGGTAACCCGCTGCACTCTTCCTTGGGCGAGCTAGATATCCCCAGCTCACCAACGGCTTCATCAACACGGTTCTAGCAAGGCCAGCATACCATGGAAGTCGTCCTCGTTGCCCTAGTCTGAGCGATACTGAGAAAAACTCTCTGCTTACAATTCCTTCTAGGACCTCATCCCTGAAGTCACCGTATCTCTAGGAGAAAGGCAGCTTGCACAGCAACTTCCAATACAGCACAGTTTTGTGTGGAACACTTCAGGTTTTGGGGAGAGGCACAGGACCCTAGGAGACCTAGGGCAGTCTTTCATCTAAGCAGTTCGCTACACGCAGAGCGCCCTATGCAGAAAAGTTGAATCAGGGAAGAGCCAGGGAGGTAGCTAGGTCTCTTTTGACCTGCCAGTACCCACGGACACTTATGCTGCGTGTCAACCTGGTGATGGTGCCTGATGCGACTGGCTTTGTTTTCCCACCTTGAAAGCTCTTCTTATGCGCCTTGAAGCTCCCTTAAAAACACTGTGGTTGTCAGGCTTATACTCACGGCAGGCATGGCTGTGAGAGGGAAAAAGAGGTTACACGAAGAGACAGGGTATTTCAGTTTCTGAGTCAGAGCTCATCCTGCCTTGTTATGTAGCTAAATGGAAACTCAAAGTGAGCCCTAGCTTCGAAGGAGGGCCCTGATATGCCATGCAGCGGGATAGGCGTACAACAGCTTCTATGAAGCCTTAGTCACTCTTCTGCTTTAGCTGAACGCTAGTAAGCTTTTCTGGACTCCTAGACCCCTCGCGGCAGCACTCGCTTCCCTACAAAGGCACTGAGCACCCCCAGGCTCTCCTGAGTCGAAGATCAACATTCAGACACGTAGACCCTTCGGAGTACCCGTGTCTGTGCCGAGTGAAGGAGAGCATGATGCACACTTCGTCGCGGGACCTAGATTTTCTCAGCTCACCAATAGCCTCAGGAACATGATTCTAGGAGGTGCAGCATGCCATGCAAGTCTGCCTGCTTACAGTAGTCCGAGCTGTACTGAGAAAAACTCTTTGCTTACAATTCCTTCTACCACCTCATAGCTGAAGTCAACCTACCTCTAGGAGAAAGTCGGCTTGTGGTCCAAGTGCAACTAGAGCACACTTTCTGGTATAATGCTACAGGCTTTTGGAAGATGCCCAGGAGCCAGGACACCTAGGGAATTCTTTCATTTAGGCAGTTCGCTACACGCAGAACACCCGGCATAGGAAAGTGGATTCTCCAAGACCCAGGGAGTAGCTAGGTCTCTTTTGACTTGTTAGAAAGCACAGATGCTTCTTCTGCGTGTCAACCTGGAAATGGCGGCCTTAGGAGTCAAGCCTTGTTTTCCCGTCTTGAAAGCTCCATTCAAGCGGCCTTAAAGCTACCTGAAAAACACTGTGGTTGTGGGACTTGTATTCACTCCAGGCATGGCTCTGGAAGAACATGAGTTATCTCGAAAGAAAACGGGTGCTTCCAGGCTCTGGTTAGGAGCATATCCTGCCCTGCACTAGAGCTAAGGGGAATCTTGACGTGCACTCTACCCTGGCCTACAGCTCTGATTTGCCATCCAGAAGGGTAGTTGTGCAGCCTTTTCCTTGAGTCCTTAGTCACAGTTCTGCATTAGTTTAAAGGTACTAATCTTCTCAGGACTCCAGTCCCACTCGTGCCAGTACCCGTTTCCGTACAAGAACTCTGAGTACCCCAGGGCTCCCCTGGGCTTGCCGGGCCACACTCACACCCGTAGGCCCTTCACTGTGCCCCTCTGTAGGCCGAGTGAAGCATAACAAACTGCACTCTTTCTTGGGAAAGCTAGATTTCCTCAGCTCACCAGCAGCCTCTGGAACACGGTTCTAGCAAGGCCAGCATACCATGGAAGTCTGCCTCATCACCCTATTCTGAGCTGTACTGAGCAAAACTCTCTGCTTTGAAGTCCTTCGAGGACCTCATACCTGAAGTCACCGTATCTCAAGGAGAAAGACGGCTTGCATTCCAACTTCCACTAAAGCACAGTTTTCTGTGTAACACTTCAGGCTTTGGGGACATGCACAGGGCTCTTAGGAGACCTAGGGCAGTCTATTGTCTAGGCACGTCGCTACATGTACAACACCCTGTGCAGAAAACTTGATTCTGGGAAGAGCCAAGTAGCTAGCTAGGTCTCTTTTGTCCTCTTAGAAACCACAGATACTTACGCTACGTGTCAATCTGGAAACAGGACCTTATGGGACTAGCCTTGTTTCCCATCATGAAAGCTCCTTTTATGCGCCTTGAAGCTAAGTGAAAAACACTGTTGGTGTCGGGCTTATACACACGACAGGCATGGCTGTGAGAGGGAAAAAGAGGTGTCACGAAGAAACATGGTATTCCAGTTTCTGAGTCAGAGCTGATCCTGTCCTGTTCTATAGCTAAAGGGAAACTCAAAGTGAGGCCTAACTTCGAAGGAGGGCCCTGATATGCCTTACAGCGGGTTAGGCGTGCAACAGCTTCCATGAGGCCTTAGTCGCTCTCCTGCTTTAGTTGAACGCTAGTAAGCTTTTCAGGCCTCCTAGATCCCTCGCGGCAGCACTCGTTTCCGTACAAGGATACTGAGTACCCCCAGGCTCCCCTGGGCTTGCTGGGCCACACTCAGACCCGTAGGCCCATCAGGGTGCCCCTGGGTAGGCCGAGTGAAGGGTAACCCGCTGCACTCTTCCTTGGGCGAGCTAGATATCCCCAGCTCACCAACGGCTTCATCAACACGGTTCTAGCAAGGCCAGCATACCATGGAAGTCGTCCTCGTTGCCCTAGTCTGAGCGGTACTGAGAAAAACTCTCTGCTTACAAGTCCTTCTAGGACCTCATCCCTGAAGTCACCGTATCTCTAGGAGAAAGGCAGCTTGCACTGCAACTTCCACTACAGCACAGTTTTGTGTGGAACACTTCAGGTTTTTGGGAGAGGCACAGGAACCTAGGAGACCTAGGGCAGTCTTTCATCTAAGCAGTTCGCTACACGCAGAGCGCCCTATGCAGAAATGTTGAATCAGGGAAGAGCCAGGGAGGTAGCTAGGTCTCTTTTGACCTGCCAGTACCCACAGACACTTATGCTGCATGTCAATCTGGTGATGGTGCCTGATGCGACTGGCCTTGTTTTCCCACCTTGAAAGCTCTTCTTATGCGCCTTGAAGCTCCCTTAAAAACACTGTGGTTGTCAGGCTTATACTCACGGCAGGCATGGCTGTGAGAGGGCAAAAGAGGTTTCACGACGAGACAGGGTATTTCAGTTTCTAAATCAGAGCTCATCCTGTCCTGTTTTATAGCTAAAGGGAAACTCAAAGTGAGCCCTCGCTTCGAAGGCGGCCCCTGATATGCCTTACAGCGGGGTAGGCGTGCAACAGCTTCCATGAGGCCTTAGTCACTCTTCTGCTTTAGTTGAACGCTAGTAAGCTTTTCAGGCCGCCTAGATCCCTCGCGGCAGCACTCGTTTCCGTACAAGGATACTGAGTACCTCCAGGCTCCCCTGGGCTTGCTGGGCCGCACTCAGACCCGTAGGCCCATCAGGGTGCCCCTGGGTAGGCCGAGTGAAGGGTAACCCGCTGCACTCTTCCTTGGGCGAGCTAGATATCCCCAGCTCACCAACGGCTTCATGAACACGGTTCTAGCAAGGCCAGCATACCATGGAAGTCGTCCTCGTTGCCCTAGTCTGAGCGGTACTGAGAAAAACTCTCTGCTTACAAGTCCTTCTAGGACCTCATCCCTGAAGTCACCGTATCTCTAGGAGAAAGGCAGCTTGCACTGCCACTTCCACTACAGCACAGTTTTGTGTGGAACACTTCAGGTTTTTGGGAGAGGCACAGGACCCTAGGAGACCTAGGGCAGTCTTTCATCTAAGCAGTTCGCTACACGCAGAGCGCCCTATGCAGAAAAGTTGAATCAGGGAAGAGCCAGGGAGGTAGCTAGGTCTCTTTTGACCTGCCAGTACCCACGGACACTTATGCTGCGTGTCAACCTGGTGATGGTGCCTGATGCGACTGGCTTTGTTTTCCCACCTTGAAAGCTCTTCTTATGCGCCTTGAAGCTCCCTTAAAAACACTGTGGTTGTCAGGCTTATACTCACGGCAGGCATGGCTGTGAGAGGGAAAAAGAGGTTACACGAAGAGACAGGTATTTCAGTTTCTGAGTCAGAGCTCATCCTGCCTTGTTATGTAGCTAAATGGAAACTCAAAATGAGCCCTAGCTTCGAAGGAGGGCCCTGATATGCCATGCAGCGGGATAGGCGTACAACAGCTTCTATGAAGCCTTAGTCACTCTTCTGCTTTAGCTGAAGGCTAGTAAGCTTTTCTGGACTCCTAGACCCCTCGCGGCAGCACTCGCTTCCCTACAAAGGCACTGAGCACCCCCAGGCTCTCCTGAGTCGAAGATCAACATTCAGACACGTAGACCCTTCGGAGTACCCGTGTCTCTGCCGAGTGAAGGAGAGCATGATGCACACGTCGTCGCGGGACCTAGATTTTCTCAGCTCACCAATAGCCTCAGGAACATGATTCTAGGAGGTGCAGCATGCCATGCAAGTCTGCCTGCTTACAGTAGTCCGAGCTGTACTGAGAAAAACTCTTTGCTTACAATTCCTTCTACCACCTCATAGCTGAAGTCAACCTACCTCTAGGAGAAAGTCGGCTTGTGGTCCAAGTGCAACTAGAGCACACTTTCTGGTATAATGCTACAGGCTTTTGGAAGATGCCCAGGAGCCAGGACACCTAGGGAATTCTTTCATTTAGGCAGTTCGCTACACGCAGAACACCCGGCATAGGAAAGTGGATTCTCCAAGACCCAGGGAGTAGCTAGGTCTCTTTTGACTTGTTAGAAAGCACAGATGCTTCTTCTGCGTGTCAACCTGGAAATGGCGGCCTTAGGAGTCAAGCCTTGTTTTCCCATCTTGAAAGCTCCATTCAAGCGGCCTTAAAGCTACCTGAAAAACACTGTGGTTGTGGGACTTGTATTCACTCCAGGCATGGCTCTGGAAGAACATGAGTTATCTCGAAAGAAAGCGGGTGCTTCCAGGCTCTGGTTAGGAGCATATCCTGCCCTGCACTAGAGCTAAGGGGAATCTTGACGTGCACTCTACCCTGGCCTACAGCTCTGATTTGCCATCCAGAAGGGTAGTTGTGCAGCCTTTTCCTTGAGTCCTTAGTCACAGTTCTGCATTAGTTTAAAGGTACTAATCTTCTCAGGACTCCAGTCCCACTCGTGCCAGTACCCGTTTCCGTACAAGAACTCTGAGTACCCCAGGGCTCCCCTGGGCTTGCCGGGCCACACTCACACCCGTAGGCCCTTCACTGTGCCCCTCTGTAGGC
Organism: Eubalaena glacialis; assembly: GCF_028564815.1. Lineage (NCBI taxonomy): Eukaryota > Metazoa > Chordata > Mammalia > Artiodactyla > Balaenidae > Eubalaena > Eubalaena glacialis. The sequence continues at coordinate 95,015,987 of NC_083724.1, forward strand.
CGAGTGAAGCATAACAAACTGCACTCTTTCTTGGGAAACTAGATTTCCTCAGCTCACCAGCAGCCTCTGGAACACGGTTCTAGCAAGTCCAGCATACCATGGAAGTCTGCCTCATCGCCCTATTCTGAGCTGTGTACTGAGCAAAACTCTCTGCTTTGAAGTCCTTCGAGGACCTCATACCTGAAGTCACCGTATCTCAAGGAGAAAGACGGCTTGCATTCCAACTTCCACTAAAGCACAGTTTTCTGTGTAACACTTCAGGCTTTGGGGACATGCACAGGGCTCTTAGGAGACCTAGGGCAGTCTATTGTCTAGGCACGTCGCTACATGTACAACACCCTGTGCAGAAAACTTGATTCTGGGAAGAGCCAAGTAGCTAGCTAGGTCTCTTTTGTCCTCTTAGAAACCACAGATACTTACGCTACGTGTCAATCTGGAAACAGGACCTGATGGGACTAGCCTTGTTTCCCATCATGAAAGCTCCTTTTATGCGCCTTGAAGCTAAGTGAAAAACACTGTTGGTGTCGGGCTTATACACACGACAGGCATGGCTGTGAGAGGGAAAAAGAGGTGTCACGAAGAAACATGGTATTCCAGTTTCTGAGTCAGAGCTGATCCTGTCCTGTTCTATAGCTAAAGGGAAACTCAAAGTGAGGCCTAACTTCGAAGGAGGGCCCTGATATGCCTTACAGCGGGTTAGGCGTGCAACAGCTTCCATGAGGCCTTAGTCGCTCTCCTGCTTTAGTTGAACGCTAGTAAGCTTTTCAGGCCGCCTAGATCCCTCGCGGCAGCACTCGTTTCCGTACAAGGATACTGAGTACCCGCAGGCTCCCCTGGGCTTGCTGGGCCGCACTCAGACCCGTAGGCCCATCAGGGTGCCCCTGGGTAGGCCGAGTGAAGGGTAACCCGCTGCACTCTTCCTTGGGCGAGCTAGATATCCCCAGCTCACCAGCGGCTTAATCAACACGGTTCTAGCAAGGCCAGCATACCATGGAAGTCGTCCTCGTTGCCCTAGTCTGAGCGGTACTGAGAAAAACTCTCTGCTTACAAGTCCTTCTAGGACCTCATCCCTGAAGTCACCGTATCTCTAGGAGAAAGGCAGCTTGCACAGCAACTTCCACTACAGCACAGTTTTGTGTGGAACACTTCAGGTTTTGGGGAGAGGCACAGGACCCTAGGAGACCTAGGGCAGTCTGTCATCGAAGCAGTTTGCTACACGCAGAGCGCCCTATGCAGAAAAGTTGAATCAGGGAAGAGCCAGGGAGGTAGCTAGGTCTCTTTTGACCTGCCAGTACCCACAGACACTTATGCTGCATGTCAATCTGGTGATGGTGCCTGATGCGACTGGCCTTGTTTTCCCACCTTGAAAGCTCTTCTTCTGCGCCTTGAAGCTCCCTTAAAAACACTGTGGTTGTCAGGCTTATACTCACGGCAGGCATGGCTGTGAGAGGGCAAAAGAGGTTTCACGACGAGACAGGGTATTTCAGTTTCTAAATCAGAGCTCATCCTGTCCTGTTTTATAGCTAAGGGGAAACTCAAAGTGAGCCCTCGCTTCGAAGGCGGCCCCTGATATGCCTTACAGCGGGGTAGGCGTGCAACAGCTTCCATGAGGCCTTAGTCGCTCTTCTGCTTTAGTTGAACGCTAGTAAGCTTTTCAGGCCTCCTAGATCCCTCGCGGCAGCACTCGTTTCCGTACAAGGATACTGAGTACCCTCAGGCTCCCCTGGGCTTGCTGGGCCACACGCACACCCGTAGGCCCATCAGGGTGCCCCTGGGTAGGCCGAGTGAAGGGTAACCCTCTGCACTCTTCCTTGGGCGAGCTAGATATCCCCAGCTCACCAATGGATTCATGAACACGGTTCTAGCAAGGCCAGCATACCATGGAAGTCGTCCTCGTTGCCCTAGTCTGAGCGGTACTGAGAAAAACTCTCTGCTTACAAGCCCTTCTAGGACCTCATCCCTGAATTCACCGTATCTCTAGGAGAAAGGCAGCTTGCACTGCCACTTCCACTACAGCACAATTTTGTGTGGAACACTTCAGGTTTTTGGGAGAGGCACAGGACCCTAGGAGACCTAGGGCAGTCTTTCATCTAAGCAGTTCGCTACACGCAGAGCGCCCTATGCAGAAAAGTTGAATCAGGGAAGAGCCAGGGAGGTAGCTAGGTCTCTTTTGACCTGCCAGTACCCACGGACACTTATGCTGCGTGTCAACCTGGTGATGGTGCCTGATGCGACTGGCTTTGTTTTCCCACCTTGAAAGCTCTTCTTCTGCGCCTTGAAGCTCCCTTAAAAACACTGTGGTTGTCAGGCTTATACTCACGGCAGGCATGGCTGTGAGAGGGAAAAAGAGGTTACACGAAGAGACAGGGTATTTCAGTTTCTGAGTCAGAGCTCATCCTGCCTTGTTATGTAGCTAAATGGAAACTCAAAGTGAGCCCTAGCTTCGAAGGAGGGCCCTGATATGCCATGCAGCGGGATAGGCGTACAACAGCTTCTATGAAGCCTTAGTCACTCTTCTGCTTTAGCTGAAGGCTAGTAAGCTTTTCTGGACTCCTAGACCCCTCGCGGCAGCACTCGCTTCCCTACAAAGGCACTGAGCACCCCCAGGCTCTCCTGAGTCGAAGATCAACATTCAGACACGTAGACCCTTCGGAGTACCCGTGTCTGTGCCGAGTGAAGGAGAGCGTGATGCACACTTCGTCGCGGGACCTAGATTTTCTCAGCTCACCAATAGCCTCAGGAACATGATTCTAGGAGGTGCAGCATGCCATGCAAGTCTGCCTGCTTACAGTAGTCCGAGCTGTACTGAGAAAAACTCTTTGCTTACAATTCCTTCTACCACCTCATAGCTGAAGTCAACCTACCTCTAGGAGAAAGTCGGCTTGTGGTCCAAGTGCAACTAGAGCACACTTTCTGGTATAATGCTACAGGCTTTTGGAAGATGCCCAGGAGCCAGGACACCTAGGGAATTCTTTCATTTAGGCAGTTCGCTACACGCAGAACACCCGGCATAGGAAAGTGGATTCTCCAAGACCCAGGGAGTAGCTAGGTCTCTTTTGACTTGTTAGAAAGCACAGATGCTTCTTCTTCGTGTCAACCTGGAAATGGCGGCCTTAGGAGTCAAGCCTTGTTTTCCCGTCTTGAAAGCTCCATTCAAGCGGCCTTAAAGCTACCTGAAAAACACTGTGGTTGTGGGACTTGTATTCACTCCAGGCATGGCTCTGGAAGAACATGAGTTATCTCGAAAGAAAGCGGGTGCTTCCAGGCTCTGGTTAGGAGCATATCCTGCCCTGCACTAGAGCTAAGGGGAATCTTGACGTGCACTCTACCCTGGCCTACAGCTCTGATTTGCCATCCAGAAGGGTAGTTGTGCAGCCTTTTCCTTGAGTCCTTAGTCACAGTTCTGCATTAGTTTAAAGGTACTAATCTTCTCAGGACTCCAGTCCCACTCGTGCCAGTACCCGTTTCCGTACAAGAACTCTGAGTACCCCAGGGCTCCCCTGGGCTTGCCGGGCCACACTCACACCCGTAGGCCCTTCACTGTGCCCCTCTGTAGGCCGAGTGAAGCATAACAAACTGCACTCTTTCTTGGGAAAGCTAGATTTCCTCAGCTCACCAGCAGCCTCTGGAACACGGTTCTAGCAAGGCCAGCATACCATGGAAGTCGTCCTCGTTGCCCTAGTCTGAGCGGTACTGAGAAAAACTCTCTGCTTACAAGTCCTTCTAAGACCTCATCCCTGAAGTCACCATATCTCTAGGAGAAAGGCAGCTTGCACAGCAACTTCCAATACAGCACAGTTTTGTGTGGAACACTTCAGGTTTTTGGTAGAGGCACAGGACCCTAGGAGACCTAAGGCAGTCTTTCATCGAAGCAGTTCGCTACACGCAGAGCGCCCTATGCAGAAAAGTTGAATCAGGGAAGAGCCAGGGAGGTAGCTAGGTCTCTTTTGACCTGCCAGTACCCACAGACACTTATGCTGCATGTCAATCTGGTGATGGTGCCTGATGCGACTGGCCTTGTTTTCCCACCTTGAAAGCTCTTCTTCTGCGCCTTGAAGCTCCCTTAAAAACACTGTGGTTGTCAGGCTTATACTCACGGCAGGCATGGCTGTGAGAGGGCAAAAGAGGTTTCACGACGAGACAGGGTATTTCAGTTTCTAAATCAGAGCTCATCCTGTCCTGTTTTATAGCTAAGGGGAAACTCAAAGTGAGCCCTCGCTTCGAAGGCGGCCCCTGATATGCCTTACAGCGGGGTAGGCGTGCAACAGCTTCCATGAGGCCTTAGTCGCTCTTCTGCTTTAGTTGAACGCTAGTAAGCTTTTCAGGCCTCCTAGATCCCTCGCGGCAGCACTCGTTTCCGTACAAGGATACTGAGTACCCCCAGGCTCCCCTGGGCTTGCTGGGCCACACGCACACCCGTAGGCCCATCAGGGTGCCCCTGGGTAGGCCGAGTGAAGGGTAACCCTCTGCACTCTTCCTTGGGCGAGCTAGATATCCCCAGCTCACCAATGGATTCATGAACACGGTTCTAGCAAGGCCAGCATACCATGGAAGTCGTCCTCGTTGCCCTAGTCTGAGCGGTACTGAGAAAAACTCTCTGCTTACAAGTCCTTCTAGGACCTCATCCCTGAATTCACCGTATCTCTAGGAGAAAGGCAGCTTGCACTGCCACTTCCACTACAGCACAGTTTTGTGTGGAACACTTCAGGTTTTTGGGAGAGGCACAGGACCCTAGGAGACCTAGGGCAGTCTTTCATCTAAGCAGTTCGCTACACGCAGAGCGCCCTATGCAGAAAAGTTGAATCAGGGAAGAGCCAGGGAGGTAGCTAGGTCTCTTTTGACCTGCCAGTACCCACGGACACTTATGCTGCGTGTCAACCTGGTGATGGTGCCTGATGCGACTGGCTTTGTTTTCCCACCTTGAAAGCTCTTCTTCTGCGCCTTGAAGCTCCCTTAAAAACACTGTGGTTGTCAGGCTTATACTCACGGCAGGCATGGCTGTGAGAGGGAAAAAGAGGTTACACGAAGAGACAGGGTATTTCAGTTTCTGAGTCAGAGCTCATCCTGCCTTGTTATGTAGCTAAATGGAAACTCAAAGTGAGCCCTAGCTTCGAAGGAGGGCCCTGATATGCCATGCAGCCGGATAGGCGTACAACAGCTTCTATGAAGCCTTAGTCACTCTTCTGCTTTAGCTGAAGGCTAGTAAGCTTTTCTGGACTCCTAGACCCCTCGCGGCAGCACTCGCTTCCCTACAAAGGCACTGAGCACCCCCAGGCTCTCCTGAGTCGAAGATCAACATTCAGACACGTAGACCCTTCGGAGTACCCGTGTCTGTGCCGAGTGAAGGAGAGCGTGATGCACACTTCGTCGCGGGACCTAGATTTTCTCAGCTCACCAATAGCCTCAGGAACATGATTCTAGGAGGTGCAGCATGCCATGCAAGTCTGCCTGCTTACAGTAGTCCGAGCTGTACTGAGAAAAACTCTTTGCTTACAATTCCTTCTACCACCTCATAGCTGAAGTCAACCTACCTCTAGGAGAAAGTCGGCTTGTGGTCCAAGTGCAACTAGAGCACACTTTCTGGTATAATGCTACAGGCTTTTGGAAGATGCCCAGGAGCCAGGACACCTAGGGAATTCTTTCATTTAGGCAGTTCGCTACACGCAGAACACCCGGCATAGGAAAGTGGATTCTCCAAGACCCAGGGAGTAGCTAGGTCTCTTTTGACTTGTTAGAAAGCACAGATGCTTCTTCTGCGTGTCAACCTGGAAATGGCGGCCTTAGGAGTCAAGCCTTGTTTTCCCGTCTTGAAAGCTCCATTCAAGCGGCCTTAAAGCTACCTGAAAAACACTGTGGTTGTGGGACTTGTATTCACTCCAGGCATGGCTCTGGAAGAACATGAGTTATCTCGAAAGAAAGCGGGTGCTTCCAGGCTCTGGTTAGGAGCATATCCTGCCCTGCACTAGAGCTAAGGGGAATCTTGACGTGCACTCTACCCTGGCCTACAGCTCTGATTTGCCATCCAGAAGGGTAGTTGTGCAGCCTTTTCCTTGAGTCCTTAGTCACAGTTCTGCATTAGTTTAAAGGTACTAATCTTCTCAGGACTCCAGTCCCACTCGTGCCAGTACCCGTTTCCGTACAAGAACTCTGAGTACCCCAGGGCTCCCCTGGGCTTGCCGGGCCACACTCACACCCGTAGGCCCTTCACTGTGCCCCTCTGTAGGCCGAGTGAAGCATAACAAACTGCACTCTTTCTTGGGAAAGCTAGATTTCCTCAGCTCACCAGCAGCCTCTGGAACACGGTTCTAGCAAGGCCAGCATACCATGGAAGTCGTCCTCGTTGCCCTAGTCTGAGCGGTACTGAGAAAAACTCTCTGCTTACAAGTCCTTCTAGGACCTCATCCCTGAAGTCACCGTATCTCTAGGAGAAAGGCAGCTTGCACAGCAACTTCCAATACAGCACAGTTTTGTGTGGAACACTTCAGGTTTTTGGTAGAGGCACAGGACCCTAGGAGACCTAAGGCAGTCTTTCATCGAAGCAGTTCGCTACACGCAGAGCGCCCTATGCAGAAAAGTTGAATCAGGGAAGAGCCAGGGAGGTAGCTAGGTCTCTTTTGACCTGCCAGTACCCACAGACACTTATGCTGCATGTCAATCTGGTGATGGTGCCTGATGCGACTGGCCTTGTTTTCCCACCTTGAAAGCTCTTCTTCTGCGCCTTGAAGCTCCCTTAAAAACACTGTGGTTGTCAGGCTTATACTCACGGCAGGCATGGCTGTGAGAGGGCAAAAGAGGTTTCACGACGAGACAGGGTATTTCAGTTTCTAAATCAGAGCTCATCCTGTCCTGTTTTATAGCTAAAGGGAAACTCATAGTGAGCCCTCGCTTCGAAGGCGGCCCCTGATATGCCTTACAGCGGGGTAGGCGTGCAACAGCTTCCATGAGGCCTTAGTCGCTCTTCTGCTTTAGTTGAACGCTAGTAAGCTTTTCAGGCCTCCTAGATCCCTCGCGGCAGCACTCGTTTCCGTACAAGGATACTGAGTACCCCCAGGCTCCCCTGGGCTTGCTGGGCCGCACTCAGACCCGTAGGCCCATCAGGGTGCCCCTGGGTAGGCCGAGTGAAGGGTAACCCGCTGCACTCTTCCTTGGGCGAGCTAGATATCCCCAGCTCACCAACGGCTTCATCAACACGGTTCTAGCAAGGCCAGCATACCATGGAAGTCGTCCTCGTTGCCCTAGTCTGAGCGGTACTGAGAAAAACTCTCTGCTTACAAGTCCTTCTAGGACCTCATCCCTGAAGTCACCGTATCTCTAGGAGAAAGGCAGCTTGCACTGCAACTTCCACTACAGCACAGTTTTGTGTGGAACACTTCAGGATTTTGGGAGAGGCACAGGACCCTAGGAGACCTAGGGCAGTCTTTCATCTAAGCAGTTCGCTACACGCAGAGCGCCCTATGCAGAAAAGTTGAATCAGGGAAGAGCCAGGGAGGTAGCTAGGTCTCTTTTGACCTGCCAGTACCCACGGACACTTATGCTGCGTGTCAACCTGGTGTTGGTGCCTGATGCGACTGGCTTTGTTTTCCCACCTTCAAAGCTCTTCTTATGCGCCTTGAAGCTCCCTTAAAAACACTGTGGTTGTCAGGCTTATACTCACGGCAGGCATGGCTGTGAGAGGGCAAAAGTGGTTACACGAAGAGACAGGGTATTTCAGTTTGTGAGTCAGAGCTCATCCTGCCTTGTTATGTAGCTAAATGGAAACTCAAAGTGAGCCCTAGCTTCGAAGGAGGGCCCTGATATGCCATGCAGCGGGATAGGCGTACAACAGCTTCTATGAAGCCTTAGTCACTCTTCTGCTTTAGCTGAAGGCTAGTAAGCTTTTCTGGACTCCTAGACCCCTCGCGGCAGCACTCGCTTCCCTACAAAGGCACTGAGCACCCCCAGGCTCTCCTGAGTCGAAGATCAACATTCAGACACGTAGACCCTTCGGAGTACCCGTGTCTGTGCCGAGTGAAGGAGAGCATGATGCACACTTCGTCGCGGGACCTAGATTTTCTCAGCTCACCAATAGCCTCAGGAACATGATTCTAGGAGGTGCAGCATGCCATGCAAGTCTGCCTGCTTACAGTAGTCCGAGCTGTACTGAGAAAAACTCTTTGCTTACAATTCCTTCTACCACCTCATAGCTGAAGTCAACCTACCTCTAGGAGAAAGTCGGCTTGTGGTCCAAGTGCAACTAGAGCACACTTTCTGGTATAATGCTACAGGCTTTTGGAAGATGCCCAGGAGCCAGGACACCTAGGGAATTCTTTCATTTAGGCAGTTCGCTACACGCAGAACACCCGGCATAGGAAAGTGGATTCTCCAAGACCCAGGGAGTAGCTAGGTCTCTTTTGACTTGTTAGAAAGCACAGATGCTTCTTCTGCGTGTCAACCTGGAAATGGCGGCCTTAGGAGTCAAGCCTTGTTTTCCCGTCTTGAAAGCTCCATTCAAGCGGCCTTAAAGCTACCTGAAAAACACTGTGGTTGTGGGACTTGTATTCACTCCAGGCATGGCTCTGGAAGAACATGAGTTATCTCGAAAGAAAGCGGGTGCTTCCAGGCTCTGGTTAGGAGCATATCCTGCCCTGCACTAGAGCTAAGGGGAATCTTGACGTGCACTCTACCCTGGCCTACAGCTCTGATTTGCCATCCAGAAGGGTAGTTGTGCAGCCTTTTCCTTGAGTCCTTAGTCACAGTTCTGCATTAGTTTAAAGGTACTAATCTTCTCAGGACTCCAGTCCCACTCGTGCCAGTACCCGTTTCCGTACAAGAACTCTGAGTACCCCAGGGCTCCCCTGGGCTTGCCGGGCCACACTCACACCCGTAAGCCCTTCACTGTGCCCCTCTGTAGGCCGAGTGAAGCATAACAAACTGCACTCTTTCTTGGGAAAGCTAGATTTCCTCAGCTCACCAGCAGCATCTGGAACACGGTTCTAGCAAGGCCAGCATACCATGGAAGTCGTCCTCGTTGCCCTAGTCTGAGCGGTACTGAGAAAAACTCTCTGCTTACAAGTCCTTCTAGGACCTCATCCCTGAAGTCACCGTATCTCTAGGAGAAAGGCAGCTTGCACAGCAACTTCCACTACAGCACAGTTTTGTGTGGAACACTTCAGGTTTTTGGTAGAGGCACAGGACCCTAGGAGACCTAGGGCAGTCTTTCATCGAAGCAGTTCGCTACACGCAGAGCGCCCTATGCAGAAAAGTTGAATCAGGGAAGAGCCAGGGAGGTAGCTAGGTCTCTTTAGACCTGCCAGTACCCACAGACACTTATGCTGCATGTCAATCTGGTGATGGTGCCTGATGCGACTGGCCTTGTTTTCCCACCTTGAAAGCTCTTCTTATGCGCCTTGAAGCTCCCTTAAAAACACTGTGGTTGTCAGGCTTATACTCACGGCAGGCATGGCTGTGAGAGGGCAAAAGAGGTTTCACGACGAGACAGGGTATTTCAGTTTCTAAATCAGAGCTCATCCTGTCCTGTTTTATAGCTAAAGGGAAACTCAAAGTGAGCCCTCGCTTCGAAGGCGGCCCCTGATATGCCTTACAGCGCGGTAGGCGTGCAACAGCTTCCATGAGGCCTTAGTCGCTCTCCTGCTTTAGTTGAACGCTAGTAAGCTTTTCAGGCCTCCTAGATCCCTCGCGGCAGCACTCGTTTCCGTACAAGGATACTGAGTACCCCCAGGCTCCCCTGGGCTTGCTGGGCCGCACTCAGACTCGTAGGCCCATCAGGGTGCCCCTGGGTAGGCCGAGTGAAGGGTAACCCGCTGCACTCTTCCTTGGGCGAGCTAGATATCCCCAGCTCACCAACGGCTTCATCAACACGGTTCTAGCAAGGCCAGCATACCATGGAAGTCGTCCTCGTTGCCCTAGTCTGAGCGGTACTGAGAAAAACTCTCTGCTTACAAGTCCTTCTAGGACCTCATCCCTGAAGTCACCGTATCTCTAGGAGAAAGGCAGCTTGCACTGCAAATTCCACTACAGCACAGTTTTGTGTGGAACACTTCAGGATTTTGGGAGAGGCACAGGACCCTAGGACACCTAGGGCAGTCTTTCATCTAAGCAGTTCGCTACACGCAGAGCGCCCTATGCAGAAAAGTTGAATCAGGGAAGAGCCAGGGAGGTAGCTAGGTCTCTTTTGACCTGCCAGTACCCACGGACACTTATGCTGCGTGTCAACCTGGTGTTGGTGCCTGATGCGACTGGCTTTGTTTTCCCACCTTGAAAGCTCTTCTTATGCGCCTTGTAGCTCCCTTAAAAACACTGTGGTTGTCAGGCTTATACTCACGGCAGGCATGGCTGTGAGAGGGAAAAAGAGGTTACACGAAGAGACAGGGTATTTCAGTTTCTGAGTCAGAGCTCATCCTGCCTTGTTATGTAGCTAAATGGAAACTCAAAGTGAGCCCTAGCTTCGAAGGAGGGCCCTGATATGCCATGCAGCGGGATAGGCGTACAGCAGCTTCTATGAAGCCTTAGTCACTCTTCTGCTTTAGCTGAAGGCTAGTAAGCTTTTCTGGACTCCTAGACCCCTCGCGGCAGCACTCGCTTCCCTACAAAGGCACTGAGCACCCCCAGGCTCTCCTGAGTCGAAGATCAACATTCAGACACGTAGACCCTTCGGAGTACCCGTGTCTGTGCCGAGTGAAGGAGAGCATGATGCACACTTCGTCGCGGGACCTAGATTTTCTCAGCTCACCAATAGCCTCAGGAACATGATTCTAGGAGGTGCAGCATGCCATGCAAGTCTGCCTGCTTACAGTAGTCCGAGCTGTACTGAGAAAAACTCTTTGCTTACAATTCCTTCTACCACCTCATAGCTGAAGTCAACCTACCTCTAGGAGAAAGTCGGCTTGTGGTCCAAGTGCAACTAGAGCACACTTTCTGGTATAATGCTACAGGCTTTTGGAAGATGCCCAGGAGCCAGGACACCTAGGGAATTCTTTCATTTAGGCAGTTCGCTACACGCAGAACACCCGGCATAGGAAAGTGGATTCTCCAAGACCCAGGGAGTAGCTAGGTCTCTTTTGACTTGTTAGAAAGCACAGATGCTTCTTCTGCGTGTCAACCTGGAAATGGCGGCCTTAGGAGTCAAGCCTTGTTTTCCCGTCTTGAAAGCTCCATTCAAGCGGCCTTAAAGCTACCTGAAAAACACTGTGGTTGTGGGACTTGTATTCACTCCAGGCATGGCTCTGGAAGAACATGAGTTATCTCGAAAGAAAGCGGGTGCTTCCAGGCTCTGGTTAGGAGCATATCATGCCCTGCACTAGAGCTAAGGGGAATCTTGACGTGCACTCTACCCTGGCCTACAGCTCTGATTTGCCATCCAGAAGGGTAGTTGTGCAGCCTTTTCCTTGAGTCCTTAGTCACAGTTCTGCATTAGTTTAAGGTACTAATCTTCTCAGGACTCCAGTCCCACTCGTGCCAGTACCCGTTTCCGTACAAGAACTCTGAGTACCCCAGGGCTCCCCTGGGCTTGCCGGGCCACACTCACACCCGTAAGCCCTTCACTGTGCCCCTCTGTAGGCCGAGTGAAGCTTAACAAACTGCACTCTTTCTTGGGAAAGCTAGAATTCCTCAGCTCACCAGCAGCCTCTGGAACACGGTTCTAGCAAGTCCAGCATACCATGGAAGTCTGCCTCATCGCCCTATTCTGAGCTGTAGTGAGCAAAACTCTCTGCTTTGAAGTCCTTCGAGGACCTCATACCTGAAGTCACCGTATCTCAAGGAGAAAGACGGCTTGCATTCCAACTTCCACTAAAGCACAGTTTTCTGTGTAACACTTCAGGCTTTGGGGACATGCACAGGGCTCTTAGGAGACCTAGGGCAGTCTATTGTCTAGGCACGTCACTACATGTACAACACCCTGTGCAGAAAACTTGATTCTGGGAAGAGCCAAGTAGCTAGCTAGGTCTCTTTTGTCCTCTTAGAAACCACAGATACTTAGGCTACGTGTCAATCTGGAAACAGGACCTGATGGGACTAGCCTTGTTTCCCATCATGAAAGCTCCTTTTATGCGCCTTGAAGCTAAGTGAAAAACACTGTTGGTGTCGGGCTTATACACACGACAGGCATGGCTGTGAGAGGGAAAAAGAGGTGTCACGAAGAAACATGGTATTCCAGTTTCTGAGTCAGAGCTGATCCTGTCCTGTTCTATAGCTAAAGGGAAACTCAAAGTGAGGCCTAACTTCGAAGGAGGGCCCTGATATGCCTTACAGCGGGTTAGGCGTGCAACAGCTTCCATGAGGCCTTAGTCGCTCTCCTGCTTTAGTTGAACGCTAGTAAGCTTTTCAGGCCGCCTAGATCCCTCGCGGCAGCACTCGTTTCCGTACAAGGATACTGAGTACCCGCAGGCTCCCCTGGGCTTGCTGGGCCGCACTCAGACCCGTAGGCCCATCAGGGTGCCCCTGGGTAGGCCGAGTGAAGGGTAACCCGCTGCACTCTTCCTTGGGCGAGCTAGATATCCCCAGCTCACCAACGGCTTCATCAACACGGTTCTAGCAAGGCCAGCATACCATGGAAGTCGTCCTCGTTGCCCTAGTCTGAGCGGTACTGAGAAAAACTCTCTGCTTACAAGTCCTTCTAGGACCTCATCCCTGAAGTCACCGTATCTCTAGGAGAAAGGCAGCTTGCACAGCAACTTCCACTACAGCACAGTTTTGTGTGGAACACTTCAGGTTTTGGGGAGAGGCACAGGACCCTAGGAGACCTAGGGCAGTCTGTCATCGAAGCAGTTCGCTACACGCAGAGCGCCCTATGCAGAAAAGTTGAATCAGGGAAGAGCCAGGGAGGTAGCTAGGTCTCTTTTGACCTGCCAGTACCCACAGACACTTATGCTGCATGTCAATCTGGTGATGGTGCCTGATGCGACTGGCCTTGTTTTCCCACCTTGAAAGCTCTTCTTCTGCGCCTTGAAGCTCCCTTAAAAACACTGTGGTTGTCAGGCTTATACTCACGGCAGGCATGGCTGTGAGAGGGCAAAAGAGGTTTCACGACGAGACAGGGTATTTCAGTTTCTAAATCTGAGCTCATCCTGTCCTGTTTTATAGCTAAGGGGAAACTCAAAGTGAGCCCTCGCTTCGAAGGCGGCCCCTGATATGCCTTACAGCGGGGTAGGCGTGCAACAGCTTCCATGAGGCCTTAGTCGCTCTTCTGCTTTAGTTGAACGCTAGTAAGCTTTTCAGGCCTCCTAGATCCCTCGCGGCAGCACTCGTTTCCGTACAAGGATACTGAGTACCCTCAGGCTCCCCTGGGCTTGCTGGGCCACACGCACACCCGTAGGCCCATCAGGGTGCCCCTGGGTAGGCCGAGTGAAGGGTAACCCTCTGCACTCTTCCTTGGGCGAGCTAGATATCCCCAGCTCACCAATGGATTCATGAACACGGTTCTAGCAAGGCCAGCATACCATGGAAGTCGTCCTCGTTGCCCTAGTCTGAGCGGTACTGAGAAAAACTCTCTGCTTACAAGCCCTTCTAGGACCTCATCCCTGAATTCACCGTATCTCTAGGAGAAAGGCAGCTTGCACTGCCACTTCCACTACAGCACAGTTTTGTGTGGAACACTTCAGGTTTTTGGGAGAGGCACAGGACCCTAGGAGACCTAGGGCAGTCTTTCATCTAAGCAGTTCGCTACACGCAGAGCGCCCTATGCAGAAAAGTTGAATCAGGGAAGAGCCAGGGAGGTAGCTAGGTCTCTTTTGACCTGCCAGTACCCACGGACACTTATGCTGCGTGTCAACCTGGTGATGGTGCCTGATGCGACTGGCTTTGTTTTCCCACCTTGAAAGCTCTTCTTCTGCGCCTTGAAGCTCCCTTAAAAACACTGTGGTTGTCAGGCTTATACTCACGGCAGGCATGGCTGTGAGAGGGAAAAAGAGGTTACACGAAGAGACAGGGTATTTCAGTTTCTGAGTCAGAGCTCATCCTGCCTTGTTATGTAGCTAAATGGAAACTCAAAGTGAGCCCTAGCTTCGAAGGAGGGCCCTGATATGCCATGCAGCGGGATAGGCGTACAACAGCTTCTATGAAGCCTTAGTCACTCTTCTGCTTTAGCTGAAGGCTAGTAAGCTTTTCTGGACTCCTAGACCCCTCGCGGCAGCACTCGCTTCCCTACAAAGGCACTGAGCACCCCCAGGCTCTCCTGAGTCGAAGATCAACATTCAGACACGTAGACCCTTCGGAGTACCCGTGTCTGTGCCGAGTGAAGGAGAGCGTGATGCACACTTCGTCGCGGGACCTAGATTTTCTCAGCTCACCAATAGCCTCAGGAACATGATTCTAGGAGGTGCAGCATGCCATGCAAGTCTGCCTGCTTACAGTAGTCCGAGCTGTACTGAGAAAAACTCTTTGCTTACAATTCCTTCTACCACCTCATAGCTGAAGTCAACCTACCTCTAGGAGAAAGTCGGCTTGTGGTCCAAGTGCAACTAGAGCACACTTTCTGGGATAATGCTACAGGCTTTTGGAAGATGCCCAGGAGCCAGGACACCTAGGGAATTCTTTCATTTAGGCAGTTCGCTACACGCAGAACACCCGGCATAGGAAAGTGGATTCTCCAAGACCCAGGGAGTAGCTAGGTCTCTTTTGACTTGTTAGAAAGCACAGATGCTTCTTCTGCGTGTCAACCTGGAAATGGCGGCCTTAGGAGTCAAGCCTTGTTTTCCCGTCTTGAAAGCTCCATTCAAGCGGCCTTAAAGCTACCTGAAAAACACTGTGGTTGTGGGACTTGTATTCACTCCAGGCATGGCTCTGGAAGAACATGAGTTATCTCGAAAGAAAGCGGGTGCTTCCAGGCTCTGGTTAGGAGCATATCCTGCCCTGCACTAGAGCTAAGGGGAATCTTGACGTGCACTCTACCCTGGCCTACAGCTCTGATTTGCCATCCAGAAGGGTAGTTGTGCAGCCTTTTCCTTGAGTCCTTAGTCACAGTTCTGCATTAGTTTAAAGGTACTAATCTTCTCAGGACTCCAGTCCCACTCGTGCCAGTACCCGTTTCCGTACAAGAACTCTGAGTACCCCAGGGCTCCCCTGGGCTTGCCGGGCCACACTCACACCCGTAGGCCCTTCACTGTGCCCCTCTGTAGGCCGAGTGAAGCATAACAAACTGCACTCTTTCTTGGGAAAGCTAGATTTCCTCAGCTCACCAGCAGCCTCTGGAACACGGTTCTAGCAAGGCCAGCATACCATGGAAGTCGTCCTCGTTGCCCTAGTCTGAGCGGTACTGAGAAAAACTCTCTGCTTACAAGTCCTTCTAGGACCTCATCCCTGAAGTCACCGTATCTCTAGGAGAAAGGCAGCTTGCACAGCAACTTCCAATACAGCACAGTTTTGTGTGGAACACTTCAGGTTTTTGGTAGAGGCACAGGACCCTAGGAGACCTAAGGCAGTCTTTCATCGAAGCAGTTCGCTACACGCAGAGCGCCCTATGCAGAAAAGTTGAATCAGGGAAGAGCCAGGGAGGTAGCTAGGTCTCTTTTGACCTGCCAGTACCCACAGACACTTATGCTGCATGTCAATCTGGTGATGGTGCCTGATGCGACTGGCCTTGTTTTCCCACCTTGAAAGCTCTTCTTCTGCGCCTTGAAGCTCCCTTAAAAACACTGTGGTTGTCAGGCTTATACTCACGGCAGGCATGGCTGTGAGAGGGCAAAAGAGGTTTCACGACGAGACAGGGTATTTCAGTTTCTAAATCAGAGCTCATCCTGTCCTGTTTTATAGCTAAGGGGAAACTCAAAGTGAGCCCTCGCTTCGAAGGCGGCCCCTGATATGCCTTACAGCGGGGTAGGCGTGCAACAGCTTCCATGAGGCCTTAGTCGCTCTTCTGCTTTAGTTGAACGCTAGTAAGCTTTTCAGGCCTCCTAGATCCCTCGCGGCAGCACTCGTTTCCGTACAAGGATACTGAGTACCCCCAGGCTCCCCTGGGCTTGCTGGGCCACACGCACACCCGTAGGCCCATCAGGGTGCCCCTGGGTAGGCCGAGTGAAGGGTAACCCTCTGCACTCTTCCTTGGGCGAGCTAGATATCCCCAGCTCACCAATGGATTCATGAACACGGTTCTAGCAAGGCCAGCATACCATGGAAGTCGTCCTCGTTGCCCTAGTCTGAGCGGTACTGAGAAAAACTCTCTGCTTACAAGTCCTTCTAGGACCTCATCCCTGAATTCACCGTATCTCTAGGAGAAAGGCAGCTTGCACTGCCACTTCCACTACAGCACAGTTTTGTGTGGAACACTTCAGGTTTTTGGGAGAGGCACAGGACCCTAGGAGACCTAGGGCAGTCTTTCATCTAAGCAGTTCGCTACACGCAGAGCGCCCTATGCAGAAAAGTTGAATCAGGGAAGAGCCAGGGAGGTAGCTAGGTCTCTTTTGACCTGCCAGTACCCACGGACACTTATGCTGCGTGTCAACCTGGTGATGGTGCCTGATGCGACTGGCTTTGTTTTCCCACCTTGAAAGCTCTTCTTCTGCGCCTTGAAGCTCCCTTAAAAACACTGTGGTTGTCAGGCTTATACTCACGGCAGGCATGGCTGTGAGAGGGAAAAAGAGGTTACACGAAGAGACAGGGTATTTCAGTTTCTGAGTCAGAGCTCATCCTGCCTTGTTATGTAGCTAAATGGAAACTCAAAGTGAGCCCTAGCTTCGAAGGAGGGCCCTGATATGCCATGCAGCCGGATAGGCGTACAACAGCTTCTATGAAGCCTTAGTCACTCTTCTGCTTTAGCTGAAGGCTAGTAAGCTTTTCTGGACTCCTAGACCCCTCGCGGCAGCACTCGCTTCCCTACAAAGGCACTGAGCACCCCCAGGCTCTCCTGAGTCGAAGATCAACATTCAGACACGTAGACCCTTCGGAGTACCCGTGTCTGTGCCGAGTGAAGGAGAGCGTGATGCACACTTCGTCGCGGGACCTAGATTTTCTCAGCTCACCAATAGCCTCAGGAACATGATTCTAGGAGGTGCAGCATGCCATGCAAGTCTGCCTGCTTACAGTAGTCCGAGCTGTACTGAGAAAAACTCTTTGCTTACAATTCCTTCTACCACCTCATAGCTGAAGTCAACCTACCTCTAGGAGAAAGTCGGCTTGTGGTCCAAGTGCAACTAGAGCACACTTTCTGGTATAATGCTACAGGCTTTTGGAAGATGCCCAGGAGCCAGGACACCTAGGGAATTCTTTCATTTAGGCAGTTCGCTACACGCAGAACACCCGGCATAGGAAAGTGGATTCTCCAAGACCCAGGGAGTAGCTAGGTCTCTTTTGACTTGTTAGAAAGCACAGATGCTTCTTCTGCGTGTCAACCTGGAAATGGCGGCCTTAGGAGTCAAGCCTTGTTTTCCCGTCTTGAAAGCTCCATTCAAGCGGCCTTAAAGCTACCTGAAAAACACTGTGGTTGTGGGACTTGTATTCACTCCAGGCATGGCTCTGGAAGAACATGAGTTATCTCGAAAGAAAGCGGGTGCTTCCAGGCTCTGGTTAGGAGCATATCCTGCCCTGCACTAGAGCTAAGGGGAATCTTGACGTGCACTCTACCCTGGCCTACAGCTCTGATTTGCCATCCAGAAGGGTAGTTGTGCAGCCTTTTCCTTGAGTCCTTAGTCACAGTTCTGCATTAGTTTAAAGGTACTAATCTTCTCAGGACTCCAGTCCCACTCGTGCCAGTACCCGTTTCCGTACAAGAACTCTGAGTACCCCAGGGCTCCCCTGGGCTTGCCGGGCCACACTCACACCCGTAGGCCCTTCACTGTGCCCCTCTGTAGGCCGAGTGAAGCATAACAAACTGCACTCTTTCTTGGGAAAGCTAGATTTCCTCAGCTCACCAGCAGCCTCTGGAACACGGTTCTAGCAAGGCCAGCATACCATGGAAGTCGTCCTCGTTGCCCTAGTCTGAGCGGTACTGAGAAAAACTCTCTGCTTACAAGTCCTTCTAGGACCTCATCCCTGAAGTCACCGTATCTCTAGGAGAAAGGCAGCTTGCACAGCAACTTCCAATACAGCACAGTTTTGTGTGGAACACTTCAGGTTTTTGGTAGAGGCACAGGACCCTAGGAGACCTAAGGCAGTCTTTCATCGAAGCAGTTCGCTACACGCAGAGCGCCCTATGCAGAAAAGTTGAATCAGGGAAGAGCCAGGGAGGTAGCTAGGTCTCTTTTGACCTGCCAGTACCCACAGACACTTATGCTGCATGTCAATCTGGTGATGGTGCCTGATGCGACTGGCCTTGTTTTCCCACCTTGAAAGCTCTTCTTATGCGCCTTGAAGCTCCCTTAAAAACACTGTGGTTGTCAGGCTTATACTCACGGCAGGCATGGCTGTGAGAGGGCAAAAGAGGTTTCACGACGAGACAGGGTATTTCAGTTTCTAAATCAGAGCTCATCCTGTCCTGTTTTATAGCTAAAGGGAAACTCATAGTGAGCCCTCGCTTCGAAGGCGGCCCCTGATATGCCTTACAGCGGGGTAGGCGTGCAACAGCTTCCATGAGGCCTTAGTCGCTCTTCTGCTTTAGTTGAACGCTAGTAAGCTTTTCAGGCCTCCTAGATCCCTCGCGGCAGCACTCGTTTCCGTACAAGGATACTGAGTACCCCCAGGCTCCCCTGGGCTTGCTGGGCCGCACTCAGACCCGTAGGCCCATCAGGGTGCCCCTGGGTAGGCCGAGTGAAGGGTAACCCGCTGCACTCTTCCTTGGGCGAGCTAGATATCCCCAGCTCACCAACGGCTTCATCAACACGGTTCTAGCAAGGCCAGCATACCATGGAAGTCGTCCTCGTTGCCCTAGTCTGAGCGGTACTGAGAAAAACTCTCTGCTTACAAGTCCTTCTAGGACCTCATCCCTGAAGTCACCGTATCTCTAGGAGAAAGGCAGCTTGCACTGCAACTTCCACTACAGCACAGTTTTGTGTGGAACACTTCAGGATTTTGGGAGAGGCACAGGACCCTAGGAGACCTAGGGCAGTCTTTCATCTAAGCAGTTCGCTACACGCAGAGCGCCCTATGCAGAAAAGTTGAATCAGGGAAGAGCCAGGGAGGTAGCTAGGTCTCTTTTGACCTGCCAGTACCCACGGACACTTATGCTGCGTGTCAACCTGGTGTTGGTGCCTGATGCGACTGGCTTTGTTTTCCCACCTTCAAAGCTCTTCTTATGCGCCTTGAAGCTCCCTTAAAAACACTGTGGTTGTCAGGCTTATACTCACGGCAGGCATGGCTGTGAGAGGGCAAAAGTGGTTACACGAAGAGACAGGGTATTTCAGTTTGTGAGTCAGAGCTCATCCTGCCTTGTTATGTAGCTAAATGGAAACTCAAAGTGAGCCCTAGCTTCGAAGGAGGGCCCTGATATGCCATGCAGCGGGATAGGCGTACAACAGCTTCTATGAAGCCTTAGTCACTCTTCTGCTTTAGCTGAAGGCTAGTAAGCTTTTCTGGACTCCTAGACCCCTCGCGGCAGCACTCGCTTCCCTACAAAGGCACTGAGCACCCCCAGGCTCTCCTGAGTCGAAGATCAACATTCAGACACGTAGACCCTTCGGAGTACCCGTGTCTGTGCCGAGTGAAGGAGAGCATGATGCACACTTCGTCGCGGGACCTAGATTTTCTCAGCTCACCAATAGCCTCAGGAACATGATTCTAGGAGGTGCAGCATGCCATGCAAGTCTGCCTGCTTACAGTAGTCCGAGCTGTACTGAGAAAAACTCTTTGCTTACAATTCCTTCTACCACCTCATAGCTGAAGTCAACCTACCTCTAGGAGAAAGTCGGCTTGTGGTCCAAGTGCAACTAGAGCACACTTTCTGGTATAATGCTACAGGCTTTTGGAAGATGCCCAGGAGCCAGGACACCTAGGGAATTCTTTCATTTAGGCAGTTCGCTACACGCAGAACACCCGGCATAGGAAAGTGGATTCTCCAAGACCCAGGGAGTAGCTAGGTCTCTTTTGACTTGTTAGAAAGCACAGATGCTTCTTCTGCGTGTCAACCTGGAAATGGCGGCCTTAGGAGTCAAGCCTTGTTTTCCCGTCTTGAAAGCTCCATTCAAGCGGCCTTAAAGCTACCTGAAAAACACTGTGGTTGTGGGACTTGTATTCACTCCAGGCATGGCTCTGGAAGAACATGAGTTATCTCGAAAGAAAGCGGGTGCTTCCAGGCTCTGGTTAGGAGCATATCCTGCCCTGCACTAGAGCTAAGGGGAATCTTGACGTGCACTCTACCCTGGCCTACAGCTCTGATTTGCCATCCAGAAGGGTAGTTGTGCAGCCTTTTCCTTGAGTCCTTAGTCACAGTTCTGCATTAGTTTAAAGGTACTAATCTTCTCAGGACTCCAGTCCCACTCGTGCCAGTACCCGTTTCCGTACAAGAACTCTGAGTACCCCAGGGCTCCCCTGGGCTTGCCGGGCCACACTCACACCCGTAAGCCCTTCACTGTGCCCCTCTGTAGGCCGAGTGAAGCATAACAAACTGCACTCTTTCTTGGGAAAGCTAGATTTCCTCAGCTCACCAGCAGCATCTGGAACACGGTTCTAGCAAGGCCAGCATACCATGGAAGTCGTCCTCGTTGCCCTAGTCTGAGCGGTACTGAGAAAAACTCTCTGCTTACAAGTCCTTCTAGGACCTCATCCCTGAAGTCACCGTATCTCTAGGAGAAAGGCAGCTTGCACAGCAACTTCCACTACAGCACAGTTTTGTGTGGAACACTTCAGGTTTTTGGTAGAGGCACAGGACCCTAGGAGACCTAGGGCAGTCTTTCATCGAAGCAGTTCGCTACACGCAGAGCGCCCTATGCAGAAAAGTTGAATCAGGGAAGAGCCAGGGAGGTAGCTAGGTCTCTTTAGACCTGCCAGTACCCACAGACACTTATGCTGCATGTCAATCTGGTGATGGTGCCTGATGCGACTGGCCTTGTTTTCCCACCTTGAAAGCTCTTCTTATGCGCCTTGAAGCTCCCTTAAAAACACTGTGGTTGTCAGGCTTATACTCACGGCAGGCATGGCTGTGAGAGGGCAAAAGAGGTTTCACGACGAGACAGGGTATTTCAGTTTCTAAATCAGAGCTCATCCTGTCCTGTTTTATAGCTAAAGGGAAACTCAAAGTGAGCCCTCGCTTCGAAGGCGGCCCCTGATATGCCTTACAGCGCGGTAGGCGTGCAACAGCTTCCATGAGGCCTTAGTCGCTCTTCTGCTTTAGTTGAACGCTAGTAAGCTTTTCAGGCCTCCTAGATCCCTCGCGGCAGCACTCGTTTCCGTACAAGGATACTGAGTACCCCCAGGCTCCCCTGGGCTTGCTGGGCCGCACTCAGACTCGTAGGCCCATCAGGGTGCCCCTGGGTAGGCCGAGTGAAGGGTAACCCGCTGCACTCTTCCTTGGGCGAGCTAGATATCCCCAGCTCACCAACGGCTTCATCAACACGGTTCTAGCAAGGCCAGCATACCATGGAAGTCGTCCTCGTTGCCCTAGTCTGAGCGGTACTGAGAAAAACTCTCTGCTTACAAGTCCTTCTAGGACCTCATCCCTGAAGTCACCGTATCTCTAGGAGAAAGGCAGCTTGCACTGCAAATTCCACTACAGCACAGTTTTGTGTGGAACACTTCAGGATTTTGGGAGAGGCACAGGACCCTAGGACACCTAGGGCAGTCTTTCATCTAAGCAGTTCGCTACACGCAGAGCGCCCTATGCAGAAAAGTTGAATCAGGGAAGAGCCAGGGAGGTAGCTAGGTCTCTTTTGACCTGCCAGTACCCACGGACACTTATGCTGCGTGTCAACCTGGTGTTGGTGCCTGATGCGACTGGCTTTGTTTTCCCACCTTGAAAGCTCTTCTTATGCGCCTTGTAGCTCCCTTAAAAACACTGTGGTTGTCAGGCTTATACTCACGGCAGGCATGGCTGTGAGAGGGAAAAAGAGGTTACACGAAGAGACAGGGTATTTCAGTTTCTGAGTCAGAGCTCATCCTGCCTTGTTATGTAGCTAAATGGAAACTCAAAGTGAGCCCTAGCTTCGAAGGAGGGCCCTGATATGCCATGCAGCGGGATAGGCGTACAGCAGCTTCTATGAAGCCTTAGTCACTCTTCTGCTTTAGCTGAAGGCTAGTAAGCTTTTCTGGACTCCTAGACCCCTCGCGGCAGCACTCGCTTCCCTACAAAGGCACTGAGCACCCCCAGGCTCTCCTGAGTCGAAGATCAACATTCAGACACGTAGACCCTTCGGAGTACCCGTGTCTGTGCCGAGTGAAGGAGAGCATGATGCACACTTCGTCGCGGGACCTAGATTTTCTCAGCTCACCAATAGCCTCAGGAACATGATTCTAGGAGGTGCAGCATGCCATGCAAGTCTGCCTGCTTACAGTAGTCCGAGCTGTACTGAGAAAAACTCTTTGCTTACAATTCCTTCTACCACCTCATAGCTGAAGTCAACCTACCTCTAGGAGAAAGTCGGCTTGTGGTCCAAGTGCAACTAGAGCACACTTTCTGGTATAATGCTACAGGCTTTTGGAAGATGCCCAGGAGCCAGGACACCTAGGGAATTCTTTCATTTAGGCAGTTCGCTACACGCAGAACACCCGGCATAGGAAAGTGGATTCTCCAAGACCCAGGGAGTAGCTAGGTCTCTTTTGACTTGTTAGAAAGCACAGATGCTTCTTCTGCGTGTCAACCTGGAAATGGCGGCCTTAGGAGTCAAGCCTTGTTTTCCCGTCTTGAAAGCTCCATTCAAGCGGCCTTAAAGCTACCTGAAAAACACTGTGGTTGTGGGACTTGTATTCACTCCAGGCATGGCTCTGGAAGAACATGAGTTATCTCGAAAGAAAGCGGGTGCTTCCAGGCTCTGGTTAGGAGCATATCATGCCCTGCACTAGAGCTAAGGGGAATCTTGACGTGCACTCTACCCTGGCCTACAGCTCTGATTTGCCATCCAGAAGGGTAGTTGTGCAGCCTTTTCCTTGAGTCCTTAGTCACAGTTCTGCATTAGTTTAAGGTACTAATCTTCTCAGGACTCCAGTCCCACTCGTGCCAGTACCCGTTTCCGTACAAGAACTCTGAGTACCCCAGGGCTCCCCTGGGCTTGCCGGGCCACACTCACACCCGTAAGCCCTTCACTGTGCCCCTCTGTAGGCCGAGTGAAGCATAACAAACTGCACTCTTTCTTGGGAAAGCTAGAATTCCTCAGCTCACCAGCAGCCTCTGGAACACGGTTCTAGCAAGTCCAGCATACCATGGAAGTCTGCCTCATCGCCCTATTCTGAGCTGTAGTGAGCAAAACTCTCTGCTTTGAAGTCCTTCGAGGACCTCATACCTGAAGTCACCGTATCTCAAGGAGAAAGACGGCTTGCATTCCAACTTCCACTAAAGCACAGTTTTCTGTGTAACACTTCAGGCTTTGGGGACATGCACAGGGCTCTTAGGAGACCTAGGGCAGTCTATTGTCTAGGCACGTCACTACATGTACAACACCCTGTGCAGAAAACTTGATTCTGGGAAGAGCCAAGTAGCTAGCTAGGTCTCTTTTGTCCTCTTAGAAACCACAGATACTTAGGCTACGTGTCAATCTGGAAACAGGACCTGATGGGACTAGCCTTGTTTCCCATCATGAAAGCTCCTTTTATGCGCCTTGAAGCTAAGTGAAAAACACTGTTGGTGTCGGGCTTATACACACGACAGGCATGGCTGTGAGAGGGAAAAAGAGGTGTCACGAAGAAACATGGTATTCCAGTTTCTGAGTCAGAGCTGATCCTGTCCTGTTCTATAGCTAAAGGGAAACTCAAAGTGAGGCCTAACTTCGAAGGAGGGCCCTGATATGCCTTACAGCGGGTTAGGCGTGCAACAGCTTCCATGAGGCCTTAGTCGCTCTCCTGCTTTAGTTGAACGCTAGTAAGCTTTTCAGGCCGCCTAGATCCCTCGCGGCAGCACTCGTTTCCGTACAAGGATACTGAGTACCCGCAGGCTCCCCTGGGCTTGCTGGGCCGCACTCAGACCCGTAGGCCCATCAGGGTGCCCCTGGGTAGGCCGAGTGAAGGGTAACCCGCTGCACTCTTCCTTGGGCGAGCTAGATATCCCCAGCTCACCAACGGCTTCATCAACACGGTTCTAGCAAGGCCAGCATACCATGGAAGTCGTCCTCGTTGCCCTAGTCTGAGCGGTACTGAGAAAAACTCTCTGCTTACAAGTCCTTCTAGGACCTCATCCCTGAAGTCACCGTATCTCTAGGAGAAAGGCAGCTTGCACAGCAACTTCCACTACAGCACAGTTTTGTGTGGAACACTTCAGGTTTTGGGGAGAGGCACAGGACCCTAGGAGACCTAGGGCAGTCTGTCATCGAAGCAGTTCGCTACACGCAGAGCGCCCTATGCAGAAAAGTTGAATCAGGGAAGAGCCAGGGAGGTAGCTAGGTCTCTTTTGACCTGCCAGTACCCACAGACACTTATGCTGCATGTCAATCTGGTGATGGTGCCTGATGCGACTGGCCTTGTTTTCCCACCTTGAAAGCTCTTCTTCTGCGCCTTGAAGCTCCCTTAAAAACACTGTGGTTGTCAGGCTTATACTCACGGCAGGCATGGCTGTGAGAGGGCAAAAGAGGTTTCACGACGAGACAGGGTATTTCACTTTCTAAATCTGAGCTCATCCTGTCCTGTTTTATAGCTAAGGGGAAACTCAAAGTGAGCCCTCGCTTCGAAGGCGGCCCCTGATATGCCTTACAGCGGGGTAGGCGTGCAACAGCTTCCATGAGGCCTTAGTCGCTCTTCTGCTTTAGTTGAACGCTAGTAAGCTTTTCAGGCCTCCTAGATCCCTCGCGGCAGCACTCGTTTCCGTACAAGGATACTGAGTACCCCCAGGCTCCCCTGGGCTTGCTGGGCCACACTCAGACCCGTAGGCCCATCAGGGTGCCCCTGGGTATGCCGAGTGAAGGGTAACCCGCTGCACTCTTCCTTGGGCGAGCTAGATATCCCAAGCTCACCAATGGATTCATGAACACGGTTCTAGCAAGGCCAGCATACCATGGAAGTCGTCCTCGTTGCCCTAGTCTGAGCGGTACTGAGAAAAACTCTCTGCTTACAAGTCCTTCTAGGACCTCATCCCTGAAGTCACCGTATCTCTAGGAGAAAGGCAGCTTGCACTGCCACTTCCACTACAGCACAGTTTTGTGTGGAACACTTCAGGTTTTTGGGAGAGGCACAGGACCCTAGGAGACCTAGGGCAGTCTTTCATCTAAGCAGTTCGCTACACGCAGAGCGCCCTATGCAGAAAAGTTGAATCAGGGAAGAGCCAGGGAGGTAGCTAGGTCTCTTTTGACCTGCCAGTACCCACGGACACTTATGCTGCGTGTCAACCTGGTGATGGTGCCTGATGCGACTGGCTTTGTTTTCCCACCTTGAAAGCTCTTCTTATGCGCCTTGAAGCTCCCTTAAAAACACTGTGGTTGTCAGGCTTATACTCACGGCAGGCATGGCTGTGAGAGGGAAAAAGAGGTTACACGAAGAGACAGGGTATTTCAGTTTCTGAGTCAGAGCTCATCCTGCCTTGTGATGTAGCTAAATGGAAACTCAAAGTGAGCCCTAGCTTCGAAGGAGGGCCCTGATATGCCATGCAGCGGGATAGGCGTACAACAGCTTCTATGAAGCCTTAGTCACTCTTCTGCTTTAGCTGAAGGCTAGTAAGCTTTTCTGGACTCCTAGACCCCTCGCGGCAGCACTCGCTTCCCTACAAAGGCACTGAGCACCCCCAGGCTCTCCTGAGTCGAAGATCAACATTCAGACACGTAGACCCTTCGGAGTACCCGTGTCTGTGCCGAGTGAAGGAGAGCATGATGCACACTTCGTCGCGGGACCTAGATTTTCTCAGCTCACCAATAGCCTAAGGAACATGATTCTAGGAGGTGCAGCATGCCATGCAAGTCTGCCTGCTTACAGTAGTCCGAGCTGTACTGAGAAAAACTCTTTGCTTACAATTCCTTCTACCACCTCATAGCTGAAGTCAACCTACCTCTAGGAGAAAGTCGGCTTGTGGTCCAAGTGCAACTAGAGCACACTTTCTGGGATAATGCTACAGGCTTTTGGAAGATGCCCAGGAGCCAGGACACCTAGGGAATTCTTTCATTTAGGCAGTTCGCTACACGCAGAACACCCGGCATAGGAAAGTGGATTCTCCAAGACCCAGGGAGTAGCTAGGTCTCTTTTGACTTGTTAGAAAGCACAGATGCTTCTTCTGCGTGTCAACCTGGAAATGGCAGCCTTAGGAGTCAAGCCTTGTTTTCCCGTCTTGAAAGCTCCATTCAAGCGGCCTTAAAGCTACCTGAAAAACACTGTGGTTGTGGGACTTGTATTCACTCCAGGCATGGCTCTGGAAGAACATGAGTTATCTCGAAAGAAAGCGGGTGCTTCCAGGCTCTGGTTAGGAGCATATCCTGCCCTGCACTAGAGCTACGGGGACTCTTGACGTGCACTCTACCCTGACCTACAGCTCTGATTTGCCATCCAGAAGGGTAGTTGTGCAGCCTTTTCCTTGAGTCCTTAGTCACAGTTCTGCATTAGTTTAAAGGTACTAATCTTCTCAGGACTCCAGTCCCACTCGTGCCAGTACCCGTTTCCGTACAAGAACTCTGAGTACCCCAGGGCTCCCCTGGGCTTGCCGGGCCACACTCACACCCGTAGGCCCTTAACTGTGCCCCTCTGTAGGCCGAGTGAAGCATAACAAACTGCACTCTTTCTTGGGAAAGCTAGATTTCCTCAGCTCACCAGCAGCCTCTGGAACACGGTTCTAGCAAGGCCAGCATACCATGGAAGTCGTCCTCGTTGCCCTAGTCTGAGCGGTACTGAGAAAAACTCTCTGCTTACAAGTCCTTCTAGGACCTCATCCCTGAAGTCACCGTATCTCTAGGAGAAAGGCAGCTTGCACAGCAACTTCCACTACAGCACAGTTTTGTGTGGAACACTTCAGGTTTTTGGTAGAGGCACAGGACCCTAGGAGACCTAGGGCAGTCTTTCATCTAAGCAGTTCGCTACACGCAGAGCGCCCTATGCAGAAAAGTTGAATCAGGGAAGAGCCAGGGAGGTAGCTAGGTCTCTTTTGACCTGCCAGTACCCACAGACACTTATGCTGCATGTCAATCTGGTGATGGTGCCTGATGCGACTGGCCTTGTTTTCCCACCTTGAAAGCTCTTCTTATGCGCCTTGAAGCTCCCTTAAAAACACTGTGGTTGTCAGGCTTATACTCACGGCAGGCATGGCTGTGAGAGGGCAAAAGAGGTTTCTCGACGAGACAGGGTATTTCAGTTTCTAAATCAGAGCTCATCCTGTCCTGTTTTATAGCTAAAGGGAAACTCAAAGTGAGCCCTCGCTTCGAAGGCGGCCCCTGATATGCCTTACAGCGCGGTAGGCGTGCAACAGCTTCCATGAGGCCTTAGTCGCTCTTCTGCTTTAGTTGAACGCTAGTAAGCTTTTCAGGCCTCCTAGATCCCTCGCGGCAGCACTCGTTTCCGTACAAGGATACTGAGTACCCCCAGGCTCCCCTGGGCTTGCTGGGCCGCACTCAGACCCGTAGGCCCATCAGGGTGCCCCTGGGTAGGCCGAGTGAAGGGTAACCCGCTGCACTCTTCCTTGGGTGAGCTAGATATCCCCAGCTCACCAACGGCTTCATCAACACGGTTCTAGCAAGGCCAGCATACCATGGAAGTCGTCCTCGTTGCCCTAGTCTGAGCGGTACTGAGAAAATCTCTCTGCTTACAAGTCCTTCTAGGACCTCATCCCTGAAGTCACCGTATCTCTAGGAGAAAGGCAGCTTGCACTGCAACTTCCACTACAGCACAGTTTTGTGTGGAACACTTCAGGTTTTTGGGAGAGGCACAGGACCCTAGGAGACCTAGGGCAGTCTTTCATCTAAGCAGTTCGCTACACGCAGAGCGCCCTATGCAGAAAAGTTGAATCAGGGAAGAGCCAGGGAGGTAGCTAGGTCTCTTTTGACCTGCCAGTACCCCCGGACACTTATGCTGCGTGTCAACCTGGTGATGGTGCCTGATGCGACTGGCTTTGTTTTCCCACCTTGAAAGCTCTTCTTATGCGCCTTGAAGCTCCCTTAAAAACACTGTGGTTGTCAGGCTTATACTCACGGCAGGCATGGCTGTGAGAGGGAAAAAGAGGTTACACGAAGAGACAGGGTATTTCAGTTTCTGAGTCAGAGCTCATCCTGCCTTGTTATGTAGCTAAATGGAAACTCAAAGTGAGCCCTAGCTCGAAGGAGGGCCCTGATATGCCATGCAGCGGGATAGGCGTACAACAGCTTCTATGAAGCCTTAGTCACTCTTCTGCTTTAGCTGAACGCTAGTAAGCTTTTCTGGACTCCTAGACCCCTCGCGGCAGCACTCGCTTCCCTACAAAGGCACTGAGCACCCCCAGGCTCTCCTGAGTCGAAGATCAACATTCAGACACGTAGACCCTTCGGAGTACCCGTGTCTGTGCCGAGTGAAGGAGAGCATGATGCACACTTCGTCGCGGGACCTAGATTTTCTCAGCTCACCAATAGCCTAAGGAACATGATTCTAGGAGGTGCAGCATGCCATGCAAGTCTGCCTGCTTACAGTAGTCCGAGCTGTACTGAGAAAAACTCTTTGCTTACAATTCCTTCTACCACCTCATAGCTGAAGTCAACCTACCTCTAGGAGAAAGTCGGCTTGTGGTCCAAGTGCAACTAGAGCACACTTTCTGGGATAATGCTACAGGCTTTTGGAAGATGCCCAGGAGCCAGGACACCTAGGGAATTCTTTCATTTAGGCAGTTCGCTACACGCAGAACACCCGGCATAGGAAAGTGGATTCTCCAAGACCCAGGGAGTAGCTAGGTCTCTTTTGACTTGTTAGAAAGCACAGATGCTTCTTCTGCGTGTCAACCTGGAAATGGCAGCCTTAGGAGTCAAGCCTTGTTTTCCCGTCTTGAAAGCTCCATTCAAGCGGCCTTAAAGCTACCTGAAAAACACTGTGGTTGTGGGACTTGTATTCACTCCAGGCATGGCTCTGGAAGAACATGAGTTATCTCGAAAGAAAGCGGGTGCTTCCAGGCTCTGGTTAGGAGCATATCCTGCCCTGCACTAGAGCTAAGGGGACTCTTGACGTGCACTCTACCCTGACCTACAGCTCTGATTTGCCATCCAGAAGGGTAGTTGTGCAGCCTTTTCCTTGAGTCCTTAGTCACAGTTCTGCATTAGTTTAAAGGTACTAATCTTCTCAGGACTCCAGTCCCACTCGTGCCAGTACCCGTATCCGTACAAGAACTCTGAGTACCCCAGGGCTCCCCTGGGCTTGCCGGGCCACACTCACACCCGTAGGCCCTTCACTGTGCCCCTCTGTAGGCCGAGTGAAGCATAACAAACTGCACTCTTTCTTGGGAAAGCTAGATTTCCTCAGCTCACCAGCAGCCTCTGGAACACGGTTCTAGCAAGGCCAGCATACCATGGAAGTCGTCCTCGTTGCCCTAGTCTGAGCGGTACTGAGAAAAACTCTCTGCTTACAAGTCCTTCTAGGACCTCATCCCTGAAGTCACCGTATCTCTAGGAGAAAGGCAGCTTGCACAGCAACTTCCACTACAGCACAGTTTTGTGTGGAACACTTCAGGTTTTTGGTAGAGGCACAGGACCCTAGGAGACCTAGGGCAGTCTTTCATCTAAGCAGTTCGCTACACGCAGAGCGCCCTATGCAGAAAAGTTGAATCAGGGAAGAGCCAGGGAGGTAGCTAGGTCTCTTTTGACCTGCCAGTACCCACAGACACTTATGCTGCATGTCAATCTGGTGATGGTGCCTGATGCGACTGGCCTTGTTTTCCCACCTTGAAAGCTCTTCTTATGCGCCTTGAAGCTCCCTTAAAAACACTGTGGTTGTCAGGCTTATACTCACGGCAGGCATGGCTGTGAGAGGGCAAAAGAGGTTTCTCGACGAGACAGGGTATTTCAGTTTCTAAATCAGAGCTCATCCTGTCCTGTTTTATAGCTAAAAGGAAACTCAAAGTGAGCCCTCGCTTCGAAGGCGGCCCCTGATATGCCTTACAGCGCGGTAGGCGTGCAACAGCTTCCATGAGGCCTTAGTCGCTCTTCTGCTTTAGTTGAACGCTAGTAAGCTTTTCAGGCCTCCTAGATCCCTCGCGGCAGCACTCGTTTCCGTACAAGGATACTGAGTACCCCCAGGCTCCCCTGGGCTTGCTAGGCCGCACTCAGACCCGTAGGCCCATCAGGGTGCCCCTGGGTAGGCCGAGTGAAGTGTAACCCGCTGCACTCTTCCTTGGGTGAGCTAGATATCCCCAGCTCACCAACGGCTTCATCAACACGGTTCTAGCAAGGCCAGCATACCATGGAAGTCGTCCTCGTTGCCCTAGTCTGAGCGGTACTGAGAAAATCTCTCTGCTTACAAGTCCTTCTAGGACCTCATCCCTGAAGTCACCGTATCTCTAGGAGAAAGGCAGCTTGCACTGCAACTTCCACTACAGCACAGTTTTGTGTGGAACACTTCAGGTTTTTGGGAGAGGCACAGGAACCTAGGAGACCTAGGGCAGTCTTTCATCTAAGCAGTTCGCTACACGCAGAGCGCCCTATGCAGAAAAGTTGAATCAGGGAAGAGCCAGGGAGGTAGCTAGGTCTCTTTTGACCTGCCAGTACCCACGGACACTTATGCTGCGTGTCAACCTGGTGTTGGTGCCTGATGCGACTGGCTTTGTTTTCCCACCTTGAAAGCTCTTCTTCTGCGCCTTGAAGCTCCCTTAAAAACACTGTGGTTGTCAGGCTTATACTCACGGCAGGCATGGCTGTGAGAGGGAAAAAGAGGTTACACGAAGAGACAGGGTATTTCAGTTTGTGAGTCAGAGCTCATCTTGCCTTGTTATGTAGCTAAATGGAAACTCAAAGTGAGCCCTAGCTTCGAAGGAGGGCCCTGATATGCCATGCAGCGGGATAGGCGTACAACAGCTTCTATGAAGCCTTAGTCACTCTTCTGCTTTAGCTGAACGCTAGTAAGCTTTTCTGGACTCCTAGACCCCTCGCGGCAGCACTCGCTTCCCTACAAAGGCACTGAGCACCCCCAGGCTCTCCTGAGTCGAAGATCAACATTCAGACACGTAGACCCTTCGGAGTACCCGTGTCTGTGCCGAGTGAAGGAGAGCATGATGCACACTTCGTCGCGGGACCTAGATTTTCTCAGCTCACCAATAGCCTCAGGAACATGATTCTAGGAGGTGCAGCATGCCATGCAAGTCTGCCTGCTTACAGTAGTCCGAGCTGTACTGAGAAAAACTCTTTGCTTACAATTCCTTCTACCACCTCATAGCTGAAGTCAACCTACCTCTAGGAGAAAGTCGGCTTGTGGTCCAAGTGCAACTAGAGCACACTTTCTGGTATAATGCTACAGGCTTTTGGAAGATGCCCAGGAGCCAGGACACCTAGGGAATTCTTTCATTTAGGCAGTTCGCTACACGCAGAACACCCGGCATAGGAAAGTGGATTCTCCAAGACCCAGGGAGTAGCTAGGTCTCTTTTGACTTGTTAGAAAGCACAGATGCTTCTTCTGCGTGTCAACCTGGAAATGGCGGCCTTAGGAGTCAAGCCTTGTTTTCCCGTCTTGAAAGCTCCATTCAAGCGGCCTTAAAGCTACCTGAAAAACACTGTGGTTGTGGGACTTGTATTCACTCCAGGCATGGCTCTGGAAGAACATGAGTTATCTCGAAAGAAAGCGGGTGCTTCCAGGCTCTGGTTAGGAGCATATCCTGCCCTGCACTAGAGCTAAGGGGAATCTTGACGTGCACTCTACCCTGGCCTACAGCTCTGATTTGCCATCCAGAAGGGTAGTTGTGCAGCCTTTTCCTTGAGTCCTTAGTCACAGTTCTGCATTAGTTTAAAGGTACTAATCTTCTCAGGACTCCAGTCCCACTCGTGCCAGTACCCGTTTCCGTACAAGAACTCTGAGTACCCCAGGGCTCCCCTGGGCTTGCCAGGCCACACTCACACCCGTAGGCCCTTCACTGTGCCCCTCTGTAGGCCGAGTGAAGCATAACAAACTGCACTCTTTCTTGGGAAAGCTAGATTTCCTCAGCTCACCAGCAGCCTCAGGAACACGGTTCTAGCAAGTCCAGCATACCATGGAAGTCTGCCTCATCGCCCTATTCTGAGCTGTACTGAGCAAAATTCTCTGCTTTGAAGTCCTTCGAGGACCTCATACCTGAAGTCACCGTATCTCAAGGAGAAAGACGGCTTGCATTCCAACTTCCACTAAAGCACAGTTTTCTGTGTAACACTTCAGGCTTTGGGGACATGCACAGGGCTCTTAGGAGACCTAGGGCAGTCTATTGTCTAGGCACGTCGCTACATGTACAACACCCTGTGCAGAAAACTTGATTCTGGGAAGAGCCAAGTAGCTAGCTAGGTCTGTTTTGTCCTCTTAGAAACCACAGATACTTACGCTACGTGTCAATCTGGAAACAGGACCTGATGGGACTAGCCTTGTTTCCCATCATGAAAGCTCCTTTTATGTGCCTTGAAGCTAAGTGAAAAACACTGTTGGTGTCGGGCTTATACACAAAACAGGCATGGCTGTGAGAGGGAAAAAGAGGTGTCAAGAAGAAACATGGTATTCCAGTTTCTGAGTCAAAGCTGATCCTGTCCTGTTCTATAGCTAAAGGGAAACTCAAAGTGAGGCCTAACTTCGAAGGAGGGTCCTGATATGCCTTACAGCGGGTTAGGCGTGCAACAGCTTCCATGAGGCCTTAGTCGCTCTCCTGCTTTAGTTGAACGCTAGTAAGCTTTTCAGGCCTCCTAGATCCCTCGCGGCAGCACTCGTTTCCGTACAAGGATACTGAGTACCCGCAGGCTCCCCTGGGCTTCCTGGGCCGCACTCAGACCCGTAGGCCCATCAGGGTGCCCCTGGGTAGGCCGAGTGAAGGGTAACCCGCTGCACTCTTCCTTGGGCGAGCTAGATATCCCCAGCTCACCAACGGCTTCATGAACACGGTTCTAGCAAGGCCAGCATACCATGGAAGTCGTCCTCGTTGCCCTAGTCTGAGCGGTACTGAGAAAAACTCTCTGCTTACAAGTCCTTCTAGGACCTCATCCCTGAAGTCACCGTATCTCTAGGAGAAAGGCAGCTTGCACAGCAACTTCTACTACAGCACAGTTTTGTGTGGAACACTTCAGGTTTTTGGTAGAGGCACAGGACCCTAGGAGACCTAGGGCAGTCTTTCATCTAAGCAGTTCGCTACACGCAGAGCACCCTATGCAGAAAAGTTGAATCAGGGAAGAGCCAGGGAGGTAGCTAGGTCTCTTTTGACCTGCCAGTACCCACAGACACTTATGCTGCATGTCAATCTGGTGATGGTGCCTGATGGGACTGGCCTTGTTTTCCCACCTTGAAAGCTCTTCTTATGCGCCTTGAAGCTCCCTTAAAAACACTGTGGTTGTCAGGCTTATACTCACGGCAGGCATGGCTGTGAGAGGGCAAAAGAGGTTTCACGACGAGACAGGGTATTTCAGTTTCTAAATCAGAGCTCATCCTGTCCTGTTGTATAGCTAATGGAAACTCAAAGTGAGCCCTCGCTTCGAAGGCGGCCCCTGATATGCCTTACAGCGGGGTAGGCGTGCAACAGCTTCCATGAGGCCTTAGTCGCTCTTCTGCTTTAGTTGAACGCTAGTAAGCTTTTCAGGCCTCCTAGATCCCTCGCGGCAGCACTCGTTTCCGTACAAGGATACTGAGTACCCCCAGGCTCCCCTGGGCTTGCTGGGCCACACTCAGACCCGTAGGCCCATCAGGGTGCCCCTGGGTAGGCCGAGTGAAGGGTAACCCTCTGCACTCTTCCTTGGGCGAGCTAGATATCCCCAGCTCACCAATGGATTCATGAACACGGTTCTAGCAAGGCCAGCATACCATGGAAGTCGTCCTCGTTGCCCTAGTCTGAGCGGTACTGAGAAAAACTCTCTGCTTACAAGTCCTTCTAGGACCTCATCCCTGAAGTCACCGTATCTCTAGGAGAAAGGCAGCTTGCACTGCCACTTCCACTACAGCACAGTTTTGTGTGGAACACTTCAGGTTTTTGGGAGAGGCACAGGACCCTAGGAGACCTAGGGCAGTCTTTCATCTAAGCAGTTCGCTACACGCAGAGCGCCCTATGCAGAAAAGTTGAATCAGGGAAGAGCCAGGGAGGTAGCTAGGTCTCTTTTGACCTGCCAGTACCCACGGACACTTATGCTGCCTGTCAACCTGGTGATGGTGCCTGATGCGACTGGCTTTGTTTTCCCACCTTGAAAGCTCTTCTTATGCGCCTTGAAGCTCCCTTAAAAACACTGTGGTTGTCAGGCTTATACTCACGGCAGGCATGGCTGTGAGAGGGCAAAAGAGGTTACACGAAGAGACAGGGTATTTCAGTTTCTGAGTCAGAGCTCATCCTGCCTTGTTATGTAGCTAAATGGAAACTCAAAGTGAGCCCTAGCTTCGAAGGAGGGCCCTGATATGCCATGCAGCGGGATAGGCGTACAACAGCTTCTATGAAGCCTTAGTCACTCTTCTGCTTTAGCTGAACGCTAGTAAGCTTTTCTGGACTCCTAGACACCTCGCGGCAGCACTCGCTTCCCTACAAAGGCACTGAGCACCCCCAGGCTCTCCTGAGTCGAAGATCAACATTCAGACACGTAGACCCTTCGGAGTACCCGTGTCTGTGCCAAGTGAAGGAGAGCATGATGCACACTTCGTCGCGGGACCTAGATTTTCTCAGCTCACCAATAGCCTCAGGAACATGATTCTAGGAGGTGCAGCATGCCATGCAAGTCTGCCTGCTTACAGTAGTCCGAGCTGTACTGAGAAAAACTCTTTGCTTACAATTCCTTCTACCACCTCATAGCTGAAGTCAACCTACCTCTAGGAGAAAGTCGGCTTGTGGTCCAAGTGCAACTAGAGCACACTTTCTGGTATAATGCTACAGGCTTTTGGAAGATGCCCAGGAGCCAGGACACCTAGGGAATTCTTTCATTTAGGCAGTTCGCTACACGCAGAACACCCGGCATAGGAAAGTGGATTCTCCAAGACCCAGGGAGTAGCTAGGTCTCTTTTGACTTGTTAGAAAGCACAGATGCTTCTTCTGCGTGTCAACCTGGAAATGGCAGCCTTAGGAGTCAAGCCTTGTTTTCCCGTCTTGAAAGCTCCATTCAAGCGGCCTTAAAGCTACCTGAAAAACACTGTGGTTGTGGGACTTGTATTCACTCCAGGCATGGCTCTGGAAGAACATGAGTTATCTCGAAAGAAAGCGGGTGCTTCCAGGCTCTGGTTAGGAGCATATCCTGCCCTGCACTAGAGCTAAGGGGACTCTTGACGTGCACTCTACCCTGACCTACAGCTCTGATTTGCCATCCAGAAGGGTAGTTGTGCAGCCTTTTCCTTGAGTCCTTAGTCACAGTTCTGCATTAGTTTAAAGGTACTAATCTTCTCAGGACTCCAGTCCCACTCGTG
The DNA here is from genome assembly GCF_028564815.1 of Eubalaena glacialis. NCBI lineage: Eukaryota > Metazoa > Chordata > Mammalia > Artiodactyla > Balaenidae > Eubalaena > Eubalaena glacialis. The sequence goes on from NC_083724.1 coordinate 95,051,444, forward strand.
CCAGTACCCGTTTCCGTACAAGAACTCTGAGTACCTCAGGGCTCCCCTGGGCTTGCCGGGCCACACTCACACCCGTAGGCCCTTCACTGTGCCCCTCTGTAGGCCGAGTGAAGCATAACAAACTGCACTCTTTCTTGGGAAAGCTAGATTTCCTCAGCTCACCAGCAGCCTCTGGAACACGGTTCTAGCAAGGCCAGCATACCATGGAAGTCGTCCTCGTTGCCCTAGTCTGAGCGGTACTGAGAAAAACTCTCTGCTTACAAGTCCTTCTAGGACCTCATCCCTGAAGTCACCGTATCTCTAGGAGAAAGGCAGCTTGCACAGCAACTTCCACTACAGCACAGTTTTGTGTGGAACACTTCAGGTTTTTGGTAGAGGCACAGGACCCTAGGAGACCTAGGGCAGTCTTTCATCTAAGCAGTTCGCTACACGCAGAGCGCCCTATGCAGAAAAGTTGAATCAGGGAAGAGCCAGGGAGGTAGCTAGGTCTCTTTTGACCTGCCAGTACCCACAGACACTTATGCTGCATGTCAATCTGGTGATGGTGCCTGATGCGACTGGCCTTGTTTTCCCACCTTGAAAGCTCTTCTTATGCGCCTTGAAGCTCCCTTAAAAACACTGTGGTTGTCAGGCTTATACTCACGGCAGGCATGGCTGTGAGAGGGCAAAAGAGGTTTCTCGACGAGACAGGGTATTTCAGTTTCTAAATCAGAGCTCATCCTGTCCTGTTTTATAGCTAAAGGGAAACTCAAAGTGAGCCCTCGCTTCGAAGGCAGCCCCTGATATGCCTTACAGCGCGGTAGGCGTGCAACAGCTTCCATGAGGCCTTAGTCGCTCTTCTGCTTTAGTTGAACGCTAGTAAGCTTTTCAGGCCTCCTAGATCCCTCGCGGCAGCACTCGTTTCTGTACAAGGATACTGAGTACCCCCAGGCTCCCCTGGGCTTGCTGGGCCGCACTCAGACCCGTAGGCCCATCAGGGTGCCCCTGGGTAGGCCGAGTGAAGGGTAACCCGCTGCACTCTTCCTTGGGCGAGCTAGATATCCCCAGCTCACCAACGGCTTCATCAACACGGTTCTAGCAAGGCCAGCATACCATGGAAGTCGTCCTCGTTGCCCTAGTCTGAGCGGTACTGAGAAAAACTCTCTGCTTACAAGTCCTTCTAGGACCTCATCCCTGAAGTCACCGTATCTCTAGGAGAAAGGCAGCTTGCACAGCAACTTCCACTACAGCACAGTTTTGTGTGGAACACTTCAGGTTTTTGGTAGAGGCACAGGACCCTAGGAGACCTAGGGCAGTCTTTCATCTAAGCAGTTCGCTACACGCAGAGCGCCCTATGCAGAAAAGTTGAATCAGGGAAGAGCCAGGGAGGTAGCTAGGTCTCTTTTGACCTGCCAGTACCCACGGACACTTATGCTGCGTGTCAACCTGGTGTTGGTGCCTGATGCGACTGGCTTTGTTTTCCCACCTTGAAAGCTCTTCTTATGCGCCTTGAAGCTCCCTTAAAAACACTGTGGTTGTCAGGCTTATACTCACGGCAGGCATGGCTGTGAGAGGGAAAAAGAGGTTACACGAAGAGACAGGGTATTTCAGTTTCTGAGTCAGAGCTCATCCTGCCTTGTTATGTAGCTAAATGGAAACTCAAATTGAGCCCTAGCTTCGAAGGAGGGCCCTGATATGCCATGCAGCGGGATAGGCGTACAACAGCTTCTATGAAGCCTTAGTCACTCTTCTGCTTTAGCTGAACGCTAGTAAGCTTTTCTGGACTCCTAGACCCCTCGCGGCAGCACTCGCTTCCCTACAAAGGCACTGAGCACCCCCAGGCTCTCCTGAGTCGAAGATCAACATTCAGACACGTAGACCCTTCGGAGTACCCGTGTCTGTGCCGAGTGAAGGAGAGCATGATGCACACTTCGTCGCGGGACCTAGATTTTCTCAGCTCACCAATAGCCTCAGGAACATGATTCTAGGAGGTGCAGCATGCCATGCAAGTCTGCCTGCTTACAGTAGTCCGAGCTGTACTGAGAAAAACTCTTTGCTTACAATTCCTTCTACCACCTCATAGCTGAAGTCAACCTACCTCTAGGAGAAAGTCGGCTTGTGGTCCAAGTGCAACTAGAGCACACTTTCTGGTATAATGCTACAGGCTTTTGGAAGATGCCCAGGAGCCAGGACACCTAGGGAATTCTTTCATTTAGGCAGTTCGCTACACGCAGAACACCCGGCATAGGAAAGTGGATTCTCCAAGACCCAGGGAGTAGCTAGGTCTCTTTTGACTTGTTAGAAAGCACAGATGCTTCTTCTGCGTGTCAACCTGGAAATGGCGGCCTTAGGAGTCAAGCCTTGTTTTCCCGTCTTGAAAGCTCCATTCAAGCGGCCTTAAAGCTACCTGAAAAACACTGTGGTTGTGGGACCTGTATTCACTCCAGGCATGGCTCTGGAAGAACATGAGTTATCTCGAAAGAAAGCGGGTGCTTCCAGGCTCTGGTTAGGAGCATATCCTGCCCTGCACTAGAGCTAAGGGGAATCTTGACGTGCACTCTACCCTGGCCTACAGCTCTGATTTGCCATCCAGAAGGGTAGTTGTGCAGCCTTTTCCTTGAGTCCTTAGTCACAGTTCTGCATTAGTTTAAAGGTACTAATCTTCTCAGGACTCCAGTCCCACTCGTGCCAGTACCCGTTTCCGTACAAGAACTCTGAGTACCCCAGGGCTCCCCTGGGCTTGCCGGGCCACACTCACACCCGTAGGCCCTTCACTGTGCCCCTCTGTAGGCCGAGTGAAGCATAACAAACTGCACTCTTTCTTGGGAAAGCTAGATTTCCTCAGCTCACCAGCAGCCTCTGGAACACGGTTCTAGCAAGTCCAGCATACCATGGAAGTCTGCCTCATCGCCCTATTCTGAGCTGTGTACTGAGCAAAACTCTCTGCTTTGAAGTCCTTCGAGGACCTCATACCTGAAGTCACCGTATCTCAAGGAGAAAGACGGCTTGCATTCCAACTTCCACTAAAGCACAGTTTTCTGTGTAACACTTCAGGCTTTGGGGACATGCACAGGGCTCTTAGGAGACCTAGGGCAGTCTATTGTCTAGGCACGTCGCTACATGTACAACACCCTGTGCAGAAAACTTGATTCTGGGAAGAGCCAAGTAGCTAGCTAGGTCTCTTTTGTCCTCTTAGAAACCACAGATACTTACGCTACGTGTCAATCTGGAAACAGGACCTGATGGGACTAGCCTTGTTTCCCATCATGAAAGCTCCTTTTATGCGCCTTGAAGCTAAGTGAAAAACACTGTTGGTGTCGGGCTTATACACACGACAGGCATGGCTGTGAGAGGGAAAAAGAGGTGTCACGAAGAAACATGGTATTCCAGTTTCTGAGTCAGAGCTGATCCTGTCCTGTTCTATAGCTAAAGGGAAACTCAAAGTGAGGCCTAACTTCGAAGGAGGGCCCTGATATGCCTTACAGCGGGTTAGGCGTGCAACAGCTTCCATGAGGCCTTAGTCGCTCTCCTGCTTTAGTTGAACGCTAGTAAGCTTTTCAGGCCGCCTAGATCCCTCGCGGCAGCACTCGTTTCCGTACAAGGATACTGAGTACCCGCAGGCTCCCCTGGGCTTGCTGGGCCGCACTCAGACCCGTAGGCCCATCAGGGTGCCCCTGGGTAGGCCGAGTGAAGGGTAACCCGCTGCACTCTTCCTTGGGCGAGCTAGATATCCCCAGCTCACCAACGGCTTCATCAACACGGTTCTAGCAAGTCCAGCATACCATGGAATTCGTCCTCGTTGCCCTAGTCTGAGCGGTACTGAGAAAAACTCTCTGCTTACAAGTCCTTCTAGGACCTCATCCCTGAAGTCACCGTATCTCTAGGAGAAAGGCAGCTTGCACTGCAACTTCCACTACAGCACAGTTTTGTGTGGAACACTTCAGGTTTTTGGGAGAGGCACAGGAACCTAGGAGACCTAGGGCAGTCTTTCATCTAAGCAGTTCGCTACACGCAGAGCGCCCTATGCAGAAAAGTTGAATCAGGGAAGAGCCAGGGAGGTAGCTAGGTCTCTTTTGACCTGCCAGTACCCACGGACACTTATGCTGCGTGTCAACCTGGTGATGGTGCCTGATGCGACTGGCTTTGTTTTCCCACCTTGAAAGCTCTTCTTATGCGCCTTGAAGCTCCCTTAAAAACACTGTGGTTGTCAGGCTTATACTCACGGCAGGCATGGCTGTGAGAGGGAAAATGAGGTTACACGAAGAGACAGGGTATTTCAGTTTCTGAGTCAGAGCTCATCCTGCCTTGTTATGTAGCTAAATGGAAACTCAAAGTGAGCCCTAGCTTCGAAGGAGGGCCCTGATATGCCATGCAGCGGGATAGGCGTACAACAGCTTCTATGAAGCCTTAGTCACTCTTCTGCTTTAGCTGAACGCTAGTAAGCTTTTCTGGACTCCTAGACCCCTCGCGGCAGCACTCGCTTCCCTACAAAGGCACTGAGCACCCCCAGGCTCTCCTGAGTCGAAGATCAACATTCAGACACGTAGACCCTTCGGAGTACCCGTGTCTGTGCCGAGTGAAGGAGAGCATGATGCACACTTCGTCGCGGGACCTAGATTTTCTCAGCTCACCAATAGCCTCAGGAACATGATTCTAGGAGGTGCAGCATGCCATGCAAGTCTGCCTGCTTACAGTAGTCCGAGCTGTACTGAGAAAAACTCTTTGCTTACAATTCCTTCTACCACCTCATAGCTGAAGTCAACCTACCTCTAGGAGAAAGTCGGCTTGTGGTCCAAGTGCAACTAGAGCACACTTTCTGGTATAATGCTACAGGCTTTTGGAAGATGCCCAGGAGCCAGGACACCTAGGGAATTCTTTCATTTAGGCAGTTCGCTACACGCAGAACACCCGGCATAGGAAAGTGGATTCTCCAAGACCCAGGGAGTAGCTAGGTCTCTTTTGACTTGTTAGAAAGCACAGATGCTTCTTCTGCGTGTCAACCTGGAAATGGCGGCCTTAGGAGTCAAGCCTTGTTTTCCCGTCTTGAAAGCTCCATTCAAGCGGCCTTAAAGCTACCTGAAAAACACTGTGGTTGTGGGACCTGTATTCACTCCAGGCATGGCTCTGGAAGAACATGAGTTATCTCGAAAGAAAGCGGGTGCTTCCAGGCTCTGGTTAGGAGCATATCCTGCCCTGCACTAGAGCTAAGGGGAATCTTGACGTGCACTCTACCCTGGCCTACAGCTCTGATTTGCCATCCAGAAGGGTAGTTGTGCAGCCTTTTCCTTGAGTCCTTAGTCACAGTTCTGCATTAGTTTAAAGGTACTAATCTTCTCAGGACTCCAGTCCCACTCGTGCCAGTACCCGTTTCCGTACAAGAACTCTGAGTACCCCAGGGCTCCCCTGGGCTTGCCGGGCCACACTCACACCCGTAGGCCCTTCACTGTGCCCCTCTGTAGGCCGAGTGAAGCATAACAAACTGCACTCTTTCTTGGGAAAGCTAGATTTCCTCAGCTCACCAGCAGCCTCTGGAACACGGTTCTAGCAAGTCCAGCATACCATGGAAGTCTGCCTCATCGCCCTATTCTGAGCTGTGTACTGAGCAAAACTCTCTGCTTTGAAGTCCTTCGAGGACCTCATACCTGAAGTCACCGTATCTCAAGGAGAAAGACGGCTTGCATTCCAACTTCCACTAAAGCACAGTTTTCTGTGTAACACTTCAGGCTTTGGGGACATGCACAGGGCTCTTAGGAGACCTAGGGCAGTCTATTGTCTAGGCACGTCGCTACATGTACAACACCCTGTGCAGAAAACTTGATTCTGGGAAGAGCCAAGTAGCTAGCTAGGTCTCTTTTGTCCTCTTAGAAACCACAGATACTTACGCTACGTGTCAATCTGGAAACAGGACCTGATGGGACTAGCCTTGTTTCCCATCATGAAAGCTCCTTTTATGCGCCTTGAAGCTAAGTGAAAAACACTGTTGGTGTCGGGCTTATACACACGACAGGCATGGCTGTGAGAGGGAAAAAGAGGTGTCACGAAGAAACATGGTATTCCAGTTTCTGAGTCAGAGCTGATCCTGTCCTGTTCTATAGCTAAAGGGAAACTCAAAGTGAGGCCTAACTTCGAAGGAGGGCCCTGATATGCCTTACAGCGGGTTAGGCGTGCAACAGCTTCCATGAGGCCTTAGTCGCTCTCCTGCTTTAGTTGAACGCTAGTAAGCTTTTCAGGCCGCCTAGATCCCTCGCGGCAGCACTCGTTTCCGTACAAGGATACTGAGTACCCGCAGGCTCCCCTGGGCTTGCTGGGCCGCACTCAGACCCGTAGGCCCATCAGGGTGCCCCTGGGTAGGCCGAGTGAAGGGTAACCCGCTGCACTCTTCCTTGGGCGAGCTAGATATCCCCAGCTCACCAACGGCTTCATCAACACGGTTCTAGCAAGGCCAGCATACCATGGAAGTCGTCCTCGTTGCCCTAGTCTGAGCGGTACTGAGAAAAACTCTCTGCTTACAAGTCCTTCTAGGACCTCATCCCTGAAGTCACCGTATCTCTAGGAGAAAGGCAGCTTGCACAGCAACTTCCACTACAGCACAGTTTTGTGTGGAACACTTCAGGTTTTTGGGAGAGGCACAGGACCCTAGGAGACCTAGGGCAGTCTGTCATCGAAGCAGTTCGCTACACGCAGAGCGCCCTATGCAGAAAAGTTGAAACAGGGAAGAGCCAGGGAGGTAGCTAGGTCTCTTTTGACCTGCCAGTACCCACAGACACTTATGCTGCATGTCAATCTGGTGATGGTGCCTGATGCGACTGGCCTTGTTTTCCCACCTTGAAAGCTCTTCTTCTGCGCCTTGAAGCTCCCTTAAAAACACTGTGGTTGTCAGGCTTATACTCACGGCAGGCATGGCTGTGAGAGGGCAAAAGAGGTTTCACGACGAGACAGGGTATTTCAGTTTCTAAATCAGAGCTCATCCTGTCCTGTTTTATAGCTAAGGGGAAACTCAAAGTGAGCCCTCGCTTCGAAGGCGGCCCCTGATATGCCTTACAGCGGGGTAGGCGTGCAACAGCTTCCATGAGGCCTTAGTCGCTCTTCTGCTTTAGTTGAACGCTAGTAAGCTTTTCAGGCCTCCTAGATCCCTCGCGGCAGCACTCGTTTCCGTACAAGGATACTGAGTACCCCCAGGCTCCCCTGGGCTTGCTGGGCCACACTCAGACCCGTAGGCCCATCAGGGTGCCCCTGGGTAGGCCGAGTGAAGGGTAACCCGCTGCACTCTTCCTTGGGCGAGCTAGATATCCCCAGCTCACCAACGGCTTCATCAACACGGTTCTAGCAAGGCCAGCATACCATGGAAGTCGTCCTCGTTGCCCTAGTCTGAGCGGTACTGAGAAAAACTCTCTGCTTACAAGTCCTTCTAGCACCTCATCCCTGAAGTCACCGTATCTCTAGGAGAAAGGCAGCTTGCACTGCAACTTCCACTACAGCACAGTTTTGTGTGGAACACTTCAGGTTTTTGGGAGAGGCACAGGAACCTAGGAGACCTAGGGCAGTCTTTCATCTAAGCAGTTCGCTACACGCAGAGCGCCCTATGCAGAAAAGTTGAATCAGGGAAGAGCCAGGGAGGTAGCTAGGTCTCTTTTGACCTGCCAGTACCCACGGACACTTATGCTGCGTGTCAACCTGGTGATGGTGCCTGATGCGACTGGCTTTGTTTTCCCACCTTGAAAGCTCTTCTTATGCGCCTTGAAGCTCCCTTAAAAACACTGTGGTTGTCAGGCTTATACTCACGGCAGGCATGGCTGTGAGAGGGAAAAAGAGGTTACACGAAGAGACAGGGTATTTCAGTTTCTGAGTCAGAGCTCATCCTGCCTTGTTATGTAGCTAAATGGAAACTCAAAGTGAGCCCTAGCTTCGAAGGAGGGCCCTGATATGCCATGCAGCGGGATAGGCGTACAACAGCTTCTATGAAGCCTTAGTCACTCTTCTGCTTTAGCTGAACGCTAGTAAGCTTTTCTGGACTCCTAGACCCCTCGCGGCAGCACTCGCTTCCCTACAAAGGCACTGAGCAGCCCCAGGCTCTCCTGAGTCGAAGATCAACATTCAGACACGTAGACCCTTCGGAGTACCCGTGTCTGTGCCGAGTGAAGGAGAGCATGATGCACACTTCGTCGCGGGACCTAGATTTTCTCAGCTCACCAATAGCCTCAGGAACATGATTCTAGGAGGTGCAGCATGCCATGCAAGTCTGCCTGCTTACAGTAGTCCGAGCTGTACTGAGAAAAACTCTTTGCTTACAATTCCTTCTACCACCTCATAGCTGAAGTCAACCTACCTCTAGGAGAAAGTCGGCTTGTGGTCCAAGTGCAACTAGAGCACACTTTCTGGTATAATGCTACAGGCTTTTGGAAGATGCCCAGGAGCCAGGACACCTAGGGAATTCTTTCATTTAGGCAGTTCGCTACACGCAGAACACCCGGCATAGGAAAGTGGATTCTCCAAGACCCAGGGAGTAGCTAGGTCTCTTTTGACTTGTTAGAAAGCACAGATGCTTCTTCTGCGTGTCAACCTGGAAATGGCGGCCTTAGGAGTCAAGCCTTGTTTTCCCGTCTTGAAAGCTCCATTCAAGCGGCCTTAAAGCTACCTGAAAAACACTGTGGTTGTGGGACCTGTATTCACTCCAGGCATGGCTCTGGAAGAACATGAGTTATCTCGAAAGAAAGCGGGTGCTTCCAGGCTCTGGTTAGGAGCATATCCTGCCCTGCACTAGAGCTAAGGGGAATCTTGACGTGCACTCTACCCTGGCCTACAGCTCTGATTTGCCATCCAGAAGGGTAGTTGTGCAGCCTTTTCCTTGAGTCCTTAGTCACAGTTCTGCATTAGTTTAAAGGTACTAATCTTCTCAGGACTCCAGTCCCACTCGTGCCAGTACCCGTTTCCGTACAAGAACTCTGAGTACCCCAGGGCTCCCCTGGGCTTGCCGGGCCACACTCACACCCGTAGGCCCTTCACTGTGCCCCTCTGTAGGCCGAGTGAAGCATAACAAACTGCACTCTTTCTTGGGAAAGCTAGATTTCCTCAGCTCACCAGCAGCCTCTGGAACACGGTTCTAGCAAGTCCAGCATACCATGGAAGTCTGCCTCATCGCCCTATTCTGAGCTGTGTACTGAGCAAAACTCTCTGCTTTGAAGTCCTTCGAGGACCTCATACCTGAAGTCACCGTATCTCAAGGAGAAAGACGGCTTGCATTCCAACTTCCACTAAAGCACAGTTTTCTGTGTAACACTTCAGGCTTTGGGGACATGCACAGGGCTCTTAGGAGACCTAGGGCAGTCTATTGTCTAGGCACGTCGCTACATGTACAACACCCTGTGCAGAAAACTTGATTCTGGGAAGAGCCAAGTAGCTAGCTAGGTCTCTTTTGTCCTCTTAGAAACCACAGATACTTACGCTACGTGTCAATCTGGAAACAGGACCTGATGGGACTAGCCTTGTTTCCCATCATGAAAGCTCCTTTTATGCGCCTTGAAGCTAAGTGAAAAACACTGTTGGTGTCGGGCTTATACACACGACAGGCATGGCTGTGAGAGGGAAAAAGAGGTGTCACGAAGAAACATGGTATTCCAGTTTCTGAGTCAGAGCTGATCCTGTCCTGTTCTATAGCTAAAGGGAAACTCAAAGTGAGGCCTAACTTCGAAGGAGGGCCCTGATATGCCTTACAGCGGGTTAGGCGTGCAACAGCTTCCATGAGGCCTTAGTCGCTCTCCTGCTTTAGTTGAACGCTAGTAAGCTTTTCAGGCCGCCTAGATCCCTCGCGGCAGCACTCGTTTCCGTACAAGGATACTGAGTACCCGCAGGCTCCCCTGGGCTTGCTGGGCCGCACTCAGACCCGTAGGCCCATCAGGGTGCCCCTGGGTAGGCCGAGTGAAGGGTAACCCGCTGCACTCTTCCTTGGGCGAGCTAGATATCCCCAGCTCACCAACGGCTTCATCAACACGGTTCTAGCAAGGCCAGCATACCATGGAAGTCGTCCTCGTTGCCCTAGTCTGAGCGGTACTGAGAAAAACTCTCTGCTTACAAGTCCTTCTAGGACCTCATCCCTGAAGTCACCGTATCTCTAGGAGAAAGGCAGCTTGCACTGCAACTTCCACTACAGCACAGTTTTGTGTGGAACACTTCAGGTTTTTGGGAGAGGCACAGGAACCTAGGAGACCTAGGGCAGTCTTTCATCTAAGCAGTTCGCTACACGCAGAGCGCCCTATGCAGAAAAGTTGAATCAGGGAAGAGCCAGGGAGGTAGCTAGGTCTCTTTTGACCTGCCAGTACCCACGGACACTTATGCTGCGTGTCAACCTGGTGATGGTGCCTGATGCGACTGGCTTTGTTTTCCCACCTTGAAAGCTCTTCTTATGCGCCTTGAAGCTCCCTTAAAAACACTGTGGTTGTCAGGCTTATACTCACGGCAGGCATGGCTGTGAGAGGGAAAAAGAGGTTACACGAAGAGACAGGGTATTTCAGTTTCTGAGTCAGAGCTCATCCTGCCTTGTTATGTAGCTAAATGGAAACTCAAAGTGAGCCCTAGCTTCGAAGGAGGGCCCTGATATGCCATGCAGCGGGATAGGCGTACAACAGCTTCTATGAAGCCTTAGTCACTCTTCTGCTTTAGCTGAACGCTAGTAAGCTTTTCTGGACTCCTAGACCCCTCGCGGCAGCACTCGCTTCCCTACAAAGGCACTGAGCACCCCCAGGCTCTCCTGAGTCGAAGATCAACATTCAGACACGTAGACCCTTCGGAGTACCCGTGTCTGTGCCGAGTGAAGGAGAGCATGATGCACACTTCGTCGCGGGACCTAGATTTTCTCAGCTCACCAATAGCCTGAGGAACATGATTCTAGGAGGTGCAGCATGCCATGCAAGTCTGCCTGCTTACAGTAGTCCGAGCTGTACTGAGAAAAACTCTTTGCTTACAATTCCTTCTACCACCTCATAGCTGAAGTCAACCTACCTCTAGGAGAAAGTCGGCTTGTGGTCCAAGTGCAACTAGAGCACACTTTCTGGTATAATGCTACAGGCTTTTGGAAGATGCCCAGGAGCCAGGACACCTAGGGAATTCTTTCATTTAGGCAGTTCGCTACACGCAGAACACCCGGCATAGGAAAGTGGATTCTCCAAGACCCAGGGAGTAGCTAGGTCTCTTTTGACTTGTTAGAAAGCACAGATGCTTCTTCTGCGTGTCAACCTGGAAATGGCGGCCTTAGGAGTCAAGCCTTGTTTTCCCGTCTTGAAAGCTCCATTCAAGCGGCCTTAAAGCTACCTGAAAAACACTGTGGTTGTGGGACCTGTATTCACTCCAGGCATGGCTCTGGAAGAACATGAGTTATCTCGAAAGAAAGCGGGTGCTTCCAGGCTCTGGTTAGGAGCATATCCTGCCCTGCACTAGAGCTAAGGGGAATCTTGACGTGCACTCTACCCTGGCCTACAGCTCTGATTTGCCATCCAGAAGGGTAGTTGTGCAGCCTTTTCCTTGAGTCCTTAGTCACAGTTCTGCATTAGTTTAAAGGTACTAATCTTCTCAGGACTCCAGTCCCACTCGTGCCAGTACCCGTTTCCGTACAAGAACTCTGAGTACCCCAGGGCTCCCCTGGGCTTGCCGGGCCACACTCACACCCGTAGGCCCTTCACTGTGCCCCTCTGTAGGCCGAGTGAAGCATAACAAACTGCACTCTTTCTTGGGAAAGCTAGATTTCCTCAGCTCACCAGCAGCCTCTAGAACACGGTTCTAGCAAGTCCAGCATACCATGGAAGTCTGCCTCATCGCCCTATTCTGAGCTGTGTACTGAGCAAAACTCTCTGCTTTGAAGTCCTTCGAGGACCTCATACCTGAAGTCACCGTATCTCAAGGAGAAAGACGGCTTGCATTCCAACTTCCACTAAAGCACAGTTTTCTGTGTAACACTTCAGGCTTTGGGGACATGCACAGGGCTCTTAGGAGACCTAGGGCAGTCTATTGTCTAGGCACGTCGCTACATGTACAACACCCTGTGCAGAAAACTTGATTCTGGGAAGAGCCAAGTAGCTAGCTAGGTCTCTTTTGTCCTCTTAGAAACCACAGATACTTACGCTACGTGTCAATCTGGAAACAGGACCTGATGGGACTAGCCTTGTTTCCCATCATGAAAGCTCCTTTTATGCGCCTTGAAGCTAAGTGAAAAACACTGTTGGTGTCGGGCTTATACACACGACAGGCATGGCTGTGAGAGGGAAAAAGAGGTGTCACGAAGAAACATGGTATTCCAGTTTCTGAGTCAGAGCTGATCCTGTCCTGTTCTATAGCTAAAGGGAAACTCAAAGTGAGGCCTAACTTCGAAGGAGGGCCCTGATATGCCTTACAGCGGGTTAGGCGTGCAACAGCTTCCATGAGGCCTTAGTCGCTCTCCTGCTTTAGTTGAACGCTAGTAAGCTTTTCAGGCCGCCTAGATCCCTCGCGGCAGCACTCGTTTCCGTACAAGGATACTGAGTACCCGCAGGCTCCCCTGGGCTTGCTGGGCCGCACTCAGACCCGTAGGCCCATCAGGGTGCCCCTGGGTAGGCCGAGTGAAGGGTAACCCGCTGCACTCTTCCTTGGGCGAGCTAGATATCCCCAGCTCACCAACGGCTTCATCAACACGGTTCTAGCAAGGCCAGCATACCATGGAAGTCGTCCTCGTTGCCCTAGTCTGAGCGGTACTGAGAAAAACTCTCTGCTTACAAGTCCTTCTAGGACCTCATCCCTGAAGTCACCGTATCTCTAGGAGAAAGGCAGCTTGCACAGCAACTTCCACTACAGCACAGTTTTGTGTGGAACACTTCAGGTTTTTGGGAGAGGCACAGGACCCTAGGAGACCTAGGGCAGTCTGTCATCGAAGCAGTTCGCTACACGCAGAGCGCCCTATGCAGAAAAGTTGAATCAGGGAAGAGCCAGGGAGGTAGCTAGGTCTCTTTTGACCTGCCAGTACCCACAGACACTTATGCTGCATGTCAATCTGGTGATGGTGCCTGATGCGACTGGCCTTGTTTTCCCACCTTGAAAGCTCTTCTTATGCGCCTTGAAGCTCCCTTAAAAACACTGTGGTTGTCAGGCTTATACTCACGGCAGGCATGGCTGTGAGAGGGCAAAAGAGGTTTCACGACGAGACAGGGTATTTCAGTTTCTAAATCAGAGCTCATCCTGTCCTGTTTTATAGCTAAGGGGAAACTCAAAGTGAGCCCTCGCTTCGAAGGCGGCCCCTGATATGCCTTACAGCGGGGTAGGCGTGCAACAGCTTCCATGAGGCCTTAGTCGCTCTTCTGCTTTAGTTGAACGCTAGTAAGCTTTTCAGGCCTCCTAGATCCCTCGCGGCAGCACTCGTTTCCGTACAAGGATACTGAGTACCCCCAGGCTCCCCTGGGCTTGCTGGGCCACACCAGACCCGTAGGCCCTTCAGGGTGCCCCTGGGTAGGCCGAGTGAAGGGTAACCCGCTGCACTCTTCCTTGGGCGAGCTAGATATCCCCAGCTCACCAACGGCTTCATCAACACGGTTCTAGCAAGGCCAGCATACCATGGAAGTCGTCCTCGTTGCCCTAGTCTGAGCGGTACTGAGAAAAACTCTCTGCTTACAAGTCCTTCTAGCACCTCATCCCTGAAGTCACCGTATCTCTAGGAGAAAGGCAGCTTGCACTGCAACTTCCACTACAGCACAGTTTTGTGTGGAACACTTCAGGTTTTTGGGAGAGGCACAGGAACCTAGGAGACCTAGGGCAGTCTTTCATCTAAGCAGTTCGCTACACGCAGAGCGCCCTATGCAGAAAAGTTGAATCAGGGAAGAGCCAGGGAGGTAGCTAGGTCTCTTTTGACCTGCCAGTACCCACGGACACTTATGCTGCGTGTCAACCTGGTGATGGTGCCTGATGCGACTGGCTTTGTTTTCCCACCTTGAAAGCTCTTCTTATGCGCCTTGAAGCTCCCTTAAAAACACTGTGGTTGTCAGGCTTATACTCACGGCAGGCATGGCTGTGAGAGGGAAAAAGAGGTTACACGAAGAGACAGGGTATTTCAGTTTCTGAGTCAGAGCTCATCCTGCCTTGTTATGTAGCTAAATGGAAACTCAAAGTGAGCCCTAGCTTCGAAGGAGGGCCCTGATATGCCATGCAGCGGGATAGGCGTACAACAGCTTCTATGAAGCCTTAGTCACTCTTCTGCTTTAGCTGAACGCTAGTAAGCTTTTCTGGACTCCTAGACCCCTCGCGGCAGCACTCGCTTCCCTACAAAGGCACTGAGCAGCCCCAGGCTCTCCTGAGTCGAAGATCAACATTCAGACACGTAGACCCTTCGGAGTACCCGTGTCTGTGCCGAGTGAAGGAGAGCATGATGCACACTTCGTCGCGGGACCTAGATTTTCTCAGCTCACCAATAGCCTCAGGAACATGATTCTAGGAGGTGCAGCATGCCATGCAAGTCTGCCTGCTTACAGTAGTCCGAGCTGTACTGAGAAAAACTCTTTGCTTACAATTCCTTCTACCACCTCATAGCTGAAGTCAACCTACCTCTAGGAGAAAGTCGGCTTGTGGTCCAAGTGCAACTAGAGCACACTTTCTGGTATAATGCTACAGGCTTTTGGAAGATGCCCAGGAGCCAGGACACCTAGGGAATTCTTTCATTTAGGCAGTTCGCTACACGCAGAACACCCGGCATAGGAAAGTGGATTCTCCAAGACCCAGGGAGTAGCTAGGTCTCTTTTGACTTGTTAGAAAGCACAGATGCTTCTTCTGCGTGTCAACCTGGAAATGGCGGCCTTAGGAGTCAAGCCTTGTTTTCCCGTCTTGAAAGCTCCATTCAAGCGGCCTTAAAGCTACCTGAAAAACACTGTGGTTGTGGGACCTGTATTCACTCCAGGCATGGCTCTGGAAGAACATGAGTTATCTCGAAAGAAAGCGGGTGCTTCCAGGCTCTGGTTAGGAGCATATCCTGCCCTGCACTAGAGCTAAGGGGAATCTTGACGTGCACTCTACCCTGGCCTACAGCTCTGATTTGCCATCCAGAAGGGTAGTTGTGCAGCCTTTTCCTTGAGTCCTTAGTCACAGTTCTGCATTAGTTTAAAGGTACTAATCTTCTCAGGACTCCAGTCCCACTCGTGCCAGTACCCGTTTCCGTACAAGAACTCTGAGTACCCCAGGGCTCCCCTGGGCTTGCCGGGCCACACTCACACCCGTAGGCCCTTCACTGTGCCCCTCTGTAGGCCGAGTGAAGCATAACAAACTGCACTCTTTCTTGGGAAAGCTAGATTTCCTCAGCTCACCAGCAGCCTCTGGAACACGGTTCTAGCAAGTCCAGCATACCATGGAAGTCTGCCTCATCGCCCTATTCTGAGCTGTGTACTGAGCAAAACTCTCTGCTTTGAAGTCCTTCGAGGACCTCATACCTGAAGTCACCGTATCTCAAGGAGAAAGACGGCTTGCATTCCAACTTCCACTAAAGCACAGTTTTCTGTGTAACACTTCAGGCTTTGGGGACATGCACAGGGCTCTTAGGAGACCTAGGGCAGTCTATTGTCTAGGCACGTCGCTACATGTACAACACCCTGTGCAGAAAACTTGATTCTGGGAAGAGCCAAGTAGCTAGCTAGGTCTCTTTTGTCCTCTTAGAAACCACAGATACTTACGCTACGTGTCAATCTGGAAACAGGACCTGATGGGACTAGCCTTGTTTCCCATCATGAAAGCTCCTTTTATGCGCCTTGAAGCTAAGTGAAAAACACTGTTGGTGTCGGGCTTATACACACGACAGGCATGGCTGTGAGAGGGAAAAAGAGGTGTCACGAAGAAACATGGTATTCCAGTTTCTGAGTCAGAGCTGATCCTGTCCTGTTCTATAGCTAAAGGGAAACTCAAAGTGAGGCCTAACTTCGAAGGAGGGCCCTGATATGCCTTACAGCGGGTTAGGCGTGCAACAGCTTCCATGAGGCCTTAGTCGCTCTCCTGCTTTAGTTGAACGCTAGTAAGCTTTTCAGGCCGCCTAGATCCCTCGCGGCAGCACTCGTTTCCGTACAAGGATACTGAGTACCCGCAGGCTCGCCTGGGCTTGCTGGGCCGCACTCAGACCCGTAGGCCCATCAGGGTGCCCCTGGGTAGGCCGAGTGAAGGGTAACCCGCTGCACTCTTCCTTGGGCGAGCTAGATATCCCCAGCTCACCAACGGCTTCATGAACACGGTTCTAGCAAGGCCACCATACCATGGAAGTCGTCCTCGTTGCCCTAGTCTGAGTGGTACTGAGAAAAACTCTCTGCTTACAAGTCCTTCTAGGACCTCATCCCTGAAGTCACCGTATCTCTAGGAGAAAGGCAGCTTGCACAGCAACTTCCACTACAGCACAGTTTTGTGTGGAACACTTCAGGTTTTTGGGAGAGGCACAGGACCCTAGGAGACCTAGGGCAGTCTGTCATCGAAGCAGTTCGCTACACGCAGAGCGCCCTATGCAGAAAAGTTGAATCAGGGAAGAGCCAGGGAGGTAGCTAGGTCTCTTTTGACCTGCCAGTACCCACGGACACTTATGCTGCGTGTCAACCTGGTGATGGTGCCTGATGCGACTGGCTTTGTTTTCCCACCTTGAAAGCTCTTCTTATGCGCCTTGAAGCTCCCTTAAAAACACTGTGGTTGTCAGGCTTATACTCACGGCAGGCATGGCTGTGAGAGGGAAAAAGAGGTTACACGAAGAGACAGGGTATTTCAGTTTCTGAGTCAGAGCTCATCCTGCCTTGTTATGTAGCTAAATGGAAACTCAAAGTGAGCCCTAGCTTCGAAGGAGGGCCCTGATATGCCATGCAGCGGGATAGGCGTACAACAGCTTCTATGAAGCCTTAGTCACTCTTCTGCTTTAGCTGAACGCTAGTAAGCTTTTCTGGACTCCTAGACCCCTCGCGGCAGCACTCGCTTCCCTACAAAGGCACTGAGCACCCCCAGGCTCTCCTGAGTCGAAGATCAACATTCAGACACGTAGACCCTTCGGAGTACCCGTGTCTGTGCCGAGTGAAGGAGAGCATGATGCACACTTCGTCGCGGGACCTAGATTTTCTCAGCTCACCAATAGCCTCAGGAACATGATTCTAGGAGGTGCAGCATGCCATGCAAGTCTGCCTGCTTACAGTAGTCCGAGCTGTACTGAGAAAAACTCTTTGCTTACAATTCCTTCTACCACCTCATAGCTGAAGTCAACCTACCTCTAGGAGAAAGTCGGCTTGTGGTCCAAGTGCAACTAGAGCACACTTTCTGGTATAATGCTACAGGCTTTTGGAAGATGCCCAGGAGCCAGGACACCTAGGGAATTCTTTCATTTAGGCAGTTCGCTACACGCAGAACACCCGGCATAGGAAAGTGGATTCTCCAAGACCCAGGGAGTAGCTAGGTCTCTTTTGACTTGTTAGAAAGCACAGATGCTTCTTCTGCGTGTCAACCTGGAAATGGCGGCCTTAGGAGTCAAGCCTTGTTTTCCCGTCTTGAAAGCTCCATTCAAGCGGCCTTAAAGCTACCTGAAAAACACTGTGGTTGTGGGACCTGTATTCACTCCAGGCATGGCTCTGGAAGAACATGAGTTATCTCGAAAGAAAGCGGGTGCTTCCAGGCTCTGGTTAGGAGCATATCCTGTCCTGCACTAGAGCTAAGGGGAATCTTGACGTGCACTCTACCCTGGCCTACAGCTCTGATTTGCCATCCAGAAGGGTAGTTGTGCAGCCTTTTCCTTGAGTCCTTAGTCACAGTTCTGCATTAGTTTAAAGGTACTAATCTTCTCAGGACTCCAGTCCCACTCGTGCCAGTACCCGCTTCCGTACAAGAACTCTGAGTACCCCAGGGCTCCCCTGGGCTTGCCGGGCCACACTCACACCCGTAGGCCCTTCACTGTGCCCCTCTGTAGGCCGAGTGAAGCATAACAAACTGCACTCTTTCTTGGGAAAGCTAGATTTCCTCAGCTCACCAGCAGCCTCTGGAACACGGTTCTAGCAAGTCCAGCATACCATGGAAGTCTGCCTCATCGCCCTATTCTGAGCTGTGTACTGAGCAAAACTCTCTGCTTTGAAGTCCTTCGAGGACCTCATACCTGAAGTCACCATATCTCAAGGAGAAAGACGGCTTGCATTCCAACTTCCACTAAAGCACAGTTTTCTGTGTAACACTTCAGGCTTTGGGGACATGCACAGGGCTCTTAGGAGACCTAGGGCAGTCTATTGTCTAGGCACGTCGCTACATGTACAACACCCTGTGCAGAAAACTTGATTCTGGGAAGAGCCAAGTAGCTAGCTAGGTCTCTTTTGTCCTCTTAGAAACCACAGATACTTACGGTACGTGTCAATCTGGAAACAGGACCTGATGGGACTAGCCTTGTTTCCCATCATGAAAGCTCCTTTTATGCGCCTTGAAGCTAAGTGAAAAACACTGTTGGTGTCGGGCTTATACACACGACAGGCATGGCTGTGAGAGGGAAAAAGAGGTGTCACGAAGAAACATGGTATTCCAGTTTCTGAGTCAGAGCTGATCCTGTCCTGTTCTATAGCTAAAGGGAAACTCAAAGTGAGGCCTAACTTCGAAGGAGGGCCCTGATATGCCTTACAGCGGGTTAGGCGTGCAACAGCTTCCATGAGGCCTTAGTCGCTCTCCTGCTTTAGTTGAACGCTAGTAAGCTTTTCAGGCCGCCTAGATCCCTCGCGGCAGCACTCGTTTCCGTACAAGGATACTGAGTACCCGCAGGCTCCCCTGGGCTTGCTGGGCCGCACTCAGACCCGTAGGCCCATCAGGGTGTCCCTGGGTAGGCCGAGTGAAGGGTAACCCGCTGCACTCTTCCTTGGGCGAGCTAGATATCCCCAGCTCACCAACGGCTTCATGAACACGGTTCTAGCAAGGCCAGCATACCATGCAAGTCGTCCTCGTTGCCCTAGTCTGAGTGGTACTGAGAAAAACTCTCTGCTTACAAGTCCTTCTAGGACCTCATCCCTGAAGTCACCGTATCTCTAGGAGAAAGGCAGCTTGCACAGCAACTTCCACTACAGCACAGTTTTGTGTGGAACACTTCAGGTTTTTGGGAGAGGCACAGGACACTAGGAGACCTAGGGCAGTCTGTCATCGAAGCAGTTCGCTACACGCAGAGCGCCCTATGCAGAAAAGTTGAATCAGGGAAGAGCCAGGGAGGTAGCTAGGTCTCTTTTGACCTGCCAGTACCCACAGACACTTATGCTGCATGTCAATCTGGTGATGGTGCCTGATGCGACTGGCCTTGTTTTCCCACCTTGAAAGCTCTTCTTATGCGCCTTGAAGCTCCCTTAAAAACACTGTGGTTGTCAGGCTTATACTCACGGCAGGCATGGCTGTGAGAGGGCAAAAGAGGTTTCACGACGAGACAGGGTATTTCAGTTTCTAAATCAGAGCTCATCCTGTCCTGTTTTATAGCTAAGGGGAAACTCAAAGTGAGCCCTCGCTTCGAAGGCGGCCCCTGATATGCCTTACAGCGGGGTAGGCGTGCAACAGCTTCCATGAGGCCTTAGTCGCTCTTCTGCTTTAGTTGAACGCTAGTAAGCTTTTCAGGCCTCCTAGATCCCTCGCGGCAGCACTCGTTTCCGTACAAGGATACTGAGTACCCCCAGGCTCCCCTGGGCTTGCTGGGCCACACTCAGACCCGTGGGCCCATCAGGGTGCCCCTGGGTAGGCCGAGTGAAGGGTAACCCGCTGCACTCTTCCTTGGGCGAGCTAGATATCCCCAGCTCACCAACGGCTTCATCAACACGGTTCTAGCAAGGCCAGCATACCATGGAAGTCGTCCTCGTTGCCCTAGTCTGAGCGGTACTGAGAAAAACTCTCTGCTTACAAGTCCTTCTAGGACCTCATCCCTGAAGTCACCGTATCTCTAGGAGAAAGGCAGCTTGCACTGCAACTTCCACTACAGCACAGTTTTGTGTGGAACACTTCAGGTTTTTGGGAGAGGCACAGGAACCTAGGAGACCTAGGGCAGTCTTTCATCTAAGCAGTTCGCTACACGCAGAGCGCCCTATGCAGAAAAGTTGAATCAGGGAAGAGCCAGGGAGGTAGCTAGGTCTCTTTTGACCTGCCAGTACCCACGGACACTTATGCTGCGTGTCAACCTGGTGTTGGTGCCTGATGCGACTGGCTTTGTTTTCCCACCTTGAAAGCTCTTCTTCTGCGCCTTGAAGCTCCCTTAAAAACACTGTGGTTGTCAGGCTTATACTCACGGCAGGCATGGCTGTGAGAGGGAAAAAGAGGTTACACGAAGAGACAGGGTATTTCAGTTTGTGAGTCAGAGCTCATCTTGCCTTGTTATGTAGCTAAATGGAAACTCAAAGTGAGCCCTAGCTTCGAAGGAGGGCCCTGATATGCCATGCAGCGGGATAGGCGTACAACAGCTTCTATGAAGCCTTAGTCACTCTTCTGCTTTAGCTGAACGCTAGTAAGCTTTTCTGGACTCCTAGACCCCTCGCGGCAGCACTCGCTTCCCTACAAAGGCACTGAGCACCCCCAGGCTCTCCTGAGTCGAAGATCAACATTCAGACACGTAGACCCTTCGGAGTACCCGTGTCTGTGCCGAGTGAAGGAGAGCATGATGCACACTTCGTCGCGGGACCTAGATTTTCTCAGCTCACCAATAGCCTCAGGAACATGATTCTAGGAGGTGCAGCATGCCATGCAAGTCTGCCTGCTTACAGTAGTCCGAGCTGTACTGAGAAAAACTCTTTGCTTACAATTCCTTCTACCACCTCATAGCTGAAGTCAACCTACCTCTAGGAGAAAGTCGGCTTGTGGTCCAAGTGCAACTAGAGCACACTTTCTGGTATAATGCTACAGGCTTTTGGAAGATGCCCAGGAGCCAGGACACCTAGGGAATTCTTTCATTTAGGCAGTTCGCTACACGCAGAACACCCGGCATAGGAAAGTGGATTCTCCAAGACCCAGGGAGTAGCTAGGTCTCTTTTGACTTGTTAGAAAGCACAGATGCTTCTTCTGCGTGTCAACCTGGAAATGGCGGCCTTAGGAGTCAAGCCTTGTTTTCCCGTCTTGAAAGCTCCATTCAAGCGGCCTTAAAGCTACCTGAAAAACACTGTGGTTGTGGGACCTGTATTCACTCCAGGCATGGCTCTGGAAGAACATGAGTTATCTCGAAAGAAAGCGGGTGCTTCCAGGCTCTGGTTAGGAGCATATCCTGCCCTGCACTAGAGCTAAGGGGAATCTTGACGTGCACTCTACCCTGGCCTACAGCTCTGATTTGCCATCCAGAAGGGTAGTTGTGCAGCCTTTTCCTTGAGTCCTTAGTCACAGTTCTGCATTAGTTTAAAGGTACTAATCTTCTCAGGACTCCAGTCCCACTCGTGCCAGTACCCGTTTCCGTACAAGAACTCTGAGTACCCCAGGGCTCCCCTGGGCTTGCTGGGCCACACTCACACCCGTAGGCCCTTCACTGTGCCCCTCTGTAGGCCGAGTGAAGCATAACAAACTGCACTCTTTCTTGGGAAAGCTAGATTTCCTCAGCTCACCAGCAGCCTCTGGAACACGGTTCTAGCAAGTCCAGCATACCATGGAAGTCTGTCTCATCGCCCTATTCTGAGCTGTGTACTGAGCAAAACTCTCTGCTTTGAAGTCCTTCGAGGACCTCATACCTGAAGTCACCGTATCTCAAGGAGAAAGACGGCTTGCATTCCAACTTCCACTAAAGCACAGTTTTCTGTGTAACATTTCAGGCTTTGGGGACATGCACAGGGCTCTTAGGAGACCTAGGGCAGTCTATTGTCTAGGCACATCGCTACATGTACAACACCCTGTGCAGAAAACTTGATTCTGGGAAGAGCCAAGTAACTAGCTAGGTCTCTTTTGTCCTCTTAGAAACCACAGATACTTACGCTGCGTGTCAATCTGGAAACAGGACCTGATGGGACTAGCCTTGTTTCCCATCATGAAAGCTCCTTTTATGCGCCTTGAAGCTAAGTGAAAAACACTGTTGGTGTCGGGCTTATACACACAACAGGCATGGCTGTGAGAGGGAAAAAGAGGTGTCACGAAGAAACATGGTATTCCATTTTCTGAGTCAGAGCTGATCCTGTCCTGTTCTATAGCTAAAGGGAAACTCAAAGTGAGGCCTAACTTCGAAGGAGGGTCCTGATATGCCTTACAGCGGGTTAGGCGTGCAACAGCTTCCATGAGGCCTTAGTCGCTCTCCTGCTTTAGTTGAACGCTAGTAAGCTTTTCAGGCCGCCTAGATCCCTGGCGGCAGCACTCGTTTCCGTACAAGGATACTGAGTACCCCCAGGCTCCCCTGGGCTTGCTGGGCCGCACTCAGACCCGTAGGCCCATCAGGGTGCCTCTGGGTAGGCCGAGTGAAGGGTAACCCGCTGCACTCTTCCTTGGGCGAGCTAGATATCCCCAGCTCACCAACGGCTTCATCAACACGGTTCTAGCAAGGCCAGCATACCATGGAAGTCGTCCTCGTTGCCCTAGTCTGAGCGGTACTGAGAAAAACTCTCTGCTTACAAGTCCTTCTAGGACCTCATCCCTGAAGTCACCGTATCTCTAGGAGAAAGGCAGCTTGCACAGCAACTTCCACTACAGCACAGTTTTGTGTGGAACACTTCAGGTTTTTGGTAGAGGCACAGGACCCTAGGAGACCTAGGGCAGTCTGTCATCGAAGCAGTTCGCTACACGCAGAGCGCCCTATGCAGAAAAGTTGAATCAGGGAAGAGCCAGGGAGGTAGCTAGGTCTCTTTTGACCTGCCAGTACCCTCAGACACTTATGCTGCATGTCAATCTGGTGATGGTGCCTGATGCGACTGGCTTTGTTTTCCCACCTTGAAAGCTCTTCTTATGCGCCTTGAAGCTCCCTTAAAAACACTGTGGTTGTCAGGCTTATACTCACGGCAGGCATGGCTGTGAGAGGGCAAAAGAGGTTTCACGACGAGACAGGGTATTTCAGTTTCTAAATCAGAGCTCATCCTGTCCTGTTTTATAGCTAAAGGGAAACTCAAAGTGAGCCCTCGCTTCGAAGGCGGCCCCTGATATGCCTTACAGCGGGGTAGGCGTGCAACAGCTTCCATGAGGCCTTAGTCGCTCTTCTGCTTTAGTTGAACGCTAGTAAGCTTTTCAGGCCTCCTAGATCCCTCGCGGCAGCACTCGTTTCCGTACAAGGATACTGAGTACCCCCAGGCTCCCCTGGGCTTGCTGGGCCACACTCAGACCCGTAGGCCCTTCAGGGTGCCCCTGGGTAGGCCGAGTGAAGGATAACACGCTGCACACTTCCTTGGGCGAGCCAGATATCCCCAGCTCACCAACGGCTTCATCAACACGGTTCTAGCAAGGCCAGCATACCATGGAAGTCGTCCTCGTTGCCCTAGTCTGAGCGGTACTGAGAAAAACTCTCTGCTTACAAGTCCTTCTAGGACCTCATCCCTGAAGTCACCGTATCTCTAGGAGAAAGGCAGCTTGCACTGCAACTTCCACTACAGCACAGTTTTGTGTGGAACACTTCAGGTTTTTGGGAGAGGCACAGGACCCTAGGAGACCTAGGGCAGTCTTTCATCTAAGCAGTTCGCTACACGCAGAGCGCCCTATGCAGAAAAGTTGAATCAGGGAAGAGCCAGGGAGGTAGCTAGGTCTCTTTTGACCTGCCAGTACCCACGGACACTTATGCTGCGTGTCAACCTGGTGATGGTGCCTGATGCGACTGGCCTTGTTTTCCCACCTTGAAAGCTCTTCTTATGCGCCTTGAAGCTCCCTTAAAAACACTGTGGTTGTCAGGCTTATACTCACGGCAGGCATGGCTGTGAGAGGGAAAAAGAGGTTACACGAAGAGACAGGGTATTTCAGTTTCTGAGTCAGAGCTCATCCTGCCTTGTTATGTAGCTAAATGGAAACTCAAAGTGAGCCCTAGCTTCGAAGGAGGGCCCTGATATGCCATGCAGCGGGATAGGCATACAACAGCTTCTATGAAGCCTTAGTCACTCTTCTGCTTTAGCTGAACGCTAGTAAGCTTTTCTGGACTCCTAGACCCCTCGCGGCAGCACTCGCTTCCCTACAAAGGCACTGAGCAGCCCCAGGCTCTCCTGAGTCGAAGATCAACATTCAGACACGTAGACCCTTCGGAGTACCCGTGTCTGTGCCGAGTGAAGGAGAGCATGATGCACACTTCGTCGCGGGACCTAGATTTTCTCAGCTCACCAATAGCCTCAGGAACATGATTCTAGGAGGTGCAGCATGCCATGCAAGTCTGCCTGCTTACAGTAGTCCGAGCTGTACTGAGAAAAACTCTTTGCTTACAATTCCTTCTACCACCTCATAGCTGAAGTCAACCTACCTCTAGGAGAAAGTCGGCTTGTGGTCCAAGTGCAACTAGAGCACACTTTCTGGTATAATGCTACAGGCTTTTGGAAGATGCCCAGGAGCCAGGACACCTAGGGAATTCTTTCATTTAGGCAGTTCGCTACACGCAGAACACCCGGCATAGGAAAGTGGATTCTCCAAGACCCAGGGAGTAGCTAGGTCTCTTTTGACTTGTTAGAAAGCACAGATGCTTCTTCTGCGTGTCAACCTGGAAATGGCGGCCTTAGGAGTCAAGCCTTGTTTTCCCGTCTTGAAAGCTCCATTCAAGCGGCCTTAAAGCTACCTGAAAAACACTGTGGTTGTGGGACTTGTATTCACTCCAGGCATGGCTCTGGAAGAACATGAGTTATCTCGAAAGAAAGCGGGTGCTTCCAGGCTCTGGTTAGGAGCATATCCTGCCCTGCACTAGAGCTAAGGGGAATCTTGACGTGCACTCTACCCTGACCTACAGCTCTGATTTGCCATCCAGAAGGGTAGTTGTGCAGCCTTTTCCTTGAGTCCTTAGTCACAGTTCTGCATTAGTTTAAAGGTACTAATCTTCTCAGGACTCCAGTCGCCCTCGTGCCAGTACCCGTTTCCGTACAAGAACTCTGAGTACCCCAGGGCTCCCCTGGGCTTGCCGGGCCACACTCACACCCGTAGGCCCTTCACTGTGCCCCTCTGTAGGCCGAGTGAAGCATAACAAACTGCACTCTTTCTTGGGAAAGCTAGATTTCCTCAGCTCACCAGCAGCCTCTGGAACACGGTTCTAGCAAGGCCAGCATACCATGGAAGTCGTCCTCGTTGCCCTAGTCTGAGCGGTACTGAGAAAAACTCTCTGCTTACAAGTCCTTCTAGGACCTCATCCCTGAAGTCACCGTATCTCTAGGAGAAAGGCAGCTTGCACAGCAACTTCCACTACAGCACAGTTTTGTGTGGAACACTTCAGGTTTTTGGTAGAGGCACAGGACCCTAGGAGACCTAGGGCAGTCTTTCATCTAAGCAGTTCGCTACACGCAGAGCGCCCTATGCAGAAAAGTTGAATCAGGGAAGAGCCAGGGAGGTAGCTAGGTCTCTTTTGACCTGCCAGTACCCACAGACACTTATGCTGCATGTCAATCTGGTGATGGTGCCTGATGCGACTGGCCTTGTTTTCCCACCTTGAAAGCTCTTCTTATGCGCCTTGAAGCTCCCTTAAAAACACTGTGGTTGTCAGCCTTATACTCACGGCAGGCATGGCTGTGAGAGGGCAAAAGAGGTTTCACGACGAGACAGGGTATTTCAGTTTCTAAATCAGAGCTCATCCTGTCCTGTTTTATAGCTAAAGGGAAACTCAAAGTGAGCCCTCGCTTTAAAGGCGGCCCCTGATATGCCTTACAGAGGGGTAGGCGTGCAACAGCTTCCATGAGGCCTTAGTCGCTCTTCTGCTTTAGTTGAACGCTAGTAAGCTTTTCAGGACTCCTAGATCCCTCGCGGCAGCACTCGTTTCCGTACAAGGATACTGAGTACCCCCAGGCTCCCCTGGGCTTGCTGGGCCACACTCAGAGCCGTAGGCCCATCAGGGTGCCCCTGGGTAGGCCGAATGAAGGGTAACCCGCTGCACTCTTCCTTGGGCGAGCTAGATATCCCCAGCTCACCAACGGCTTCATGAACACGGTTCTAGCAAGGCCAGCATACCATGGAAGTCGTCCTCGTTGCCCTAGTCTGAGCGGTACTGAGAAAAACTCTCTGCTTACAAGTCCTTCTAGGACCTCATCCCTGAAGTCACCGTATCTCTAGGAGAAAGGCAGCTTGCACTGCAACTTCCACTACAGCACAGTTTTGTGTGGAACACTTCAGGTTTTTGGTAGAGGCACAGGACCCTAGGAGACCTAGGGCAGTCTTTCATCTAAGCAGTTCGCTACACGCAGAGCGCCCTCTGCAGAAAAGTTGAATCAGGGAAGAGCCAGGGAGGTAGCTAGGTCTCTTTTGACCTGCCAGTACCCACAGACACTTATGCTGCATGTCAATCTGGTGATGGTGCCTGATGCGACTGGCCTTGTTTTCCCACCTTGAAAGCTCTTCTTATGCGCCTTGAAGCTCCCTTAAAAACACTGTGGTTGTCAGGCTTATACTCACGGCAGGCATGGCTGTGAGAGGGAAAAAGAGGTTACACGAAGAGACAGGGTATTTCAGTTTCTGAGTCAGAGCTCATCCTGCCTTGTTATGTAGCTAAATGGAAACTCAAAGTGAGCCCTAGCTTCGAAGGAGGGCCCTGATATGCCATGCAGCGGGATAGGCGTACAACAGCTTCTATGGAGCCTTAGTCACTCTTCTGCTTTATCTGAACGCTAGTAAGCTTTTCTGGACTCCTAGACCCCTCGCGGCAGCACTCGCTTCCCTACAAAGGCACTGAGCACCCCCAGGCTCTCCTGAGTCGAAGATCAACATTCAGACACGTAGACCCTTCGGAGTACCCGTGTCTGTGCCGAGTGAAGGAGAGCATGATGCACACTTCGTCGCGGGACCTAGATTTTCTCAGCTCACCAATAGCCTCAGGAACATGATTCTAGGAGGTGCAGCATGCCATGCAAGTCTGCCTGCTTACAGTAGTCCGAGCTGTACTGAGAAAAACTCTTTGCTTACAATTCCTTCTACCACCTCATAGCTGAAGTCAACCTACCTCTAGGAGAAAGTCGGCTTGTGGTCCAAGTGCAACTAGAGCACACTTTCTGGTATAATGCTACAGGCTTTTGGAAGATGCCCAGGAGCCAGGACACCTAGGGAATTCTTTCATTTAGGCAGTTCGCTACACGCAGAACACCCGGCATAGGAAAGTGGATTCTCCAAGACCCAGGGAGTAGCTAGGTCTCTTTTGACTTGTTAGAAAGCACAGATGCTTCTTCTGCGTGTCAACCTGGAAATGGCGGCCTTAGGAGTCAAGCCTTGTTTTCCCGTCTTGAAAGCTCCATTCAAGCGGCCTTAAAGCTACCTGAAAAACACTGTGGTTGTGGGACTTGTATTCACTCCAGGCATGGCTCTGGAAGAACATGAGTTATCTTGAAAGAAAGCGGGTGCTTCCAGGCTCTGGTTAGGAGCATATCCTGCCCTGCACTAGAGCTAAGGGGACTCTTGACGTGCACTCTACCCTGGCCTACAGCTCTGATTTGCCATCCAGAAGGGTAGTTGTGCAGCCTTTTCCTTGAGTCCTTAGTCACAGTTCTGCATTAGTTTAAAGGTACTAATCTTCTCAGGACTCCAGTCCCACTCGTGCCAGTACCCGTTTCCGTACAAGAACTCTGAGTACCCCAGGGCTCCCCTGGGCTTGCCGGGCCACACTCACACCCGTAGGCCCTTCACTGTGCCCCTCTGTAGGCCGAGTGAAGCATAACAAACTGCACTCTTTCTTGGGAAAGCTAGATTTCCTCAGCTCACCAGCAGCCTCAGGAACACGGTTCTAGCAAGTCCAGCATACCATGGAAGTCTGCCTCATCGCCCTATTCTGAGCTGTGTACTGAGCAAAACTCTCTGCTTTGAAGTCCTTCGAGGACCTCATACCTGAAGTCACCGTATCTCAAGGAGAAAGACAGCTTGCATTCCAACTTCCACTAAAGCACAGTTTTCTGTGTAACACTTCAGGCTTTGGGGACATGCACAGGGCTCTTAGGAGACCTAGGGCAGTCTATTGTCTAGGCACGTCGCTACATGTACAACACCCTGTGCAGAAAACTTGATTCTGGGAAGAGCCAAGTAGCTAGCTAGGTCTCTTTTGTCCTCTTAGAAACCACAGATACTTACGCTACGTGTCAATCTGGAAACAGGACCTGATGGGACTAGCCTTGTTTCCCATCATGAAAGCTCCTTTTATGCGCCTTGAAGCTAAGTGAAAAACACTGTTGGTGTCGGGCTTATACACACAACAGGCATGGCTGTGAGAGGGAAAAAGAGGTGTCACGAAGAAACATGGTTTTCCAGTTTCTGAGTCAGAGCTGATCCTGTCCTGTTCTATAGCTAAAGGGAAACTCAAAGTGAGGCCTAACTTCGAAGGAGGGCCCTGATATGCCTTACAGCGGGTTAGGCGTGCAACAGCTTCCATGAGGCCTTAGTCGCTCTCCTGCTTTAGTTGAACGCTAGTAAGCTTTTCAGGCCGCCTAGATCCCTCGCGGCAGCACTCGTTTCCGTACAAGGATACTGAGTACCCGCAGGCTCCCCTGGGCTTCCTGGGCCGCACTCAGACCCGTAGGCCCATCAGGGTGCCCCTGGGTAGGCCGAGTGAAGGGTAACCGGCTGCACTCTTCCCTGGGCGAGCTAGATATCCCCAGCTCACTAACGGCTTCATTAACACGGTTCTAGCAAGGCCAGCATACCATGGAAGTCGTCCTCGTTGCCCTAGTCTGAGCGGTACTGAGAAAAACTCTCTGCTTACAAGTCCTTCTAGGACCTCATCCCTGAAGTCACCGTATCTCTAGGAGAAAGGCAGCTTGCACAGCAACTTCCACTACAGCACAGTTTTGTGTGGAACACTTCAGGTTTTTGCTAGAGGCACAGGCCCCTAGGAGACCTAGGGCAGTCTGTCATCTAAGCAGTTCGCTACACGCAGAGCGCCCTATGCAGAAAAGTTGAATCAGGGAAGAGCCAGGGAGGTAGCTAGGTCTGTTTTGACCTGCCAGTACCCACAGACACTTATGCTGCATGTCAATCTGGTGATGGTGCCTGATGCGACTGGCCTTGTTTTCCCACATTGAAAGCTCTTCTTCTGCGCCTTGAAGCTCCCTTAAAAACACTGTGGTTGTCAGGCTTATACTCACGGCAGGCATGGCTGTGAGAGGGCAAAAGAGGTTTCACGACGAGACAGGGTATTTCAGTTTCTAAATCAGAGCTCATCCTGTCCTGTTTTATAGCTAAGGGGAAACTCAAAGTGAGCCCTCGCTTCGAAGGCGGCCCCTGATATGCCTTACAGCGGGGTAGGCGTGCAACAGCTTCCATGAGGCCTTAGTCGCTCTTCTGCTTTAGTTGAACGCTAGTAAGCTTTTCAGGCCTCCTAGATCCCTCGCGGCAGCACTCGTTTCCGTACAAGGATACTGAGTACCCCCAGGCTCCCCTGGGCTTGCTGGGCCACACTCAGACCCGTAGGCCCATCAGGGTGCCCCTGGGTAGGCCGAGTGAAGGGTAACCCGCTGCACTCTTCCTTGGGCGAGCTAGATATCCCCAGCTCACAAACGGCTTCATGAACACGTTTCTAGCAAGGCCAGCATACCATGGAAGTCGTCCTCGTTGTCCTAGTCTGAGCGGTACTGAGAAAAACTCTCTGCTTACAAGTCCTTCTAGGACCTCATCCCTGAAGTCACCGTATCTCTAGGAGAAAGGCAGCTTGCACTGCAACTTCCACTACAGCACAGTTTTGTGTGGAACACTTCAGGTTTTTGGTAGAGGCACAGGAACCTAGGAGACCTAGGGCAGTCTTTCATCTAAGCAGTTCGCTACACGCAGAGCGCCCTATGCAGAAATGTTGAATCAGGGAAGAGCCAGGGAGGTAGCTAGGTCTCTTTTGACCTGCCAGTACCCACGGACACTTATGCTGCGTGTCAACCTGGTGATGGTGCCTGATGCGACTGGCTTTGTTTTCCGACCTTGAAAGCTCTTCTTATGCGCCTTGAAGCTCCCTTAAAAACACTGTGGTTGTCAGGCTTATACACACGGCAGGCATGGCTGTGAGAGGGAAAAAGAGGTTACACGAAGAGACAGGGTATTTCAGTTTCTGAGTCAGAGCTCATCCTGCCTTGTTATGTAGCTAAATGGAAACTCAAAGTGAGCCCTAGCTTCGAAGGAGGGCCCTGATATGCCATGCAGCGGGATAGGCGTACAACAGCTTCTATGGAGCCTTAGTCACTCTTCTGCTTTATCTGAACGCTAGTAAGCTTTTCTGGACTCCTAGACCCCTCGCGGCAGCACTCGCTTCCCTACAAAGGCACTGAGCACCCCCAGGCTCTCCTGAGTCGAAGATCAACATTCAGACACGTAGACCCTTCGGAGTACCCGTGTCTGTGCCGAGTGAAGGAGAGCATGATGCACACTTCGTCGCGGGACCTAGATTTTCTCAGCTCACCAATAGCCTCAGGAACATGATTCTAGGAGGTGCAGCATGCCATGCAAGTCTGCCTGCTTACAGTAGTCCGAGCTGTACTGAGAAAAACTCTTTGCTTACAATTCCTTCTACCACCTCATAGCTGAAGTCAACCTACCTCTAGGAGAAAGTCGGCTTGTGGTCCAAGTGCAACTAGAGCACACTTTCTGGTATAATGCTACAGGCTTTTGGAAGATGCCCAGGAGCCAGGACACCTAGGGAATTCTTTCATTTAGGCAGTTCGCTACACGCAGAACACCCGGCATAGGAAAGTGGATTCTCCAAGACCCAGGGAGTAGCTAGGTCTCTTTTGACTTGTTAGAAAGCACAGATGCTTCTTCTGCGTGTCAACCTGGAAATGGCGGCCTTAGGAGTCAAGCCTTGTTTTCCCGTCTTGAAAGCTCCATTCAAGCGGCCTTAAAGCTACCTGAAAAACACTGTGGTTGTGGGACTTGTATTCACTCCAGGCATGGCTCTGGAAGAACATGAGTTATCTCGAAAGAAAGCGGGTGCTTCCAGGCTCTGGTTAGGAGCATATCCTGCCCTGCACTAGAGCTAAGGGGACTCTTGACGTGCACTCTACCCTGGCCTACAGCTCTGATTTGCCATCCAGAAGGGTAGTTGTGCAGCCTTTTCCTTGAGTCCTTAGTCACAGTTCTGCATTAGTTTAAAGGTACTAATCTTCTCAGGACTCCAGTCCCACTCGTGCCAGTACCCGTTTCCGTACAAGAACTCTGAGTACCCCAGGGCTCCCCTGGGCTTGCCGGGCCACACTCACACCCGTAGGCCCTTCACTGTGCCCCTCTGTAGGCCGAGTGAAGCATAACAAACTGCACTCTTTCTTGGGAAAGCTAGATTTCCTCAGCTCACCAGCAGCCTCAGGAACACGGTTCTAGCAAGTCCAGCATACCATGGAAGTCTGCCTCATCGCCCTATTCTGAGCTGTGTACTGAGCAAAACTCTCTGCTTTGAAGTCCTTCGAGGACCTCATACCTGAAGTCACCGTATCTCAAGGAGAAAGACAGCTTGCATTCCAACTTCCACTAAAGCACAGTTTTCTGTGTAACACTTCAGGCTTTGGGGACATGCACAGGGCTCTTAGGAGACCTAGGGCAGTCTATTGTCTAGGCACGTCGCTACATGTACAACACCCTGTGCAGAAAACTTGATTCTGGGAAGAGCCAAGTAGCTAGCTAGGTCTCTTTTGTCCTCTTAGAAACCACAGATACTTACGCTACGTGTCAATCTGGAAACAGGACCTGATGGGACTAGCCTTGTTTCCCATCATGAAAGCTCCTTTCATGCGCCTTGAAGCTAAGTGAAAAACACTGTTGGTGTCGGGCTTATACACACAACAGGCATGGCTGTGAGAGGGAAAAAGAGGTGTCACGAAGAAACATGGTTTTCCAGTTTCTGAGTCAGAGCTGATCCTGTCCTGTTCTATAGCTAAAGGGAAACTCAAAGTGAGGCCTAACTTCGAAGGAGGGCCCTGATATGCCTTACAGCGGGGTAGGCGTGCAACAGCTTCCATGAGGCCTTAGTCGCTCTTCTGCTTTAGTTGAACGCTAGTAAGCTTTTCAGGCCTCCTAGATCCCTCGCGGCAGCACTCGTTTCCGTACAAGGATACTGAGTACCCCCAGGCTCCCCTGGGCTTGCTGGGCCACACTCAGACCCGTAGGCCCATCAGGGTGCCCCTGGGTAGGCCGAGTGAAGGGTAACCCGCTGCACTCTTCCTTGGGCGAGCTAGATATCCCCAGCTCACAAACGGCTTCATGAACACGTTTCTAGCAAGGCCAGCATACCATGGAAGTCGTCCTCGTTGTCCTAGTCTGAGCGGTACTGAGAAAAACTCTCTGCTTACAAGTCCTTCTAGGACCTCATCCCTGAAGTCACCGTATCTCTAGGAGAAAGGCAGCTTGCACTGCAACTTCCACTACAGCACAGTTTTGTGTGGAACACTTCAGGTTTTTGGTAGAGGCACAGGAACCTAGGAGACCTAGGGCAGTCTTTCATCTAAGCAGTTCGCTACACGCAGAGCGCCCTATGCAGAAATGTTGAATCAGGGAAGAGCCAGGGAGGTAGCTAGGTCTCTTTTGACCTGCCAGTACCCACGGACACTTATGCTGCGTGTCAACCTGGTGATGGTGCCTGATGCGACTGGCTTTGTTTTCCGACCTTGAAAGCTCTTCTTATGCGCCTTGAAGCTCCCTTAAAAACACTGTGGTTGTCAGGCTTATACACACGGCAGGCATGGCTGTGAGAGGGAAAAAGAGGTTACACGAAGAGACAGGGTATTTCAGTTTCTGAGTCAGAGCTCATCCTGCCTTGTTATGTAGCTAAATGGAAACTCAAAGTGAGCCCTAGCTTCGAAGGAGGGCCCTGATATGCCATGCAGCGGGATAGGCGTACAACAGCTTCTATGGAGCCTTAGTCACTCTTCTGCTTTATCTGAACGCTAGTAAGCTTTTCTGGACTCCTAGACCCCTCGCGGCAGCACTCGCTTCCCTACAAAGGCACTGAGCACCCCCAGGCTCTCCTGAGTCGAAGATCAACATTCAGACACGTAGACCCTTCGGAGTACCCGTGTCTGTGCCGAGTGAAGGAGAGCATGATGCACACTTCGTCGCGGGACCTAGATTTTCTCAGCTCACCAATAGCCTCAGGAACATGATTCTAGGAGGTGCAGCATGCCATGCAAGTCTGCCTGCTTACAGTAGTCCGAGCTGTACTGAGAAAAACTCTTTGCTTACAATTCCTTCTACCACCTCATAGCTGAAGTCAACCTACCTCTAGGAGAAAGTCGGCTTGTGGTCCAAGTGCAACTAGAGCACACTTTCTGGTATAATGCTACAGGCTTTTGGAAGATGCCCAGGAGCCAGGACACCTAGGGAATTCTTTCATTTAGGCAGTTCGCTACACGCAGAACACCCGGCATAGGAAAGTGGATTCTCCAAGACCCAGGGAGTAGCTAGGTCTCTTTTGACTTGTTAGAAAGCACAGATGCTTCTTCTGCGTGTCAACCTGGAAATGGCGGCCTTAGGAGTCAAGCCTTGTTTTCCCGTCTTGAAAGCTCCATTCAAGCGGCCTTAAAGCTACCTGAAAAACACTGTGGTTGTGGGACTTGTATTCACTCCAGGCATGGCTCTGGAAGAACATGAGTTATCTCGAAAGAAAGCGGGTGCTTCCAGGCTCTGGTTAGGAGCATATCCTGCCCTGCACTAGAGCTAAGGGGACTCTTGACGTGCACTCTACCCTGGCCTACAGCTCTGATTTGCCATCCAGAAGGGTAGTTGTGCAGCCTTTTCCTTGAGTCCTTAGTCACAGTTCTGCATTAGTTTAAAGGTACTAATCTTCTCAGGACTCCAGTCCCACTCGTGCCAGTACCCGTTTCCGTACAAGAACTCTGAGTACCCCAGGGCTCCCCTGGGCTTGCCGGGCCACACTCACACCCGTAGGCCCTTCACTGTGCCCCTCTGTAGGCCGAGTGAAGCATAACAAACTGCACTCTTTCTTGGGAAAGCTAGATTTCCTCAGCTCACCAGCAGCCTCAGGAACACGGTTCTAGCAAGTCCAGCATACCATGGAAGTCTGCCTCATCGCCCTATTCTGAGCTGTGTACTGAGCAAAACTCTCTGCTTTGAAGTCCTTCGAGGACCTCATACCTGAAGTCACCGTATCTCAAGGAGAAAGACAGCTTGCATTCCAACTTCCACTAAAGCACAGTTTTCTGTGTAACACTTCAGGCTTTGGGGACATGCACAGGGCTCTTAGGAGACCTAGGGCAGTCTATTGTCTAGGCACGTCGCTACATGTACAACACCCTGTGCAGAAAACTTGATTCTGGGAAGAGCCAAGTAGCTAGCTAGGTCTCTTTTGTCCTCTTAGAAACCACAGATACTTACGCTACGTGTCAATCTGGAAACAGGACCTGATGGGACTAGCCTTGTTTCCCATCATGAAAGCTCCTTTTATGCGCCTTGAAGCTAAGTGAAAAACACTGTTGGTGTCGGGCTTATACACACAACAGGCATGGCTGTGAGAGGGAAAAAGAGGTGTCACGAAGAAACATGGTTTTCCAGTTTCTGAGTCAGAGCTGATCCTGTCCTGTTCTATAGCTAAAGGGAAACTCAAAGTGAGGCCTAACTTCGAAGGAGGGCCCTGATATGCCTTACAGCGGGTTAGGCGTGCAACAGCTTCCATGAGGCGTTAGTCGCTCTCCTGCTTTAGTTGAACGCTAGTAAGCTTTTCAGGCCGCCTAGATCCCTCGCGGCAGCACTCGTTTCCGTACAAGGATACTGAGTACCCGCAGGCTCCCCTGGGCTTCCTGGGCCGCACTCAGACCCGTAGGCCCATCAGGGTGCCCCTGGGTAGGCCGAGTGAAGGGTAACCGGCTGCACTCTTCCTTGGGCGAGCTAGATATCCCCAGCTCACCAACGGCTTCATGAACACGGTTCTAGCAAGGCCAGCATACCATGGAAGTCGTCCTCG
Source organism: Eubalaena glacialis (assembly GCF_028564815.1). Lineage (NCBI taxonomy): Eukaryota > Metazoa > Chordata > Mammalia > Artiodactyla > Balaenidae > Eubalaena > Eubalaena glacialis. The sequence goes on from NC_083724.1 coordinate 95,086,359, forward strand.
TTGCCCTAGTCTGAGCGGTACTGAGAAAAACTCTCTGCTTACAAGTCCTTCTAGGACCTCATCCCTGAAGTCACCGTATCTCTAGGAGAAAGGCAGCTTGCACAGCAACTTCCACTACAGCACAGTTTTGTGTGGAACACTTCAGGTTTTTGCTAGAGGCACAGGCCCCTAGGAGACCTAGGGCAGTCTTTCATCTAAGCAGTTCGCTACACGCAGAGCGCCCTATGCAGAAAAGTTGAATCAGGGAAGAGCCAGGGAGGTAGCTAGGTCTGTTTTGACCTGCCAGTACCCACAGACACTTATGCTGCACGTCAATCTGGTGATGGTGCCTGATGCGACTGGCCTTGTTTTCCCACCTTGAAAGCTCTTCTTCTGCGCCTTGAAGCTCCCTTAAAAACACTGTGGTTGTCAGGCTTATACTCACGGCAGGCATGGCTGTGAGAGGGCAAAAGAGGTTTCACGACGAGACAGGGTATTTCAGTTTCTAAATCAGAGCTCATCCTGTCCTGTTTTATAGCTAAGGGGAAACTCAAAGTGAGCCCTCGCTTCGAAGGCGGCCCCTGATATGCCTTACAGCGGGGTAGGCGTGCAACAGCTTCCATGAGGCCTTAGTCGCTCTTCTGCTTTAGTTGAACGCTAGTAAGCTTTTCAGGCCTCCTAGATCCCTCGCGGCAGCACTCGTTTCCGTACAAGGATACTGAGTACCCCCAGGCTCCCCTGGGCTTGCTGGGCCACACTCAGACCCGTAGGCCCATCAGGGTGCCCCTGGGTAGGCCGAGTGAAGGGTAACCCGCTGCACTCTTCCTTGGGCGAGCTAGATATCCCCAGCTCACAAACGGCTTCATGAACACGTTTCTAGCAAGGCCAGCATACCATGGAAGTCGTCCTCGTTGCCCTAGTCTGAGCGGTACTGAGAAAAACTCTCTGCTTACAAGTCCTTCTAGGACCTCATCCCTGAAGTCACCGTATCTCTAGGAGAAAGGCAGCTTGCACTGCAACTTCCACTACAGCACAGTTTTGTGTGGAACACTTCAGGTTTTTGGTAGAGGCACAGGAACCTAGGAGACCTAGGGCAGTCTTTCATCTAAGCAGTTCGCTACACGCAGAGCGCCCTATGCAGAAATGTTGAATCAGGGAAGAGCCAGGGAGGTAGCTAGGTCTCTTTTGACCTGCCAGTACCCACGGACACTTATGCTGCGTGTCAACCTGGTGATGGTGCCTGATGCGACTGGCTTTGTTTTCCCACCTTGAAAGCTCTTCTTATGCGCCTTGAAGCTCCCTTAAAAACACTGTGGTTGTCAGGCTTATACACACGGCAGGCATGGCTGTGAGAGGGAAAAAGAGGTTACACGAAGAGACAGGGTATTTCAGTTTCTGAGTCAGAGCTCATCCTGCCTTGTTATGTAGCTAAATGGAAACTCAAAGTGAGCCCTAGCTTCGAAGGAGGGCCCTGATATGCCATGCAGCGGGATAGGCGTACAACAGCTTCTATGAAGCCTTAGTCACTCTTCTGCTTTAGCTGAAGGCTAGTAAGCTTTTCTGGACTCCTAGACCCCTCACGGCAGCACCCGCTTCCCTACAAAGGCACTGAGCACCCCCAGGCTCTCCTGAGTCGAAGATCAACATTCAGACACGTAGACCCTTCGGAGTACCCGTGTCTGTGCCAAGTGAAGGAGAGCATGATGCACACTTCGTCGCGGGACCTAGATTTTCTCAGCTCACCAATAGCCTCAGGAACATGATTCTAGGAGGTGCAGCATGCCATGCAAGTCTGCCTGCTTACAGTAGTCTGAGCTGTACTGAGAAAAACTCTTTGCTTACAATTCCTTCTACCACCTCATAGCTGAAGTCAACCTACCTCTAGGAGAAAGTCGGCTTGTGGTCCAAGTGCAACTAGAGCACACTTTCTGGTATAATGCTACAGGCTTTTGGAAGATGCCCAGGAGCCAGGACACCTAGGGAATTCTTTCATTTAGGCAGTTCGCTACACGCAGAACACCCGGCATAGGAAAGTGGATTCTCCAAGACCCAGGGAGTAGCTAGGTCTCTTTTGACTTGTTAGAAAGCACAGATGCTTCTTCTGCGTGTCAACCTGGAAATGGCGGCCTTAGGAGTCAAGCCTTGTTTTCCCGTCTTGAAAGCTCCATTCAAGCGGCCTTAAAGCTACCTGAAAAACACTGTGGTTGTGGGACTTGTATTCACTCCCGGCATGGCTCTGGAAGAACATGAGTTATCTCGAAAGAAAGCGGGTGCTTCCAGGCTCTGGTTAGGAGCATATCCTGCCCTGCACTAGAGCTAAGGGGACTCTTGACGTGCACTCTACCCTGACCTACAGCTCTGATTTGCCATCCAGAAGGGTAGTTGTGCAGCCTTTTCCTTGAGTCCTTAGTCACAGTTCTGCATTAGTTTAAAGGTACTAATCTTCTCAGGACTCCAGTCCCACTCGTGCCAGTACCCGTTTCCGTACAAGAACTCTGAGTACCCCAGGGCTCCCCTGGGATTGCCGGGCCACACTCACACCCGTAGGCCCTTCACTGTGCCCCTCTGTAGGCCGAGTGAAGCATAACAAACTGCACTCTTTCTTGGGAAAGCTAGATTTCCTCAGCTCACCAGCAGCCTCTGGAACACGGTTCTAGCAAGGCCAGCATACCATGTAAGTCATCCTCGTTGCCCTAGTCTGAGCGGTACTGAGAAAAACTCTCTGCTTACAAGTCCTTCTAGGACCTCATCCCTGAAGTCACCGTATCTCTAGGAGAAAGGCAGCTTGCACAGCAACTTCCACTACAGCACAATTTTGTGTGGAACACTTCAGGTTTTGGGGAGAGGCACAGGACCCTAGGAGACCTAGGGCAGTCTGTCATCGAAGCAGTTCGCTACACGCAGAGCGCCCTATGCAGAAAAGTTGAATCAGGGAAGAGCCAGGGAGGTAGCTAGGTCTCTTTTGACCTGCCAGTACCCACAGACACTTATGCTGCATGTCAATCTGGTGATGGTGCCTGATGCGACTGGCCTTGTTTTCCCACCTTGAAAGCTCTTCTTATGCGCCTTGAAGCTCCCTTAAAAACACTGTGGTTGTCAGGCTTATACTCACGGCAGGCATGGCTGTGAGAGGGCAAAAGAGGTTTCACGACGAGACAGGGTATTTCAGTTTCTAAATCAGAGCTCATCCTGTCCTGTTTTATAGCTAAGGGGAAACTCAAAGTGAGCCCTCGCTTCGAAGGCGGCCCCTGATATGCCTTACAGCGGGGTAGGCGTGCAACAGCTTCCATGAGGCCTTAGTCGCTCTTCTGCTTTAGTTGAACGCTAGTAAGCTTTTCAGGCCTCCTAGATCCCTCGCGGCAGCACTCGTTTCCGTACAAGGATACTGAGTACCCCCAGGCTCCCCTGGGCTTGCTGGGCCACACTCAGACCCGTAGGCCCATCAGGGTGCCCCTGGGTAGGCCGAGTGAAGGGTAACCCGCTGCACTCTTCCTTGGGCGAGCTAGATATCCCCAGCTCACAAACGGCTTCATGAACACGTTTCTAGCAAGGCCAGCATACCATGGAAGTCGTCCTCGTTGCCCTAGTCTGAGCGGTACTGAGAAAAACTCTCTGCTTACAAGTCCTTCTAGGACCTCATCCCTGAAGTCACCGTATCTCTAGGAGAAAGGCAGCTTGCACTGCAACTTCCACTACAGCACAGTTTTGTGTGGAACACTTCAGGTTTTTGGTAGAGGCACAGGAACCTAGGAGACCTAGGGCAGTCTTTCATCTAAGCAGTTCGCTACACGCAGAGCGCCCTATGCAGAAATGTTGAATCAGGGAAGAGCCAGGGAGGTAGCTAGGTCTCTTTTGACCTGCCAGTACCCACGGACACTTATGCTGCGTGTCAACCTGGTGATGGTGCCTGATGCGACTGGCTTTGTTTTCCCACCTTGAAAGCTCTTCTTATGCGCCTTGAAGCTCCCTTAAAAACACTGTGGTTGTCAGGCTTATACACACGGCAGGCATGGCTGTGAGAGGGAAAAAGAGGTTACACGAAGAGACAGGGTATTTCAGTTTCTGAGTCAGAGCTCATCCTGCCTTGTTATGTAGCTAAATGGAAACTCAAAGTGAGCCCTAGCTTCGAAGGAGGGCCCTGATATGCCATGCAGCGGGATAGGCGTACAACAGCTTCTATGAAGCCTTAGTCACTCTTCTGCTTTAGCTGAAGGCTAGTAAGCTTTTCTGGACTCCTAGACCCCTCACGGCAGCACCCGCTTCCCTACAAAGGCACTGAGCACCCCCAGGCTCTCCTGAGTCGAAGATCAACATTCAGACACGTAGACCCTTCGGAGTACCCGTGTCTGTGCCAAGTGAAGGAGAGCATGATGCACACTTCGTCGCGGGACCTAGATTTTCTCAGCTCACCAATAGCCTCAGGAACATGATTCTAGGAGGTGCAGCATGCCATGCAAGTCTGCCTGCTTACAGTAGTCTGAGCTGTACTGAGAAAAACTCTTTGCTTACAATTCCTTCTACCACCTCATAGCTGAAGTCAACCTACCTCTAGGAGAAAGTCGGCTTGTGGTCCAAGTGCAACTAGAGCACACTTTCTGGTATAATGCTACAGGCTTTTGGAAGATGCCCAGGAGCCAGGACACCTAGGGAATTCTTTCATTTAGGCAGTTCGCTACACGCAGAACACCCGGCATAGGAAAGTGGATTCTCCAAGACCCAGGGAGTAGCTAGGTCTCTTTTGACTTGTTAGAAAGCACAGATGCTTCTTCTGCGTGTCAACCTGGAAATGGCGGCCTTAGGAGTCAAGCCTTGTTTTCCCGTCTTGAAAGCTCCATTCAAGCGGCCTTAAAGCTACCTGAAAAACACTGTGGTTGTGGGACTTGTATTCACTCCAGGCATGGCTCTGGAAGAACATGAGTTATCTCGAAAGAAAGCGGGTGCTTCCAGGCTCTGGTTAGGAGCATATCCTGCCCTGCACTAGAGCTAAGGGGACTCTTGACGTGCACTCTACCCTGACCTACAGCTCTGATTTGCCATCCAGAAGGGTAGTTGTGCAGCCTTTTCCTTGAGTCCTTAGTCACAGTTCTGCATTAGTTTAAAGGTACTAATCTTCTCAGGACTCCAGTCCCACTCGTGCCAGTACCCGTTTCCGTACAAGAACTCTGAGTACCCCAGGGCTCCCCTGGGATTGCCGGGCCACACTCACACCCGTAGGCCCTTCACTGTGCCCCTCTGTAGGCCGAGTGAAGCATAACAAACTGCACTCTTTCTTGGGAAAGCTAGATTTCCTCAGCTCACCAGCAGCCTCTGGAACACGGTTCTAGCAAGGCCAGCATACCATGTAAGTCATCCTCGTTGCCCTAGTCTGAGCGGTACTGAGAAAAACTCTCTGCTTACAAGTCCTTCTAGGACCTCATCCCTGAAGTCACCGTATCTCTAGGAGAAAGGCAGCTTGCACAGCAACTTCCACTACAGCACAATTTTGTGTGGAACACTTCAGGTTTTGGGGAGAGGCACAGGACCCTAGGAGACCTAGGGCAGTCTGTCATCGAAGCAGTTCGCTACACGCAGAGCGCCCTATGCAGAAAAGTTGAATCAGGGAAGAGCCAGGGAGGTAGCTAGGTCTCTTTTGACCTGCCAGTACCCACAGACACTTATGCTGCATGTCAATCTGGTGATGGTGCCTGATGCGACTGGCCTTGTTTTCCCACCTTGAAAGCTCTTCTTATGCGCCTTGAAGCTCCCTTAAAAACACTGTGGTTGTCAGGCTTATACTCACGGCAGGCATGGCTGTGAGAGGGCAAAAGAGGTTTCACGACGAGACAGGGTATTTCAGTTTCTAAATCAGAGCTCATCCTGTCCTGTTTTATATCTAAAGGGAAACTCAAAGTGAGCCCTCGCTTCGAAGGCGGCCCCTGATATGCCTTACAGCGGGGTAGGTGTGCAACAGCTTCCATGAGGCCTTAGTCGCTCTTCTGCTTTAGTTGAACGCTAGTAAGCTTTTCAGGCCTCCTAGATCCCTCGCGGCAGCACTCGTTTCCGTACAAGGATACTGAGTACCCCCAGGCTCCCCTGGGCTTGCTGGGCCACACTCAGACCCGTAGGCCCATCAGGGTGCCCCTGGGTAGGCCGAGTGAAGGGTAACCCGCTGCACTCTTCCTTGGGCGAGCTAGATATCCCCAGCTCACCAACGGCTTCATCAACACGGTTCTAGCAAGGCCAGCATACCATGGAAGTCGTCCTCGTTGCCCTAGTCTGAGCGGTACTGAGAAAAACTCTCTGCTTACAAGTCCTTCTAGGACCTCATCCCTGAAGTCACCGTATCTCTAGGAGAAAGGCAGCTTGCACTGCAACTTCCACTACAGCACAGTTTTGTGTGGAACACTTCAGGTTTTTGGGAGAGGCACAGGAACCTAGGAGACCTAGGCAGGCTTTCATCTAAGCAGTTCGCTACACGCAGAGCGCCCTATGCAGAAAAGTTGAATCAGGGAAGAGCCAGGGAGGTAGCTAGGTCTCTTTTGACCTGCCAGTACCCACAGACACTTATGCTGCATGTCAATCTGGTGATGGTGCCTGATGCGACTGGCCTTGTTTTCCCACCTTGAAAGCTCTTCTTATGCGCCTTGAAGCTCCCTTAAAAACACTGTGGTTGTCAGGCTTATACTCACGGCAGGCATGGCTGTGAGAGGGCAAAAGAGGTTTCACGACGAGACAGGGTATTTCAGTTTCTAAATCAGAACTCATCCTGTCCTGTTTTATAGCTAAAGGGAAACTCAAAGTGAGCCCTCGCTTCGAAGGCGGCCCCTGATATGCCTTACAGCGGGGTAGGCGTGCAACAGCTTCCATGAGGCCTTAGTCGCTCTTCTGCTTTAGTTGAACACTAGTAAGCTTTTCAGGCCTCCTAGATCCCTCGCGGCAGCACTCGTTTCCGTACACGGATACTGAGTACCCCCAGGCTCCCCTGGGCTTGCTGGGCCACACTCAGACCCGTAGGCCCATCAGGGTGCCCCTGGGTAGGCCGAGTGAAGGGTAACCCGCTGCACTCTTCCTTGGGCGAGCTAGATATCCCCAGCTCACCAACGGCTTCATGAACACGGTTCTAGCAAGGCCAGCATACCATGGAAGTCGTCCTCGTTGCCCTAGTCTGAGCGGTACTGAGAAAAACTCTCTGCTTACAAGTCCTTCTAGGACCTCATCCCTGAAGTCACCGTATCTCTAGGAGAAAGGCAGCTTGCACTGCAACTTCCACTACAGCACAGTTTTGTGTGGAACACTTCAGGTTTTTGGGAGAGGCACAGGGCCCTAGGAGACCTAGGGCAGTCTTTCATCTAAGCAGTTCGCTACACGCAGAGCACCCTATGCAGAAAAGTTGAATCAGGGAAGAGCCAGGGAGGTAGCTAGGTCTCTTTTGACCTGCCAGTACCCACAGACACTTATGCTGCATGTCAATCTGGTGATGGTGCCTGATGCGACTGGCCTTGTTTTCCCACCTTGAAAGCTCTTCTTATGCGCCTTGAAGCTCCCTTAAAAACACTGTGGTTGTCAGGCTTATACTCACGGCAGGCATGGCTGTGAGAGGGCAAAAGAGGTTTCACGACGAGACAGGGTATTTCAGTTTCTAAATCAGAGCTCATCCTGTCCTGTTTTATATCTAAAGGGAAATTCAAAGTGAGCCCTCGCTTCGAAGCCGGCCCCTGATATGCCTTACAGCGGGGTAGGTGTGCAACAGCTTCCATGAGGCCTTAGTCGCTCTTCTGCTTTAGTTGAAGGCTAGTAAGCTTTTCAGGCCTCCTAGATCCCTCGCGGCAGCACTCGTTTCCGTACAAGGATACTGAGTACCCCCAGGCTCCCCTGGGCTTGCTGGGCCACACTCAGACCCGTAGGCCCATCAGGGTGCCCCTGGGTAGGCCGAGTGAAGGGTAACCCGCGGCACTCTTCCTTGGGCGAGCTAGATATCCCCAGCTCACCAACGGCTTCATGAACACGGTTCTAGCAAGGCCAGCATACCATGGAAGTCGTCCTCGTAGGCCTAGTCTGAGCGGTACTGAGAAAAACTCTCTGCTTACAAGTCCTTCTAGGACCTCATCCCTGAAGTCACCATATCTCTAGGAGAAAGGCAGCTTGCACTGCAACTTCCACTACAGCACAGTTTTGTGTGGAACACTTCAGGTTTTTGGGAGAGGCACAGGAACCTAGGAGACCTAGGGCAGTCTTTCATCTAAGCAGTTCGCTACACGCAGAGCGCCCTATGCAGAAAAGTTGAATCAGGGAAGAGCCAGGGAGGTAGCTAGGTCTCTTTTGACCTGCCAGTACCCACGGACACTTATGCTGCGTGTCAACCTGGTGATGGTGCCTGATGCGACTGGCTTTGTTTTCCCACCTTGAAAGCTCTTCTTATGCGCCTTGAAGCTCCCTTAAAAACACTGTGGTTGTCAGGCTTATACTCACGGCAGGCATGGCTGTGAGAGGGAAAAAGAGGTTACACGAAGAGACAGGGTATTTCAGTTTCTGAGTCAGAGCTCATCCTGCCTTGTTATGTAGCTAAATGGAAACTCAAAGTGAGCCCTAGCTTCGAAGGAGGGCCCTGATATGCCATGCAGCGGGATAGGCGTACAACAGCTTCTATGAAGCCTTAGTCACTCTTCTGCTTTAGCTGAACGCTAGTAAGCTTTTCTGGACTCCTAGACCCCTCGCGGCAGCACTCGCTTCCCTACAAAGGCACTGAGCACCCCCAGGCTCTCCTGAGTCGAAGATCAACATTCAGACACGTAGACCCTTCGGAGTACCCGTGTCTGTGCCGAGTGAAGGAGAGCATGATGCACACTTCGTCGCGGGACCTAGATTTTCTCAGCTCACCAATAGCCTCAGGAACATGATTCTAGGAGGTGCAGCATGCCATGCAAGTCTGCCTGCTTACAGTAGTCCGAGCTGTACTGAGAAAAACTCTTTGCTTACAATTCCTTCTACCACCTCATAGCTGAAGTCAACCTACCTCTAGGAGAAAGTCGGCTTGTGGTCCAAGTGCAACTAGAGCACACTTTCTGGTATAATGCTACAGGCTTTTGGAAGATGCCCAGGAGCCAGGACACCTAGGGAATTCTTTCATTTAGGCAGTTCGCTACACGCAGAACACCCGGCATAGGAAAGTGGATTCTCCAAGACCCAGGGAGTAGCTAGGTCTCTTTTGACTTGTTAGAAAGCACAGATGCTTCTTCTGCGTGTCAACCTGGAAATGGCGGCCTTAGGAGTCAAGCCTTGTTTTCCCATCTTGAAAGCTCCATTCAAGCGGCCTTAAAGCTACCTGAAAAACACTGTGGTTGTGGGACTTGTATTCACTCCAGGCATGGCTCTGGAAGAACATGAGTTATCTCGAAAGAAAGCGGGTGCTTCCAGGCTCTGGTTAGGAGCATATCCTGCCCTGCACTAGAGCTAAGGGGACTCTTGACGTGCACTCTACCCTGACCTACAGCTCTGATTTGCCATCCAGAAGGGTAGTTGTGCAGCCTTTTCCTTGAGTCCTTAGTCACAGTTCTGCATTAGTTTAAAGGTACTAATCTTCTCAGGACTCCAGTCCCACTCGTGCCAGTACCCGTTTCCGTACAAGAACTCTGAGTACCCCAGGGCTCCCCTGGGCTTGCCGGGCCACACTCACACCCGTAGGCCCTTCACTGTGCCCCTCTGTAGGCCGAGTGAAGCATAACAAACTGCACTCTTTCTTGGGAAAGCTAGATTTCCTCAGCTCACCAGCAGCCTCAGGAACACGGTTCTAGCAAGGCCAGCATACCATGGAAGTCGTCCTCGTTGCCCTAGTCTGAGCGGTACTGAGAAAAACTCTCTGCTTACAAGTCCTTCTAGGACCTCATCCCTGAAGTCACCGTATCTCTAGGAGAAAGGCAGCTTGCACAGCAACTTCCACTACAGCACAGTTTTGTGTGGAACACTTCAGGTTTTTGGTAGAGGCACAGGCCCCTAGGAGACCTAGGGCAGTCTTTCATCTAAGCAGTTCGCTACACGCAGAGCGCCCTATGCAGAAAAGTTGAATCAGGGAAGAGCCAGGGAGGTAGCTAGGTCTCTTTTGACCTGCCAGTACCCACAGACACTTATGCTGCATGTCAATCTGGTGATGGTGCCTGATGCGACTGGCCTTGTTTTCCCACCTTGAAAGCTCTTCTTATGCGCCTTGAAGCTCCCTTAAAAACACTGTGGTTGTCAGTCTTATACTCACGGCAGGCATGGCTGTGAGAGGGCAAAAGAGTTTTCACGACGAGACAGGGTATTTCAGTTTCTAAATCAGAGCTCATCCTGTCCTGTTTTATAGCTAAGGGGAAACTCAAAGTGAGCCCTCGCTTCGAAGGCGGCCCCTGATATGCCTTACAGCGGGGTAGGCGTGCAACAGCTTCCATGAGGCCTTAGTCGCTCTCCTGCTTTAGTTGAACGCTAGTAAGCTTTTCAGGCCGCCTAGATCCCTCGCGGCAGCACTCGTTTCCGTACAAGGATACTGAGTACCCCCAGGCTCCCCTGTGCTTGCTGGGCCACACTCAGATCCGTAGGCCCATCAGGGTGCCCCTGGGTAGGCCGAGTGAAGGGTAACCCGCTGCACTCTTCCTTGGGCGAGCTAGATATCCCCAGCTCACCAACGGCTTCATGAACACGGTTCTAGCAAGGCCAGCATACCATGGAAGTCGTCCTCGTTGCCCTAGTCTGAGCGGTACTGAGAAAAACTCTCTGCTTACAAGTCCTTCTAGGACCTCATCCCTGAAGTCACCGTATCTCTAGGAGAAAGGCAGCTTGCACTGCAACTTCCACTACAGCACAGTTTTGTGTGGAACACTTCAGGTTTTTGGGAGAGGCACAGGAACCTAGGAGACCTAGGGCAGTCTTTCATCTAAGCAGTTCGTTATACGCAAAGCGCCCTATGCAGAAAAGTTGAATCAGGGAAGAGCCAGGGAGGTAGCTAGGTCTCTTTTGACCTGCCAGTACCCACAGACACTTATGCTGCATGTCAATCTGGTGATGGTGCCTGATGCGACTGGCCTTGTTTTCCCACCTTGAAAGCTCTTCTTATGCGCCTTGAAGCTCCCTTAAAAACACTGTGGTTGTCAGGCTTATACTCACGGCAGGCATGGCTGTGAGAGGGCAAAAGAGGTTTCACGACGAGACAGGGTATTTCAGTTTCTAAATCAGAGCTCATCCTGTCCTGTTTTATAGCTAAAGGGAAACTCAAAGTGAGCCCTCGCTTCAAAGGCGGCCCCTGATATGCCTTACAGCGGGGTAGGCGTGCAACAGCTTCCATGAGGCCTCAGTCGCTCTTCTGCTTTAGTTGAACGCTAGTAAGCTTTTCAGGCCTCCTAGATCCCTCGCGGCAGCACTCGTTTCCATACAAGGATACTGAGTACCCCCAGGCTCCCCTGGGCTTGCTGGGCCACACTCAGACCCGTAGGCCCATCAGGGTGCCCCTGGGTAGGCCGAGTGAAGGGTAACCCGCTGCACTCTTCCTTGGGCGAGCTAGATATCCCCAGCTCACCAACGGCTTCATGAACACGGTTCTAGCAAGGCCAGCATACCATGGAAGTCGTCCTCGTTGCCCTAGTCTGAGCGGTACTGAAAAAACTCTCTGCTTACAAGTCCTTCTAGGACCTCGTCCCTGAAATCACCATATCTCTAGGAGAAAGGCAGCTTGCACTGCAACTTCCACTACAGCACAGTTTTGTGTGGAACACTTCAGGTTTTTGGTAGAGGCACAGGACCCTAGGAGACCTAGGGCAGTCTTTCATCTAAGCAGTTCGCTACACGCAGAGCGCCCTATGCAGAAAAGTTGAATCAGGGAAGAGCCAGGGAGGTAGCTAGGTCTCTTTTGACCTGCCAGTACCCACAGACACTTATGCTGCATGTCAATCTGGTGATGGTGCCTGATGCGACTGGCCTTGTTTTCCCTCCTTGAAAGCTCTTCTTATGCGCCTTGAAGCTCCTTTAAAAACACTGTGGTTGTCAGGCTTATACTCACGGCAGGCATGGCTGTGAGAGGGAAAAAGAGGTTACACGAAGAGACAGGGTATTTCAGTTTCTGAGTCAGAGCTCATCCTGCCTTGTTATGTAGCTAAATGGAAACTCAAAGTGAGCCCTAGCTTCGAAGGAGGGCCCTGATATGCCATGCAGCGGGATAGGCGTACAACAGCTTCTATGAAGCCTTAGTCACTCTTCTGCTTTAGCTGAACGCTAGTAAGCTTTTCTGGACTCCTAGACCCCTCGCGGCAGCACTCGCTTCCCTACAAAGGCACTGAGCACCCCCAGGCTCTCCTGAGTCGAAGATCAACATTCAGACACGTAGACCCTTCGGAGTACCCGTGTCTGTGCCGAGTGAAGGAGAGCATGATGCACACTTCGTCGCGGGACCTAGATTTTCTCAGCTCACCAATAGCCTCAGGAACATGATTCTAGGAGGTGCAGCATGCCATGCAAGTCTGCCTGCTTACAGTAGTCCGAGCTGTACTGAGAAAAACTCTTTGCTTACAATTCCTTCTACCACCTCATAGCTGAAGTCAACCTACCTCTAGGAGAAAGTCGGCTTGTGGTCCAAGTGCAACTAGAGCACACTTTCTGGTATAATGCTACAGGCTTTTGGAAGATGCCCAGGAGCCAGGACACCTAGGGAATTCTTTCATTTAGGCAGTTCGCTACACGCAGAACACCCGGCATAGGAAAGTGGATTCTCCAAGACCCAGGGAGTAGCTAGGTCTCTTTTGACTTGTTAGAAAGCACAGATGCTTCTTCTGCGTGTCAACCTGGAAATGGCGGCCTTAGGAGTCAAGCCTTGTTTTCCCGTCTTGAAAGCTCCATTCAAGCGGCCTTAAAGCTACCTGAAAAACACTGTGGTTGTGGGACTTGTATTCACTCCAGGCATGGCTCTGGAAGAACATGAGTTATCTCGAAAGAAAGCGGGTGCTTCCAGGCTCTGGTTAGGAGCATATCCTGCCCTGCACTAGAGCTAAGGGGAATCTTGACGTGCACTCTACCCTGGCCTACAGCTCTGATTTGCCATCCAGAAGGGTAGTTGTGCAGCCTTTTCCTTGAGTCCTTAGTCACAGTTCTGCATTAGTTTAAAGGTACTAATCTTCTCAGGACTCCAGTCCCACTCGTGCCAGTACCCGTTTCCGTACAAGAACTCTGAGTACCCCAGGGCTCCCCTGGGCTTGCCGGGCCACACTCACACCCGTAGGCCCTTCACTGTGCCCCTCTGTAGGCCGAGTGAAGCATAACAAACTGCACTCTTTCTTGGGAAAGCTAGATTTCCTCAGCTCACCAGCAGCCTCAGGAACACGGTTCTAGCAAGTCCAGCATACCATGGAAGTCTGCCTCATCGCCCTATTCTGAGCTGTACTGAGCAAAACTCTCTGCTTTGAAGTCCTTCGAGGACCTCATACCTGAAGTCACCGTATCTCAAGGAGAAAGACGGCTTGCATTCCAACTTCCACTAAAGCACAGTTTTCTGTGTAACACTTCAGGCTTTGGGGACATGCACAGGGCTCTTAGGAGACCTAGGGCAGTCTATTGTCTAGGCACGTCGCTACATGTACAACACCCTGTGCAGAAAACTTGATTCTGGGAAGAGCCAAGTAGGGAGCTAGGTCTGTTTTGTCCTCTTAGAAACCACAGATACTTACGCTACGTGTCAATCTGGAAACAGGACCTGATGGGACTAGCCTTGTTTCCCATCATGAAAGCTCCTTTTATGCGCCTTGAAGCTAAGTGAAAAACACTGTTGGTGTCGGGCTTATACACACAACAGGCATGGCTGTGAGAGGGAAAAAGAGGTGTCACGAAGAAACATGGTATTCCAGTTTCTGAGTCAGAGCTGATCCTGTCCTGTTCTATAGCTAAAGGGAAACTCAAAGTGAGGCCTAACTTCGAAGGAGGGTCCTGATATGCCTTACAGCGAGTTAGGCGTGCAACAGCTTCCATGAGGCCTTAGTCGCTCTCCTGCTTTAGTTGAACGCTAGTAAGCTTTTCATGCCGCCTAGATCCCTCGCGGCAGCACTCGTTTCCGTACAAGGATACTGAGTACCCGCAGGCTCCCCTGGGCTTCCTGGGCCGCACTCAGACCCGTAGGCCCATCAGGGTGCCCCTGGGTAGGCCGAGTGAAGGGTAACCGGCTGCACTCTTCCTTGGGCGAGCTAGATATCCCCAGCTCACCAACGGCTTCATGAACACGGTTCTAACAAGGCCAGCATACCATGGAAGTCGTCCTCGTTGCCCTAGTCTGAGCGGTACTGAGAAAAACTCTCTGCTTACAAGTCCTTCTAGGACCTCATCCCTGAAGTCACCGTATCTCTAGGAGAAAGGCAGCTTGCACTGCAACTTCCACTACAGCACAGTTTTGTGTGGAACACTTCAGGTTTTTGGGAGAGGCACAGGACCCTAGGAGACCTAGGGCAGTCTTTCATCTAAGCAGTTCGCTACACGCAGAGCGCCCTATGCAGAAAAGTTGAATCAGGGAAGAGCCAGGGAGGTAGCTAGGTCTCTTTTGACCTGCCAGTACCCACAGACACTTATGCTGCATGTCAATCTGGTGATCGTGCCTGATGCGACTGGCCTTGTTTTCCCACCTTGAAAGCTCTTCTTATGCGCCTTGAAGCTCCCTTAAAAACACTGTGGTTGTCAGGCTTATACTCACGGCAGGCATGGCTGTGAGAGGGCAAAAGAGGTTTCACGACGAGACAGGGTATTTCAGTTTCTAAATCAGAGCTCATCCTGTCCTGTTTTATAGCTAAGGGGAAACTCAAAGTGAGCCCTCGCTTCGAAGGCGGCCCCTGATATGCCTTACAGCGGGGTAGGCGTGCAACAGCTTCCATGAGGCCTTAGTCGCTCTTCTGCTTTAGTTGAACGCTAGTAAGCTTTTCAGGCCTCCTAGATCCCTCGCGGCAGCACTCGTTTCCGTACAAGGATACTGAGTACCCCCAGGCTCCCCTGGGCTTGCTGGGCCACACTCAGACCCGTAGGCCCATCAGGGTGCCCCTGGGTAGGCCGAGTGAAGGGTAACCCGCTGCACTCTTCCTTGGGCGAGCTAGATATCCCCAGCTCACCAATGGCTTCATGAACACGGTTCTAGCAAGGCCACCATACCATGGAAGTCGTCCTCGTTGCCCTAGTCTGAGCGGTACTGAGAAAAACTCTCTGCTTACAAGTCCTTCTAGGACCTCATCCCTGAAGTCACCGTATCTCTAGGAGAAAGGCAGCTTGCACTGCCACTTCCACTACAGCACAGTTTTGTGTGGAACACTTCAGGTTTTTGGGAGAGGCACAGGACCCTAGGAGACCTAGGGCAGTCTTTCATCTAAGCAGTTCGCTACACGCCGAGCGCCCTATGCAGAAAAGTTGAATCAGGGAAGAGCCAGGGAGGTAGCTAGGTCTCTTTTGACCTGCCAGTACCCACGGACACTTATGCTGCGTGTCAACCTGGTGATGGTGCCTGATGCGACTGGCTTTGTTTTCCCACCTTGAAAGCTCTTCTTATGCGCCTTGAAGCTCCCTTAAAAACACTGTGGTTGTCAGGCTTATACTCACGGCAGGCATGGCTGTGAGAGGGAAAAAGAGGTTACACGAAGAGACAGGGTATTTCAGTTTCTGAGTCAGAGCTCATCCTGCCTTGTTATGTAGCTAAATGGAAACTCAAAGTGAGCCCTAGCTTCGAAGGAGGGCCCTGATATGCCATGCAGCGGGATAGGCGTACAACAGCTTCTATGAAGCCTTAGTCACTCTTCTGCTTTAGCTGAACGCTAGTAAGCTTTTCTGGACTCCTAGACCCCTCGCGGCAGCACTCGCTTCCCTACAAAGGCACTGAGCACCCCCAGGCTCTCCTGAGTCGAAGATCAACATTCAGACACGTAGACCCTTCGGAGTACCCGTGTCTGTGCCGAGTGAAGGAGAGCATGATGCACACTTCGTCGCGGGACCTAGATTTTCTCAGCTCACCAATAGCCTCAGGAACATGATTCTAGGAGGTGCAGCATGCCATGCAAGTCTGCCTGCTTACAGTAGTCCGAGCTGTACTGAGAAAAACTCTTTGCTTACAATTCCTTCTACCACCTCATAGCTGAAGTCAACCTACCTCTAGGAGAAAGTCGGCTTGTGTTCCAAGTGCAACTAGAGCACACTTTCTGGTATAATGCTACAGGCTTTTGGAAGATGCCCAGGAGCCAGGACACCTAGGGAATTCTTTCATTTAGGCAGTTCGCTACACGCAGAACACCCGGCATAGGAAAGTGGATTCTCCAAGACCCAGGGAGTAGCTAGGTCTCTTTTGACTTGTTAGAAAGCACAGATGCTTCTTCTGCGTGTCAACCTGGAAATGGCGGCCTTAGGAGTCAAGCCTTGTTTTCCCGTCTTGAAAGCTCCATTCAAGCGGCCTTAAAGCTACCTGAAAAACACTGTGGTTGTGGGACTTGTATTCACTCCAGGCATGGCTCTGGAAGAACATGAGTTATCTCGAAAGAAAGCGGGTGCTTCCAGGCTCTGGTTAGGAGCATATCCTGCCCTGCACTAGAGCTAAGGGGAATCTTGACGTGCACTCTACCCTGGCCTACAGCTCTGATTTGCCATCCAGAAGGGTAGTTGTGCAGCCTTTTCCTTGAGTCCTTAGTCACAGTTCTGCATTAGTTTAAAGGTACTAATCTTCTCAGGACTCCAGTCCCACTCGTGCCAGTACCCGTTTCCGTACAAGAACTCTGAGTACCCCAGGGCTCCCCTGGGCTTGCCGGGCCACACTCACACCCGTAGGCCCTTCACTGTGCCCCTCTGTAGGCCGAGTGAAGCATAACAAACTGCACTCTTTCTTGGGAAAGCTAGATTCCTCAGCTCACCAGCAGCCTCTGGAACACGGTTCTAACAAGGCCAGCATACCATGTAAGTCATCCTCGTTGCCCTAGTCTGAGCGGTACTGAGAAAAACTCTCTGCTTACAAGTCCTTCTAGGACCTCATCCCTGAAGTCACCGTATCTCTAGGAGAAAGGCAGCTTGCACAGCAACTTCCACTACAGCACAGTTTTGTGTGGAACACTTCGGGTTTTTGGTAGAGGCACAGGACCCTAGGAGACCTAGGGCAGTCTTTCATCTAAGCAGTTCGCTACACGCAGAGCGCCCTATGCAGAAAAGTTGAATCAGGGAAGAGCCAGGGAGGTAGCTAGGTCTCTTTTGACCTGCCAGTACCCACAGACACTTATGCTGCATGTCAATCTGGTGATGGTGCCTGATGCGACTGGCCTTGTTTTCCCACCTTGAAAGCTCTTCTTATGCGCCTTGAAGCTCCCTTAAAAACACTGTGGTTGTCAGGCTTATACTCACGGCCGGCATGGCTGTGAGAGGGCAAAAGAGGTTTCACGACGAGACAGGGTATTTCAGTTTCTAAATCAGAGCTCATCCTGTCCTGTTTTATAGCTAAAGGGAAACTCAAAGTGAGCCCTCGCTTCGAAGGCGGCCCCTGATATGCCTTACAGCGCGGTAGGCGTGCAACAGCTTCCATGAGGCCTTAGTCGCTCTCCTGCTTTAGTTGAACGCTAGTAAGCTTTTCAGGCCTCCTAGATCCCTCGCGGCAGCACTCGTTTCCGTACAAGGATACTGAGTACCCCCAGGCTCCCCTGGGCTTGCTGGGCCACACTCAGACCCGTAGGCCCATCAGGGTGCCCCTGGGTAGGCCGAGTGAAGGGTAACCCGCTGCACTCTTCCTTGGGCGAGCTAGATATCCCCAGCTCACCAACGGCTTCATGAACACGGTTCTAGCAAGGCCAGCATACCATGGAAGTCGTCCTCGTTGCCCTAGTCTGAGCGGTACTGAGAAAAACTCTCTGCTTACAAGTCCTTCTAGGACCTCATTCCTGAAGTCACCGTATCTCTAGGAGAAAGGCAGCTTGCACTGCAACTTCCACTACAGCACAGTTTTGTGTGGAACACTTCAGGTTTTTGCGAGAGGCACAGGACCCTAGGAGACCTAGGGCAGTCTTTCATCTAAGCAGTTCGCTACACGCAGAGCGCCCTATGCAGAAAAGTTGAATCAGGGAAGAGCCAGGGAGGTAGCTAGGTCTCTTTTGACCTGCCAGTACCCACAGACACTTATGCTGCATGTCAATCTGGTGATGGTGCCTTATGCGACTGGCCTTGTTTTCCCACCTTGAAAGCTCTTCTTATGCGCCTTGAAGCTCCCTTAAAAACACTGTGGTTGTCAGGCTTATACTCACGGCAGGCATGGCTGTGAGAGGGCAAAAGAGGTTTCACGACGAGACAGGGTATTTCAGTTTCTAAATCAGAGCTCATCCTGTCCTGTTTTATAGCTAAAGGGAAACTCAAAGTGAGCCCTCGCTTCGAAGGCGGCCCCTGATATGCCTTACAGCGCGGTAGGCGTGCAACAGCTTCCATGAGGCCTTAGTCGCTCTCCTGCTTTAGTTGAACGCTAGTAAGCTTTTCAGGCCTCCTAAATCCCTCGCGGCAGCACTCGTTTCCGTACAAGGATACTGAGTACCCCCAGGCTCCCCTGGGCTTGCTGGGCCACACTCAGACCCGTAGGCCCATCAGGGTGCCCCTGGGTAGGCCGAGTGAAGGGTAACCCGCTGCACTCTTCCTTGGGCGAGCTAGATATCCCCAGCTCACCAACGGCTTCATCAACACGGTTCTAGCAAGGCCAGCATACCATGGAAGTCGTCCTCGTTGCCCTAGTCTGAGCGGTACTGAGAAAAACTCTCTGCTTACAAGTCCTTCTAGGACCTCATTCCTGAAGTCACCGTATCTCTAGGAGAAAGGCAGCTTGCACTGCAACTTCCACTACAGCACAGTTTTGTGTGGAACACTTCAGGTTTTTGCGAGAGGCACAGGACCCTAGGAGACCTAGGGCAGTCTTTCATCTAAGCAGTTCGCTACACGCAGAGCGCCCTATGCAGAAAAGTTGAATCAGGGAAGAGCCAGGGAGGTAGCTAGGTCTCTTTTGACCTGCCAGTACCCACAGACACTTATGCTGCATGTCAATCTGGTGATGGTGCCTGATGCGACTGGCCTTGTTTTCCCACCTTGAAAGCTCTTCTTATGCGCCTTGAAGCTCCCTTAAAAACACTGTGGTTGTCAGGCTTATACTCACGGCAGGCATGGCTGTGAGAGGGCAAAAGAGGTTTCACGACGAGACAGGGTATTTCAGTTTCTAAATCAGAGCTCATCCTGTCCTGTTTTATATCTAAAGGGAAACTCAAAGTGAGCCCTCGCTTCGAAGGCGGCCCCTGATATGCCTTACAGCGGGGTAGGCGTGCAACAGCTTCCATGAGGCCTTAGTCGCTCTCCTGCTTTAGTTGAACGCTAGTAAGCTTTTCAGGCCGCCTAGATCCCTCGCGGCAGCACTCGTTTCCGTACAAGGATACTGAGTACCCCCAGGCTCCCCTGGGCTTGCTGGGCCACACTCAGACCCGTAGGCCCATCAGGGTGCCCCTGGGTAGGCCGAGTGAAGGGTAACCCGCTGCATTCTTCCTTGGGCGAGCTAGATATCCCCAGCTCACCAACGGCTTCATCAACACGGTTCTAGCAAGGCCAGCATACCATGGAAGTCGTCCTCGTTGCCCTAGTCTGAGCGGTACTGAGAAAAACTCTCTGCTTACAAGTCCTTCTAGGACCTCATCCCTGAAGTCACCGTATCTCTAGGAGAAAGGCAGCTTGCACTGCAACTTCCACTACAGCACAGTTTTGTGTGGAACACTTCAGGTTTTTGGGAGAGGCACAGGAACCTAGGAGACCTAGGGCAGTCTTTCATCTAAGCAGTTCGCTACACGCAGAGCGCCCTATGCAGAAAAGTTGAATCAGGGAAGAGCCAGGGACGTAGCTAGGTCTCTTTTGACCTGCCAGTACCCACGGACACTTATGCTGCGTGTCAACCTGGTGATGGTGCCTGATGCGACTGGCTTTGTTTTCCCACCTTGAAAGCTCTTCTTATGCGCCTTGAAGCTCCCTTAAAAACACTGTGGTTGTCAGGCTTATACTCACGGCAGGCATGGCTGTGAGAGGGAAAAAGAGGTTACACGAAGAGACAGGGTATTTCAGTTTCTGAGTCAGAGCTCATCCTGCCTTGTTATGTAGCTAAATGGAAACTCAAAGTGAGCCCTAGCTTCGAAGGAGGGCCCTGATATGCCATGCAGCGGGATAGGCGTACAACAGCTTCTATGAAGCCTTAGTCACTCTTCTGCTTTAGCTGAACGCTAGTAAGCTTTTCTGGACTCCTAGACCCCTCGCGGCAGCACTCGCTTCCCTACAAAGGCACTGAGCACCCCCAGGCTCTCCTGAGTCGAAGATCAACATTCAGACACGTAGACCTTTCGGAGTACCCGTGTCTGTGCCGAGTGAAGGAGAGCATGATGCACACTTCGTCGCGGGACCTAGATTTTCTCAGCTCACCAATAGCCTGAGGAACATGATTCTAGGAGGTGCAGCATGCCATGCAAGTCTGCCTGCTTACAGTAGTCCGAGCTGTACTGAGAAAAACTCTTTGCTTACAATTCCTTCTACCACCTCATAGCTGAAGTCAACCTACCTCTAGGAGAAAGTCGGCTTGTGGTCCAAGTGCAACTAGAGCACACTTTCTGGTATAATGCTACAGGCTTTTGGAAGATGCCCAGGAGCCAGGACACCTAGGGAATTCTTTCATTTAGGCAGTTCGCTACACGCAGAACACCCGGCATAGGAAAGTGGATTCTCCAAGACCCAGGGAGTAGCTAGGTCTCTTTTGACTTGTTAGAAAGCACAGATGCTTCTTCTGCGTGTCAACCTGGAAATGGCGGCCTTAGGAGTCAAGCCTTGTTTTCCCGTCTTGAAAGCTCCATTCAAGCGGCCTTAAAGCTACCTGAAAAACACTGTGGTTGTGGGACTTGTATTCACTCCAGGCATGGCTCTGGAAGAACATGAGTTATCTCGAAAGAAAGCGGGTGCTTCCAGGCTCTGGTTAGGAGCATATCCTGCCCTGCACTAGAGCTAAGGGGAATCTTGACGTGCACTCTACCCTGGCCTACAGCTCTGATTTGCCATCCAGAAGGGTAGTTGTGCAGCCTTTTCCTTGAGTCCTTAGTCACAGTTCTGCATTAGTTTAAAGGTACTAATCTTCTCAGGACTCCAGTCCCACTCGTGCCAGTACCCGTTTCCGTACAAGAACTCTGAGTACCCCAGGGCTCCCCTGGGCTTGCCGGGCCACACTCACACCCGTAGGCCCTTCACTGTGCCCCTCTGTAGGCCGAGTGAAGCATAACAAACTGCACTCTTTCTTGGGAAAGCTAGATTTCCTCAGCTCACCAGCAGCCTCTGGAACACGGTTCTAGCAAGGCCAGCATACCATGTAAGTCATCCTCGTTGCCCTAGTCTGAGCGGTACTGAGAAAAACTCTCTGCTTACAAGTCCTTCTAGGACCTCATCCCTGAAGTCACCGTATCTCTAGGAGAAAGGCAGCTTGCACTGCAACTTCCACTACAGCACAGTTTTGTGTGGAACACTTCAGGTTTTTGGGAGAGGCACAGGGACCTAGGAGACCTAGGGCAGTCTTTCATCTAAGCAGTTCGCTACACGCAGAGCGCCCTATGCAGAAAAGTTGAATCAGGGAAGAGCCAGGGAGGTAGCTAGGTCTCTTTTGACCTGCCAGTACCCACAGACACTTATGCTGCATGTCAATCTGGTGATCGTGCCTGATGCGACTGACCTTGTTTTCCCACCTTGAAAGCTCTTCTTATGCGCCTTGAAGCTCCCTTAAAAACACTTTGGTTGTCAGGCTTATACTCACGGCAGGCATGGCTGTGAGAGGGCAAAAGAGGTTTCACGACGAGACAGGGTATTTCAGTTTCTAAATCAGAGCTCATCCTGTCCTGTTTTATAGCTAAGGGGAAACTCAAAGTGAGCCCTCGCTTCGAAGGCGGCCCCTGATATGCCTTACAGCGGGGTAGGTGTGCAACAGCTTCCATGAGGCCTTAGTCGCTCTTCTGCTTTAGTTGAACGCTAGTAAGCTTTTCAGGCCTCCTAGATCCCTCGCGGCAGCACTCGTTTCCGTACAAGGATACTGAGTACCCCCAGGCTCCCCTGGGCTTGCTGGGCCACACTCAGACCCGTAGGCCCATCAGGGTGCCCCTGGGTAGGCCGAGTGAAGGGTAACCCGCTGCACTCTTCCTTGGGCGAGCTAGATATCCCCAGCTCACCAACGGCTTCATCAACACGGTTCTAGCAAGGCCAGCATACCATGGAAGTCGTCCTCGTTGCCCTAGTCTGAGCGGTACTGAGAAAAACTCTCTGCTTACAAGTCCTTCTAGGACCTCATCCCTGAAGTCACCGTATCTCTAGGAGAAAGGCAGCTTGCACTGCAACTTCCACTACAGCACAGTTTTGTGTGGAACACTTCAGGTTTTTGGGAGAGGCACAGGACCCTAGGAGACCTAGGGCAGTCTTTCATCTAAGCAGTTCGCTACACGCAGAGCGCCCTATGCAGAAAAGTTGAATCAGGGAAGAGCCAGGGAGGTAGCTAGGTCTCTTTTGACCTGCCAGTACCCACAGACACTTATGCTGCATGTCAATCTGGTGATGGTGCCTGATGCGACTGGCCTTGTTTTCCCACCTTGAAAGCTCTTCTTATGCGCCTTGAAGCTCCCTTAAAAACACTGTGGTTGTCAGGCTTATACTCACGGCAGGCATGGCTGTGAGAGGGCAAAAGAGGTTTCACGACGAGACAGGGTATTTCAGTTTCTAAATCAGAGCTCATCCTGTCCTGTTTTATAGCTAAAGGGAAACTCAAAGTGAGCCCTCGCTTCGAAGGCGGCCCCTGATATGCCTTACAGCGGGGTAGGCGTGCAACAGCTTCCATGAGGCCTTAGTCGCTCTTCTGCTTTAGTTGAACGCTAGTAAGCTTTTCAGGCCTCCTAGATCCCTCGCGGCAGCACTCGTTTCCGTACAAGGATACTGAGTACCCCCAGGCTCCCCTGGGCTTGCTGGGCCACACTCAGACCCGTAGGCCCATCAGGGTGCCCCTGGGTAGGCCGAGTGAAGGGTAACCCGCTGCACTCTTCCTTGGGCGAGCTAGATATCCTCAGCTCACCAACGGCTTCATCAACACGGTTCTAGCAAGGCCAGCATACCATGGAAGTCGTCCTCGTTGCCCTAGTCTGAGCGGTACTGAGAAAAACTCTCTGCTTACAAGTCCTTCTAGGACCTCATCCCTGAAGTCACCGTATCTCTAGGAGAAAGGCAGCTTGCACTGCAACTTCCACTACAGCACAGTTTTGTGTGGAACACTTCAGGTTTTTGGGAGAGGCACAGGAACCTAGGAGACCTAGGGCAGTCTTTCATCTAAGCAGTTCGCTACACGCAGAGCGCCCTATGCAGAAAAGTTGAATCAGGGAAGTGCCAGGGAGGTAGCTAGGTCTCTTTTGACCTGCCAGTACCCACGGACACTTATGCTGCGTGTCAACCTGGTGATGGTGCCTGATGCGACTGGCTTTGTTTTCCCACCTTGAAAGCTCTTCTTATGCGCCTTGAAGCTCCCTTAAAAACACTGTGGTTGTCAGGCTTATACTCACGGCAGGCATGGCTGTGAGAGGGAAAAAGAGGTTACACGAAGAGACAGGGTATTTCAGTTTCTGAGTCAGAGCTCATCCTGCCTTGTTATGTAGCTAAATGGAAACTCAAAGTGAGCCCTAGCTTCGAAGGAGGGCCCTGATATGCCATGCAGCGGGATAGGCGTACAACAGCTTCTATGAAGCCTTAGTCACTCTTCTGCTTTAGCTGAAGGCTAGTAAGCTTTTCTGGACTCCTAGACCCCTCGCGGCAGCACTCGCTTCCCTACAAATGCACTGAGCACCCCCAGGCTCTCCTGAGTCGAAGATCAACATTCAGACACGTAGACCCTTCGGAGTACCCGTGTCTGTGCCGAGTGAAGGAGAGCATGATGCACACTTCGTCGCGGGACCTAGATTTTCTCAGCTCACCAATAGCCTCAGGAACATGATTCTAGGAGGTGCAGCATGCCATGCAAGTCTGCCTGCTTACAGTAGTCCGAGCTGTACTGAGAAAAACTCTTTGCTTACAATTCCTTCTACCACCTCATAGCTGAAGTCAACCTACCTCTAGGAGAAAGTCGGCTTGTGGTCCAAGTGCAACTAGAGCACACTTTCTGGTATAATGCTACAGGCTTTTGGAAGATGCCCAGGAGCCAGGACACCTAGGGAATTCTTTCATTTAGGCAGTTCGCTACACGCAGAACACCCGGCATAGGAAAGTGGATTCTCCAAGACCCAGGGAGTAGCTAGGTCTCTTTTGACTTGTTAGAAAGCACAGATGCTTCTTCTGCGTGTCAACCTGGAAATGGCGGCCTTAGGAGTCAAGCCTTGTTTTCCCGTCTTGAAAGCTCCATTCAAGCGGCCTTAAAGCTACCTGAAAAACACTGTGGTTGTGGGACTTGTATTCACTCCAGGCATGGCTCTGGAAGAACATGAGTTATCTCGAAAGAAAGCGGGTGCTTCCAGGCTCTGGTTAGGAGCATATCCTGCCCTGCACTAGAGCTAAGGGGACTCTTGACGTGCACTCTACCCTGACCTACAGCTCTGATTTGCCATCCAGAAGGGTAGTTGTGCAGCCTTTTCCTTGAGTCCTTAGTCACAGTTCTGCATTAGTTTAAAGGTACTAATCTTCTCAGGACTCCAGTCCCACTCGTGCCAGTACCCGTTTCCGTACAAGAACTCTGAGTACCCCAGGGCTCCCCTGGGCTTGCCGGGCCACACTCACACCCGTAGGCCCTTCACTGTGCCCCTCTGTAGGCCGAGTGAAGCATAACAAACTGCACTCTTTCTTGGGAAAGCTAGATTTCCTCAGCTCACCAGCAGCCTCTGGAACACGGTTCTAGCAAGTCCAGCATACCATGGAAGTCTGCCTCATCGCCCTATTCTGAGCTCTGTAGTGAGCAAAACTCTCTGCTTTGAAGTCCTTCGAGGACCTCATACCTGAAGTCACCGTATCTCAAGGAGAAAGACGGCTTGCATTCCAACTTCCACTAAAGCACAGTTTTCTGTGTAACACTTCAGGCTTTGGGGACATGCACAGGGCTCTTAGGAGACCTAGGGCAGTCTATTGTCTGGGCACGTCGCTACATGTACAACACCCTGTGCAGAAAACTTGATTCTGGGAAGAGCCAAGTAGGGAGCTAGGTCTGTTTTGTCCTCTTAGAAACCACACATACTTACGCTGCGTGTCAATCTGGAAACAGGACCTGATGGGACTAGCCTTGTTTCCCATCATGAAAGCTCCTTTTATGCGCCTTGAAGCTAAGTGAAAAACACTGTTGGTGTCGGGCTTATACACACAACAGGCATGGCTGTGAGAGGGAAAAAGAGGTGTCACGAAGAAACATGGTATTCCAGTTTCTGAGTCAGAGCTGATCCTGTCCTGTTCTATAGCTAAAGGGAAACTCAAAGTGAGGCCTAACTTCGAAGGAGGGCCCTGATATGCCTTACAGCGGGTTAGGCGTGCAACAGCTTCCATGAGGCCTTAGTCGCTCTCCTGCTTTAGTTGAACGCTAGTAAGCTTTTCAGGCCGCCTAGATCCCTCGCGGCAGCACTCGTTTCCGTACAAGGATACTGAGTACCCGCAGGCTCCCCTGGGCTTGCTGGGCCGCACTCAGACCCGTAGGCCCATCAGGGTGCCCCTGGGTAGGCCGAGTGAAGGGTAACCCGCTGCACTCTTCCTTGGGCGAGCTAGATATCCCCAGCTCACCAACGGCTTCATCAACACGGTTCTAGCAAGGCCAGCATACCATGGAAGTCGTCCTCGTTGCCCTAGTCTGAGCGGTACTGAGAAAAACTCTCTGCTTACAAGTCCTTCTAGGACCTCATCCCTGAAATCACCGTATCTCTAGGAGAAAGGCAGCTTGCACAGCAACTTCCACTACAGCACAGTTTTGTGTGGAACACTTCAGGTTTCTGGGAGAGGCACAGGACCCTAGGAGACCTAGGGCAGTCTTTCATCTAAGCAGTTCGCTACACGCAGAGCGCCCTATGCAGAAAAGTTGAATCAGGGAAGAGCCAGGGAGGTAGCTAGGTCTCTTTTGACCTGCCAGTACCCACAGACACTTATGCTGCATGTCAATCTGGTGATGGTGCCTGATGCGACTGGCCTTGTTTTCCCACCTTGAAAGCTCTTCTTATGCGCCTTGAAGCTCCCTTAAAAACACTGTGGTTGTCAGGCTTATACTCACGGCAGGCATGGCTGTGAGAGGGCAAAAGAGGTTTCACGACGAGACAGGGTATTTCAGTTTCTAAATCAGAGCTCATCCTGTCCTGTTTTATAGCTAAGGGGAAACTCAAAGTGAGCCCTCGCTTCGAAGGCGGCCCCTGATATGCCTTACAGCGGGGTAGACGTGCAACAGCTTCCATGAGGCCTTAGTCGCTCTTCTGCTTTAGTTGAACGCTAGTAAGCTTTTCAGGCCTCCTAGATCCCTCGCGGCAGCACTCGTTTCCGTACAAGGATACTGAGTACCCCCAGGCTCCCCTGGGCTTTCTGGGCCACACTCAGATCCGTAGGCCCATCAGGGTGCCCCTGGGTAGGCCGAGTGAAGGGTAACCCGCTGCACTCTTCCTTGGGCGAGCTAGATATCCCCAGCTCACCAACGGCTTCATCAACACGGTTCTAGCAAGGCCAGCATACCATGGAAGTCGTCCTCGTTGCCCTAGTCTGAGCGGTACTGAGAAAAACTCTCTGCTTACAAGTCCTTCTAGGACCTCATCCCTGAAGTCACCGTATCTCTAGGAGAAAGGCAGCTTGCACTGCAACTTCCACTACAGCACAGTTTTGTGTGGAACACTTCAGGTTTTTGGGAGAGGCACAGGAACCTAGGAGACCTAGGGCAGTCTTTCATCTAAGCAGTTCGCTACACGCAGAGCGCCCTATGCAGAAAAGTTGAATCAGGGAAGAGCCAGGGAGGTAGCTAGGTCTCTTTTGACCTGCCAGTACCCACGGACACTTATGCTGCGTGTCAACCTGGTGATGGTGCCTGATGCGACTGGCTTTGTTTTCCCACCTTGAAAGCTCTTCTTCTGCGCCTTGTAGCTCCCTTAAAAACACTGTGGTTGTCAGGCTTATACTCACGGCAGGCATGGCTGTGAGAGGGAAAAAGAGGTTACACGAAGAGACAGGGTATTTCAGTTTCTGAGTCAGAGCTCATCCTGCCTTGTTATGTAGCTAAATGGAAACTCAAAGTGAGCCCTAGCTTCGAAGGAGGGCCCTGATATGCCATGCAGCGGGATAGGCGTACAACAGCTTCTATGAAGCCTTAGTCACTCTTCTGCTTTAGCTGAAGGCTAGTAAGCTTTTCTGGACTCCTAGACCCCTCGCGGCAGCACTCGCTTCCCTACAAAGGCACTGAGCACCCCCAGGCTCTCCTGAGTCGATGATCAACATTCAGACACGTAGACCCTTCGGAGTACCCGTGTCTGTGCCGAGTGAAGGAGAGCATGATGCACACTTCGTCGCGGGACCTAGATTTTCTCAGCTCACCAATAGCCTCAGGAACATGATTCTAGGAGGTGCAGCATGCCATGCAAGTCTGCCTGCTTACAGTAGTCCGAGCTGTACTGAGAAAAACTCTTTGCTTACAATTCCTTCTACCACCTCATAGCTGAAGTCAACCTACCTCTAGGAGAAAGTCGGCTTGTGGTCCAAGTGCAACTAGAGCACACTTTCTGGTATAATGCTACAGGCTTTTGGAAGATGCCCAGGAGCCAGGACACCTAGGGAATTCTTTCATTTAGGCAGTTCGCTACACGCAGAACACCCGGCATAGGAAAGTGGATTCTCCAAGACCCAGGGAGTAGCTAGGTCTCTTTTGACTTGTTAGAAAGCACAGATGCTTCTTCTGCGTGTCAACCTGGAAATGGCGGCCTTAGGAGTCAAGCCTTGTTTTCCCATCTTGAAAGCTCCATTCAAGCGGCCTTAAAGCTACCTGAAAAACACTGTGGTTGTGGGATTTGTATTCACTCCAGGCATGGCTCTGGAAGAACATGAGTTATCTCGAAAGAAAGCGGGTGCTTCCAGGCTCTGGTTAGGAGCGTATCCTGCCCTGCACTAGAGCTAAGGGGACTCTTGACGTGCACTCTACCCTGGCCTACAGCTCTGATTTGCCATCCAGAAGGGTAGTTGTGCAGCCTTTTCCTTGAGTCCTTAGTCACAGTTCTGCATTAGTTTAAAGGTACTAATCTTCTCAGGACTCCAGTCCCACTCGTGCCAGTACCCATTTCCGTACAAGAACTCTGAGTACCCCAGGGCTCCCCTGGGCTTGCCGGGCCACACTCACACCCGTAGGCCCTTCACTGTGCCCCTCTGTAGGCCGAGTGAAGCATAACAAACTGCACTCTTTCTTGGGAAAGCTAGATTTCCTCAGCTCACCAGCAGCCTCAGGAACACGGTTCTAGCAAGTCCCGCATACCATGGAAGTCTGCCTCATCGCCCTATTCTGAGCTGTACTGAGCAAAACTCTCTGCTTTGAAGTCCTTCGAGGACCTCATACCTGAAGTCACCGTATCTCAAGGAGAAAGACGGCTTGCATTCCCACTTCCACTAAAGCACAGTTTTCTGTGGAACACTTCAGGCTTTGGGGACATGCACAGGGCTCTTAGGAGACCTAGGGCAGTCTATTGTCTGGGCACGTCGCTACATGTACAACACCCTGTGCAGAAAACTTGATTCTGGGAAGAGCCAAGTAGGGAGCTAGGTCTGTTTTGTCCTCTTAGAAACCACAAATACTTACGCTGCGTGTCAATCTGGAAACAGGACCTGATGGGTCTAGCCTTGTTTCCCATCATGAAAGCTCCTTTTATGCGCCTTGAAGCTAAGTGAAAAACACTGTTGGTGTCGGGCTTATACACACAACAGGCATGGCTGTGAGAGGGAAAAAGAGGTGTCACGAAGAAACATGGTATTCCAGTTTCTGAGTCAGAGCTGATCCTGTCCTGTTCTATAGCTAAAGGGAAACTCAAAGTGAGGCCTAACTTCGAAGGAGGGCCCTGATATGCCTTACAGCGGGTTAGGCGTGCAACAGCTTCCATGAGGCCTTAGTCGCTCTCCTGCTTTAGTTGAACGCTAGTAAGCTTTTCAGGCCGCCTAGATCCCTCGCGGCAGCACTCGTTTCCGTACAAGGATACTGAGTACCCGCAGGCTCCCCTGGGCTTGCTGGGCCGCACTCAGACCCGTAGGCCCATCAGGGTGCCCCTGGGTAGGCCGAGTGAAGGGTAACCCGCTGCACTCTTCCTTGGGCGAGCTAGATATCCCCAGCTCACCAACGGCTTCATCAACACGGTTCTAGCAAGGGCAGCATACCATGGAAGTCGTCCTCGTTGCCCTAGTCTGAGCGGTACTGAGAAAAACTCTCTGCTTACAAGTCCTTCTAGGACCTCATCCCTGAAGTCACCGTATCTCTAGGAGAAAGGCAGCTTGCACAGCAACTTCCACTACAGCACAGTTTTGTGTGGAACACTTCAGGTTTTTGGGAGAGGCACAGGACCCTAGGAGACCTAGGGCAGTCTTTCATCTAAGCAGTTCGCTACACGCAGAGCGCCCTATGCAGAAAAGTTGAATCAGGGAAGAGCCAGGGAGGTAGCTAGGTCTCTTTTGACCTGCCAGTACCCACAGACACTTATGCTGCATGTCAATCTGGTGATGGTGCCTGATGCGACTGGCCTTGTTTTCCCACCTTGAAAGCTCTTCTTATGCGCCTTGAAGCTCCCTTAAAAACACTGTGGTTGTCAGGCTTATACTCACGGCAGGCATGGCTGTGAGAGGGCAAAAGAGGTTTCACGACGAGACAGGGTATTTCAGTTTCTAAATCAGAGCTCCTCCTGTCCTGTTTTATAGCTAAAGGGAAACTCAAAGTGAGCCCTCGCTTCGAAGGCGGCCCCTGATATGCCTTACAGCGGGGTAGGCGTGCAACAGCTTCCATGAGGCCTTAGTCGCTCTTCTGCTTTAGTTGAACGCTAGTAAGCTTTTCAGGCCTCCTAGATCCCTCGCGGCAGCACTCGTTTCCGTACAAGGATACTGAGTACCCCCAGGCTCCCCTGGGCTTGCTGGGCCGCACTCAGACCCGTAGGCCCATCAGGGTGCCCCTGGGTAGGCCGAGTGAAGGGTAACCCGCTGCACTCTTCCTTGGGCGAGCTAGATATCCCCAGCTCACCAACGGCTTCATCAACACGGGTCTAGCAAGGCCAGCATACCATGGAAGTCGTCCTCGTTGCCCTAGTCTGAGCGGTACTGAGAAAAACTCTCTGCTTACAAGTCCTTCTAGGACCTCATCCCTGAAGTCACCGTATCTCTAGGAGAAAGGCAGCTTGCACAGCAACTTCCACTACAGCACAGTTTTGTGTGGAACACTTCAGGTTTTTGGGAGAGGCACAGGACCCTAGGAGACCTAGGGCAGTCTTTCATCTAAGCAGTTCGCTACACGCAGAGCGCCCTAGGCAGAAAAGTTGAATCAGGGAAGAGCCAGGGAGGTAGCTAGGTCTCTTTTGACCTGCCAGTACCCACAGACACTTATGCTGCATGTCAATCTGGTGATGGTGCCTGATGCGACTGGCCTTGTTTTCCCACCTTGAAAGCTCTTCTTATGCGCCTTGAAGCTCCCTTAAAAACACTGTGGTTGTCAGGCTTATACTCACGGCAGGCATGGCTGTGAGAGGGCAAAAGAGGTTTCACGACGAGACAGGGTATTTCAGTTTCTAAATCAGAGCTCATCCTGTCCTGTTTTATAGCTAAAGGGAAACTCAAAGTGAGCCCTCGCTTCGAAGGCGGCCCCTGATATGCCATGCAGCGGGGTAGGCGTGCAACAGCTTCCATGAGGCCTTAGTCGCTCTTCTGCTTTAGTTGAACGCTAGTAAGCTTTTCAGGCCTCCTAGATCCCTCGCGGCAGCACTCGTTTCCGTACAAGGATACTGAGTACCCTCAGGCTCCCCTTGGCTTGCTGGGCCACACTCAGACCCGTAGGCCCATCAGGGTGCCCCTGGGTAGGCCGAGTGAAGGGTAACCCGCTGCACTCTTCCTTGGGCGAGCTAGATATCCCCAGCTCACCAACGGCTTCATGAACACGGTTCTAGCAAGGCCAGCATACCATGGAAGTCGTCCTCGTTGCCCTAGTCTGAGCGGTACTGAGAAAAACTCTCTGCGTACAAGTCCTTCTAGGACCTCATCCCTGAAGTCACCGTATCTCTAGGAGAAAGGCAGCTTGCACTGCAACTTCCACTACAGCACAGTTTTGTGTGGAACACTTCAGGTTTTTGGGAGAGGCACAGGAACCTAGGAGACCTAGGGCAGTCTTTCATCTAAGCAGTTCGCTACACGCAGAGCGCCCTATGCAGAAAAGTTGAATCAGGGAAGAGCCAGGGAGGTAGCTAGGTCTCTTT
This sequence comes from Eubalaena glacialis, assembly GCF_028564815.1. Classification (NCBI taxonomy): domain Eukaryota; kingdom Metazoa; phylum Chordata; class Mammalia; order Artiodactyla; family Balaenidae; genus Eubalaena; species Eubalaena glacialis. The sequence goes on from NC_083724.1 coordinate 95,117,759, forward strand.
TGACCTGCCAGTACCCACGGACACTTATGCTGCGTGTCAACCTGGTGATGGTGCCTGATGCGACTGGCTTTGTTTTCCCACCTTGAAAGCTCTTCTTATGCGCCTTGAAGCTCCCTTAAAAACACTGTGGTTGTCAGGCTTATACTCACGGCAGGCATGGCTGTGAGAGGGAAAAAGAGGTTACACGAAGAGACAGGGTATTTCAGTTTCTGAGTCAGAGCTCATCCTGCCTTGTTATGTAGCTAAATGGAAACTCAAAGTGAGCCCTAGCTTCGAAGGAGGGCCCTGATATGCCATGCAGCGGGATAGGCGTACAACAGCTTCTATGAAGCCTTAGTCACTCTTCTGCTTTAGCTGAACGCTAGTAAGCTTTTCTGGACTCCTAGACCCCTCGCGGCAGCACTCGCTTCCCTACAAAGGCACTGAGCACCCCCAGGCTCTCCTGAGTCGAAGATCAACATTCAGACACGTAGACCCTTCGGAGTACCCGTGTCTGTGCCGAGTGAAGGAGAGCATGATGCACACGTCGTCGCAGGACCTAGATTTTCTCAGCTCACCAATAGCCTCAGGAACATGATTCTAGGAGGTGCAGCATGCCATGCAAGTCTGCCTGCTTACAGTAGTCCGAGCTGTACTGAGAAAAACTCTTTGCTTACAATTCCTTCTACCACCTCATAGCTGAAGTCAACCTACCTCTAGGAGAAAGTCGGCTTGTGGTCCAAGTGCAACTAGAGCACACTTTCTGGTATAATGCTACAGGCTTTTGGAAGATGCCCAGGAGCCAGGACACCTAGGGAATTCTTTCATTTAGGCAGTTCGCTACACGCAGAACACCCGGCATAGGAAAGTGGATTCTCCAAGACCCAGGGAGTAGCTAGGTCTCTTTTGACTTGTTAGAAAGCACAGATGCTTCTTCTGCGTGTCAACCTGGAAATGGCGGCCTTAGGAGTCAAGCCTTGTTTTCCCGTCTTGAAAGCTCCATTCAAGCGGCCTTAAAGCTACCTGAGAAACACTGTGGTTGTGGGACTTGTATTCACTCCAGGCATGGCTCTGGAAGAACATGAGTTATCTCGAAAGAAAGCGGGTGCTTCCAGGCTCTGGTTAGGAGCATATCCTGCCCTGCACTAGAGCTAAGGGGAATCTTGACGTGCACTCTACCCTGGCCTACAGCTCTGATTTGCCATCCAGAAGGGTAGTTGTGCAGCCTTTTCCTTGAGTCCTTAGTCACAGTTCTGCATTAGTTTAAAGGTACTAATCTTCTCAGGACTCCAGTCCCACTCGTGCCAGTACCCGTTTCCGTACAAGAACTCTGAGTACCCCAGGGCTCCCCTGGGCTTGCCGGGCCACACTCACACCCGTAGGCCCTTCACTGTGCCCCTCTGTAGGCCGAGTGAAGCATAACAAACTGCACTCTTTCTTGGGAAAGCTAGATTTCCTCAGCTCACCAGCAGCCTCAGGAACACGGTTCTAGCAAGTCCCGCATACCATGGAAGTCTGCCTCATCGCCCTATTCTGAGCTGTACTGAGCAAAACTCTCTGCTTTGAAGTCCTTCGAGGACCTCATACCTGAAGTCACCGTATCTCAAGGAGAAAGACGGCTTGCATTCCAACTTCCACTAAAGCACAGTTTTCTGTGTAACACTTCAGGCTTTGGGGACATGCACAGGGCTCTTAGGAGACCTAGGGCAGTCTATTGTCTAGGCACGTCGCTACATGTACAACACCCTGTGCAGAAAACTTGATTCTGGGAAGAGCCAAGTAGGGAGCTAGGTCTCTTTTGTCCTCTTAGAAACCACAGATACTTACGCTACGTGTCAATCTGGAAACAGGACCTGATGGGACTAGCCTTGTTTCCCATCATGAAAGCTCCTTTTATGCGCCTTGAAGCTAAGTGAAAAACACTGTTGGTGTCGGGCTTATACACACAACAGGCATGGCTGTGAGAGGGAAAAAGAGGTTTCACGACGAGACAGGGTATTTCAGTTTCTAAATCGGAGCTCATCCTGTCCTGTTTTATAGCTAAAGGGAAACTCAAAGTGAGCCCTCGCTTCGAAGGCGGCCCCTGATATGCCTTACAGCGGGGTAGGCGTGCAACAGCTTCCATGAGGCCTTAGTCGCTCTTCTGCTTTAGTTGAACGCTAGTAAGCTTTTCAGGACTCCTAGATCCCTCGCGGCAGCACTCGTTTCCGTACAAGGATACTGAGTACCCCCAGGCTCCCCTGGGCTTGCTGGGCTGCACTCAGACCCGTAGGCCCATCAGGGTGCCCCTGGGTAGGCCGAGTGAAGGGTAACCCGCTGCACTCTTCCTTGGGCGAGCTAGATATCCCCAGCTCACCAACGGCTTCATGAACACGGTTCTAGCAAGGCCAGCATACCATGGAAGTCGTCCTCGTTGCCCTAGTCTGAGCGGAACTGAGAAAAACTCTCTGCGTACAAGTCCTTCTAGGACCTCATCCCTGAAGTCACCGTATTTCTAGGAGAAAGGCAGCTTGCACAGCAACTTCCACTACAGCACAGTTTTGTGTGGAACACTTCAGGTTTTTGGTAGAGGCACAGGACCCTAGGAGACCTAGGGCAGTCTTTGATCTAAGCAGTTCGCTACACGCAGAGCGCCCTATGCAGAAAAGTTGAATCAGGGAAGAGCCAGGGAGGTAGCTAGGTCTCTTTTGACCTGCCAGTACCCACAGACACTTATGCTGCATGTCAATCTGGTGATGGTGCCTGATGCGACTGGCCTTGTTTTCCCACCATGAAAGCTCTTCTTATGCGCCTTGAAGCTCCCTTAAAAACACTGTGGTTGTCAGGCTTATACTCACGGCAGGCATGGCTGTGAGAGGGCAAAAGAGGTTTCACGACGAGACAGGGTATTTCAGTTTCTAAATCAGAGCTCATCCTGTCCTGTTTTATAGCTAAAGGGAAACTCAAAGTGAGCCCTCGCTTCGAAGGTGGCCCCTGATATGCCTTACAGCGGGGTAGGCGTGCAACAGCTTCCATGAGGCCTTAGTCGCTCTTCTGCTTTAGTTGAACGCTAGTAAGCTTTTCAGGCCTCCTAGATCCCTCGCGGCAGCACTCGTTTCCGTACAAGGATACTGAGTACCCTCAGGCTCACCTGGGCTTGCTGGGCCACACTCAGACCCGTAGGCCCATCAGGGTGCCCCTGGGTAGGCCGAGTGAAGGGTAACCCGCTGCACTCTTCCTTGGGCGAGCTAGATATCCCCAGCTCACCAACGGCTTCATGAACACGGTTCTAGCAAGGCCAGCATACCATGGAAGTCGTCCTCGTTGCCCTAGTCTGAGCAGTACTGAGAAAAACTCTCTGCGTACAAGTCCTTCTAGGACCTCATCCCTGAAGTCACCGTATCTCTAGGAGAAAGGCAGCTTGCACTGCAACTTCCACTACAGCACAGTTTTGTGTGGAACACTTCAGGTTTTTGGGAGAGGCACAGGAACCTAGGAGACCTAGGGCAGTCTTTCATCTAAGCAGTTCGCTACACGCAGAGCGCCCTATGCAGAAAAGTTGAATCAGGGAAGAGCCAGGGAGGTAGCTAGGTCTCTTTTGACCTGCCAGTACCCACGGACACTTATGCTGCGTGTCAACCTGGTGATGGTGCCTGATGCGACTGGCTTTGTTTTCCCACCATGAAAGCTCTTCTTATGCGCCTTGAAGCTCCCTTAAAAACACTGTGGTTGTCAGGCTTATACTCACGGCAGGCATGGCTGTGAGAGGGAAAAAGAGGTTACACGAAGAGACAGGGTATTTCAGTTTCTGAGTCAGAGCTCATCCTGCCTTGTTATGTAGCTAAATGGAAACTCAAAGTGAGCCCTAGCTTCGAAGGAGGGCCCTGATATGCCATGCAGCGGGATAGGCGTACAACAGCTTCTATGAAGCCTTAGTCACTCTTCTGCTTTAGCTGAACGCTAGTAAGCTTTTCTGGACTCCTAGACCCCTCGCGGCAGCACTCGCTTCCCTACAAAGGCACTGAGCACCCCCAGGCTCTCCTGAGTCGAAGATCAACATTCAGACACGTAGACCCTTCGGAGTACCCGTGTCTGTGCCGAGTGAAGGAGAGCATGATGCACACGTCGTCGCGGGACCTAGATTTTCTCAGCTCACCAATAGCCTCAGGAACATGATTCTAGGAGGTGCAGCATGCCATGCAAGTCTGCCTGCTTACAGTAGTCCGAGCTGTACTGAGAAAAACTCTTTGCTTACAATTCCTTCTACCACGTCATAGCTGAAGTCAACCTACCTCTAGGAGAAAGTCGGCTTGTGGTCCAAGTGCAACTAGAGCACACTTTCTGGTATAATGCTACAGGCTTTTGGAAGATGCCCAGGAGCCAGGACACCTAGGGAATTCTTTCACTTAGGCAGTTCGCTACACGCAGAACACCCGGCATAGGAAAGTGGATTCTCCAAGACCCAGGGAGTAGCTAGGTCTCTTTTGACTTGTTAGAAAGCACAGATGCTTCTTCTGCGTGTCAACCTGGAAATGGTGGCCTTAGGAGTCAAGCCTTGTTTTCCCGTCTTGAAAGCTCCATTCAAGCGGCCTTAAAGCTACCTGAAAAACACTGTGGTTGTGGGACTTGTATTCACTCCAGGCATGGCTCTGGAAGAACATGAGTTATCTCGAAAGAAAGCGGGTGCTTCCAGGCTCTGGTTAGGAGCATATCCTGCCCTGCACTAGAGCTAAGGGGAATCTTGACGTGCACTCTACCCTGGCCTACAGCTCTGATTTGCCATCCAGAAGGGTAGTTGTGCAGCCTTTTCCTTGAGTCCTTAGTCACAGTTCTGCATTAGTTTAAAGGTACTAATCTTCTCAGGACTCCAGTCCCACTCGTGCCAGTACCCGTTTCCATACAAGAACTCTGAGTACCCCAGGGCTCCCCTGGGCTTGCCGGGCCACACTCACACCCGTAGGCCCTTCACTGTGCCCCTCTGTAGGCCGAGTGAAGCATAACAAACTGCACTCTTTCTTGGGAAAGCTAGATTTCCTCAGCTCACCAGCAGCCTCAGGAACACGGTTCTAGCAAGTCCAGCATACCATGGAAGTCTGCCTCATCGCCCTATTCTGAGCTGTGTACTGAGCAAAACTCTCTGCTTTGAAGTCCTTCGAGGACCTCATACCTGAAGTCACCGTATCTCAAGGAGAAAGACGGCTTGCATTCCAACTTCCACTAAAGCACAGTTTTCTGTGTAACACTTCAGGCTTTGGGGACATGCACAGGGCTCTTAGGAGACCTAGGGCAGTCTATTGTCTAGGCACATCGCTACATGTACAACACCCTGTGCAGAAAACTTGATTCTGGGAAGAGCCAAGTAGGGAGCTAGGTCTGTTTTGTCCTCTTAGAAACCACAGATACTTACGCTACGTGTCAATCTGGAAACAGGACCTGATGGGACTAGCCTTGTTTCCCATCATGAAAGCTCCTTTTATGCGCCTTGAAGCTAAGTGAAAAACACTGTTGGTGTCGGGCTTATACACACAACAGGCATGGCTGTGAGAGGGAAAAAGAGGTGTCACGAAGAAACATGGTATTCCAGTTTCTGAGTCAGAGCTGATCCTGTCCTGTTCTATAGCTAAAGGGAAACTCAAAGTGAGGCCTAACTTCGAAGGAGGGCCCTGATATGCCTTACAGCGGGTTAGGCGTGCAACAGCTTCCATGAGGCCTTAGTCTCTCTCCTGCTTTAGTTGAACGCTAGTAAGCTTTTCAGGCCGCCTAGATCCCTCGCGGCAGCACTCGTTTCCGTACAAGGATACTGAGTACCCCCAGGCTCCCCTGGGCTTCCTGGGCCGCACTCAGACCCGTAGGCCCATCAGGGTGCCCCTGGGTAGGCCGAGTGAAGGGTAACCTGCTGCACTCTTCCTTGGGCGAGCTAGATATCCCCAGCTCACCAACGGCTTCATGAACACGGTTCTAGCAAGGCCAGCATACCATGGAAGTCGTCCTCGTTGCCCTAGTCTGAGCGGTACTGAGAAAAACTCTCTGCTTAGAAGTCCTTCTAGGACCTCATCCCTGAAGTCACCGTATCTCTAGGAGAAAGGCAGCTTGCACAGCAACTTCCACTACAGCACAGTTTTGTGTGGAACACTTCAGGTTTTTGGGAGAGGCACAGGACCCTAGGAGACCTAGGGCAGTCTTTCATCTAAGCAGTGCGCTACACGCAGAGCGCCCTATGCAGAAAAGCTGAATCAGGGAAGAGCCAGGGAGGTAGCTAGGTCTCTTTTGACCTGCCAGTACCCACAGACACTTATGCTGCATGTCAATCTGGTGATGGTGCCTGATGCGACTGGCCTTGTTTTCCCACCTTGAAAGCTCTTCTTATGCGCCTTGAAGCTCCCTTAAAAACACTGTGGTTGTCAGGCTTATACTCACGGCAGGCATGGCTGTGAGAGGGCAAAAGAGGTTTCACGACGAGACAGGGTATTTCAGTTTCTAAATCAGAGCTCATCCTCTCCTGTTTTATAGCTAAAGGGAAACTCAAAGTGAGCCCTCGCTTCGAAGGCGGCCCCTGATATGCCTTACAGAGGGGTAGGCGTGCAACAGCTTCCATGAGGCCTTAGTCGCTCTTCTGCTTTAGTTGAACGCTAGTAAGCTTTTCAGGCCTCCTAGATCCCTCGCGGCAGCACTCGTTTCCGTACAAGGATACTGAATACCCCCAGGCTCCCCTGGGCTTGCTGGGCCACACTCAGAGCCATAGGCCCATCAGGGTGCCCCTGGGTAGGCCGAGTGAAGGGTAACCCGCTGCACTCTTCCTTGGGCGAGCTAGATATCCCCAGCTCACCAACGGCTTCATCAACACGGTTCTAGCAAGGCCAGCATACCATGGAAGTCGTCCTCGTTGCCCTAGTCTTAGCGGTACTGAGAAAAACTCTCTGCTTACAAGTCCTTCTAGGACCTCATCCCTGAAGTCACCGTATCTCTAGGAGAAAGGCAGCTTGCACTGCAACTTCCACTACAGCACAGTTTTGTGTGGAACACTTCAGGTTTTTGGGAGAGGCAGAGGAACCTAGGAGACCTAGGGCAGTCTTTCATCTAAGCAGTTCGCTACACGCAGAGCGCCCTATGCAGAAAAGATGAACCAGGGAAGAGCCAGGGAGGTAGCTAGGTCTCTTTTGACCTGCCAGTACCCACGGACACTTATGCTGCGTGTCAACCTGGTGATGGTGCCTGATGCGACTGGCTTTGTTTTCCCACCTTGAAAGCTCTTCTTATGCGCCTTGAAGCTCCCTTAAAAACACTGTGGTTGTCAGGCTTATACTCACGGCAGGCATGGCTGTGAGAGGGAAAAAGAGGTTACACGAAGAGACAGGGTATTTCAGTTTCTGAGTCAGAGCTCATCCTGCCTTGTTATGTAGCTAAATGGAAACTCAAAGTGAGCCCTAGCTTCGAAGGAGGGCCCTGATATGCCATGCAGCGGGATAGGCGTACAACAGCTTCTATGAAGCCTTAGTCACTCTTCTGCTTTAGCTGAACGCTAGTAAGCTTTTCTGGACTCCTAGACCCCTCGCGGCAGCACTCGCTTCCCTACAAAGGCACTGAGCAGCCCCAGGCTCTCCTGAGTCGAAGATCAACATTCAGACACGTAGACCCTTCGGAGTACCCGTGTCTGTGCCGAGTGAAGGAGAGCATGATGCACACTTCGTCGCGGGACCTAGATTTTCTCAGCTCACCAATAGCCTCAGGAACATGATTCTAGGAGGTGCAGCATGCCATGCAAGTCTGCCTGCTTACAGTAGTCCGAGCTGTACTGAGAAAAACTCTTTGCTTACAATTCCTTCTACCACCTCATAGCTGAAGTCAACCTACCTCTAGGAGAAAGTCGGCTTGTGGTCCAAGTGCAACTAGAGCACACTTTCTGGTATAATGCTACAGGCTTTTGGAAGATGCCCAGGAGCCAGGACACCTAGGGAATTCTTTCATTTAGGCAGTTCGCTACACGCAGAACACGCGGCATAGGAAAGTGGATTCTCCAAGACCCAGGGAGTAGCTAGGTCTCTTTTGACTTGTTAGAAAGCACAGATGCTTCTTCTGCGTGTCAACCTGGAAATGGCGGCCTTAGGAGTCAAGCCTTGTTTTCCCGTCTTGAAAGCTCCATTCAAGCGGCCTTAAAGCTACCTGAAAAACACTGTGGTTGTGGGACTTGTATTCACTCCAGGCATGGCTCTGGAAGAACATGAGTTATCTCGAAAGAAAGCGGGTGCTTCCAGGCTCTGGTTAGGAGCATATCCTGCCCTGCACTAGAGCTAAGGGGAATCTTGACGTGCACTCTACCCTGGCCTACAGCTCTGATTTGCCATCCAGAAGGGTAGTTGTGCAGCCTTTTCCTTGAGTCCTTAGTCACAGTTCTGCATTAGTTTAAAGGTACTAATCTTCTCAGGACTCCAGTCCCACTCGTGCCAGTACCCGTTTCCGTACAAGAACTCTGAGTACCCCAGGGCTCCCCTGGGCTTGCCGGGCCACACTCACACCCGTAGGCCCTTCACTGTGCCCCTCTGTAGGCCGAGTGAAGCATAACAAACTGCACTCTTTCTTGGGAAAGCTAGATTTCCTCAGCTCACCAGCAGCCTCAGGAACACGGTTCTAGCAAGTCCAGCATACCATGGAAGTCTGCCTCATCGCCCTATTCTGAGCTGTGTACTGAGCAAAACTCTCTGCTTTGAAGTCCTTCGAGGACCTCATACCTGAAGTCACCGTATCTCAAGGAGAAAGACGGCTTGCATTCCAACTTCCACTAAAGCACAGTTTTCTGTGTAACACTTCAGGCTTTGGGGACATGCACAGGGCTCTTAGGAGACCTAGGGCAGTCTATTGTCTAGGCACGTCGCTACATGTACAACACCCTGTGCAGAAAACTTGATTCTGGGAAGAGCCAAGTAGGGAGCTAGGTCTGTTTTGTCCTCTTAGAAACCACAGATACTTACGCTACGTGTCAATCTGGAAACAGGACCTGATGGGACTAGCCTTGTTTCCCATCATGAAAGCTCCTTTTATGCGCCTTGAAGCTAAGTGAAAAACACTGTTGGTGTCGGGCTTATACACACAACAGGCATGGCTGTGAGAGGGAAAAAGAGGTGTCACGAAGAAACATGGTATTCCAGTTTCTGAGTCAGAGCTGATCCTGTCCTGTTCTATAGCTAAAGGGAAACTCAAAGTGAGGCCTAACTTCGAAGGAGGGCCCTGATATGCCTTACAGCGGGTTAGGCGTGCAACAGCTTCCATGAGGCCTTAGTCGCTCTCCTGCTTTAGTTGAACGCTAGTAAGCTTTTCAGGCCGCCTAGATCCCTCGCGGCAGCACTCGTTTCCGTACAAGGATACTGAGTACCCGCAGGCTCCCCTGGGCTTGCTGGGCCGCACTCAGACCCGTAGGCCCATCAGGGTGCCCCTGGGTAGGCCGAGTGAAGGGTAACCCGCTGCACTCTTCCTTGGGCGAGCTAGATATCCCCAGCTCACCAACGGCTTCATGAACACGGTTCTAGCAAGGCCAGCATACCATGGAAGTCGTCCTCGTTGCCCTAGTCTGAGCGGTACTGAGAAAAACTCTCTGCTTAGAAGTCCTTCTAGGACCTCATCCCTGAAGTCACCGTATCTCTAGGAGAAAGGCAGCTTGCACAGCAACTTCCACTACAGCACAGTTTTGTGTGGAACACTTCAGGTTTTTGGTAGAGGCACAGGACTCTAGGAGACCTAGGGCAGTCTTTCATCTAAGCAGTTCGCTACACGCAGAGCGCCCTATGCAGAAAAGTTCAATCAGGGAAGAGCCAGGGAGGTAGCTAGGTCTCTTTTGACCTGCCAGTACCCACGGACACTTATGCTGAGTGTCAACCTGGTGATGGTGCCTGATGCGACTGGCTTTGTTTTCCCACCTTGAAAGCTCTTCTTATGCGCCTTGAAGCTCCCTTAAAAACACTGTGGTTGTCAGGCTTATACTCATGGCAGGCATGGCTGTGAGAGGGCAAAAGAGGTTTCACGACGAGACAGGGTATTTCAGTTTCTAAATCAGAGCTCATCCTGTCCTGTTTTATAGCTAAAGGGAAACTCAAAGTGAGCCCTCGCTTCGAAGGCGGCCCCTGATATGCCTTACAGCGGGGTAGGCGTGCAACAGCTTCCATGAGGCCTTAGTCGCTCTTCTGCTTTAGTTGAACGCTAGTAAGCTTTTCAGGCCTCCTAGATCCCTCGCGGCAGCACTCGTTTCCGTACAAGGATACTGAGTACCCCCAGGCTCCCCTGGGCTTGCTGGGCCACACTCAGACCCGTAGGCCCATCAGGGTGCCCCTGGGTAGGCCGAGTGAAGGGTAACCCTCTGCACTCTTCCTTGGGCGAGCTAGATATCCCCAGCTCACCAATGGATTCATGAACACGGTTCTAGCAAGGCCAGCATACCATGGAAGTCGTCCTCGTTGCCCTAGTCTGAGCGGTACTGAGAAAAACTCTCTGCTTACAAGTCCTTCTAGGACCTCATCCCTGAAGTCACCGTATCTCTAGGAGAAAGGCAGCTTGCACTGCAACTTCCACTACAGCACAGTTTTGTGTGGAACACTTCAGGTTTTTGGGAGAGGCACAGGAACCTAGGAGACCTAGGGCAGTCTTTCATCTAAGCAGTTCGCTACACGCAGAGCACCCTATGCAGAAAAGTTGAATCAGGGAAGAGCCAGGGAGGTAGCTAGGTCTCTTTTGACCTGCCAGTACCCACAGACACTTATGCTGCATGTCAATCTGGTGATGGTGCCTGATGCGACTGGCCTTGTTTTCCCACCTTGAAAGCTCTTCTTATGCGCCTTGAAGCTCCCTTTAAAACACTGTGGTTGTCAGGCTTATACTCACGGCAGGCATGGCTGTGAGAGGGCAAAAGAGGTTTCACGACGAGACAGGGTATTTCAGTTTCTAAATCAGAGCTCATCCTGTCCTGTTTTATAGCTAAGGGGAAACTCAAAGTGAGCCCTCGCTTCGAAGGCGGCCCCTGATATGCCTTACAGCGGGGTAGGCGTGCAACAGCTTCCATGAGGCCTTAGTCGCTCTTCTGCTTTAGTTGACGCCAGTAAGCTTTTCAGGCCTCCTAGATCCCTCGCGGCAGCACTCGTTTCCGTACAAGGATACTGAGTACCCCCAGGCTCCCCTGGGCTTGCTGGGCCACACTCAGACCCGTAGGCCCATCAGGGTGCCCCTGGGTAGGCCAAGTGAAGGGTAACCCGCTGCACTCTTCCTTGGGCGAGCTAGATATCCCCAGCTCACCAACGGCTTCATGAACACGGTTCTAGCAAGGCCAGCATACCATGGAAGTCGTCCTCGTTGCCCTAGTCTGAGCGGTACTGAGAAAAACTCTCTGCTTACAATTCCTTCTAGGACCTCTTCCCTGAAGTCACCGTATCTCTAGGAGAAAGGCAGCTTGCACTGCCACTTCCACTACAGCACAGTTTTGTGTGGAACACTTCAGGTTTTTGGGAGAGGCACAGGACCCTAGGAGACCTAGGGCAGTCTTTCATCTAAGCAGTTCGCTACACGCAGAGCGCCCTATGCAGAAAAGTTGAATCAGGGAAGAGCCAGGGAGGTAGCTAGGTCTCTTTTGACCTGCCAGTACCCACGGACACTTATGCTGCATGTCAATCTGGTGATGGTGCCTGATGCGACTGGCCTTGTTTTCCCACCTTGAAAGCTCTTCTTCTGCGCCTTGAAGCTCCCTTAAAAACACTGTGGTTGTCAGGCTTATACTCACGGCAGGCATGGCTGTGAGAGGGAAAAAGAGGTTACACGAAGAGACAGGGTATTTCAGTTTCTGAGTCAGAGCTCATCCTGCCTTGTTATGTAGCTAAATGGAAACTCAAAGTGAGCCCTAGCTTCGAAGGAGGGCCCTGATATGCCATGCAGCGGGATAGGCGTACAACAGCTTCTATGAAGCCTTAGTCACTCTTCTGCTTTAGCTGAAGGCTAGTAAGCTTTTCTGGACTCCTAGACCCCTCGCGGCAGCACTCGCTTCCCTACAAAGGCACTGAGCACCCCCAGGCTCTCCTGAGTCGAAGATCAACATTCAGACACGTAGACCCTTCGGAGTACCCGTGTCTGTGCCGAGTGAAGGAGAGCATGATGCACACTTCGTCGCGGGACCTAGATTTTCTCAGCTCACCAATAGCCTCAGGAACATGATTCTAGGAGGTGCAGCATGCCATGCAAGTCTGCCTGCTTACAGTAGTCCGAGCTGTACTGAGAAAAACTCTTTGCTTACAATTCCTTCTACCACCTCATAGCTGAAGTCAACCTACCTCTAGGAGAAAGTCGGCTTGTGGTCCAAGTGCAACTAGAGCACACTTTCTGGTATAATGCTACAGGCTTTTGGAAGATGCCCAGGAGCCAGGACACCTAGGGAATTCTTTCATTTAGGCAGTTCGCTACACGCAGAACACCCGGCATAGGAAAGTGGATTCTCCAAGACCCAGGGAGTAGCTAGGTCTCTTTTGACTTGTTAGAAAGCACAGATGCTTCTTCTGCGTGTCAACCTGGAAATGGCGGCCTTAGGAGTCAAGCCTTGTTTTCCCGTCTTGAAAGCTCCATTCAAGCGGCCTTAAAGCTACCTGAAAAACACTGTGGTTGTGGGACTTGTATTCACTCCAGGCATGGCTCTGGAAGAACATGAGTTATCTCGAAAGAAAGCGGGTGCTTCCAGGCTCTGGTTAGGAGCATATCCTGCCCTGCACTAGAGCTAAGGGGAATCTTGACGTGCACTCTACCCTGGCCTACAGCTCTGATTTGCCATCCAGAAGGGTAGTTGTGCAGCCTTTTCCTTGAGTCCTTAGTCACAGTTCTGCATTAGTTTAAAGGTACTAATCTTCTCAGGACTCCAGTCCCACTCGTGCCAGTACCCATTTCCGTACAAGAACTCTGAGTACCCCAGGGCTCCCCTGGGCTTGCCGGGCCACACTCACACCCGTAGGCCCTTCACTGTGCCCCTCTGTAGGCCGAGTGAAGCATAACAAACTGCACTCTTTCTTGGGAAAGCTAGATATCCTCAGCTCACCAGCAGCCTCTGGAACACGGTTCTAGCAAGTCCCGCATACCATGGAAGTCTGCCTCATCGCCCTACTCTGAGCTGTAGTGAGCAAAACTCTCTGCTTTGAAGTCCTTCGAGGACCTCATACCTGAAGTCACCGTATCTCAAGGAGAAAGACGGCTTGCATTCCAACTTCCACTAAAGCACAGTTTTCTGTGTAACACTTCAGGCTTTGGGGACATGCACAGGGCTCTTAGGAGACCTAGGGCAGTCTATTGTCTAGGCACGTCGCTACATGTACAACACCCTGTGCAGAAAACTTGATTCTGTGAAGAGCCAAGTAGCTAGCTAGGTCTCTTTTGTCCTCTTAGAAACCACAGATACTTACGCTGCGTGTCAATCTGGAAACAGGACCTGATGGGACTAGCCTTGTTTCCCATCATGAAAGCTCCTTTTATGCGCCTTGAAGCTAAGTGAAAAACACTGTTGGTGTCGGGCTTATACACACGACAGGCATGGCTGTGAGAGGGAAAAAGAGGTGTCACGAAGAAACATGGTATTCCAGTTTCTGAGTCAGAGCTGATCCTGTCCTGTTCTATAGCTAAAGGGAAACTCAAAGTGAGGCCTAACTTCGAAGGAGGGCCCTGATATGCCTTACAGCGGGGTAGGCGTGCAACAGCTTCCATGAGGCCTTAGTCGCTCTCCTGCTTTAGTTGAACGCTAGTAAGCTTTTCAGGCCGCCTAGATCCCTCGCGGCAGCACTCGTTTCCGTACAAGGATACTGAGTACCCGCAGGCTCCCCTGGGCTTGCTGGGCCGCACTCAGACCCGTAGGCCCATCAGGGTGCCCCTGGGTAGGCCGAGTGAAGGGTAACCCGCTGCACTCTTCCTTGGGCGAGCTAGATATCCCCAGCTCACCAACGGCTTCATCAACACGGTTCTAGCAAGGCCAGCATACCATGGAAGTCGTCCTCGTTGCCCTAGTCTGAGCGGTACTGAGAAAATCTCTCTGCTTACAAGTCCTTCTAGGACCTCATCCCTGAAGTCACCGTATCTCTAGGAGAAAGGCAGCTTGCACAGCAACTTCCAATACAGCACAGTTTTGTGTGGAACACTTCAGGTTTTGGGGAGAGGCACAGGACCCTAGGAGACCTAGGGCAGTCTTTCATCTAAGCAGTTCGCTACACGCAGAGCGCCCTATGCAGAAAAGTTGAATCAGGGAAGAGCCAGGGAGGTAGCTAGGTCTCTTTTGACCTGCCAGTACCCACGGACACTTATGCTGCGTGTCAACCTGGTGATGGTGCCTGATGCGACTGGCTTTGTTTTCCCACCTTGAAAGCTCTTCTTCTGCGCCTTGAAGCTCCCTTAAAAACACTGTGGTTGTCAGGCTTATACTCACGGCAGGCATGGCTGTGAGAGGGAAAAAGAGGTTACACGAAGAGACAGGGTATTTCAGTTTCTGAGTCAGAGCTCATCCTGCCTTGTTATGTAGCTAAATGGAAACTCAAAGTGAGCCCTAGCTTCGAAGGAGGGCCCTGATATGCCATGCAGCGGGATAGGCGTACAACAGCTTCTATGAAGCCTTAGTCACTCTTCTGCTTTAGCTGAACGCTAGTAAGCTTTTCTGGACTCCTAGACCCCTCGCGGCAGCACTCACTTCCCTACAAAGGCACTGAGCACCCCCAGGCTCTCCTGAGTCGAAGATCAACATTCAGACACGTAGACCCTTCGGAGTACCCGTGTCTGTGCCGAGTGAAGGAGAGCATGATGCACACTTCGTCGCGGGACCTAGATTTTCTCAGCTCACCAATAGCCTCAGGAACATGATTCTAGGAGGTGCAGCATGCCATGCAAGTCTGCCTGCTTACAGTAGTCCGAGCTGTACTGAGAAAAACTCTTTGCTTACAATTCCTTCTACCACCTCATAGCTGAAGTCAACCTACCTCTAGGAGAAAGTCGGCTTGTGGTCCAAGTGCAACTAGAGCACACTTTCTGGTATAATGCTACAGGCTTTTGGAAGATGCCCAGGAGCCAGGACACCTAGGGAATTCTTTCATTTAGGCAGTTCGCTACACGCAGAACACCCGGCATAGGAAAGTGGATTCTCCAAGACCCAGGGAGTAGCTAGGTCTCTTTTGACTTGTTAGAAAGCACAGATGCTTCTTCTGCGTGTCAACCTGGAAATGGCGGCCTTAGGAGTCAAGCCTTGTTTTCCCGTCTTGAAAGCTCCATTCAAGCGGCCTTAAAGCTACCTGAAAAACACTGTGGTTGTGGGACTTGTATTCACTCCAGGCATGGCTCTGGAAGAACATGAGTTATCTCGAAAGAAAGCGGGTGCTTCCAGGCTCTGGTTAGGAGCATATCCTGCCCTGCACTAGAGCTAAGGGGAATCTTGACGTGCACTCTACCCTGGCCTACAGCTCTGATTTGCCATCCAGAAGGGTAGTTGTGCAGCCTTTTCCTTGAGTCCTTAGTCACAGTTCTGCATTAGTTTAAAGGTACTAATCTTCTCAGGACTCCAGTCCCACTCGTGCCAGTACCCGTTTCCGTACAAGAACTCTGAGTACCCCAGGGCTCCCCTGGGCTTGCCGGGCCACACTCACACCCGTAGGCCCTTCACTGTGCCCCTCTGTAGGCCGAGTGAAGCATAACAAACTGCACTCTTTCTTGGGAAAGCTAGATTTCCTCAGCTCACCAGCAGCCTCTGGAACACGGTTCTAGCAAGGCCAGCATACCATGGAAGTCTGCCTCATCACCCTATTCTGAGCTGTACTGAGCAAAACTCTCTGCTTTGAAGTCCTTCGAGGACCTCATACCTGAAGTCACCGTATCTCAAGGAGAAAGACGGCTTGCATTCCAACTTCCACTAAAGCACAGTTTTCTGTGTAACACTTCAGGCTTTGGGGACATGCACAGGGCTCTTAGGAGACCTAGGGCAGTCTATTGTCTAGGCACGTCGCTACATGTACAACACCCTGTGCAGAAAACTTGATTCTGGGAAGAGCCAAGTAGCTAGCTAGGTCTCTTTTGTCCTCTTAGAAACCACAGATACTTACGCTACGTGTCAATCTGGAAACAGGACCTGATGGGACTAGCCTTGTTTCCCATCATGAAAGCTCCTTTTATGCGCCTTGAAGCTAAGTGAAAAACACTGTTGGTGTCGGGCTTATACACACGACAGGCATGGCTGTGAGAGGGAAAAAGAGGTGTCACGAAGAAACATGGTATTCCAGTTTCTGAGTCAGAGCTGATCCTGTCCTGTTCTATAGCTAAAGGGAAACTCAAAGTGAGGCCTAACTTCGAAGGAGGGCCCTGATATGCCTTACAGCGGGTTAGGCGTGCAACAGCTTCCATGAGGCCTTAGTCGCTCTCCTGCTTTAGTTGAACGCTAGTAAGCTTTTCAGGCCGCCTAGATCCCTCGCGGCAGCACTCGTTTCCGTACAAGGATACTGAGTACCCGCAGGCTCCCCTTGGCTTGCTGGGCCGCACTCAGACCCGTAGGCCCATCAGGGTGCCCCTGGGTAGGCCGAGTGAAGGGTAACCCGCTGCACTCTTCCTTGGGCGAGCTAGATATCCCCAGCTCACCAACGGCTTCATCAACACGGTTCTAGCAAGGCCAGCATACCATGGAAGTCGTCCTCGTTGCCCTAGTCTGAGCGGTACTGAGAAAAACTCTCTGCTTAGAAGTCCTTCTAGGACCTCATCCCTGAAGTCACCGTATCTCTAGGAGAAAGGCAGCTTGCACAGCAACTTCCACTACAGCACAGTTTTGTGTGGAACACTTCAGGTTTTTGGGAGAGGCACAGGACCCTAGGAGACCTAAGGCAGTCTTTCATCGAAGCAGTTCGCTACACGCAGAGCGCCCTATGCAGAAAAGTTGAATCAGGGAAGAGCCAGGGAGGTAGCTAGGTCTGTTTTGACCTGCCAGTACCCACAGACACTTATGCTGCATGTCAATCTGGTGATGGTGCCTGATGCGACTGGCCTTGTTTTCCCACCTTGAAAGCTCTTCTTCTGCGCCTTGAAGCTCCCTTAAAAACACTGTGGATGTCAGGCTTATACTCACGGCAGGCATGGCTGTGAGAGGGCAAAAGAGGTTTCACGACGAGACAGGGTATTTCAGTTTCTAAATCAGAGCTCATCCTGTCCTGTTTTATAGCTAAGGGGAAACTCAAAGTGAGCCCTCGCTTCGAAGGCGGCCCCTGATATGCCTTACAGCGGGGTAGGCGTGCAACAGCTTCCATGAGGCCTTAGTCGCTCTTCTGCTTTAGTTGAACGCTAGTAAGCTTTTCAGGCCTCCTAGATCCCTCGCGGCAGCACTCGTTTCCGTACAAGGATACTGAGTACCCCCAGGCTCCCCTGGGCTTGCTGGGCCACACTCAGACCCGTAGGCCCATCAGGGTGCCCCTGGGTAGGCCAAGTGAAGGGTAACCCGCTGCACTCTTCCTTGGGCGAGCTAGATATCCCCAGCTCACCAACGGCTTCATCAACACGGTTCTAGCAAGGCCAGCATACCATGGAAGTCGTCCTCGTTGCCCTAGTCTGAGCGGTACTGAGAAAAACTCTCTGCTTACAAGTCCTTCTAGGACCTCATCCCTGAAGTCACCGTATCTCTAGGAGAAAGGCAGCTTGCACTGCAACTTCCACTACAGCACAGTTTTGTGTGGAACACTTCAGGTTGTTGGGAGAGGCAAAGGAACCTAGGAGACCTAGGGCAGTCTTTCATCTAAGCAGTTCGCTACACGCAGAGCGCCCTATGCAGAAAAGTTGAATCAGGGAAGAGCCAGGGAGGTAGCTAGGTCTCTTTTGACCTGCCAGTACCCACAGACACTTATGCTGCATGTCAATCTGGTGATGGTGCCTGATGCGACTGGCCTTGTTTTCCCACCTTGAAAGCTCTTCTTCTGCGCCTTGAAGCTCCCTTAAAAACACTGTGGTTGTCAGGCTTATACTCACGGCAGGCATGGCTGTGAGAGGGCAAAAGAGGTTTCACGACGAGACAGGGTATTTCAGTTTCTAAATCAGAGCTCATCCTGTCCTGTTTTATAGCTAAGGGGAAACTCAAAGTGAGCCCTCGCTTCGAAGGCGGCCCCTGATATGCCTTACAGCGGGGTAGGCGTGCAACAGCTTCCATGAGGCTTTAGTCGCTCTTCTGCTTTAGTTGAACGCTAGTAAGCTTTTCAGGCCTCCTAGATCCCTCGCGGCAGCACTCGTTTCCGTACAAGGATACTGAGTACCCGCAGGCTCCCCTGGGCTTGCTGGGCCACACTCAGACCCGTAGGCCCATCAGGGTGCCCCTGGGTAGGCCGAGTGAAGGGTAACCCGCTGCACTCTTCCTTGGGCGAGCTAGATATCCCCAGCTCACCAACGGCTTCATCAACACGGTTCTAGCAAGGCCAGCATACCATGGAAGTCGTCCTCGTTGCCCTAGTCTGAGCGGTACTGAGAAAAACTCTCTGCTTACAAGTCCTTCTAGGACCTCATCCCTGAAGTCACCGTATCTCTAGGAGAAAGGCAGCTTGCACAGCAACTTCCAATACAGCACAGTTTTGTGTGGAACACTTCAGGTTTTGGGGAGAGGCACAGGACCCTAGGAGACCTAGGGCAGTCTTTCATCTAAGCAGTTCGCTACACGCAGAGCGCCCTATGCAGAAAAGTTGAATCAGGGAAGAGCCAGGGAGGTAGCTAGGTCTCTTTTGACCTGCCAGTACCCACGGACACTTATGCTGCGTGTCAACCTGGTGATGGTGCCTGATGCGACTGGCTTTGTTTTCCCACCTTGAAAGCTCTTCTTATGCGCCTTGAAGCTCCCTTAAAAACACTGTGGTTGTCAGGCTTATACTCACGGCAGGCATGGCTGTGAGAGGGAAAAAGAGGTTACACGAAGAGACAGGGTATTTCAGTTTCTGAGTCAGAGCTCATCCTGCCTTGTTATGTAGCTAAATGGAAACTCAAAGTGAGCCCTAGCTTCGAAGGAGGGCCCTGATATGCCATGCAGCGGGATAGGCGTACAACAGCTTCTATGAAGCCTTAGTCACTCTTCTGCTTTAGCTGAACGCTAGTAAGCTTTTCTGGACTCCTAGACCCCTCGCGGCAGCACTCGCTTCCCTACAAAGGCACTGAGCAGCCCCAGGCTCTCCTGAGTCGAAGATCAACATTCAGACACGTAGACCCTTCGGAGTACCCGTGTCTGTGCCGAGTGAAGGAGAGCATGATGCACACTTCGTCGCGGGACCTAGATTTTCTCAGCTCACCAATAGCCTCAGGAACATGATTCTAGGAGGTGCAGCATGCCATGCAAGTCTGCCTGCTTACAGTAGTCCGAGCTGTACTGAGAAAAACTCTTTGCTTACAATTCCTTCTACCACCTCATAGCTGAAGTCAACCTACCTCTAGGAGAAAGTCGGCTTGTGGTCCAAGTGCAACTAGAGCACACTTTCTGGTATAATGCTACAGGCTTTTGGAAGATGCCCAGGAGCCAGGACACCTAGGGAATTCTTTCATTTAGGCAGTTCGCTACACGCAGAACACCCGGCATAGGAAAGTGGATTCTCCAAGACCCAGGGAGTAGCTAGGTCTCTTTTGACTTGTTAGAAAGCACAGATGCTTCTTCTGCGTGTCAACCTGGAAATGGCGGCCTTAGGAGTCAAGCCTTGTTTTCCCGTCTTGAAAGCTCCATTCAAGCGGCCTTAAAGCTACCTGAAAAACACTGTGGTTGTGGGACTTGTATTCACTCCAGGCATGGCTCTGGAAGAACATGAGTTATCTCGAAAGAAAGCGGGTGCTTCCAGGCTCTGGTTAGGAGCATATCCTGCCCTGCACTAGAGCTAAGGGGAATCTTGACGTGCACTCTACCCTGGCCTACAGCTCTGATTTGCCATCCAGAAGGGTAGTTGTGCAGCCTTTTCCTTGAGTCCTTAGTCACAGTTCTGCATTAGTTTAAAGGTACTAATCTTCTCAGGACTCCAGTCCCACTCGTGCCAGTACCCGTTTCCGTACAAGAACTCTGAGTACCCCAGGGCTCCCCTGGGCTTGCCGGGCCACACTCACACCCGTAGGCCCTTCACTGTGCCCCTCTGTAGGCCGAGTGAAGCATAACAAACTGCACTCTTTCTTGGGAAAGCTAGATTTCCTCAGCTCACCAGCAGCCTCAGGAACACGGTTCTAGCAAGTCCAGCATACCATGGAAGTCTGCCTCATCGCCCTATTCTGAGCTGTACTGAGCAAAACTCTCTGCTTTGAAGTCCTTCGAGGACCTCATACCTGAAGTCACCGTATCTCAAGGAGAAAGACGGCTTGCATTCCAACTTCCACTAAAGCACAGTTTTCTGTGTAACACTTCAGGCTTTGGGGACATGCACAGGGCTCTTAGGAGACCTAGGGCAGTCTATTGTCTAGGCACGTCGCTACATGTACAACACCCTGTGCAGAAAACTTGATTCTGGGAAGAGCCAAGTAGGGAGCTAGGTCTGTTTTGTCCTCTTAGAAACCACAGATACTTACGCTACGTGTCAATCTGGAAACAGGATCTGATGGGACTAGCCTTGTTTCCCATCATGAAAGCTCCTTTTATGCGCCTTGAAGCTAAGTGAAAAACACTGTTGGTGTCGGGCTTATACACACAACAGGCATGGCTGTGAGAGGGAAAAAGAGGTGTCACGAAGAAACATGGTATTCCAGTTTCTGAGTCAGAGCTGATCCTGTCCTGTTCTATAGCTAAAGGGAAACTCAAAGTGAGGCCTAACTTCGAAGGAGGGCCCTGATATGCCTTACAGTGGGTTAGGCGTGCAACAGCTTCCATGAGGCCTTAGTCACTCTTCTGCTTTAGTTGAACGCTAGTAAGCTTTTCAGGCCTCCTAGATCCCTCGCGGCAGCACTCGTTTCCGTACAAGGATACTGAGTACCCCCAGGCTCCCCTGGGCTTGCTGGGCCGCACTCAGACCCGTAGGCCCATCAGGGTGCCCCTGGGTAGGCCGAGTGAAGGGTAACCCGCTGCACTCTTCCTTGGGCGAGCTAGATATCCCCAGCTCACCAACGGCTTCATGAACACGGTTCTAGCAAGGCCAGCATACCATGGAAGTCGTCCTCGTTGCCCTAGTCTGAGCGGTACTGAGAAAAACTCTCTGCTTACAAGTCCTTCTAGGACCTCATCCCTGAAGTCACCGTATCTCTAGGAGAAAGGCAGCTTGCACAGCAACTTCCACTACAGCACAGTTTTGTGTGGAACACTTCAGGTTTTTGGTAGAGGCACAGGACCCTAGGAGACCTAGGGCAGTCTTTCATCTAAGCAGTTCGCTACACGCAGAGCGCCCTATGCAGAAAAGTTGAATCAGGGAAGAGCCAGGGAGGTAGCTAGGTCTCTTTTGACCTGCCAGTACCCACGGACACTTATGCTGCGTGTCAACCTGGTGATGGTGCCTGATGCGACTGGCTTTGTTTTCCCACCTTGAAAGCTCTTCTTATGCGCCTTGAAGCTCCCTTAAAAACACTGTGGTTGTCAGGCTTATACTGACGGCAGGCATGGCTGTGAGAGGGCAAAAGAGGTTTCACGACGAGACAGGGTATTTCAG
The DNA here is from genome assembly GCF_028564815.1 of Eubalaena glacialis. Classification (NCBI taxonomy): domain Eukaryota; kingdom Metazoa; phylum Chordata; class Mammalia; order Artiodactyla; family Balaenidae; genus Eubalaena; species Eubalaena glacialis. Next base: position 95,139,310 of record NC_083724.1, read on the forward strand.
TTTCTAAATCAGAGCTCATCCTGTCCTGTTTTATAGCTAAAGGGAAACTCAAAGTGAGCCCTCGCTTCGAAGGCGGCCCCTGATATGCCTTACAGCGGGGTAGGCGTGCAACAGCTTCCATGAGGCCTTAGTCGCTCTTCTGCTTTAGTTGAACGCTAGTAAGCTTTTCAGGCCTCCTAGATCCCTCGCGGCAGCACTCGTTTCCGTACAAGGATACTGAGTACCCCCAGGCTCCCCTGGGCTTGCTGGGCCACACTCAGACCCGTAGGCCCATCAGGGTGCCCCTGGGTAGGCCGAGTGAAGGGTAACCCTCTGCACTCTTCCTTGGGCGAGCTAGATATCCCCAGCTCACCAATGGATTCATGAACACGGTTCTAGCAAGGCCAGCATACAATGGAAGTCGTCCTCGTTGCCCTAGTCTGAGCGGTACTGAGAAAAACTCTCTGCTTACAAGTCCTTCTAGGACCTCATCCCTGAAGTCACCGTATCTCTAGGAGAAAGGCAGCTTGCACTGCAACTTCCACTACAGCACAGTTTTGTGTGGAACACTTCAGGTTTTTGGGAGAGGCACAGGAACCTAGGAGACCTAGGGCAGTCTTTCATCTAAGCAGTTCGCTACACGCAGAGCGCCCTATGCAGAAAAGTTGAATCAGGGAAGAGCCAGGGAGGTAGCTAGGTCTCTTTTGACCTGCCAGTACCCACGGACACTTATGCTGCGTGTCAACCTGGTGATGGTGCCTGATGCGACTGGATTTGTTTTCCCACCTTGAAAGCTCTTCTTGTGCGCCTTGAAGCTCCCTTAAAAACACTGTGGTTGTCAGGCTTATACTCACGGCAGGCATGGCTGTGAGAGGGAAAAAGAGGTTACACGAAGAGACAGGGTATTTCAGTTTCTGAGTCAGAGCTCATCCTGCCTTGTTATGTAGCTAAATGGAAACTCAAAGTGAGCCCTAGCTTCGAAGGAGGGCCCTGATATGCCATGCAGCGGGATAGGCGTACAACAGCTTCTATGAAGCCTTAGTCACTCTTCTGCTTTAGCTGAACGCTAGTAAGCTTTTCTGGACTCCTAGACCCCTCGCGGCAGCACTCGCTTCCCTACAAAGGCACTGAGCAGCCCCAGGCTCTCCTGAGTCGAAGATCAACATTCAGACACGTAGACCCTTCGGAGTACCCGTGTCTGTGCCGAGTGAAGGAGAGCATGATGCACACTTCGTCGCGGGACCTAGATTTTCTCAGCTCACCAATAGCCTCAGGAACATGATTCTAGGAGGTGCAGCATGCCATGCAAGTCTGCCTGCTTACAGTAGTCCGAGCTGTACTGAGAAAAACTCTTTGCTTACAATTCCTTCTACCACCTCATAGCTGAAGTCAACCTACCTCTAGGAGAAAGTCGGCTTGTGGTCCAAGTGCAACTAGAGCACAGTTTCTGGTATAATGCTACAGGCTTTTGGAAGATGCCCAGGAGCCAGGACACCTAGGGAATTCTTTCATTTAGGCAGTTCGCTACACGCAGAACACCCGGCATAGGAAAGTGGATTCTCCAAGACCCAGGGAGTAGCTAGGTCTCTTTTGACTTGTTAGAAAGCACAGATGCTTCTTCTGCGTGTCAACCTGGAAATGGCGGCCTTAGGAGTCAAGCCTTGTTTTCCCGTCTTGAAAGCTCCATTCAAGCGGCCTTAAAGCTACCTGAAAAACACTGTGGTTGTGGGACTTGTATTCACTCCAGGCATGGCTCTGGAAGAACATGAGTTATCTCGAAAGAAAGCGGGTGCTTCCAGGCTCTGTTTAGGAGCATATCCTGCCCTGCACTAGAGCTAAGGGGAATCTTGACGTGCACTCTACCCTGTCCTACAGCTCTGATTTGCCATCCAGAAGGGTAGTTGTGCAGCCTTTTCCTTGAGTCCTTAGTCACAGTTCTGCATTAGTTTAAAGGTACTAATCTTCTCAGGACTCCAGTCCCACTCGTGCCAGTACCCGTTTCCGTACAAGAACTCTGAGTACCCCAGGGCTCCCCTGGGCTTGCCGGGCCACACTCACACCCGTAGCCCCTTCACTGTGCCCCTCTGTAGGCCGAGTGAAGCATAACAAACTGCACTCTTTCTTGGGAAAGCTAGATTTCCTCAGCTCACCAGCAGCCTCAGGAACACGGTTCTAGCAAGTCCAGCATACCATGGAAGTCTGCCTCATCGCCCTATTCTGAGCTGTACTGAGCAAAACTCTCTGCTTTGAAGTCCTTCGAGGACCTCATACCTGAAGTCACCGTATCTCAAGGAGAAAGACGGCTTGCATTCCAACTTCCACTAAAGCACAGTTTTCTGTGTAACAATTCAGGCTTTGGGGACATGCACAGGGCTCTTAGGAGACCTAGGGCAGTCTATTTTCTAGGCACGTCGCTACATGTACAACACCCTGTGCAGAAAACTTGATTCTGGGAAGAGCCAAGTAGGGAGCTAGGTCTGTTTTGTCCTCTTAGAAACCACAGATACTTACGCTACGTGTCAATCTGGAAACAGGACCTGATGGGACTAGCCTTGTTTCCCATCATGAAAGCTCCTTTTATGCGCCTTGAAGCTAAGTGAAAAACACTGTTGGTGTCGGGCTTATACACACAACAGGCATGGCTGTGAGAGGGAAAAAGAGGTGTCACGAAGAAACATGGTATTCCAGTTTCTGAGTCAGAGCTGATCCTGTCCTGTTCTATAGCTAAAGGGAAACTCAAAGTGAGGCCTAACTTCGAAGGAGGGCCCTGATATGCCTTACAGCGGGTTAGGCGTGCAACAGCTTCCATGAGGCCTTAGTCGCTCTCCTGCTTTAGTTGAACGCTAGTAAGCTTTTCAGGCCGCCTAGATCCCTCGCGGCAGCACTCGTTTCCGTACAAGGATACTGAGTACCCGCAGGCTCCCCTGGGCTTGCTGGGCCGCACTCAGACCCGTAGGCCCATCAGGGTGCCCCTGGGTAGGCCGAGTGAAGGGTAACCCGCTGCACTCTTCCTTGGGCGAGCTAGATATCCCCAGCTCACCAACGGCTTCATGAACACGGTTCTAGCAAGGCCAGCATACCATGGAAGTCGTCCTCGTTGCCCTAGTCTGAGCGGTACTGAGAAAAACTCTCTGCTTACAAGTCCTTCTAGGACCTCATCCCTGAAGTCACCGTATCTCTAGGAGAAAGGCAGCTTGCACAGCACTTCCACTACAGCACAGTTTTGTGTGGAACTCTTCAGGTTTTTGGTAGAGGCACAGGACCCTAGGAGACCTAGGGCAGTCTTTCATCTAAGCAGTTCGCTACACGCAGAGCGCCCTATGCAGAAAAGTTGAATCAGGGAAGAGCCAGGGAGGTAGCTAGGTCTCTTTTGACCTGCCAGTACCCACGGACACTTATGCTGCGTGTCAACCTGGTGATGGTGCCTGATGCGACTGGCTTTGTTTTCCCACCTTGAAAGCTCTTCTTATGCGCCTTGAAGCTCCCTTAAAAACACTGTGGTTGTCAGGCTTATACTCACGGCAGGCATGGCTGTGAGAGGGCAAAAGAGGTTTCACGACGAGACAGGGTATTTCAGTTTCTAAATCAGAGCTCATCCTGTCCTGTTTTATAGCTAAAGGGAAACTCAAAGTGAGCCCTCGCTTCGAAGGCGGCCCCTGATATGCCTTACAGCGGGGTAGGCGTGCAACAGCTTCCATGAGGCCTTAGTCGCTCTTCTGCTTTAGTTGAACGTTAGTAAACTTTTCAGGCCTCCTAGATCCCTCGCGGCAGCACTCGTTTCCGTACAAGGATACTGAGTACCCCCAGGCTCCCCTGGGCTTGCTGGGCCACACTCAGAGCCGTAGGCCCATCAGGGTGCCCCTGGGTAGGCCGAGTGAAGGGTAACCCTCTGCACTCTTCCTTGGGCGAGCTAGATATCCCCAGCTCACCAATGGATTCATGAACACGGTTCTAGCAAGGCCAGCATACCATGGAAGTCGTCCTCGTTGCCCTAGTCTGAGCGGTACTGAGAAAAACTCTCTGCTTACAAGTCCTTCTAGGACCTCATCCCTGAAGTCACCGTATCTCTAGGAGAAAGGCAGCTTGCACTGCAACTTCCACTACAGCACAGTTTTGTGTGGAACACTTCAGGTTTTTGGGAGAGGCACAGGAACCTAGGAGACCTAGGGCAGTCTTTCATCTAAGCAGTTCGCTACACGCAGAGCGCCCTATGCAGAAAAGTTGAATCAGGGAAGAGCCAGGGAGGTAGCTAGGTCTCTTTTGACCTGCCAGTACCCACAGACACTTATGCTGCATGTCAATCTGGTGATGGTGCCTGATGCGACTGGCCTTGTTTTCCCACCTTGAAAGCTCTTCTTATGCGCCTTGAAGCTCCCTTAAAAACACTGTGGTTGTCAGGCTTATACTCACGGCAGGCATGGCTGTGAGAGGGCAAAAGAGGTTTCACGACGAGACAGGGTATTTCAGTTTCTAAATCAGAGCTCATCCTGTCCTGTTTTATAGCTAAAGGGAAACTCAAAGTGAGCCCTCGCTTCGAAGGCGGCCCCTGATATGCCTTACAGCGGGGTAGGCGTGCAACAGCTTCCATGAGGCCTTAGTCGCTCTTCTGCTTTAGTTGAACGTTAGTAAACTTTTCAGGCCTCCTAGATCCCTCGCGGCAGCACTCGTTTCCGTACAAGGATACTGAGTACCCCCAGGCTCCCCTGGGCTTGCTGGGCCACACTCAGAGCCGTAGGCCCATCAGGGTGCCCCTGGGTAGGCCGAGTGAAGGGTAACCCTCTGCACTCTTCCTTGGGCGAGCTAGATATCCCCAGCTCACCAATGGATTCATGAACACGGTTCTAGCAAGGCCAGCATACCATGGAAGTCGTCCTCGTTGCCCTAGTCTGAGCGGTACTGAGAAAAACTCTCTGCTTACAAGTCCTTCTAGGACCTCATCCCTGAAGTCACCGTATCTCTAGGAGAAAGGCAGCTTGCACTGCAACTTCCACTACAGCACAGTTTTGTGTGGAACACTTCAGGTTTTTGGGAGAGGCACAGGAACCTAGGAGACCTAGGGCAGTCTTTCATCTAAGCAGTTCGCTACACGCAGAGCGCCCTATGCAGAAATGTTGAATCAGGGAAGAGCCAGGGAGGTAGCTAGGTCTCTTTTGACCTGCCAGTACCCACAGACACTTATGCTGCATGTCAATCTGGTGATGGTGCCTGATGCGACTGGCCTTGTTTTCCCACCTTGAAAGCTCTTCTTATGCGCCTTGAAGCTCCCTTAAAAACACTGTGGTTGTCAGGCTTATACTCACGGCAGGCATGGCTGTGAGAGGGCAAAAGAGGTTTCACGACGAGACAGGGTATTTCAGTTTCTAAATCAGAGCTCATCCTGTCCTGTTTTATAGCTAAAGGGAAACTCAAAGTGAGCCCTCGCTTCGAAGGCGGCCCCTGATATGCCTTACAGCGGGGTAGGCGTGCAACAGCTTCCATGAGGCCTTAGTCGCTCTTCTGCTTTAGTTGAACGCTAGTAAGCTTTTCAGGCCTCCTAGATCCCTCGCGGCAGCACTCGTTTCCGTACAAGGATACTGAGTACCCCCAGGCTCCCCTGGGCTTGCTGGGCCGCACTCAGACCCGTAGGCCCATCAGGGTGCCCCTGGGTAGGCCGAGTGAAGGGTAACCCGCTGCACTCTTCCTTGGGCGAGCTAGATATCCCCAGCTCACCAACGGCTTCATCAACACGGTTCTAGCAAGGCCAGCATACCATGGAAGTCGTCCTCGTTGCCCTAGTCTGAGCGGTACTGAGAAAAACTCTCTGCTTACAAGTCCTTCTAGGACCTCATCCCTGAAGTCACCGTATCTCTAGGAGAAAGGCAGCTTGCACAGCAACTTCCACTACAGCACAGTTTTGTGTGGAACACTTCAGGTTTTTGGGAGAGGCACAGGACCCTAGGAGACCTAGGGCAGTCTTTCATCTAAGCAGTTCGCTACACGCAGAGCGCCCTATGCAGAAAAGTTGAATCAGGGAAGAGCCAGGGAGGTAGCTAGGTCTCTTTTGACCTGCCAGTACCCACAGACACTTATGCTGCATGTCAATCTGGTGATGGTGCCTGATGCGACTGGCCTTGTTTTCCCACCTTGAAAGCTCTTCTTATGCGCCTTGAAGCTCCCTTAAAAACACTGTGGTTGTCAGGCTTATACTCACGGCAGGCATGGCTGTGAGAGGGCAAAAGAGGTTTCACGACGAGACAGGGTATTTCAGTTTCTGAGTCAGAGCTCATCCTGCCTTGTTATGTAGCTAAATGGAAACTCAAAGTGAGCCCTAGCTTCGAAGGAGGGCCCTGATATGCCATGCAGCGGGATAGGCGTACAACAGCTTCTATGAAGCCTTAGTCACTCTTCTGCTTTAGCTGAACGCTAGTAAGCTTTTCTGGACTCCTAGACCCCTCGCGGCAGCACTCGCTTCCCTACAAAGGCACTGAGCACCCCCAGGCTCTCCTGAGTCGAAGATCAACATTCAGACACGTAGACCCTTCGGAGTACCCGTGTCTGTGCCGAGTGAAGGAGAGCATGATGCACACTTCGTCGCGGGACCTAGATTTTCTCAGCTCACCAATAGCCTCAGGAACATGATTCTAGGAGGTGCAGCATGCCATGCAAGTCTGCCTGCTTACAGTAGTCCGAGCTGTACTGAGAAGAACTCTTTGCTTACAATTCCTTCTACCACCTCATAGCTGAAGTCAACCTACCTCTAGGAGAAAGTCGGCTTGTGGTCCAAGTGCAACTAGAGCACACTTTCTGGTATAATGCTACAGGCTTTTGGAAGATGCCCAGGAGCCAGGACACCTAGGGAATTCTTTCATTTAGGCAGTTCGCTACACGCAGAACACCCGGCATAGGAAAGTGGATTCTCCAAGACCCAGGGAGTAGCTAGGTCTCTTTTGACTTGTTAGAAAGCACAGATGCTTCTTCTGCGTGTCAACCTGGAAATGGCGGCCTTAGGAGTCAAGCCTTGTTTTCCCGTCTTGAAAGCTCCATTCAAGCGGCCTTAAAGCTACCTGAAAAACACTGTGGTTGTGGGACTTGTATTCACTCCAGGCATGGCTCTGGAAGAACATGAGTTATCTCGAAAGAAAGCGGGTGCTTCCAGGCTCTGGTTAGGAGCATATCCTGCCCTGCACTAGAGCTAAGGGGAATCTTGACGTGCACTCTACCCTGGCCTACAGCTCTGATTTGCCATCCAGAAGGGTAGTTGTGCAGCCTTTTCCTTGAGTCCTTAGTCACAGTTCTGCATTAGTTTAAAGGTACTAATCTTCTCAGGACTCCAGTCCCACTCGTGCCAGTACCCGTTTCCGTACAAGAACTCTGAGTACCCCAGGGCTCCCCTGGGCTTGCCGGGCCACACTCACACCCGTAGGCCCTTCACTGTGCCCCTCTGTAGGCCGAGTGAAGCATAACAAACTGCACTCTTTCTTGGGAAAGCTAGATTTCCTCAGCTCACCAGCAGCCTCAGGAACACGGTTCTAGCAAGTCCAGCATACCATGGAAGTCTGCCTCATCGCCCTATTCTGAGCTGTGTACTGAGCAAAACTCTCTGCTTTGAAGTCCTTCGAGTACCTCATACCTGAAGTCACCGTATCTCAAGGAGAAAGACGGCTTGCATTCCAACTTCCACTAAAGCACAGTTTTCTGTGTAACACTTCAGGCTTTGGGGACATGCACAGGGCTCTTAGGAGACCTAGGGCAATCTATTGTCTAGGCACGTCGCTACATGTACAACACCCTGTGCAGAAAACTTGATTCTGGGAAGAGCCAAGTAGGGAGCTAGGTCTGTTTTGTCCTCTTAGAAACCACAGATACTTACGCTACGTGTCAATCTGGAAACAGGACCTGATGGGACTAGCCTTGTTTCCCATCATGAAAGCTCCTTTTATGCGCCTTGAAGCTAAGTGAAAAACACTGTTGGTGTCGGGCTTATACACACAACAGGCATGGCTGTGAGAGGGAAAAAGAGGTGTCACGAAGAAACATGGTATTCCAGTTTCTGAGTCAGAGCTGATCCTGTCCTGTTCTATAGCTAAAGGGAAACTCAAAGTGAGGCCTAACTTCGAAGGAGGGCCCTGATATGCCTTACAGCGGGTTAGGCGTGCAACAGCTTCCATGAGGCCTTAGTCGCTCTCCTGCTTTAGTTGAACGCTAGTAAGCTTTTCAGGCCGCCTAGATCCCTCGCGGCAGCACTCGTTTCCGTACAAGGATACTGAGTACCCGCAGGCTCCCCTGGGCTTGCTGGGCCGCACTCAGACCCGTAGGCCCATCAGGGTGCCCCTGGGTAGGCCGAGTGAAGGGTAACCCGCTGCACTCTTCCTTGGGCGAGCTAGATATCCCCAGCTCACCAACGGCTTCATGAACACGGTTCTAGCAAGGCCAGCATACCATGGAAGTCGTCCTCGTTGCCCTAGTCTGAGCGGTACTGAGAAAAACTCTCTGCTTACAAGTCCTTCTAGGACCTCATCCCTGAAGTCACCGTATCTCTAGGAGAAAGGCAGCTTGCACAGCACTTCCACTACAGCACAGTTTTGTGTGGAACACTTCAGGTTTTTGGTAGAGGCACAGGACCATAGGAGACCTAGGGCAGTCTTTCATCTAAGCAGTTCGCTACACGCAGAGCGCCCTATGCAGAAAAGTTGAATCAGGGAAGAGCCAGGGAGGTAGCTAGGTCTCTTTTGACCTGCCAGTACCCACGGACACTTATGCTGCGTGTCAACCTGGTGATGGTGCCTGATGCGACTGGCTTTGTTTTCCCACCTTGAAAGCTCTTCTTATGCGCCTTGAAGCTCCCTTAAAAACACTGTGGTTGTCAGGCTTATACTCACGGCAGGCATGGCTGTGAGAGGGCAAAAGAGGTTTCACGACGAGACAGGGTATTTCAGTTTCTAAATCAGAGCTCATCCTGTCCTGTTTTATAGCTAAAGGGAAACTCAAAGTGAGCCCTCGCTTCGAAGGCGGCCCCTGATATGCCTTACAGCGGGGTAGGCGTGCAACAGCTTCCATGAGGCCTTAGTCACTCTTCTGCTTTAGTTGAACGTTAGTAAGCTTTTCAGGCCTCCTAGATCCCTCGCGGCAGCACTCGTTTCCGTACAAGGATACTGAGTACCCCCAGGCTCCCCTGGGCTTGCTGGGCCACACTCAGACCCGTAGGCCCATCAGGGTGCCCCTGGGTAGGCCGAGTGAAGGGTAACCCTCTGCACTCTTTCTTGGGCGAGCTAGATATCCCCAGCTCACCAATGGATTCATGAACACGGTTCTAGCAAGGTCAGCATACCATGGAAGTCGTCCTCGTTGCCCTAGTCTGAGCGGTACTGAGAAAAACTCTCTGCTTACAAGTCCTTCTAGGACCTCATCCCTGAAGTCACCGTATCTCTAGGAGAAAGGCAGCTTGCACTGCAACTTCCACTACAGCACAGTTTTGTGTGGAACACTTCAGGTTTTTGGGAGAGGCACAGGACCCTAGGAGACCTAGGGCAGTCTTTCATCTAAGCAGTTCGCTACACGCAGAGCGCCCTATGCAGAAATGTTGAATCAGGGAAGAGCCAGGGAGGTAGCTAGGTCTCTTTTGACCTGCCAGTACCCACAGACACTTATGCTGCATGTCAATCTGGTGATGGTGCCTGATGCGACTGGCCTTGTTTTCCCACCTTGAAAGCTCTTCTTATGCGCCTTGAAGCTCCCTTAAAAACACTGTGGTTGTCAGGCTTATACTCACGGCAGGCATGGCTGTGAGAGGGCAAAAGAGGTTTCACGACGAGACAGGGTATTTCAGTTGCTAAATCAGAGCTCATCCTGTCCTGTTTTATAGCTAAAGGGAAACTCAAAGTGAGCCCTCGCTTCGAAGGCGGCCCCTGATATGCCTTACAGCGGGGTAGGCGTGCAACAGCTTCCATGAGGCCTTAGTCGCTCTTCTGCTTTAGTTGAACGCTAGTAAGCTTTTCAGGCCTCCTAGATCCCTCGCGGCAGCACTCGTTTCCGTACAAGGATACTGAGTACCCCCAGGCTCCCCTGGGCTTGCTGGGCCGCACTCAGACCCGTAGGCCCATCAGGGTGCCCCTGGGTAGGCCGAGTGAAGGGTAACCCGCTGCACTCTTCCTTGGGCGAGCTAGATATCCCCAGCTCACCAACGGCTTCATGAACACGGTTCTAGCAAGGCCAGCATACCATGGAAGTCGTCCTCGTTGCCCTAGTCTGAGCGGTACTGAGAAAATCTCTCTGCTTACAAGTCCTTCTAGGACCTCATCCCTGAAGTCACCGTATCTCTAGGAGAAAGGCAGCTTGCACAGCAACTTCCACTACAGCACAGTTTTGTGTGGAACACTTCAGGTTTTTGGGAGAGGCACAGGACCCTAGGAGACCTAGGGCAGTCTTTCATCTAAGCAGTTCGCTACACGCAGAGCGCCCTATGCAGAAAAGTTGAATCAGGGAAGAGCCAGGGAGGTAGCTAGGTCTCTTTTGACCTGCCAGTACCCACGGACACTTATGCTGCGTGTCAACCTGGTGATGGTGCCTGATGCGACTGGCTTTGTTTTCCCACCTTGAAAGCTCTTCTTATGCGACTTGAAGCTCCCTTAAAAACACTGTGGTTGTCAGGCTTATACTCACGGCAGGCATGGCTGTGAGAGGGAAAAAGAGGTTACACGAAGAGACAGGGTATTTCAGTTTCTGAGTCAGAGCTCATCCTGCCTTGTTATGTAGCTAAATGGAAACTCAAAGTGAGCCCTAGCTTCGAAGGAGGGCCCTGATATGCCATGCAGCGGGATAGGCGTACAACAGCTTCTATGAAGCCTTAGTCACTCTTCTGCTTTAGCTGAACGCTAGTAAGCTTTTCTGGACTCCTAGACCCCTCGCGGCAGCACTCGCTTCCCTACAAAGGCACTGAGCACCCCCAGGCTCTCCTGAGTCGAAGATCAACATTCAGACACGTAGACCCTTCGGAGTACCCGTGTCTGTGCCGAGTGAAGGAGAGCATGATGCACACGTCGTCGCGGGACCTAGATTTTCTCAGCTCACCAATAGCCTCAGGAACATGATTCTAGGAGGTGCAGCATGCCATGCAAGTCTGCCTGCTTACAGTAGTCCGAGCTGTACTGAGAAAAACTCTTTGCTTACAATTCCTTCTACCACCTCATAGCTGAAGTCAACCTACCTCTAGGAGAAAGTCGGCTTGTGGTCCAAGTGCAACTAGAGCACAGTTTCTGGTATAATGCTACAGGCTTTTGGAAGATGCCCAGGAGCCAGGACACCTAGGGAATTCTTTCATTTAGGCAGTTCGCTACACGCAGAACACCCGGCATAGGAAAGTGGATTCTCCAAGACCCAGGGAGTAGCTAGGTCTCTTTTGACTTGTTAGAAAGCACAGATGCTTCTTCTGCGTGTCAACCTGGAAATGGCGGCCTTAGGAGTCAAGCCTTGTTTTCCCGTCTTGAAAGCTCCATTCAAGCGGCCTTAAAGCTACCTGAAAAACACTGTGGTTGTGGGACTTGTATTCACTCCAGGCATGGCTCTGGAAGAACATGAGTTATCTCGAAAGAAAGCGGATGCTTCCAGGCTCTGGTTAGGAGCATATCCTGCCCTGCACTAGAGCTAAGGGGAATCTTGACGTGCACTCTACCCTGGCCTACAGCTCTGATTTGCCATCCAGAAGGGTAGTTGTGCAGCCTTTTCCTTGAGTCCTTAGTCACAGTTCTGCATTAGTTTAAAGGTACTAATCTTCTCAGGACTCCAGTCCCACTCGTGCCAGTACCCATTTCCGTACAAGAACTCTGAGTACCCCAGGGCTCCCCTGGGCTTGCCGGGCCACACTCACACCCGTAGGCCCTTCACTGTGCCCCTCTGTAGGCCGAGTGAAGCATAACAAACTGCACTCTTTCTTGGGAAAGCTAGATTTCCTCAGCTCACCAGCAGCCTCAGGAACACGGTTCTAGCAAGTCCAGCATACCATGGAAGTCTGCCTCATCGCCCTATTCTGAGCTGTGTACTGAGCAAAACTCTCTGCTTTGAAGTCCTTCGAGTACCTCATACCTGAAGTCACCGTATCTCAAGGAGAAAGACGGCTTGCATTCCAACTTCCACTAAAGCACAGTGTTCTGTGTAACACTTCAGGCTTTGGGGACATGCACAGGGCTCTTAGGAGACCTAGGGCAGTCTATTGTCTAGGCACGTCGCTACATGTACAACACCCTGTGCAGAAAACTTGATTCTGGGAAGAGCCAAGTAGGGAGCTAGGTCTGTTTTGTCCTCTTAGAAACCACAGATACTTACGCTACGTGTCAATCTGGAAACAGGACCTGATGGGACTAGCCTTGTTTCCCATCATGAAAGCTCCTTTTATGCGCCTTGAAGCTAAGTGAAAAACACTGTTGGTGTCGGGCTTATACACACAACAGGCATGGCTGTGACAGGGAAAAAGAGGTGTCACGAAGAAACATGGTATTCCAGTTTCTGAGTCAGAGCTGACCCTGTCCCGTTCTATAGCTAAAGGGAAACTCAAAGTGAGGCCTAACTTCGAAGGAGGGCCCTGATATGCCTTACAGCGTGTTAGGCGTGCAACAGCTTCCATGAGGCCTTAGTCGCTCTCCTGCTTTAGTTGAACGCTAGTAAGCTTTTCAGGCCGCCTAGATCCCTCGCGGCAGCACTCGTTTCCGTACAAGGATACTGAGTACCCCCAGGCTCCCCTGGGCTTCCTGGGCCGCACTCAGACCCGTAGGCCCATCAGGGTGCCCCTGGGTAGGCCGAGTGAAGGGTAACCTGCTGCACTCTTCCTTGGGCGAGCTAGATATCCCCAGCTCACCAACGGCTTCATGAACACGGTTCTAGCAAGGCCAGCATACCATGGAAGTCGTCCTCGTTGCCCTAGTCTGAGCGGTACTGAGAAAAACTCTCTGCTTACAAGTCCTTCTAGGACCTCATCCCTGAAGTCACCGTATCTCTAGGAGAAAGGCAGCTTGCACAGCAACTTCCACTACAGCACAGTTTTGTGTGGAACACTTCAGGTTTTTGGTAGAGGCACAGGACCCTAGGAGACCTAGGGCAGTCTTTCATCTAAGCAGTTCGCTACACGCAGAGCGCCCTATGCAGAAAAGCTGAATCAGGGAAGAGCCAGGGAGGTAGCTAGGTCTCTTTTGACCTGCCAGTACCCACAGACACTTATGCTGCATGTCACTCTGGTGATGGTGCCTGATGCGACTGGCCTTGTTTTCCCACCTTGAAAGCTCTTCTTATGCGCCTTGAAGCTCCCTTAAAAACACTGTGGTTGTCAGGCTTATACTCACGGCAGGCATGGCTGTGAGAGGGCAAAAGAGGTTTCACGATGAGACAGGGTATTTCAGTTTCTAAATCAGAGCTCATCCTGTCCTGTTTTATAGCTAAAGGGAAACTCAATGTGAGCCCTCGCTTCGAAGGCGGCCTCTGATATGCCTTACAGCGGGGTAGGCGTGCAACAGCTTCCATGAGGCCTTAGTCGCTCTTCTGCTTTAGTTGAACGCTAGTAAGCTTTTCAGGCCTCCTAGATCCCTCGCGGCAGCACTCGTTTCCGTACAAGGATACTGAGTACCCCCAGGCTCCCCTGGGCTTGCTGGGCCGCACTCAGACCCGTAGGCCCATCAGGGTGCCCCTGGGTAGGCCGAGTGAAGGGTAACCCGCTGCACTCTTCCTTGGGCGAGCTAGATATCCCCAGCTCACCAACGGCTTCATTAACACGGTTCTAGCAAGGCCAGCATACCATGGAAGTCGTCCTCGTTGCCCTAGTCTGAGCGGTACTGAGAAAATCTCTCTGCTTACAAGTCCTTCTAGGACCTCATCCCTGAAGTCACCGTATCTCTAGGAGAAAGGCAGCTTGCACAGCAACTTCCACTACAGCACAGTTTTGTGTGGAACACTTCAGGTTTTTGGTAGAGGCACAGGACCCTAGGAGACCTAAGACAGTCTTTCATCTAAGCAGTTCGCTACACGCAGAGCGCCCTATGCAGAAAAGTTGAATCAGGGAAGAGCCAGGGAGGTAGCTAGGTCTCTTTTGACCTGCCAGTACCCACGGACACTTATGCTGCGTGTCAACCTGGTGATGGTGCCTGATGCGACTGGATTTGTTTTCCCACCTTGAAAGCTCTTCTTCTGCGCCTTGAAGCTCCCTTAAAAACACTGTGGTTGTCAGGCTTATACTCACGGCAGGCATGGCTGTGAGAGGGAAAAAGAGGTTACACGAAGAGACAGGGTATTTCAGTTTCTGAGTCAGAGCTCATCCTGCCTTGTTATGTAGCTAAATGGAAACTCAAAGTGAGCCCTAGCTTCGAAGGAGGGCCCTGATATGCCATGCAGCGGGATAGGCGTACAACAGCTTCTATGAAGCCTTAGTCACTCTTCTGCTTTAGCTGAACGCTAGTAAGCTTTTCTGGACTCCTAGACCCCTCGCGGCAGCACTCGCTTCCCTACAAAGGCACTGAGCACCCCCAGGCTCTCCTGAGTCGAAGATCAACATTCAGACACGTAGACCCTTCGGAGTACCCGTGTCTGTGCCGAGTGAAGGAGAGCATGATGCACACTTCGTCGCGGGACCTAGATTTTCTCAGCTCACCAATAGCCTCAGGAACATGATTCTAGGAGGTGCAGCATGCCATGCAAGTCTGCCTGCTTACAGTAGTCCGAGCTGTACTGAGAAAAACTCTTTGCTTACAATTCCTTCTACCACCTCATAGCTGAAGTCAACCTACCTCTAGGAGAAAGTCGGCTTGTGGTCCAAGTGCAACTAGAGCACACTTTCTGGTATAATGCTACAGGCTTTTGGAAGATGCCCAGGAGCCAGGACACCTAGGGAATTCTTTCATTTAGGCAGTTCGCTACACGCAGAACACCCGGCATAGGAAAGTGGATTCTCCACGACCCAGGGAGTAGCTAGGTCTCTTTTGACTTGTTAGAAAGCACAGATGCTTCTTCTGCGTGTCAACCTGGAAATGGCGGCCTTAGGAGTCAAGCCTTGTTTTCCCGTCTTGAAAGCTCCATTCAAGCGGCCTTAAAGCTACCTGAAAAACACTGTGGTTGTGGGACTTGTATTCACTCCAGGCATGGCTCTGGAAGAACATGAGTTATCTCGAAAGAAAGCGGATGCTTCCAGGCTCTGGTTAGGAGCATATCCTGCCCTGCACTAGAGCTAAGGGGAATCTTGACGTGCACTCTACCCTGGCCTACAGCTCTGATTTGCCATCCAGAAGGGTAGTTGTGCAGCCTTTTCCTTGAGTCCTTAGTCACAGTTCTGCATTAGTTTAAAGGTACTAATCTTCTCAGGACTCCAGTCCCACTCGTGCCAGTACCCGTTTCCGTACAAGAACTCTGAGTACCCCAGGGCTCCCCTGGGCTTGCCGGGCCACACTCACACCCGTAGGCCCTTCACTGTGCCCCTCTGTAGGCCGAGTGAAGCATAACAAACTGCACTCTTTCTTGGGAAAGCTAGATTTCCTCAGCTCACCAGCAGCCTCAGGAACACGGTTCTAGCAAGTCCAGCATACCATGGAAGTCTGCCTCATCGCCCTATTCTGAGCTGTGTACTGAGCAAAACTCTCTGCTTTGAAGTCCTTCGAGTACCTCATACCTGAAGTCACCGTATCTCAAGGAGAAAGACGGCTTGCATTCCAACTTCCACTAAAGCACAGTGTTCTGTGTAACACTTCAGGCTTTGGGGACATGCACAGGGCTCTTAGGAGACCTAGGGCAGTCTATTGTCTAGGCACGTCGCTACATGTACAACACCCTGTGCAGAAAACTTGATTCTGGGAAGAGCCAAGTAGGGAGCTAGGTCTGTTTTGTCCTCTTAGAAACCACAGATACTTACGCTACGTGTCAATCTGGAAACAGGACCTGATGGGACTAGCCTTGTTTCCCATCATGAAAGCTCCTTTTATGCGCCTTGAAGCTAAGTGAAAAACACTGTTGGTGTCGGGCTTATACACACAACAGGCATGGCTGTGAGAGGGAAAAAGAGGTGTCACGAAGAAACATGGTATTCCAGTTTCTGAGTCAGAGCTGATCCTGTCCTGTTCTATAGCTAAAGGGAAACTCAAAGTGAGGCCTAACTTCGAAGGAGGGCCCTGATATGCCTTACAGCGGGTTAGGCGTGCAACAGCTTCCATGGGGCCTTAGTCGCTCTCCTGCTTTAGTTGAACGCTAGAAAGCTTTTCAGGCCGCCTAGATCCCTCGCGGCAGCACTCGTTTCCGTACAAGGATACTGAGTACCCCCAGTCTCCCCTGGGCTTCCTGGGCCGCACTCAGACCCGTAGGCCCATCAGGGTGCCCCTGGGTAGGCCGAGTGAAGGGTAACCTGCTGCACTCTTCCTTGGGCGATCTAGATATCCCCAGCTCACCAACGGCTTCATGAACACGGTTCTAGCAAGGCCAGCATACCATGGAAGTCGTCCTCGTTGCCCTAGTCTGAGCGGTACTGAGAAAAACTCTCTGCTTACAAGTCCTTCTAGGACCTCATCCCTGAAGTCACCGTATCTCTAGGAGAAAGGCAGCTTGCACAGCAACTTCCACTACAGCACAGTTTTGTGTGGAACACTTCAGGTTTTTGGTAGAGGCACAGGACCCTAGGAGACCTAGGGCAGTCTTTCATCTAAGCAGTTCGCTACACGCAGAGCGCCCTATGCAGAAAAGCTGAATCAGGGAAGAGCCAGGGAGGTAGCTAGGTCTCTTTTGACCTGCCAGTACCCACGGACACTTATGCTGCATGTCAATCTGGTGATGGTGCCTGATGCGACTGGCCTTGTTTTCCCACCTTGAAAGCTCTTCTTATGCGCCTTGAAGCTCCCTTAAAAACACTGTGGTTGTCAGGCTTATACTCACGGCAGGCATGGCTGTGAGAGGGCAAAAGAGGTTTCACGACGAGACAGGGTATTTCAGTTTCTAAATCAGAGCTCATCCTGTCCTGTTTTATAGCTAAAGGGAAACTCAAAGTGAGCCCTCGCTTCGAAGGCGGCCCCTGATATGCCTTACAGCGGGGTAGGCGTGCAACAGCTTCCATGAGGCCTTAGTCGCTCTTCTGCTTTAGTTGAACGCTAGTAAGCTTTTCAGGCCTCCTAGATCCCTCGCGGCAGCACTCGTTTCCGTACAAGGATACTGAATACCCCCAGGCTCCCCTGGGCTTGCTGGGCCACACTCAGAGCCGTAGGCCCATCAGGGTGCCCCTGGGTAGGCCGAGTGAAGGGTAACCCGCTGCACTCTTCCTTGGGCGAGCTAGATATCCCCAGCTCACCAACGGCTTCATCAACACGGTTCTAGCAAGGCCAGCATACCATGGAAGTCGTCCTCGTTGCCCTAGTCTGAGCGGTACTGAGAAAAACTCTCTGCTTACAAGTCCTTCTAGGACCTCATCCCTGAAGTCACCGTATCTCTAGGAGAAAGGCAGCTTGCACTGCAACTTCCACTACAGCACAGTTTTGTGTGGAACACTTCAGGTTTTTGGGAGAGGCAGAGGAACCTAGGAGACCTAGGGCAGTCTTTCATCTAAGCAGTTCGCTACACGCAGAGCGCCCTATGCAGAAAAGTTGAATCAGGGAAGAGCCAGGGAGGTAGCTAGGTCTCTTTTGACCTGCCAGTACCCACGGACACTTATGCTGCGTGTCAACCTGGTGATGGTGCCTGATGCGACTGGCTTTGTTTTCCCACCTTGAAAGCTCTTCTTCTGCGCCTTGAAGCTCCCTTAAAAACACTGTGGTTGTCAGGCTTATACTCACGGCAGGCATGGCTGTGAGAGGGAAAAAGAGGTTACACGAAGAGACAGGGTATTTCAGTTTCTGAGTCAGAGCTCATCCTGCCTTGTTATGTAGCTAAATGGAAACTCAAAGTGAGCCCTAGCTTCGAAGGAGGGCCCTGATATGCCATGCAGCGGTATAGGCGTACAACAGCTTCTATGAAGCCTTAGTCACTCTTCTGCTTTAGCTGAACGCTAGTAAGCTTTTCTGGACTCCTAGACCCCTCGCGGCAGCACTCGCTTCCCTACAAAGGCACTGAGCACCCCCAGGCTCTCCTGAGTCGAAGATCAACATTCAGACACGTAGACCCTTCGGAGTACCCGTGTCTGTGCCGAGTGAAGGAGAGCATGATGCACACTTCGTCGCGGGACCTAGATTTTCTCAGCTCACCAATAGCCTCAGGAACATGATTCTAGGAGGTGCAGCATGCCATGCAAGTCTGCCTGCTTACAGTAGTCCGAGCTGTACTGAGAAAAACTCTTTGCTTACAATTCCTTCTACCACCTCATAGCTGAAGTCAACCTACCTCTAGGAGAAAGTCGGCTTGTGGTCCAAGTGCAACTAGAGCACACTTTCTGGTATAATGCTACAGGCTTTTGGAAGATGCCCAGGAGCCAGGACACCTAGGGAATTCTTTCATTTAGGCAGTTCGCTACATGCAGAACACCCGGCATAGGAAAGTGGATTCTCCAAGACCCAGGGAGTAGCTAGGTCTCTTTTGACTTGTTAGAAAGCACAGATGCTTCTTCTGCGTGTCAACCTGGAAATGGCGGCCTTAGGAGTCAAGCCTTGTTTTCCCGTCTTGAAAGCTCCATTCAAGCGGCCTTAAAGCTACCTGAAAAACACTGTGGTTGTGGGACTTGTATTCACTCCAGGCATGGCTCTGGAAGAACATGAGTTATCTCGAAAGAAAGCGGGTGCTTCCAGGCTCTGGTTAGGAGCATATCCTGCCCTGCACTAGAGCTAAGGGGAATCTTGACGTGCACTCTACCCTGGCCTACAGCTCTGATTTGCCATCCAGAAGGGTAGTTGTGCAGCCTTTTCCTTGAGTCCTTAGTCACAGTTCTGCATTAGTTTAAAGGTACTAATCTTCTCAGGACTCCAGTCCCACTCGTGCCAGTACCCGTTTCCGTACAAGAACTCTGAGTACCCCAGGGCTCCCCTGGGCTTGCCGGGCCACACTCACACCCGTAGGCCCTTCACTGTGCCCCTCTGTAGGCCGAGTGAAGCATAACAAACTGCACTCTTTCTTGGGAAAGCTAGATTTCCTCAGCTCACCAGCAGCCTCAGGAACACGGTTCTAGCAAGTCCAGCATACCATGGAAGTCTGCCTCATCGCCCTATTCTGAGCTGTGTACTGAGCAAAACTCTCTGCTTTGAAGTCCTTCGAGTACCTCATACCTGAAGTCACCGTATCTCAAGGAGAAAGACGGCTTGCATTCCAACTTCCACTAAAGCACAGTGTTCTGTGTAACACTTCAGGCTTTGGGGACATGCACAGGGCTCTTAGGAGACCTAGGGCAGTCTATTGTCTAGGCACGTCGCTACATGTACAACACCCTGTGCAGAAAACTTGATTCTGGGAAGAGCCAAGTAGGGAGCTAGGTCTGTTTTGTCCTCTTAGAAACCACAGATACTTACGCTACGTGT
This sequence comes from Eubalaena glacialis, assembly GCF_028564815.1. Classification (NCBI taxonomy): domain Eukaryota; kingdom Metazoa; phylum Chordata; class Mammalia; order Artiodactyla; family Balaenidae; genus Eubalaena; species Eubalaena glacialis. The sequence goes on from NC_083724.1 coordinate 95,158,713, forward strand.
CAATCTGGAAACAGGACCTGATGGGACTAGCCTTGTTTCCCATCATGAAAGCTCCTTTTATGCGCCTTGAAGCTAAGTGAAAAACACTGTTGGTGTCGGGCTTATACACACAACAGGCATGGCTGTGAGAGGGAAAAAGAGGTGTCACGAAGAAACATGGTATTCCAGTTTCTGAGTCAGAGCTGATCCTGTCCTGTTCTATAGCTAAAGGGAAACTCAAAGTGAGGCCTAACTTCGAAGGAGGGCCCTGATATGCCTTACAGCGTGTTAGGCGTGCAACAGCTTCCATGGGGCCTTAGTCGCTCTCCTGCTTTAGTTGAACGCTAGTAAGCTTTTCAGGCCGCCTAGATCCCTCGCGGCAGCACTCGTTTCCGTACAAGGATACTGAGTACCCCCAGTCTCCCCTGGGCTTCCTGGGCCGCACTCAGACCCGTAGGCCCATCAGGGTGCCCCTGGGTAGGCCGAGTGAAGGGTAACCTGCTGCAGTCTTCCTTGGGCGATCTAGATATCCCCAGCTCACCAACGGCTTCATGAACACGGTTCTAGCAAGGCCAGCATACCATGGAAGTCGTCCTCGTTGCCCTAGTCTGAGCGGTACTGAGAAAAACTCTCTGCTTACAAGTCCTTCTAGGACCTCATCCCTGAAGTCACCGTATCTCTAGGAGAAAGGCAGCTTGCACAGCAACTTCCACTACAGCACAGTTTTGTGTGGAACACTTCAGGTTTTTGGTAGAGGCACAGGACCCTAGGAGACCTAGGGCAGTCTTTCATCTAAGCAGTTCGCTACACGCAGAGCGCCCTATGCAGAAAAGCTGAATCAGGGAAGAGCCAGGGAGGTAGCTAGGTCTCTTTTGACCTGCCAGTACCCACGGACACTTATGCTGCATGTCAATCTGGTGATGGTGCCTGATGCGACTGGCCTTGTTTTCCCACCTTGAAAGCTCTTCTTATGCGCCTTGAAGCTCCCTTAAAAACACTGTGGTTGTCAGGCTTATACTCACGGCAGGCATGGCTGTGAGAGGGCAAAAGAGGTTTCACGACGAGACAGGGTATTTCAGTTTCGAAATCAGAGCTCATCCTGTCCTGTTTTATAGCTAAAGGGAAACTCAAAGTGAGCCCTCGCTTCGAAGGCGGCCCCTGATATGCCTTACAGCGGGGTAGGCGTGCAACAGCTTCCATGAGGCCTTAGTCGCTCTTCTGCTTTAGTTGAACGCTAGTAAGCTTTTCAGGCCTCCTAGATCCCTCGCGGCAGCACTCGTTTCCGTACAAGGATACTGAATACCCCCAGGCTCCCCTGGGCTTGCTGGGCCGCACTCAGACCCGTAGGCCCATCAGGGTGCCCCTGGGTAGGCCGAGTGAAGGGTAACCCGCTGCACTCTTCCTTGGGCGAGCTAGATATCCCCAGCTCACCAACGGCTTCATCAACACGGTTCTAGCAAGGCCAGCATACCATGGAAGTCGTCCTCGTTGCCCTAGTCTGAGCGGTACTGAGAAAAACTCTCTGCTTACAAGTCCTTCTAGGACCTCATCCCTGAAGTCACCGTATCTCTAGGAGAAAGGCAGCTTGCACTGCAACTTCCACTACAGCACAGTTTTGTGTGGAACACTTCAGGTTTTTGGGAGAGGCAGAGGAACCTAGGAGACCTAGGGCAGTCTTTCATCTAAGCAGTTCGCTACACGCAGAGCGCCCTATGCAGAAAAGTTGAATCAGGGAAGAGCCAGGGAGGTAGCTAGGTCTCTTTTGACCTGCCAGTACCCACGGACAGTTATGCTGCGTGTCAACCTGGTGATGGTGCCTGATGCGACTGGCTTTGTTTTCCCACCTTGAAAGCTCTTCTTATGCGCCTTGAAGCTCCCTTAAAAACACTGTGGTTGTCAGGCTTATACTCACGGCAGGCATGGCTGTGAGAGGGAAAAAGAGGTTACACGAAGAGACAGGGTATTTCAGTTTCTGAGTCAGAGCTCATCCTGCCTTGTTATGTAGCTAAATGGAAACTCAAAGTGAGCCCTAGCTTCGAAGGAGGGCCCTGATATGCCATGCAGCGGGATAGGCGTACAACAGCTTCTATGAAGCCTTAGTCACTCTTCTGCTTTAGCTGAACGCTAGTAAGCTTTTCTGGACTCCTAGACCCCTCGCGGCAGCACTCGCTTCCCTACAAAGGCACTGAGCACCCCCAGGCTCTCCTGAGTCGAAGATCAACATTCAGACACGTAGACCCTTCGGAGTACCCGTGTCTGTGCCGAGTGAAGGAGAGCATGATGCACACTTCGTCGCGGGACCTAGATTTTCTCAGCTCACCAATAGCCTCAGGAACATGATTCTAGGAGGTGCAGCATGCCATGCAAGTCTGCCTGCTTACAGTAGTCCGAGCTGTACTGAGAAAAACTCTTTGCTTACAATTCCTTCTACCACCTCATAGCTGAAGTCAACCTACCTCTAGGAGAAAGTCGGCTTGTGGTCCAAGTGCAACTAGAGCACACTTTCTGGTATAATGCTACAGGCTTTTGGAAGATGCCCAGGAGCCAGGACACCTAGGGAATTCTTTCATTTAGGCAGTTCGCTACACGCAGAACACCCGGCATAGGAAAGTGGATTCTCCAAGACCCAGGGAGTAGCTAGGTCTCTTTTGACTTGTTAGAAAGCACAGATGCTTCTTCTGCGTGTCAACCTGGAAATGGCGGCCTTAGGAGTCAAGCCTTGTTTTCCCGTCTTGAAAGCTCCATTCGAGCGGCCTTAAAGCTACCTGAAAAACACTGTGGTTGTGGGACTTGTATTCACTCCAGGCATGGCTCTGGAAGAACATGAGTTATCTCGAAAGAAAGCGGGTGCTTCCAGGCTCTGGTTAGGAGCATATCCTGCCCTGCACTAGAGCTAAGGGGAATCTTGACGTGCACTCTACCCTGGCCTACAGCTCTGATTTGCCATCCAGAAGGGTAGTTGTGCAGCCTTTTCCTTGAGTCCTTAGTCACAGTTCTGCATTAGTTTAAAGGTACTAATCTTCTCAGGACTCCAGTCCCACTCGTGCCAGTACCCGTTTCCGTACAAGAACTCTGAGTACCCCAGGGCTCCCCTGGGCTTGCCGGGCCACGCTCACACCCGTAGGCCCTTCACTGTGCCCCTCTGTAGGCCGAGTGAAGCATAACAAACTGCACTCTTTCTTGGGAAAGCTAGATTTCCTCAGCTCACCAGCAGCCTCAGGAACACGGTTCTAGCAAGTCCAGCATACCATGGAAGTCTGCCTCATCGCCCTATTCTGAGCTGTGTACTGAGCAAAACTCTCTGCTTTGAAGTCCTTCGAGGACCTCATACCTGAAGTCACCGTATCTCAAGGAGAAAGACGGCTTGCATTCCAACTTCCACTAAAGCACAGTTTTCTGTGTAACACTTCAGGCTTTGGGGACATGCACAGGGCTCTTAGGAGACCTAGGGCAGTCTATTGTCTAGGCACGTCGCTACATGTACAACACCCTGTGCAGAAAACTTGATTCTGGGAAGAGCCAAGTAGGGAGCTAGGTCTGTTTTGTCCTCTTAGAAACCACAGATACTTACGCTACGTGTCAATCTGGAAACAGGACCTGATGGGACTAGCCTTGTTTCCCATCATGAAAGCTCCTTTTATGCGCCTTGAAGCTAAGTGAAAAACACTGTTGGTGTCGGGCTTATACACACAACAGGCATGGCTGTGAGAGGGAAAAAGAGGTGTCACGAAGAAACATGGTATTCCAGTTTCTGAGTCAGAGCTGATCCTGTCCTGTTCTATAGCTAAAGGGAAACTCAAAGTGAGGCCTAACTTCGAAGGAGGGCCCTGATATGCCTTACAGCGGGTTAGGCGTGCAACAGCTTCCATGAGGCCTTAGTCTCTCTCCTGCTTTAGTTGAACGCTAGTAAGCTTTTCAGGCCGCCTAGATCCCTCGCGGCAGCACTCGTTTCCGTACAAGGATACTGAGTACCCCCAGGCTCCCCTGGGCTTGCTGGGCCGCACTCAGACCCGTAGGCCCATCAGGGTGCCCCTGGGTAGGCCGAGTGAAGGGTAACCCGCTGCACTCTTCCTTGGGCGAGGTAGATATCCCCAGCTCACCAACGGCTTCATGAACACGGTTCTAGCAAGGCCAGCATACCATGGAAGTCGTCCTCGTTGCCCTAGTCTGAGCGGTACTGAGAAAAACTCTCTGCTTACAAGTCCTTCTAGGACCTCATCCCTGAAGTCACCGTATCTCTAGGAGAAAGGCAGCTTGCACAGCAACTTCCACTACAGCACAGTTTTGTGTGGAACACTTCAGGTTTTTGGTAGAGGCACAGGACCCTAGGAGACCTAGGGCAGTCTTTCATCTAAGCAGTTCGCTACACGCAGAGCGCCCTATGCAGAAAAGTTGAATCAGGGAAGAGCCAGGGAGGTAGCTAGGTCTCTTTTGACCTGCCAGTACCCACAGACACTTATGCTGCATGTCAATCTGGTGATGGTGCCTGATGCGACTGGCCTTGTTTTCCCACCTTGAAAGCTCTTCTTATGCGCCTTGAAGCTCCCTTAAAAACACTGTGGTTGTCAGGCTTATACTCACGGCAGGCATGGCTGTGAGAGGGCAAAAGAGGTTTCACGACGAGACAGGGTATTTCAGTTTCTAAATCAGAGCTCATCCTGTCCTGTTTTATAGCTAAAGGGAAACTAAAAGTGAGCCCTCGCTTCGAAGGCGGCCCCTGATATGCCTTACAGCGGGGTAGGCGTGCAACAGCTTCCATGAGGCCTTAGTCGCTCTTCTGCTTTAGTTGAACGCTAGTAAGCTTTTCAGGCCTCCTAGATCCCTCGCGGCAGCACTCGTTTCCGTACAAGGATACTGAGTACCCCCAGGCTCCCCTGGGCTTGCTGGGCCGCACTCAGACCCGTAGGCCCATCAGGGTGCCCCTGGGTAGGCCGAGTGAAGGGTAACCTGCTGCACTCTTCCTTGGGCGAGCTAGATATCCCCAGCTCACCAACGGCTTCATGAACACGGTTCTAGCAAGGCCAGCATACCATGGAAGTCGTCCTCGTTGCCCTAGTCTGAGCGGTACTGAGAAAAACTCTCTGCTTACAAGTCCTTCTAGGACTTCATCCCTGAAGTCACCGTATCTCTAGGAGAAAGGCAGCTTGCACAGCAACTTCCACTACAGCACAGTTTTGTGTGGAACACTTCAGGTTTTTGGGAGAGGCACAGGACCCTAGGAGACCTAGGGCAGTCTTTCATCTAAGCAGTTCGCTACACGCAGAGCGCCCTATGCAGAAAAGTTGAATCAGGGAAGAGCCAGGGAGGTAGCTAGGTCTCTTTTGACCTGCCAGTACCCACGGACACTTATGCTGCGTGTCAACCTGGTGATGGTGCCTGATGCGACTGGCTTTGTTTTCCCACCTTGAAAGCTCTTCTTATGCGCCTTGAAGCTCCCTTAAAAACACTGTGGTTGTCAGGCTTATACTCACGGCAGGCATGGCTGTGAGAGGGAAAAAGAGGTTACACGAAGAGACAGGGTATTTCAGTTTCTGAGTCAGAGCTCATCCTGCCTTGTTATGTAGCTAAATGGAAACTCAAAGTGAGCCCTAGCTTCGAAGGAGGGCCCTGATATGCCATGCAGCGGGATAGGCGTACAACAGCTTCTATGAAGCCTTAGTCACTCTTCTGCTTTAGCTGAATGCTAGTAAGCTTTTCTGGACTCCTAGACCCCTCGCGGCAGCACTCGCTTCCCTACAAAGGCACTGAGCACCCCCAGGCTCTCCTGAGTCGAAGATCAACATTCAGACACGTAGACCCTTCGGAGTACCCGTGTCTGTGCCGAGTGAAGGAGAGCATGATGCACACGTCGTCGCGGGACCTAGATTTTCTCAGCTCACCAATAGCCTCAGGAACATGATTCTAGGAGGTGCAGCATGCCATGCAAGTCTGCCTGCTTACAGTAGTCCGAGCTGTACTGAGAAAAACTCTTTGCTTACAATTCCTTCTACCACCTCATAGCTGAAGTCAACCTACCTCTAGGAGAAAGTCGGCTTGTGGTCCAAGTGCAACTAGAGCACACTTTCTGGTATAATGCTACAGGCTTTTGGAAGATGCCCAGGAGCCAGGACACCTAGGGAATTCTTTCATTTAGGCAGTTCGCTACACGCAGAACACCCGGCATAGGAAAGTGGATTCTCCAAGACCCAGGGAGTAGCTAGGTCTCTTTTGACTTGTTAGAAAGCACAGATGCTTCTTCTGCGTGTCAACCTGGAAATGGCGGCCTTAGGAGTCAAGCCTTGTTTTCCCGTCTTGAAAGCTCCATTCAAGCGGCCTTAAAGCTACCTGAAAAACACTGTGGTTGTGGGACTTGTATTCACTCCAGGCATGGCTCTGGAAGAACATGAGTTATCTCGAAAGAAAGCGGGTGCTTCCAGGCTCTGGTTAGGAGCATATCCTGCCCTGCACTAGAGCTAAGGGGAATCTTGACGTGCACTCTACCCTGGCCTACAGCTCTGATTTGCCATCCAGAAGGGTAGTTGTGCAGCCTTTTCCTTGAGTCCTTAGTCACAGTTCTGCATTAGTTTAAAGGTACTAATCTTCTCAGGACTCCAGTCCCACTCGTGCCAGTACCCGTTTCCGTACAAGAACTCTGAGTACCCCAGGGCTCCCCTGGGCTTGCCGGGCCACACTCACACCCGTAGGCCCTTCACTGTGCCCCTCTGTAGGCCGAGTGAAGCATAACAAACTGCACTCTTTCTTGGGAAAGCTAGATTTCCTCAGCTCACCAGCAGCCTCAGGAACACGGTTCTAGCAAGTCCAGCATACCATGGAAGTCTGCCTCATCGCCCTATTCTGAGCTGTGTACTGAGCAAAACCCTCTGCTTTGAAGTCCTTCGAGGACCTCATACCTGAAGTCACCGTATCTCAAGGAGAAAGACGGCTTGCATTCCAACTTCCACTAAAGCACAGTTTTCTGTGTAACACTTCAGGCTTTGGGGACATGCACAGGGCTCTTAGGAGACCTAGGGCAGTCTATTGTCTAGGCACGTCGCTACATGTACAACACCCTGTGCAGAAAACTTGATTCTGGGAAGAGCCAAGTAGGGAGCTAGGTCTGTTTTGTCCTCTTAGAAACCACAGATACTTACGCTACGTGTCAATCTGGAAACAGGACCTGATGGGACTAGCCTTGTTTCCCATCATGAAAGCTCCTTTTATGCGCCTTGAAGCTAAGTGAAAAACACTGTTGGTGTCGGGCTTATACACACAACAGGCATGGCTGTGAGAGGGAAAAAGAGGTGTCACGAAGAAACATGGTATTCCAGTTTCTGAGTCAGAGCTGATCCTGTCCTGTTCTATAGCTAAAGGGAAACTCAAAGTGAGGCCTAACTTCGAAGGAGGGCCCTGATATGCCTTACAGCGGGTTAGGCGTGCAACAGCTTCCATGAGGCCTTAGTCTCTCTCCTGCTTTAGTTGAACGCTAGTAAGCTTTTCAGGCCGCCTAGATCCCTCGCGGCAGCACTCGTTTCCGTACAAGGATACTGAGTACCCCCAGGCTCCCCTGGGCTTGCTGGGCCGCACTCAGACCCGTAGGCCCATCAGGGTGCCCCTGGGTAGGCCGAGTGAAGGGTAACCCGCTGCACTCTTCCTTGGGCGAGCTAGATATCCCCAGCTCACCAACGGCTTCATCAACACGGTTCTAGCAAGGCCAGCATACCATGGAAGTCGTCCTCGTTGCCCTAGTCTGAGCGGTACTGAGAAAAACTCTCTGCTTACAAGTCCTTCTAGGACCTCATCCCTGAAGTCACCGTATCTCTAGGAGAAAGGCAGCTTGCACAGCAACTTCCACTACAGCACAGTTTTGTGTGGAACACTTCAGGTTTTTGGTAGAGGCACAGGACCCTAGGAGACCTAGGGCAGTCTTTCATCTAAGCAGTTCGCTACACGCAGAGCGCCCTATGCAGAAAAGTTGAATCAGGGAAGAGCCAGGGAGGTAGCTAGGTCTCTTTTGACCTGCCAGTACCCACAGACACTTATGCTGCATGTCAATCTGGTGATGGTGCCTGATGCGACTGGCCTTGTTTTCCCACCTTGAAAGCTCTTCTTATGCGCCTTGAAGCTCCCTTAAAAACACTGTGGTTGTCAGGCTTATACTCACGGCAGGCATGGCTGTGAGAGGGCAAAAGAGGTTTCACGACGAGACAGGGTATTTCAGTTTCTAAATCAGAGCTCATCCTGTCCTGTTTTATAGCTAAAGGGAAACTCAAAGTGAGCCCTCGCTTCGAAGGCGGCCCCTGATATGCCTTACAGCGGGGTAGGCGTGCAACAGCTACCATGAGGCCTTAGTCGCTCTTCTGCTTTAGTTGAACGCTAGTAAGCTTTTCAGGCCTCCTAGATCCCTCGCGGCAGCACTCGTTTCCGTACAAGGATACTGAGTACCCCCAGGCTCCCCTGGGCTTGCTGGGCCGCACTCAGACCCGTAGGCCCATCAGGGTGCCCCTGGGTAGGCCGAGTGAAGGGTAACCCGCTGCACTCTTCCTTGGGCGAGCTAGATATCCCCAGCTCACCAACGGCTTCATGAACACGGTTCTAGCAAGGCCAGCATACCATGGAAGTCGTCCTCGTTGCCCTAGTCTGAGCGGTACTGAGAAAAACTCTCTGCTTACAAGTCCTTCTAGGACCTCATCCCTGAAGTCACCGTATCTCTAGGAGAAAGGCAGCTTGCACTGCAACTTCCACTACAGCACAGTTTTGTGTGGAACATTTCAGGTTTTTGGTAGAGGCACAGGACCCTAGGAGACCTAGGGCAGTCTTTCATCTAAGCAGTTCGCTACACGCAGAGCGCCCTATGCAGAAAAGTTGAATCAGGGAAGAGCCAGGGAGGTAGCTAGGTCTCTTTTGACCTGCCAGTACCCACGGACACTTATGCTGCGTGTCAACCTGGTGATGGTGCCTGATGCGACTGGCTTTGTTTTCCCACCTTGAAAGCTCTTCTTCTGCGCCTTGAAGCTCCCTTAAAAACACTGTGGTTGTCAGGCTTATATTCATGGCAGGCATGGCTGTGAGAGGGCAAAAGAGGTTTCACGACGAGACAGGGTATTTCAGTTTCTAAATCAGAGCTCTTCCTGTCCTGTTTTATAGCTAAAGGGAAACTCAAAGTGAGCCCTCGCTTCGAAGGCGGCCCCTGATATGCCTTACAGCGGGGTAGGCGTGCAAGAGCTTCCATGAGGCCTTAGTCGCTCTTCTGCTTTAGTTGAACGCTAGTAAGCTTTTCAGGCCTCCTAGATCCCTCGCGGCAGCACTCGTTTCCGTACAAGGATACTGAGTACCCCCAGGCTCCCCTGGGCTTGCTGGGCCACACTCAGACCCGTAGGCCCATCAGGGTGCCCCTGGGTAGGCCGAGTGAAGGGTAACCCTCTGCACTCTTCCTTGGGCGAGCTAGATATCCCCAGCTCACCAATGGATTCATGAACACGGTTCTAGCAAGGCCAGCATACCATGGAAGTCGTCCTCGTTGCCCTAGTCTGAGCGGTACTGAGAAAAACTCTCTGCTTACAAGTCCTTCTAGGACCTCATCCCTGAAGTCACCGTATCTCTAGGAGAAAGGCAGCTTGCACTGCAACTTCCACTACAGCACAGTTTTGTGTGGAACACTTCAGGTTTTTGGGAGAGGCACAGGACCCTAGGAGACCTAGGGCAGTCTTTCATCTAAGCAGTTCGCTACACGCAGAGCGCCCTATGCAGAAAAGTTGAATCAGGGAAGAGCCAGGGAGGTAGCTAGGTCTCTTTTGACCTGCCAGTACCCACAGACACTTATGCTGCATGTCAATCTGGTGATGGTGCCTGATGCGACTGGCCTTGTTTTCCCACCTTGAAAGCTCTTCTTATGCGCCTTGAAGCTCCCTTAAAAACACTGTGGTTGTCAGGCTTATACTCACGGCAGGCATGGCTGTGAGAGGGCAAAAGAGGTTTCACGACGAGACAGGGTATTTCAGTTTCTAAATCAGAGCTCATCCTGTCCTGTTTTATAGCTAAAGGGAAACTCAAAGTGAGCCCTCGCTTCGAAGGCGGCCCCTGATATGCCTTACAGCGGGGTAGGCGTGCAACAGCTTCCATGAGGCCTTAGTCGCTCTTCTGCTTTAGTTGAACGCTAGTAAGCTTTTCAGGCCTCCTAGATCCCTCGCGGCAGCACTCGTTTCCGTACAAGGATACTGAGTACCCCCAGGCTCCCCTGGGCTTGCTGGGCCGCACTCAGACCCGTAGGCCCATCAGGGTGCCCCTGGGTAGGCCGAGTGAAGGGTAACCCGCTGCACTCTTCCTTGGGCGAGCTAGATATCCCCAGCTCACCAATGGATTCATGAACACGGTTCTAGCAAGGCCAGCATACCATGGAAGTCGTCCTCGTTGCCCTAGTCTGAGCGGTACTGAGAAAAACTCTCTGCTTACAAGTCCTTCTAGGACCTCATCCCTGAAGTCACCGTATCTCTAGGAGAAAGGCAGCTTGCACTGCAACTTCCACTACAGCACAGTTTTGTGTGGAACACTTCAGGTTTTTGGGAGAGGCACAGGAACCTAGGAGACCTAGGGCAGTCTTTCATCTAAGCAGTTCGCTACACGCAGAGCGCCCTATGCAGAAAAGTTGAATCAGGGAAGAGCCAGGGAGGTAGCTAGGTCTCTTTTGACCTGCCAGTACCCACGGACACTTATGCTGCGTGTCAACCTGGTGATGGTGCCTGATGCGACTGGATTTGTTTTCCCACCTTGAAAGCTCTTCTTATGCGCCTTGAAGCTCCCTTAAAAACACTGTGGTTGTCAGGCTTATATTCATGGCAGGCATGGCTGTGAGAGGGCAAAAGAGGTTTCACGACGAGACAGGGTATTTCAGTTTCTAAATCAGAGCTCTTCCTGTCCTGTTTTATAGCTAAAGGGAAACTCAAAGTGAGCCCTCGCTTCGAAGGCGGCCCCTGATATGCCTTACAGCGGGGTAGGCGTGCAACAGCTTCCATGAGGCCTTAGTCGCTCTTCTGCTTTAGTTGAACGCTAGTAAGCTTTTCAGGCCTCCTAGATCCCTCGCGGCAGCACTCGTTTCCGTACAAGGATACTGAGTACCCCCAGGCTCCCCTGGGCTTGCTGGGCCACACTCAGACCCGTAGGCCCATCAGGGTGCCCCTGGGTAGGCCGAGTGAAGGGTAACCCTCTGCACTCTTCCTTGGGCGAGCTAGATATCCCCAGCTCACCAATGGATTCATGAACACGGTTCTAGCAAGGCCAGCATACCATGGAAGTCGTCCTCGTTGCCCTAGTCTGAGCGGTACTGAGAAAAACTCTCTGCTTACAAGTCCTTCTAGGACCTCATCCCTGAAGTCACCGTATCTCTAGGAGAAAGGCAGCTTGCACTGCAACTTCCACTACAGCACAGTTTTGTGTGGAACACTTCAGGTTTTTGGGAGAGGCACAGGACCCTAGGAGACCTAGGGCAGTCTTTCATCTAAGCAGTTCGCTACACGCAGAGCGCCCTATGCAGAAAAGTTGAATCAGGGAAGAGCCAGGGAGGTAGCTAGGTCTCTTTTGACCTGCCAGTACCCACAGACACTTATGCTGCATGTCAATCTGGTGATGGTGCCTGATGCGACTGGCCTTGTTTTCCCACCTTGAAAGCTCTTCTTATGCGCCTTGAAGCTCCCTTAAAAACACTGTGGTTGTCAGGCTTATACTCACGGCAGGCATGGCTGTGAGAGGGCAAAAGAGGTTTCACGACGAGACAGGGTATTTCAGTTTCTAAATCAGAGCTCATCCTGTCCTGTTTTATAGCTAAAGGGAAACTCAAAGTGAGCCCTCGCTTCGAAGGCGGCCCCTGATATGCCTTACAGCGGGGTAGGCGTGCAACAGCTTCCATGAGGCCTTAGTCGCTCTTCTGCTTTAGTTGAACGCTAGTAAGCTTTTCAGGCCTCCTAGATCCCTCGCGGCAGCACTCGTTTCCGTACAAGGATACTGAGTACCCCCAGGCTCCCCTGGGCTTGCTGGGCCGCACTCAGACCCGTAGGCCCATCAGGGTGCCCCTGGGTAGGCCGAGTGAAGGGTAACCCGCTGCACTCTTCCTTGGGCGAGCTAGATATCCCCAGCTCACCAATGGATTCATGAACACGGTTCTAGCAAGGCCAGCATACCATGGAAGTCGTCCTCGTTGCCCTAGTCTGAGCGGTACTGAGAAAAACTCTCTGCTTACAAGTCCTTCTAGGACCTCATCCCTGAAGTCACCGTATCTCTAGGAGAAAGGCAGCTTGCACTGCAACTTCCACTACAGCACAGTTTTGTGTGGAACACTTCAGGTTTTTGGGAGAGGCACAGGAACCTAGGAGACCTAGGGCAGTCTTTCATCTAAGCAGTTCGCTACACGCAGAGCGCCCTATGCAGAAAAGTTGAATCAGGGAAGAGCCAGGGAGGTAGCTAGGTCTCTTTTGACCTGCCAGTACCCACGGACACTTATGCTGCGTGTCAACCTGGTGATGGTGCCTGATGCGACTGGCTTTGTTTTCCCACCTTGAAAGCTCTTCTTATGCGCCTTGAAGCTCCCTTAAAAACACTGTGGTTGTCAGGCTTATACTCACGGCAGGCATGGCTGTGAGAGGGAAAAAGAGGTTACACGAAGAGACAGGGTATTTCAGTTTCTGAGTCAGAGCTCATCCTGCCTTGTTATGTAGCTAAATGGAAACTCAAAGTGAGCCCTAGCTTCGAAGGAGGGCCCTGATATGCCATGCAGCGGGATAGGCGTACAACAGCTTCTATGAAGCCTTAGTCACTCTTCTGCTTTAGCTGAAGGCTAGTAAGCTTTTCTGGACTCCTAGACCCCTCGCGGCAGCACTCGCTTCCCTACAAAGGCACTGAGCACCCCCAGGCTCTCCTGAGTCGAAGATCAACATTCAGACACGTAGACCCTTCGGAGTACCCGTGTCTGTGCCGAGTGAAGGAGAGCATGATGCACACGTCGTCGCGGGACCTAGATTTTCTCAGCTCACCAATAGCCTCAGGAACATGATTCTAGGAGGTGCAGCATGCCATGCAAGTCTGCCTGCTTACAGTAGTCCGAGCTGTACTGAGAAAAACTCTTTGCTTACAATTCCTTCTACCACCTCATAGCTGAAGTCAACCTACCTCTAGGAGAAAGTCGGCTTGTGGTCCAAGTGCAACTAGAGCACACTTTCTGGTATAATGCTACAGGCTTTTGGAAGATGCCCAGGAGCCAGGACACCTAGGGAATTCTTTCATTTAGGCAGTTCGCTACACGCAGAACACCCGGCATAGGAAAGTGGATTCTCCAAGACCCAGGGAGTAGCTAGGTCTCTTTTGACTTGTTAGAAAGCACAGATGCTTCTTCTGCGTGTCAACCTGGAAATGGCGGCCTTAGGAGTCAAGCCTTGTTTTCCCGTCTTGAAAGCTCCATTCAAGCGGCCTTAAAGCTACCTGAAAAACACTGTGGTTGTGGGACTTGTATTCACTCCAGGCATGGCTCTGGAAGAACATGAGTTATCTCGAAAGAAAGCGGGTGCTTCCAGGCTCTGGTTAGGAGCATATCCTGCCCTGCACTAGAGCTAAGGGGAATCTTGACGTGCACTCTACCCTGGCCTACAGCTCTGATTTGCCATCCAGAAGGGTAGTTGTGCAGCCTTTTCCTTGAGTCCTTAGTCACAGTTCTGCATTAGTTTAAAGGTACTAATCTTCTCAGGACTCCAGTCCCACTCGTGCCAGTACCCATTTCCGTACAAGAACTCTGAGTACCCCAGGGCTCCCCTGGGCTTGCCGGGCCACACTCACACCCGTAGCCCCTTCACTGTGCCCCTCTGTAGGCCGAGTGAAGCATAACAAACTGCACTCTTTCTTGGGAAAGCTAGATTTCCTCAGCTCACCAGCAGCCTCAGGAACACGGTTCTAGCAAGTCCAGCATACCATGGAAGTCTGCCTCATCGCCCTATTCTGAGCTGTACTGAGCAAAACTCTCTGCTTTGAAGTCCTTCGAGGACCTCATACCTGAAGTCACCGTATCTCAAGGAGAAAGACGGCTTGCATTCCAACTTCCACTAAAGCACAGTTTTCTGTGTAACACTTCAGGCTTTGGGGACATGCACAGGGCTCTTAGGAGACCTAGGGCAGTCTATTGTCTAGGCACGTCGCTACATGTACAACACCCTGTGCAGAAAAATTGATTCTGGGAAGAGCCAAGTAGGGAGCTAGGTCTGTTTTGTCCTCTTAGAAACCACAGATACTTACGCTACGTGTCAATCTGGAAACAGGACCTGATGGGACTAGCCTTGTTTCCCATCATGAAAGCTCCTTTTATGCGCCTTGAAGCTAAGTGAAAAACACTGTTGGTGTCGGGCTTATACACACAACAGGCATGGCTGTGAGAGGGAAAAAGAGGTGTCACGAAGAAACATGGTATTCCAGTTTCTGAGTCAGAGCTGATCCTGTCCTGTTCTATAGCTAAAGGGAAACTCAAAGTGAGGCCTAACTTCGAAGGAGGGCCCTGATATGCCTTACAGTGGGTTAGGCGTGCAACAGCTTCCATGAGGCCTTAGTCGCTCTCCTGCTTTAGTTGAACGCTAGTAAGCTTTTCAGGCCGCCTAGATCCCTCGCGGCAGCACTCGTTTCCGTATAAGGATACTGAGTACCCCCAGGCTCCCCTGGGCTTGCTGGGCCGCACTCAGACCCGTAGGCCCATCAGGGTGCCCCTGGGTAGGCCGAGTGAAGGGTAACCCGCTGCACTCTTCCTTGGGCGAGCTAGATATCCCCAGCTCACCAACGGCTTCATCAACACGGTTCTAGCAAGGCCAGCATACCATGGAAGTCGTCCTCGTTGCCCTAGTCTGAGCGGTACTGAGAAAAACTCTCTGCTTACAAGTCCTTCTAGGACCTCATCCCTGAAGTCACCGTATCTCTAGGAGAAAGGCAGCTTGCACTGCAACTTCCACTACAGCACAGTTTTGTGTGGAACACTTCAGGTTTTTGGGAGAGGCACAGGAACCTAGGAGACCTAGGGCAGTCTTTCATCTAAGCAGTTCGCTACACGCAGAGCGCCCTAGGCAGAAAATTTGAATCAGGGAAGAGCCAGGGAGGTAGCTAGGCCTCTTTTGACCTGCCAGTACCCACAGACACTTATGCTGCATGTCAATCTGGTGATGGTGCCTGATGCGACTGGCCTTGTTTTCCCACCTTGAAAGCTCTTCTTATGCGCCTTGAAGCTCCCTTAAAAACACTGTGGTTGTCAGGCTTATACTCACGGCAGGCATGGCTGTGAGAGGGCAAAAGAGGTTTCACGACGAGACAGGGTATTTCAGTTTCTAAATCAGAGCTCATCCTGTCCTGTTTTATAGCTAAAGGGAAACTCAAAGTGAGCCCTCGCTTCGAAGGCGGCCCCTGATATGCCTTACAGCGGGGTAGGCGTGCAACAGCTTCCATGAGGCCTTAGTCGCTCTTCTGCTTTAGTTGAACGCTAGTAAGCTTTTCAGGCCTCCTAGATCCCTCGCGGCAGCACTCGTTTCCGTACAAGGATACTGAGTACCCCCAGGCTCCCCTGCGCTTGCTGGGCCGCACTCAGACCCGTAGGCCCATCAGGGTGCCCCTGGGTAGGCCGAGTGAAGGGTAACCCGCTGCACTCTTCCTTGGGCGAGCTAGATATCCCCAGCTCACCAACGGCTTCATGAACACGGTTCTAGCAAGGCCAGCATACCATGGAAGTCGTCCTCGTTGCCCTAGTCTGAGCGGTACTGAGAAAAACTCTCTGCTTACAAGTCCTTCTAGGACCTCATCCCTGAAGTCACCGTATCTCTAGGAGAAAGGCAGCTTGCACAGCAACTTCCACTACAGCACAGTTTTGTGTGGAACACTTCAGGTTTTTGGGAGAGGCACAGGACCCTAGGAGACCTAGGGCAGTCTTTCATCTAAGCAGTTCGCTACACGCAGAGCGCCCTATGCAGAAAAGTTGAATCAGGGAAGAGCCAGGGAGGTAGCTAGGTCTCTTTTGACCTGCCAGTACCCACGGACACTTATGCTGCGTGACAACCTGGTGATGGTGCCTGATGCGACTGGCTTTGTTTTCCCACCTTGAAAGCTCTTCTTATGCGCCTTGAAGCTCCCTTAAAAACACTGTGGTTGTCAGGCTTATACTCACGGCAGGCATGGCTGTGAGAGGGCAAAAGAGGTTTCACGACGAGACAGGGTATTTCAGTTTCTAAATCAGAGCTCATCCTGTCCTGTTTTATAGCTAAAGGGAAACTCAAAGTGAGCCCTCGCTTCGAAGGCGGCCCCTGATATGCCTTACAGCGGGGTAGGCGTGCAACAGCTTCCATGAGGCCTTAGTCGCTCTTCTGCTTCAGTTGAACGCTAGTAAGCTTTTCAGGCCTCCTAGATCCCTCGCGGCAGCACTCGTTTCCGTACAAGGATACTGAGTACCCCCAGGCTCCCCTGGGCTTGCTGGGCCACACTCAGACCCGTAGGCCCATCAGGGTGCCCCTGGGTAGGCCGAGTGAAGGGTAACCCTCTGCACTCTTCCTTGGGCGAGCTAGATATCCCCAGCTCACCAAGGGATTCATGAACACGGTTCTAGCAAGGCCAGCATACCATGGAAGTCGTCCTCGTTGCCCTAGTCTGAGCGGTACTGAGAAAAACTCTCTGCTTACAAGTCCTTCTAGGACCTCATCCCTGAAGTCACCGTATCTCTAGGAGAAAGGCAGCTTGCACTGCAACTTCCACTACAGCACAGTTTTGTGTGGAACACTTCAGGTTTTTGGTAGAGGCACAGGACCCTAGGAGACCTAGGGCAGTCTTTCATCTAAGCAGTTCGCTACACGCAGAGCGCCCTATGCAGAAAAGTTGAATCAGGGAAGAGCCAGGGAGGTAGCTAGGTCTCTTTTGACCTGCCAGTACCCACGGACACTTATGCTGCGTGTCAACCTGGTGATGGTGCCTGATGCGACTGGCTTTGTTTTCCCACCTTGAAAGCTCTTCTTCTGCGCCTTGAAGCTCCCTTAAAAACACTGTGGTTGTCAGGCTTATATTCATGGCAGGCATGGCTGTGAGAGGGCAAAAGAGGTTTCACGACGAGACAGGGTATTTCAGTTTCTAAATCAGAGCTCATCCTGTCCTGTTTTATAGCTAAAGGGAAACTCAAAGTGAGCCCTCGCTTCGAAGGCGGCCCCTGATATGCCTTACAGCGGGGTAGGCGTGCAAGAGCTTCCATGAGGCCTTAGTCACTCTTCTGCTTTAGTTGAACGCTAGTAAGCTTTTCAGGCCTCCTAGATCCCTCGCGGCAGCACTCGTTTCCGTACAAGGATACTGAGTACCCCCAGGCTCCCCTGGGCTTGCTGGGCCGCACTCAGACCCGTAGGCCCATCAGGGTGCCCCTGGGTAGGCCGAGTGAAGGGTAACCCGCTGCACTCTTCCTTGGGCGAGCTAGATATCCCCAGCTCACCAACGGCTTCATCAACACGGTTCTAGCAAGGCCAGCATACCATGGAAGTCGTCCTCGTTGCCCTAGTCTGAGCGGTACTGAGAAAAACTCTCTGCTTACAAGTCCTTCTAGGACCTCATCCCTGAAGTCACCGTATCTCTAGGAGAAAGGCAGCTTGCACTGCAACTTCCACTACAGCACAGTTTTGTGTGGAACATTTCAGGTTTTTGGTAGAGGCACAGGACCCTAGGAGACCTAGGGCAGTCTTTCATCTAAGCAGTTCGCTACACGCAGAGCGCCCTATGCAGAAAAGTTGAATCAGGGAAGAGCCAGGGAGGTAGCTAGGTCTCTTTTGACCTGCCAGTACCCACGGACACTTATGCTGCGTGTCAACCTGGTGATGGTGCCTGATGCGACTGGCTTTGTTTTCCCACCTTGAAAGCTCTTCTTCTGCGCCTTGAAGCTCCCTTAAAAACACTGTGGTTGTCAGGCTTATATTCATGGCAGGCATGGCTGTGAGAGGGCAAAAGAGGTTTCACGACGAGACAGGGTATTTCAGTTTCTAAATCAGAGCTCTTCCTGTCCTGTTTTATAGCTAAAGGGAAACTAAAAGTGAGCCCTCGCTTCGAAGGCGGCCCCTGATATGCCTTACAGCGGGGTAGGCGTGCAAGAGCTTCCATGAGGCCTTAGTCGCTCTTCTGCTTTAGTTGAACGCTAGTAAGCTTTTCAGGCCTCCTAGATCCCTCGCGGCAGCACTCGTTTCCGTACAAGGATACTGAGTACCCCCAGGCTCCCCTGGGCTTGCTGGGCCACACTCAGACCCGTAGGCCCATCAGGGTGCCCCTGGGTAGGCCGAGTGAAGGGTAACCCTCTGCACTCTTCCTTGGGCGAGCTAGATATCCCCAGCTCACCAATGGATTCATGAACACGGTTCTAGCAAGGCCAGCATACCATGGAAGTCGTCCTCGTTGCCCTAGTCTGAGCGGTACTGAGAAAAACTCTCTGCTTACAAGTCCTTCTAGGACCTCATCCCTGAAGTCACCGTATCTCTAGGAGAAAGGCAGCTTGCACTGCAACTTCCACTACAGCACAGTTTTGTGTGGAACACTTCAGGTTTTTGGGAGAGGCACAGGACCCTAGGAGACCTAGGGCAGTCTTTCATCTAAGCAGTTCGCTACACGCAGAGCGCCCTATGCAGAAAAGTTGAATCAGGGAAGAGCCAGGGAGGTAGCTAGGTCTCTTTTGACCTGCCAGTACCCACAGACACTTATGCTGCATGTCAATCTGGTGATGGTGCCTGATGCGACTGGCCTTGTTTTCCCACCTTGAAAGCTCTTCTTATGCGCCTTGAAGCTCCCTTAAAAACACTGTGGTTGTCAGGCTTATACTCACGGCAGGCATGGCTGTGAGAGGGCAAAAGAGGTTTCACGACGAGACAGGGTATTTCAGTTTCTAAATCAGAGCTCATCCTGTCCTGTTTTATAGCTAAAGGGAAACTCAAAGTGAGCCCTCGCTTCGAAGGCGGCCCCTGATATGCCTTACAGCGGGGTAGGCGTGCAACAGCTTCCATGAGGCCTTAGTCGCTCTTCTGCTTTAGTTGAACGCTAGTAAGCTTTTCAGGCCTCCTAGATCCCTCGCGGCAGCACTCGTTTCCGTACAAGGATACTGAGTACCCCCAGGCTCCCCTGGGCTTGCTGGGCCGCACTCAGACCCGTAGGCCCATCAGGGTGCCCCTGGGTAGGCCGAGTGAAGGGTAACCCGCTGCACTCTTCCTTGGGCGAGCTAGATATCCCCAGCTCACCAATGGATTCATGAACACGGTTCTAGCAAGGCCAGCATACCATGGAAGTCGTCCTCGTTGCCCTAGTCTGAGCGGTACTGAGAAAAACTCTCTGCTTACAAGTCCTTCTAGGACCTCATCCCTGAAGTCACCGTATCTCTAGGAGAAAGGCAGCTTGCACTGCAACTTCCACTACAGCACAGTTTTGTGTGGAACACTTCAGGTTTTTGGGAGAGGCACAGGAACCTAGGAGACCTAGGGCAGTCTTTCATCTAAGCAGTTCGCTACACGCAGAGCGCCCTATGCAGAAAAGTTGAATCAGGGAAGAGCCAGGGAGGTAGCTAGGTCTCTTTTGACCTGCCAGTACCCACGGACACTTATGCTGCGTGTCAACCTGGTGATGGTGCCTGATGCGACTGGATTTGTTTTCCCACCTTGAAAGCTCTTCTTATGCGCCTTGAAGCTCCCTTAAAAACACTGTGGTTGTCAGGCTTATATTCATGGCAGGCATGGCTGTGAGAGGGCAAAAGAGGTTTCACGACGAGACAGGGTATTTCAGTTTCTAAATCAGAGCTCTTCCTGTCCTGTTTTATAGCTAAAGGGAAACTCAAAGTGAGCCCTCGCTTCGAAGGCGGCCCCTGATATGCCTTACAGCGGGGTAGGCGTGCAAGAGCTTCCATGAGGCCTTAGTCGCTCTTCTGCTTTAGTTGAACGCTAGTAAGCTTTTCAGGCCTCCTAGATCCCTCGCGGCAGCACTCGTTTCCGTACAAGGATACTGAGTACCCCCAGGCTCCCCTGGGCTTGCTGGGCCACACTCAGACCCGTAGGCCCATCAGGGTGCCCCTGGTTAGGCCGAGTGAAGGGTAACCCTCTGCACTCTTCCTTGGGCGAGCTAGATATCCCCAGCTCACCAATGGATTCATGAACACGGTTCTAGCAAGGCCAGCATACCATGGAAGTCGTCCTCGTTGCCCTAGTCTGAGCGGTACTGAGAAAAACTCTCTGCTTACAAGTCCTTCTAGGACCTCATCCCTGAAGTCACCGTATCTCTAGGAGAAAGGCAGCTTGCACTGCAACTTCCACTACAGCACAGTTTTGTGTGGAACACTTCAGGTTTTTGGGAGAGGCACAGGACCCTAGGAGACCTAGGGCAGTCTTTCATCTAAGCAGTTCGCTACACGCAGAGCGCCCTATGCATAAAAGTTGAATCAGGGAAGAGCCAGGGAGGTAGCTAGGTCTCTTTTGACCTGCCAGTACCCACAGACACTTATGCTGCATGTCAATCTGGTGATGGTGCCTGATGCGACTGGCCTTGTTTTCCCACCTTGAAAGCTCTTCTTATGCGCCTTGAAGCTCCCTTAAAAACACTGTGGTTGTCAGGCTTATACTCACGGCAGGCATGGCTGTGAGAGGGCAAAAGAGGTTTCACGACGAGACAGGGTATTTCAGTTTCTAAATCAGAGCTCATCCTGTCCTGTTTTATAGCTAAAGGGAAACTCAAAGTGAGCCCTCGCTTCGAAGGCGGCCCCTGATATGCCTTACAGCGGGGTAGGCGTGCAACAGCTTCCATGAGGCCTTAGTCGCTCTTCTGCTTTAGTTGAACGCTAGTAAGCTTTTCAGGCCTCCTAGATCCCTCGCGGCAGCACTCGTTTCCGTACAAGGATACTGAGTACCCCCAGGCTCCCCTGGGCTTGCTGGGCCGCACTCAGACCCGTAGGCCCATCAGGGTGCCCGTGGGTAGGCCGAGTGAAGGGTAACCCGCTGCACTCTTCCTTGGGCGAGCTAGATATCCCCAGCTCACCAATGGATTCATGAACACGGTTCTAGCAAGGCCAGCATACCATGGAAGTCGTCCTCGTTGCCCTAGTCTGAGCGGTACTGAGAAAAACTCTCTGCTTACAAGTCCTTCTAGGACCTCATCCCTGAAGTCACCGTATCTCTAGGAGAAAGGCAGCTTGCACTGCAACTTCCACTACAGCACAGTTTTGTGTGGAACACTTCAGGTTTTTGGGAGAGGCACAGGAACCTAGGAGACCTAGGGCAGTCTTTCATCTAAGCAGTTCGCTACACGCAGAGCGCCCTATGCAGAAAAGTTGAATCAGGGAAGAGCCAGGGAGGTAGCTAGGTCTCTTTTGACCTGCCAGTACCCACGGACACTTATGCTGCGTGTCAACCTGGTGATGGTGCCTGATGCGACTGGATTTGTTTTCCCACCTTGAAAGCTCTTCTTATGCGCCTTGAAGCTCCCTTAAAAACACTGTGGTTGTCAGGCTTATACTCACGGCAGGCATGGCTGTGAGAGGGAAAAAGAGGTTACACGAAGAGACAGGGTATTTCAGTTTCTGAGTCAGAGCTCATCCTGCCTTGTTATGTAGCTAAATGGAAACTCAAAGTGAGCCCTAGCTTCGAAGGAGGGCCCTGATATGCCATGCAGCGGGATTGGCGTACAACAGCTTCTATGAAGCCTTAGTCACTCTTCTGCTTTAGCTGAACGCTAGTAAGCTTTTCTGGACTCCTAGACCCCTCGCGGCAGCACTCGCTTCCCTACAAAGGCACTGAGCACCCCCAGGCTCTCCTGAGTCGAAGATCAACATTCAGACACGTAGACCCTTCGGAGTACCCGTGTCTGTGCCGAGTGAAGGAGAGCATGATGCACACGTCGTCGCGGGACCTAGATATTCTCAGCTCACCAATAGCCTCAGGAACATGATTCTAGGAGGTGCAGCATGCCATGCAAGTCTGCCTGCTTACAGTAGTCCGAGCTGTACTGAGAAAAACTCTTTGCTTACAATTCCTTCTACCACCTCATAGCTGAAGTCAACCTACCTCTAGGAGAAAGTCGGCTTGTGGTCCAAGTGCAACTAGAGCACACTTTCTGGTATAATGCTACAGGCTTTTGGAAGATGCCCAGGAGCCAGGACACCTAGGGAATTCTTTCATTTAGGCAGTTCGCTACACGCAGAACACCCGGCATAGGAAAGTGGATTCTCCAAGACCCAGGGAGTAGCTAGGTCTCTTTTGACTTGTTAGAAAGCACAGATGCTTCTTCTGCGTGTCAACCTGGAAATGGCGGCCTTAGGAGTCAAGCCTTGTTTTCCCGTCTTGAAAGCTCCATTCAAGCGGCCTTAAAGCTACCTGAAAAACACTGTGGTTGTGGGACTTGTATTCACTCCAGGCATGGCTCTGGAAGAACATGAGTTATCTCGAAAGAAAGCGGGTGCTTCCAGGCTCTGGTTAGGAGCATATCCTGCCCTGCACTAGAGCTAAGGGGAATCTTGACGTGCACTCTACCCTGGCCTACAGCTCTGATTTGCCATCCAGAAGGGTAGTTGTGCAGCCTTTTCCTTGAGTCCTTAGTCACAGTTCTGCATTAGTTTAAAGGTACTAATCTTCTCAGGACTCCAGTCCCACTCGTGCCAGTACCCGTTTCCGTACAAGAACTCTGAGTACCCCAGGGCTCCCCTGGGCTTGCCGGGCCACACTCACACCCGTAGCCCCTTCACTGTGCCCCTCTGTAGGCCGAGTGAAGCATAACAAACTGCACTCTTTCTTGGGAAAGCTAGATTTCCTCAGCTCACCAGCAGCCTCAGGAACACGGTTCTAGCAAGTCCAGCATACCATGGAAGTCTGCCTCATCGCCCTATTCTGAGCTGTACTGAGCAAAACTCTCTGCTTTGAAGTCCTTCGAGGACCTCATACCTGAAGTCACCGTATCTCAAGGAGAAAGACGGCTTGCATTCCAACTTCCACTAAAGCACAGTTTTCTGTGTAACACTTCAGGCTTTGGGGACATGCACAGGGCTCTTAGGAGACCTAGGGCAGTCTATTGTCTAGGCACGTCGCTACATGTACAACACCCTGTGCAGAAAAATTGATTCGGGGAAGAGCCAAGTAGGGAGCTAGGTCTGTTTTGTCCTCTTAGAAACCACAGATACTTACGCTACGTGTCAATCTGGAAACAGGACCTGATGGGACTAGCCTTGTTTCCCATCATGAAAGCTCCTTTTATGCGCCTTGAAGCTAAGTGAAAAACACTGTTGGTGTCGGGCTTATACACACAACAGGAATGGCTGTGAGAGGGAAAAAGAGGTGTCACGAAGAAACATGGTATTCCAGTTTCTGAGTCAGAGCTGATCCTGTCCTGTTCTATAGCTAAAGGGAAACTCAAAGTGAGGCCTAACTTCGAAGGAGGGCCCTGATATGCCTTACAGTGGGTTAGGCGTGCAACAGCTTCCATGAGGCCTTAGTCGCTCTCCTGCATTAGTTGAACGCTAGTAAGCTTTTCAGGCCGCCTAGATCCCTCGCGGCAGCACTCGTTTCCGTATAAGGATACTGAGTACCCCCAGGCTCCCCTGGGCTTGCTGGGCCACACTCAGACCCGTAGGCCCATCAGGGTGCCCCTGGGTAGGCCGAGTGAAGGGTAACCCGCTGCACTCTTCCTTGGGCGAGCTAGATATCCCCAGCTCACCAACGGCTTCATGAACACGGTTCTAGCAAGGCCAGCATACCATGGAAGTCGTCCTCGTTGCCCTAGTCTGAGCGGTACTGAGAAAAACTCTCTGCTTACAAGTCCTTCTAGGACCTCATCCCTGAAGTCACCGTATCTCTAGGAGAAAGGCAGCTTGCACTGCAACTTCCACTACAGCACAGTTTTGTGTGGAACACTTCAGGTTTTTGGTAGAGGCACAGGACCCTAGGAGACCTAAGGCAGTCTTTCATCTAAGCAGTTCGCTACACACAGAGCGCCCTATGCAGAAAATTTGAATCAGGGAAGAGCCAGGGAGGTAGCTAGGCCTCTTTTGACCTGCCAGTACCCACAGACACTTATGCTGCATGTCAATCTGGTGATGGTGCCTGATGCGACTGGCCTTGTTTTCCCACCTTGAAAGCTCTTCTTATGCGCCTTGAAGCTCCCTTAAAAACACTGTGGTTGTCAGGCTTATACTCACGGCAGGCATGGCTGTGAGAGGGCAAAAGAGGTTTCACGACGAGACAGGGTATTTCAGTTTCTAAATCAGAGCTCATCCTGTCCTGTTTTATAGCTAAAGGGAAACTCAAAGTGAGCCCTCGCTTCGAAGGCGGCCCCTGATATGCCTTACAGCAGGGTAGGCGTGCAACAGCTTCCATGAGGCCTTAGTCGCTCTTCTGCTTTAGTTGAACGCTAGTAAGCTTTTCAGGCCTCCTAGATCCCTCGCGGCAGCACTCGTTTCCGTACAAGGATACTGAGTACCCCCAGGCTCCCCTGCGCTTGCTGGGCCGCACTCAGACCCGTAGGCCCATCAGGGTGCCCCTGGGTAGGCCGAGTGAAGGGTAACCCGCTGCACTCTTCCTTGGGCGAGCTAGATATCCCCAGCTCACCAACGGCTTCATCAACACGGTTCTAGCAAGGCCAGCATACCATGGAAGTCGTCCTCGTTGCCCTAGTCTGAGCGGTACTGAGAAAAACTCTCTGCTTACAAGTCCTTCTAGGACCTCATCCCTGAAGTCACCGTATCTCTAGGAGAAAGGCAGCTTGCACTGCAACTTCCACTACAGCACAGTTTTGTGTGGAACATTTCAGGTTTTTGGTAGAGGCACAGGACCCTAGGAGACCTAGGGCAGTCTTTCATCTAAGCAGTTCGCTACACGCAGAGCGCCCTATGCAGAAAAGTTGAATCAGGGAAGAGCCAGGGAGGTAGCTAGGTCTCTTTTGACCTGCCAGTACCCACGGACACTTATGCTGCGTGTCAACCTGGTGATGGTGCCTGATGCGACTGGCTTTGTTTTCCCACCTTGAAAGCTCTTCTTCTGCGCCTTGAAGCTCCCTTAAAAACACTGTGGTTGTCAGGCTTATATTCATGGCAGGCATGGCTGTGAGAGGGCAAAAGAGGTTTCACGACGAGACAGGGTATTTCAGTTTCTAAATCAGAGCTCTTCCTGTCCTGTTTTATAGCTAAAGGGAAACTCAAAGTGAGCCCTCGCTTCGAAGGCGGCCCCTGATATGCCTTACAGCGGGGTAGGCGTGCAAGAGCTTCCATGAGGCCTTAGTCGCTCTTCTGCTTTAGTTGAACGCTAGTAAGCTTTTCAGGCCTCCTAGATCCCTCGCGGCAGCACTCGTTTCCGTACAAGGATACTGAGTACCCCCAGGCTCCCCTGGGCTTGCTGGGCCACACTCAGACCCGTAGGCCCATCAGGGTGCCCCTGGGTAGGCCGAGTGAAGGGTAACCCTCTGCACTCTTCCTTGGGCGAGCTAGATATCCCCAGCTCACCAATGGATTCATGAACACGGTTCTAGCAAGGCCAGCATACCATGGAAGTCGTCCTCGTTGCCCTAGTCTGAGCGGTACTGAGAAAAACTCTCTGCTTACAAGTCCTTCTAGGACCTCATCCCTGAAGTCACCGTATCTCTAGGAGAAAGGCAGCTTGCACTGCAACTTCCACTACAGCACAGTTTTGTGTGGAACACTTCAGGTTTTTGGGAGAGGCACAGGACCCTAGGAGACCTAGGGCAGTCTTTCATCTAAGCAGTTCGCTACACGCAGAGCGCCCTATGCAGAAAAGTTGAATCAGGGAAGAGCCAGGGAGGTAGCTAGGTCTCTTTTGACCTGCCAGTACCCACAGACACTTATGCTGCATGTCAATCTGGTGATGGTGCCTGATGCGACTGGCCTTGTTTTCCCACCTTGAAAGCTCTTCTTATGCGCCTTGAAGCTCCCTTAAAAACACTGTGGTTGTCAGGCTTATACTCACGGCAGGCATGGCTGTGAGAGGGCAAAAGAGGTTTCACGACGAGACAGGGTATTTCAGTTTCTAAATCAGAGCTCATCCTGTCCTGTTTTATAGCTAAAGGGAAACTCAAAGTGAGCCCTCGCTTCGAAGGCGGCCCCTGATATGCCTTACAGCGGGGTAGGCGTGCAACAGCTTCCATGAGGCCTTAGTCGCTCTTCTGCTTTAGTTGAACGCTAGTAAGCTTTTCAGGCCTCCTAGATCCCTCGCGGCAGCACTCGTTTCCGTACAAGGATACTGAGTACCCCCAGGCTCCCCTGGGCTTGCTGGGCCGCACTCAGACCCGTAGGCCCATCAGGGTGCCCCTGGGTAGGCCGAGTGAAGGGTAACCCGCTGCACTCTTCCTTGGGCGAGCTAGATATCCCCAGCTCACCAATGGATTCATGAACACGGTTCTAGCAAGGCCAGCATACCATGGAAGTCGTCCTCGTTGCCCTAGTCTGAGCGGTACTGAGAAAAACTCTCTGCTTACAAGTCCTTCTAGGACCTCATCCCTGAAGTCACCGTATCTCTAGGAGAAAGGCAGCTTGCACTGCAACTTCCACTACAGCACAGTTTTGTGTGGAACACTTCAGGTTTTTGGGAGAGGCACAGGAACCTAGGAGACCTAGGGCAGTCTTTCATCTAAGCAGTTCGCTACACGCAGAGCGCCCTATGCAGAAAAGTTGAATCAGGGAAGAGCCAGGGAGGTAGCTAGGTCTCTTTTGACCTGCCAGTACCCACGGACACTTATGCTGCGTGTCAACCTGGTGATGGTGCCTGATGCGACTGGATTTGTTTTCCCACCTTGAAAGCTCTTCTTATGCGCCTTGAGGCTCCCTTAAAAACACTGTGGTTGTCAGGCTTATATTCATGGCAGGCATGGCTGTGAGAGGGCAAAAGAGGTTTCACGACGAGACAGGGTATTTCAGTTTCTAAATCAGAGCTCTTCCTGTCCTGTTTTATAGCTAAAGGGAAACTCAAAGTGAGCCCTCGCTTCGAAGGCGGCCCCTGATATGCCTTACAGCGGGGTAGGCGTGCAAGAGCTTCCATGAGGCCTTAGTCGCTCTTCTGCTTTAGTTGAACGCTAGTAAGCTTTTCAGGCCTCCTAGATCCCTCGCGGCAGCACTCGTTTCCGTACAAGGATACTGAGTACCCCCAGGCTCCCCTGGGCTTGCTGGGCCACACTCAGACCCGTAGGCCCATCAGGGTGCCCCTGGTTAGGCCGAGTGAAGGGTAACCCTCTGCACTCTTCCTTGGGCGAGCTAGATATCCCCAGCTCACCAATGGATTCATGAACACGGTTCTAGCAAGGCCAGCATACCATGGAAGTCGTCCTCGTTGCCCTAGTCTGAGCGGTACTGAGAAAAACTCTCTGCTTACAAGTCCTTCTAGGACCTCATCCCTGAAGTCACCGTATCTCTAGGAGAAAGGCAGCTTGCACTGCAACTTCCACTACAGCACACTTTTGTGTGGAACACTTCAGGTTTTTGGGAGAGGCACAGGACCCTAGGAGACCTAGGGCAGTCTTTCATCTAAGCAGTTCGCTACACGCAGAGCGCCCTATGCAGAAAAGTTGAATCAGGGAAGAGCCAGGGAGGTAGCTAGGTCTCTTTTGACCTGCCAGTACCCACAGACACTTATGCTGCATGTCAATCTGGTGATGGTGCCTGATGCGACTGGCCTTGTTTTCCCACCTTGAAAGCTCTTCTTATGCGCCTTGAAGCTCCCTTAAAAACACTGTGGTTGTCAGGCTTATACTCACGGCAGGCATGGCTGTGAGAGGGCAAAAGAGGTTTCACGACGAGACAGGGTATTTCAGTTTCTAAATCAGAGCTCATCCTGTCCTGTTTTATAGCTAAAGGGAAACTCAAAGTGAGCCCTCGCTTCGAAGGCGGCCCCTGATATGCCTTACAGCGGGGTAGGCGTGCAACAGCTTCCATGAGGCCTTAGTCGCTCTTCTGCTTTAGTTGAACGCTAGTAAGCTTTTCAGGCCTCCTAGATCCCTCGCGGCAGCACTCGTTTCCGTACAAGGATACTGAGTACCCCCAGGCTCCCCTGGGCTTGCTGGGCCGCACTCAGACCCGTAGGCCCATCAGGGTGCCCCTGGGTAGGCCGAGTGAAGGGTAACCCGCTGCACTCTTCCTTGGGCGAGCTAGATATCCCCAGCTCACCAATGGATTCATGAACACGGTTCTAGCAAGGCCAGCATACCATGGAAGTCGTCCTCGTTGCCCTAGTCTGAGCGGTACTGAGAAAAACTCTCTGCTTACAAGTCCTTCTAGGACCTCATCCCTGAAGTCACCGTATCTCTAGGAGAAAGGCAGCTTGCACTGCAACTTCCACTACAGCACAGTTTTGTGTGGAACACTTCAGGTTTTTGGGAGAGGCACAGGAACCTAGGAGACCTAGGGCAGTCTTTCATCTAAGCAGTTCGCTACACGCAGAGCGCCCTATGCAGAAAAGTTGAATCAGGGAAGAGCCAGGGAGGTAGCTAGGTCTCTTTTGACCTGCCAGTACCCACGGACACTTATGCTGCGTGTCAACCTGGTGATGGTGCCTGATGCGACTGGATTTGTTTTCCCACCTTGAAAGCTCTTCTTATGCGCCTTGAAGCTCCCTTAAAAACACTGTGGTTGTCAGGCTTATACTCACGGCAGGCATGGCTGTGAGAGGGAAAAAGAGGTTACACGAAGAGACAGGGTATTTCAGTTTCTGAGTCAGAGCTCATCCTGCCTTGTTATGTAGCTAAATGGAAACTCAAAGTGAGCCCTAGCTTCGAAGGAGGGCCCTGATATGCCATGCAGCGGGATAGGCGTACAACAGCTTCTATGAAGCCTTAGTCACTCTTCTGCTTTAGCTGAAGGCTAGTAAGCTTTTCTGGACTCCTAGACCCCTCGCGGCAGCACTCGCTTCCCTACAAAGGCACTGAGCACCCCCAGGCTCTCCTGAGTCGAAGATCAACATTCAGACACGTAGACCCTTCGGAGTACCCGTGTCTGTGCCGAGTGAAGGAGAGCATGATGCACACGTCGTCGCGGGACCTAGATTTTCTCAGCTCACCAATAGCCTCAGGAACATGATTCTAGGAGGTGCAGCATGCCATGCAAGTCTGCCTGCTTACAGTAGTCCGAGCTGTACTGAGAAAAACTCTTTGCTTACAATTCCTTCTACCACCTCATAGCTGAAGTCAACCTACCTCTAGGAGAAAGTCGGCTTGTGGTCCAAGTGCAACTAGAGCACACTTTCTGGTATAATGCTACAGGCTTTTGGAAGATGCCCAGGAGCCAGGACACCTAGGGAATTCTTTCATTTAGGCAGTTCGCTACACGCAGAACACCCGGCATAGGAAAGTGGATTCTCCAAGACCCAGGGAGTAGCTAGGTCTCTTTTGACTTGTTAGAAAGCACAGATGCTTCTTCTGCGTGTCAACCTGGAAATGGCGGCCTTAGGAGTCAAGCCTTGTTTTCCCGTCTTGAAAGCTCCATTCAAGCGGCCTTAAAGCTACCTGAAAAACACTGTGGTTGTGGGACTTGTATTCACTCCAGGCATGGCTCTGGAAGAACATGAGTTATCTCGAAAGAAAGCGGGTGCTTCCAGGCTCTGGTTAGGAGCATATCCTGCCCTGCACTAGAGCTAAGGGGAATCTTG